>NC_138192.1:2723890-3346890 GCF_964194105.1 Spermophilus citellus | reverse complement strand
TATTGATAGATGTATTTGGAACACTAAATCCAACTAGATTTGGGCTAGCTTCTTGAAACTTGACACAATAAAGTAGTTTCATGTTCTATCTCTATGTTTTGTTTCCTCTTGATGTACCCCTAAGCAGTGACTGGCGAGAAACACTTTCATGGAAAGGGGTTGCCAAGATTCCAAAACTTACAAATCTCCAGAAATCCCAGCAAATATTTTTTCACCCAAACTGGATGATACTTTCAGGTAATGATCAGTACACTAAGCCGACTTGGTAACCCAAATTTTGTTCTTCTATGTTGAAGCGTTCGTTTCTAGTAACAGTTTGAATTTTTAGGTTTCACTCTGTTTTCTCCTATATTGATAGATGTATTTGGAACTCTAAATCCAACACGGTTTTTGCTAGCTTCTTGAAACCTGAGACAATAAAGTAGTTTCACGTTCTATCTCTATGTTTTGTTTCCTCTTGATGTAGCCCTAAGCAGTAACTGGCGAGAAACACTTTAAGCTTCCAAAAATTACGAATATCCAGAAATCTCAGCAAATATTATTTAACCCAAACTGAATGATACTTTCAGGAAATTATCAGTACACTAAGCCGACTTGCTTCCCCAAATTTCGTTCTTCTATGTTGAAGCGTTCATTTCCAGTAACAGTTTGAATTTTTAGGTTTCACTCTGTTTACTCCTATATTGATACATGTATTTGGAACTCTAAATCCAACACGGTTTCTGCTAGCTTCTTGAAACTTGACACAATAAAGTAGTTTCACGTTCTATCTCTATGTTTTGTTTCCTCTTGATGTACACCTAAGCAGTGAATGGCGAGAAACACTTTCATGGAAAGGCGTTCCCAAGATTCCAAAAATTACGAATCTCCAGAAATCACAGCCAATATTTTTTCACCCAAACTGGATGATACTTTCAGGTAATGATCAGTACACTAAGCCGACTTGGTTCCCCAAATTCCGTTCTTCTATGTTGAAGCGTTCGTTTCCAGTAACAGTTTGAATTTTTAGGTTTCACTCTGTTTTCTCCTATATGGATACATGTATTTGGAACTATAAATCCAACACGGTTGGTGCTAGCTTCTTGAAACTTGACACAATAAAGTAGTTTCATGTTCTATCTCTACGTTTTGTTTCCCCTTGATGTAGCCCTAAGCAGTGACTGGCGAGAAACACTTTCATGGAAAGGGGTTGCCAAGTTTCCAAAAATTACGAATCTCCAGAAATCTCAGCAAATATTTTTTCACCCAAACTGGATGATACTTTCAGGTAATGATCAGTACACTATGCCAACTTGGTTCCCCAAATTTCGTTCTTCTATGTTGAAGCGTTCGTTTCCAGTAACACTTTGAATTTTTAGGTTTCACTCTGTTTTCTCGTATATTGATACATGTTTTGGAACTCTAAATCCAACACGGTTTGTGCTAGCTTCTTGAAACTTGACACAATAAAGTAGTTTCACGTTCTATCTCTATGTTTTGTTTCCTTTGATGTAGCCCTAAGCAGTGACTGGCGAGAAACACTTTCATGGAAAGGGGTTGCCAAGCTTTCAAAAATTACGAATCTCCAGAAATCTCAGCAAATATTTTTTCACCCAAAATGGATGATACTTTCAGGTAATGATCTGTACACTAAGCCGACTTGGTTCCCCAAATTTCGTTCTTCTATGTTGAAGCGTTCGTTTCCAGTAACAGTTTGAATTTTTAGGTTTCACTCTGTTTTCTCCTATATTGATAGATGTATTTGGAACACTAAATCCAACTCGATTTGGGCTAGCTTCTTTAAACTTGACACAGTAAAGTAGTTTCATGTTCTATCTCTATGTTTTGTTTCCTCTTGATGTACCCCTAAGCAGTGACTGGCGAGAAACACTTTCATGGAAAGGGGTTGCCAAGATTCCAAAACTTACAAATCTCCAGAAATCCCAGCAAATATTTTTTCACCCAAACTGGATGATACTTTCAGGTAATGATCAGTACACTAAGCCGACTTGGTAACCCAAATTTTGTTCTTCTATGTTGAAGCGTTCGTTTCTAGTAACAGTTTGAATTTTTAGGTTTCACTCTGTTTTCTCCTATATTGATAGATGTATTTGGAACTCTAAATCCAACACGTTTTTTGCTAGCTTCTTGAAACCTGAGACAATAAAGTAGTTTCACGTTCTATCTCTATGTTTTGTTTCCTCTTGATGTAGCCCTAAGCAGTAACTGGCGAGAAACACTTTAAGCTTCCAAAAATTACGAATATCCAGAAATCTCAGCAAATATTATTTAACCCAAACTGGATGATACTTTCAGGAAATTATCAGTACACTAAGCCGACTTGGTTCCCCAAATTTCGTTCTTCTATGTTGAAGCGTTCATTTCCAGTAACAGTTTGAATTTTTAGGTTTCACTCTGTTTACTCCTATATTGATACATGTATTTGGAACTCTAAATCCAACATGGTTTCTGCTAGCTTCTTGAAACTTGACACAATAAAGTAGTTTCACGTACTATCTCTATGTTTTGTTTCCTCTTGATGTACACCTAAGCAGTGAATGGCGAGAAACACTTTCATGGAAAGGCGTTCCCAAGATTCCAAAAATTACGAATCTCCAGAAATCACAGCCAATATTTTTTCACCCAAACTGGATTATACTTTCAGGTAATGATCAGTACACTAAGCCGACTTGGTTCCCCAAATTCCGTTCTTCTATGTTGAAGCGTTCGTTTCCAGTAACAGTTTGAATTTTTAGATTTCACTCTGTTTTCTCCTATATGGATACATGTATTTGGAACTATAAATCCAACACGGTTGGTGCTAGCTTCTTGAAACCTGACACAATAAAGTAGTTTCACGTTCTATCTCTATGTTTTGTTTCCTCTTGATGTAGCCCTAAGCAGTGACTGGCGAGAAACACTTTCATGGAAAGGGGTTGCCAAGCTTCCAAAAATTACGAATCTCCAGAAATCTCAGCAAATATTTTTTTCACCCAAACTGGATGATACTTTCAGGTAATGAAGAGTACACTAAGCCGACTTGGTTACAGAAATTTCGTTCTTCTATGTTGAAGCGTTCGTTTCCAGTAACACTTTGAATTTTTAGTTTTCACTCTGTTTTCTCGTATATTGATACATGTATTTGGAACTCTAAATCCAACACGGTTTGTGCTAGCTTCTTGAAACCTGAGACAATAAAGTAGTTTCACGTTCTATCTCTATGTTTTGTTCCCTCTTGATGTAGCCCTAAGCAGTGACTGGCGAGAAACACTTTCATGGAAAGGGGTTGCCAGGCTTCCCAAAATTACGAATCACCAGAAATCTCAGCAAATATTTTTTCACCCAAACTGGATGATACTTTCAGGTAATGATCTGTACACGAGGGCGACTTGGTTCCCCAAATTACGTTCTTCTATGTTGAAGCGTTCGTTTCCAGTAACAGTTTGAATTTTTAGGTTTCACTCTGTTTTCTCCTATATGGATAGATGTATTTGGAACTCTAAATCCAACACGGTTTTTGCTAGCTTCTTGAAACTTGACACAATAAAGTAGTTTCATGTTCTATCTCTATGTTTTGTTTCCTCTTGATGTACCCCTAAGCAGTGACTGGCGAGAAACACTTTCATGGAAAGGGGTTGCCAAGATTCCAAAACTTACAAATCTCCAGAAATCCCAGCAAATATTTTTTCACCCAAACTGGATGATACTTTCAGGTAATGATCAGTACACTAAGCCGACTTGGTAACCCAAATTTTGTTCTTCTATGTTGAAGCGTTCGTTTCTAGTAACAGTTTGAATTTTTAGGTTTCACTCTGTTTTCTCCTATATTGATAGATGTATTTGGAACTCTAAATCCAACACGGTTTTTGCTAGCTTCTTGAAACCTGAGACAATAAAGTAGTTTCACGTTCTATCTCTATGTTTTGTTTCCTCTTGATGTAGCCCTAAGCAGTAACTGGCGAGAAACACTTTAAGCTTCCAAAAACTACGAATATCCAGAAATCTCAGCAAATATTATTTAACCCAAACTGAATGATACTTTCAGGAAATTATCAGTACACTAAGCCGACTTGGTTCCCCAAATTTCGTTCTTCTATGTTGAAGCGTTCATTTCCAGTAACAGTTTGAATTTTTAGGTTTCACTCTGTTTACTCCTATATTGATACATGTATTTGGAACTCTAAATCCAACACGGTTTCTGCTAGCTTCTTGAAACTTGACACAATAAAGTAGTTTCACGTTCTATCTCTATGTTTTGTTTCCTCTTGATGTACACCTAAGCAGTGAATGGCGAGAAACACTTTCATGGAAAGGCGTTCCCAAGATTCCAAAAATTACGAATCTCCAGAAATCACAGCCAATATTTTTTCACCCAAACTGGATGATACTTTCAGGTAATGATCAGTACACTAAGCCGACTTGGTTCCCCAATTTCCGTTCTTCTATGTTGAAGCGTTCGTTTCCAGTAACAGTTTGAATTTTTAGGTTTCACTCTGTTTTCTCCTATATGGATACATGTATTTGGAACTATAAATCCAACACGGTTGGTGCTAGCTTCTTGAAACTTGACACAATAAAGTAGTTTCATGTTCTATCTCTACGTTTTGTTTCCCCTTGATGTAGCCCTAAGCAGTGACTGGCGAGAAACACTTTCATGGAAAGGGGTTGCCAAGTTTCCAAAAATTACGAATCTCCAGAAATCTCAGCAAATATTTTTTCACCCAAACTGGATGATACTTTCAGGTAATGATCAGTACACTATGCCAACTTGGTTCCCCAAATTTCGTTCTTCTATGTTGAAGCGTTCGTTTCCAGTAACACTTTGAATTTTTAGGTTTCACTCTGTTTTCTCGTATATTGATACATGTTTTGGAACTCTAAATCCAACACGGTTTGTGCTAGCTTCTTGAAACTTGACACAATAAAGTAGTTTCACGTTCTATCTCTATGTTTTGTTTCCTTTGATGTAGCCCTAAGCAGTGACTGGCGAGAAACACTTTCATGGAAAGGGGTTGCCAAGCTTTCAAAAATTACGAATCTCCAGAAATCTCAGCAAATATTTTTTCACCCAAAATGGATGATACTTTCAGGTAATGATCTGTACACTAAGCCGACTTGGTTCCCCAAATTTCGTTCTTCTATGTTGAAGCGTTCGTTTCCAGTAACAGTTTGAATTTTTAGGTTTCACTCTGTTTTCTCCTATATTGATAGATGTATTTGGAACACTAAATCCAACTCGATTTGGGCTAGCTTCTTTAAACTTGACACAGTAAAGTAGTTTCATGTTCTATCTCTATGTTTTGTTTCCTCTTGATGTACCCCTAAGCAGTGACTGGCGAGAAACACTTTCATGGAAAGGGGTTGCCAAGATTCCAAAACTTACAAATCTCCAGAAATCCCAGCAAATATTTTTTCACCCAAACTGGATGATACTTTCAGGTAATGATCAGTACACTAAGCCGACTTGGTAACCCAAATTTTGTTCTTCTATGTTGAAGCGTTCGTTTCTAGTAACAGTTTGAATTTTTAGGTTTCACTCTGTTTTCTCCTATATTGATAGATGTATTTGGAACTCTAAATCCAACACGGTTTTTGCTAGCTTCTTGAAACCTGAGACAATAAAGTAGTTTCACGTTCTATCTCTATGTTTTGTTTCCTCTTGATGTAGCCCTAAGCAGTAACTGGCGAGAAACACTTTAAGCTTCCAAAAATTACGAATATCCAGAAATCTCAGCAAATATTATTTAACCCAAACTGGATGATACTTTCAGGAAATTATCAGTACACTAAGCCGACTTGGTTCCCCAAATTTCGTTCTTCTATGTTGAAGCGTTCATTTCCAGTAACAGTTTGAATTTTTAGGTTTCACTCTGTTTACTCCTATATTGATACATGTATTTGGAACTCTAAATCCAACATGGTTTCTGCTAGCTTCTTGAAACTTGACACAATAAAGTAGTTTCACGTACTATCTCTATGTTTTGTTTCCTCTTGATGTACACCTAAGCAGTGAATGGCGAGAAACACTTTCATGGAAAGGCGTTCCCAAGATTCCAAAAATTACGAATCTCCAGAAATCACAGCCAATATTTTTTCACCCAAACTGGATGATACTTTCAGGTAATGATCAGTACACTAAGCCGACTTGGTTCCCCAAATTCCGTTCTTCTATGTTGAAGCGTTCGTTTCCAGTAACAGTTTGAATTTTTAGATTTCACTCTGTTTTCTCCTATATGGATACATGTATTTGGAACTATAAATCCAACACGGTTGGTGCTAGCTTCTTGAAACCTGACACAATAAAGTAGTTTCACGTTCTATCTCTATGTTTTGTTTCCTCTTGATGTAGCCCTAAGCAGTGACTGGCGAGAAACACTTTCATGGAAAGGGGTTGCCAAGCTTCCAAAAATTACGAATCTCCAGAAATCTCAGCAAATATTTTTTTCACCCAAACTGGATGATACTTTCAGGTAATGAAGAGTACACTAAGCCGACTTGGTTACAGAAATTTCGTTCTTCTATGTTGAAGCGTTCGTTTCCAGTAACACTTTGAATTTTTAGTTTTCACTCTGTTTTCTCGTATATTGATACATGTATTTGGAACTCTAAATCCAACACGGTTTGTGCTAGCTTCTTGAAACCTGAGACAATAAAGTAGTTTCACGTTCTATCTCTATGTTTTGTTCCCTCTTGATGTAGCCCTAAGCAGTGACTGGCGAGAAACACTTTCATGGAAAGGGGTTGCCAGGCTTCCCAAAATTACGAATCACCAGAAATCTCAGCAAATATTTTTTCACCCAAACTGGATGATACTTTCAGGTAATGATCTGTACACGAGGGCGACTTGGTTCCCCAAATTACGTTCTTCTATGTTGAAGCGTTCGTTTCCAGTAACAGTTTGAATTTTTAGGTTTCACTCTGTTTTCTCCTATATGGATAGATGTATTTGGAACTCTAAATCCAACACGGTTTGTGCTAGCTTCTTGAAACTTGACACAATAAAGTAGTTTCACGTTCTATATCTATGTTTTGATTCCTCTTGATGTAGCCCTAAGCAGTGACTGGCCAGAAACACTTTCATGGAAAGGGGTTGCCAGGCTTCCCAAAATTACGAATCTCCAGAAATCTCAGCAAATATTTTTTCACCCAAACTGGATGATACTTTCAGGTAATGATCATTACACGAAGGCGACTTGTTTCCCCAAATTTCGTTCTTCTATGTTGAAGCGTTCGTTTCCAGTAACAGTTTGAATTTTTAGGTTTCACTCTGTTTTCTCCTATATTGATAGATGTATTTGGAACTCTAAATCCAACACGGTTTGTGCTAGCTTCTTGAAACTTGACACAATAAAGTAGTTTCACGTTCTATCTCTACGTTTTCTTTCCTCTTGATGTAGCCCTAAGCAGTGACTGGCGAGAAACACTTTCATGGAAAGGGGTTGCCAAGCTTCCCAAAATTACGAATCTCCAGAAATCCAGCAAATATTTTTTCACCCAAACTGGATGATACTTTCAGGTAATGATCAGTACACTAAGCCGACTTGGTTCCCCAAATTTCGTTCTTCTATGTTGAAGCGTTCATTTCCAGAAACAGTTTGAATTTTTAGGTTTCACTCTGTTTTCTCCTATATTGATACATGTATTTGAAACTCTAAATCCAACACGGTTGGTGCTAGCTTCTTGAAACTTGACACAATAAAGTAGTTTCATGTTCTTTCTCTATGTTTTGTTTCCTCTTGATGTACCCCTAAGCAGTGACTTGCGAGAAACCGTTTCATGGAAAGGGTTTGCCAAGCTTCCAAAAATTACGAATCTCCAGAAATCTCAGCAAATATTTTTTCACCCCAACTGGATGATACTTTCAGGTAATGATCAGTACACTAAGCCGACTGGGTTCCGCAAATTTTGTTCTTCTATGTTGAAGCATTCATTTCCAGTAATAGTTTGAATTTTTAGGTTTCACTCTGTTTTCTCGTATATTGATACATGTATTTGGAACTCTAAATCCAACACGGTTTGTGCTAGCTTCTTGAAACTTGACACAATAAAGTAGTTTCACGTTCTATCTCTATGTTTTGTTTCCTCTTGATGTAGCCCTAAGCAGTGACTGGCAAGAAACACTTTCATGGAAAGGGGTTGCCAGGCTTCCCAAAATTACGAATCTCCAGAAATCTCAGCAAATATTTTTTCACCCAAACTGGATGATACTTTCAGGTAATGATCAGTACACTACGCCGACTTGGTTCCCCAAATTTCATTCTTCTATGTTGAAGCGTTCGTTTCTAGTAACAGTTTGATTTTTTAGGTTTCACTCTGTTTTCTAACTAAATTGATAGATATATTTGGAACTCTAAATCCAACACGGTTTTTGCTAGTTTCTTGAAACCTGACACAATAAAGTAGTTTCACATTCTATCTCTATGTTTTGTTTCCTCTTGATGTAGACCTAAGCAGTGACTGGCGAGAAACACTTTCATGGAAAGGGGTTGCCATGCTTCCAAAAATTACAAATCTGCAGAAATCTCAGCAAATATTTTTTTACCGAAACTGGATGATACTTTCAGGTAATGATCAGTACACTACGCCGACTTGGTTCCCCAAATTTCGTTCTTCTATTTTGAAGCGTTCATTTCCAGTATCAGTTTGAATTTTTAGGTTTCACTCTGTTTTCTCCTATATTGATAGATGTATTTGGAACTCTAAATCCAACACGGTTTGTGCTAGCTTCTTGAAACTTGACACAATAAAGTAGTTTCACGTTCTATCTCTATGTTTTGTTTCCTCTTGATGTAGCCCTAAGCAGTGACTGGCGAGAAACACTTTCATGGAAAGGGGTTGCCAAGATTCCAAAAATTATGAATCTCTAGAATTCCCAGCAAATATTTTTTCACCCAAAATGGATGATACTTTTAGGTAATGATCAGTACACTAAGCCGACTTGGTTCCCCAAATTTCGTTCTTCTATGTTGAAGCGTTAATTTCCAGAAACAGTTTGAATTTTTAGGTTTCACTCTGTTTTCTCCTATATTGATGCATGTATTTGAAACTCTAAATCCAACACGGTTGGTGCTAGCTTCTTGAAACTTGACACAATAAAGTAGTTTCATGTTCTTTCTCTATGTTTTGTTTCCTCTTGATGTACCCGTAAGCAGTGACTGGCGAGAAACCCTTTCATGGAAAGGGGTTGCCAAGCTTCCAAAAATTACGAAACTCCAGAAATCTCAGCAAATATTTTTTCACCCCAACTGGATGATACTTTCAGGTAATGATCAGTACACTAAGCTGACTGGGTTCCCCAAATTTTTTTCTTCTTTGTTGAAGCATTCATTTCCAGTAACAGTTTGAATTTTTAGGTTTCACTCTGTTTTCTCGTATATTGATACATGTATTTGGAACTCGAAATCCAACACGGTTTGTGCTAGCTTCTTGAAACTTGACACAAGAAAGTAGTTTCATGTTCTATCTCTATGTTTTGTTTCCTCTTGATGTAGCCCGAAGCAGTGACTTTGCGAGAAACACTTTCATTGAAAGGGGTTGCCAAGCTTCCAAAAATTACGAATCTCCAGAAATCTCAGCAAATATTTTTTTCACCCAAACTGGATGATACTTTCAGGTAATGAAGAGTACACTAAGCCGACTTGGTTCCCCAAATTTCGTTCTTCTATGTTGAAGCGTTCGTTTCCAGTAACAGTTTGAATTTTTAGGTTTCACTCTTTTTTCTCCTATATTGATACATGTATTTGGAACTCTAAATCCAACACGGTTTTCTAGCTTTTTGAAACCTGACACAATAAAGTAGTTTCACGTTCTATCTCTATGTTTTGTTTCCTCTTGATGTAGCCCTAAGCAGTAACTGGCGAGAAACACTTTAAGCTTCCAAAAATTACGAATATCCAGAAATCTCAGCAAGTATTATTTCACCCAAACTGGATGATACTTTCAGTTAATTATCAGTACACTAAGCCGACTTGGTTCCCCAAATTTCGTTCTTCTATGTTGAAGCGTTCATTTCCAGTAACAGTTTGAATTTTTAGGTTTCACTCTGTTTACTCCTATATTGATACATGTATTTGGAACTCTAAATCCAACACGGTTTCTGCTAGCTTCTTGAAAATTGACACAATAAAGTAGTTTCAGGTTCTATCTCTATGTTTTTTTTCCTCTTGATGTACACCTAAGCAGTGAATGGCGAGAAAGTCTTTCATGGAAAGGCGTTGCCAAGATTCCAAAAATTACGAATCTCCAGAAATCTCAGCCAATATTTTTTCAACCAAACTGGATGTTACTTTCAGGTAATGATCAGTACACTAAGCCGACTGGGTTCCCCAAATTTTGTTCTCTATGTTGAAGCATTCATTTCCAGTAATAGTTTGAATTTTTAGGTTTCACTCTGTTTTCTCCTATATTGATAGATGTACTTGGAACTCTAAATCCAACACGGTTTCTGCTACCTTCTTGAAACTTGACACAATAAAGTAGTTTCACGTTCTATCTCTATGTATTGTTTCCTCTTGATGTACCCCTAAGCAGTGACTGGCGAGAAACACTTTCATGGAAAGGCGTTGCCAAGATTCCAAAAATTACGAATCTCCAGAAATCTCAGCGAATATTTTTTCAACCAAACTGGATGATACTTTCAGGTAATGATCACTACACTACGCCGACTTAGTTCCCCAAATTTCGTTCTTCTATATTGAAGCGTTCATTTCCAGTAACAGTTTGAATTTTTAGGTTTCACTCTGTTTTCTCCTATATTGATAGATGTATTTGGAACTCTAAATCCAACACGGTTTGTGCTAGCTTCTTGAAACTTGACACAATAAAGTAGTTTCACGTTCTATCTCTATGTTTTGTTTCCTCTTGATGTAGCCCTAAGCAGTGACTGGCGAGAAACACTTTCATGGAAAGGGGTTGCCAAGCTTTCAAAAATTACGAATCTCCAGAAATCTCAGCAAATATTTTTTCACCCAAAATGGATGATACTTTCAGGTAATGATCTGTACACTAAGCCGACTTGGTTCCCCAAATTTTTTTCTTCTATGTTGAAGCGTTCGTTTCCAGTAACACTTTGAATTTTTAGGTTTCACTCTGTTTTCTCCTATATTGATAGATGTATTTGGAACTCTAAATCCAACTCGATTTGGGCTAGCTTCTTGAAACTTGACACAGTAAAGTAGTTTCATGTTCTATCTCTATGTTTTGTTTCCTCTTGATGTACCCCTAAGCAGTGACTGGCGAGAAACACTTTCATGGAAAGGGGTTGCCAAGATTCCAAAACTTAAGAATCTCCAGAAATCCCAGCAAATATTTTTTCACCCAAACTGGATGATACTTTCAGGTAATGATCAGTACACTAAGCCAACTTGGTTCCCCAAATTTTGTTCTTCTATGTTGAAGCGTTCGTTTCTAGTAACAGTTTGAATTTTTAGGTTTCACTCTGTTTTCTCCTATATTGATAGATGTATTTGGAACTCTAAATCCAACACGGTTTGTGCTAGCTTCTTGAAACTTGACACAATAAAGTAGTTTCACGTTCTATCTCTATGTTTTGTTTCCTCTTGATGTAGCCCTAAGCAGTGACTGGCGAGAAACACTTTCATAAAAAGGGGTTGCCAAGCTCCCAAAAATTACGAATCTCCAGAAATCTCAGCAAATATTTTTTTCACCCAAACTGGATGATACTTTCAGGTAATGAAGAGTACACTAAGCCGACTTGGTTACAGAAATTTCGTTCTTCTAAGTTGAAGCGTTCGTTTCTAGTAACTCTTTGAATTTTTAGGTTTCACTCTGTTTTCTCGTATATTGATACATGTATTTGGAACTCTAAATCCAACACGGTTTGTGCTAGCTTCTTGAAACTTGACACAATAAAGTACTTTCATGTTCTATCTCTATGTTTTGTTTCCTCTTGATGTAGCCCTAATCAGTGACTGGCGAGAAACACTTTCATGGAAAGGGGTTGCCAAGCTTTCAAAAATTACGAATCTCCTGAAATCTCAGCAAATATTTTTTCACCCAATATGGATGATACTTTCAGGTAATGATCTGTAAACTAAGCCGACTTGGTTCCCCAAATTTTGTTCTTCTATGTTGAAGCGTTCGTTTCTAGTAACAGTTTGAATTTTTAGGTTTCACTCTGTTTTCTCCTATATTGATAGATGTATTTGGAACTCTAAATCCAACACGGTTTTTGCTAGCTTCTTGAAACCTGAGACAATAAAGTACTTTCACATTCTATCTCTATGTTTTGTTTCCTCTTGATGTAGCCCTAAGCAGTGACTGGCGAGAAACACTTTAATGGAAAGGGGTTGCCAAGATTCCAAAACTTATGAATCTCTAGAAATCCGAGCAAATATTTTTTCACCCAAACTGGATGATACTTTCAGGTAATGATCAGTACACTAAGCCGACTTGGTTCCCCAAATTTTGTTCTTCTATGTTGAAGCATTCATTTCCAGTACCAGTTTGAATTTTTAGGTTTCACTCTGTTTTCTCCTATATTGATACATGTATTTGAAACTCTAAATCCAAAACGGTTGGTGCTAGCTTCTTGAAAATTGACACAATAAAGTAGTTTCATGTTCTTTCTCTATGTTTTGTTTCCTCCTGATGTACCCCTAAGCAGTGACTTGCGAGAAACCCTTTCATGGAAAGGGGTTGCCAAGCTTCCAAAAATTACGAATCTCCAGAAATCTCAGCAAATATTTTTTCACCCCAACTGGATGATACTTTCAGGTAATGATCAGTACACTAAGCCGACTGGGTTCCCCAAATTTTGTTCTCTATGTTGAAGCATTCATTTCCAGTAAAAGTTTGAATTTTTAGGTTTCACTCTGTTTTCTCCTATATTGATAGATGTACTTGGAACTCTAAATCCAACACGGTTTCTGCTAGCTTCTTGAAACTTGACACAATAAAGTAGTTTCACGTTCTATCTCTATGTATTGTTTCCTCTTGATGTACCCCTAAGCAGTGACTGGCGAGAAACACTTTCATGGAAAGGTGTTGCCAAGATTCCAAAAATTACGAATCTCCAGAAATCTCAGCAAATATTTTTTCACCGAAACTGGATGATACTTTCAGGTAATGATCAGTACACTAAGCCGACTTGGTTCCCCAAATTTCATTCTTCTATGTTGAAGCGTTCGTTTCTAGTAACAGTTTGAATTTTTAGGTTTCACTCTGTTTTCTAACTATATTGATAGATATATTTGGAACTCTAAATCCAACACGGTTTTTGCTAGTTTCTTGAAACCTGACACAATAAAGTAGTTTCACATTCTATCTCTATGTTTTGTTTCCTCTTGATGTAGCCCTAAGCAGTGACTGGCGAGAAACACTTTCATGGAAAGGGGTTGCCAAGATTCCAAAACTTATGAATCTCTAGAAATCCCAGCAAATATTTTTGCACCCAAACTGGATGATACTTTCAGGTAATGATCAGTACAGTAAGCCGACTTGGTTCCCCTAATTTTGTTCTTCTATTTTGAAGCATTCATTTCCAGTACCAGTTTGAATTTTTAGGTTTCACTCTGTTTTCTCCTATATTGATAGATGTATTTGGAACTCTAAATCCAACACGGTTTCTGCTAGCTTCTTGAAACTTGACACAATAAAGTAGTTTCACGTTCTATCTCTATGTATTGTTTCCTCTTGATGTACCCCTAAGCAGTGACTGGCGAGAAACACTTTCATGGAAAGGCGTTGCCAAGATTCCAAAAATTACGAATCTCCAGAAATCTCAGCAAATATTTTTTCACCCAAACTGGATGATACTTTCAGGTAATGATCTGTACACTAAGCCGACTTGGTTCCCTAAATTTCATTCTTCTATGTTGAAGCATTCGTTTCTAGTAACAGTTTGAATTTTTAGGTTTCACTCTGTTTTCTAACTATATTGATAGATGTATTTGGAACTCTAAATCCAACACCGTTTTTGCTAGTTTCTTGAAACCTGACACAATAAAGTAATTTCACATTCTATCTCTATGTTTTGTTTCCTCTTGATGTAGACCTAAGCATTGACTGGCGAGAAACACTTTCATGGAAAGGGGTTGCCATGCTTTCAAAAATTACAAAACTGCAGAAATATCAGCAAATATTTTTTTTACCCAAACTGGATGATACTTTCAGGTAATGAACAGTACACTAAGCCGACTTGGTTCCCCAAATTTCGTTCTTCTATGTTGACGTGTTCATTTCCAGAAACAGTTTGAATTTTTAGGTTTCACTCTGGTTTCTCCTATATTGTTACATGTTTTTGAAACTATAAATCCAACACGGTTGGTTCTAGCTTCTTGAAACTTGAGACAATAAAGTAGTTTCACGTTCTATCTCTATGTTTTGTTTCTTCTTGATGTAGCCCTAAGCAGTGACTGGCGAGAAACACTTTCATGGAAAGGGGTTGCCAAGCTTCCAAAAATTACGAATCTCCAGAAATCTCAGCAAATATTTTTACACCCAAACTGGATGATACTTTCAGGTAATGATCAGTACACTACGCCGACTTGGTTCCCCAAATTTCGTTCTTCTATATTGAAGCGTTCATTTCCAGTAACAGTTTGAATTTTTAGGTTTCACTCTGTTTTCTCTTATATTGATAGATGTATTTGGAACTCTAAATCCAACACGGTTTGTGCTAGCTTCTTGAAACTTGACACAATAAAGTAGTTTCACGTTCTATCTCTATGTTTTGTTTCCTCTTGATGTACCCCTAAGCAGTGACTTGCGAGAAACACTTTCATGGAAAGGTGTTGCCAAGATTCCAAAAATTACGAATATCCAGAAATCTCAGCCAATATTTTTTCACCCAAACTGGATGATACTTTCAGGTAATGATCAGTACACTAAGCCAACTTGGTTCCCCAAATTTCATTGTTCTATGTTGAAGTGTTCGTTTCTAGTAACAGTTTGGATTTTTAGGTTTCACTCTGTTTTCTAACTATATTGATAGATGTATTTGGAACTCTAAATCCAACACGGTTTTTGCTAGTTTCTTGAAACCTGACACAATAAAGTAGTTTCACGTTCTATCTCTATGTTTTGTTTCCTCTTGTTGTAGCCCTAAGCAGTGACTGGCGAGAAACACTTAAATGGAAAGGGGTTTCCAAGATTCCAAAAATTATGAATCTCCAAAAATCTCAGCAAATATTTTTTCACCCATACTGGATGATACTATCAGGTAATGTTCAGTACACTAAGCTGTCTTGGTTCCCCAAATTTCGTTCTTCTATGTTGAAGTGTTCCTTTCCAGTAACACTTTGAATTTTTAGGTTTCACTCTGTTTTCTCCTATATTGATACATGTATTTGGAACTCTAAATCCAACACAGTTTGTGCTAGCTTCTTGAAACTTGACACAATAGTTTCACATTCTATCTCTATGTTTTGTTTCCTCTTGATGTAGCCCTAAGCAGTGACTGGCGAGAAACACTTTCATGGAAAGGGGTTGCCATGCTTCCAAAAATTACAAATCTGCAGAAATCTCAGCAAATATTTTATTACCCAAACTGGATGATACTTTCAGGTAATGAACAGTACACTAAGCCGACTTGGTTCCCCAAATTTCGTTCTTCTATGTTGAAGCGTTCGTTTCCAGTAACACTTTGAAATTTTAGGTTTCACTCTGTTTTCTCGTATATTGATACATTTATTTGGAACTCTAAATCCAACACGGTTTGTGCTAGCTTCTTGAAACTTGACACAATAAAGTAGTTTCACGTTCTATCTCTATATTTTCTTTCCTCTTGATGTAGCCCTAAGCAGTGACTGGCGAGAAACACTTTCATGGAAAGGGGTTGCCAAGCTTTCAAAAATTACGAATCTCCCGAAATCTCAGCAAATATTTTTTGACCCAAAATGGATGATACTTTCAGGTAATGTTCAGTACACTAAGCTGTCTTGGTTCCCCAAATTTCGTTCTTCTATGTTGAAGTGTTCGTTTCCAGTAACACTTTGAATTTTTAGGTTTCACTCTGTTTTCTCCTATATTGATACATGTATTTGGAACTCTAAATCCAACACGGTTTGTGCTAGCTTCTTGAAACTTGACACAATAGTTTCACATTCTATCTCTATGTTTTGTTTCCTCTTGATGTAGCCCTAAGCAGTGACTGGCGAGAAACACTTTCATGGAAAGGGGTTGCCAAGCTTCCAAAAATTACGAATCTCCAAAAATCTCAGCAAATATTTTTTCACCCATACTGGATGATACTATCAGGTAATGATCACTACACTAAGCTGACTTGGTTCCACAAATTTCGTTCTTCTATGTTGAAGCGTTCGTTTCCAGTAACAGTTTGAATTTTTAGGTTTCACTCTGTTTTCTCCTATATGGATACATGTATTTGGAACTCTAAATACAACACGGTTTGTGCTAGCTTCTTGAAACTTGACACAATAAATTAGTTTCACGTTCTATCTCTATGTTTTGTTTCCTCTTGATTTAGCCCTAAGCAGTGACTGGCGAGAAACACTTTAATGGAAAGGGGTTGGCAAGATTCCAAAACTTATGAATCTCTAGAAATCCCAGCGAATATTTTTTCACCCAAACTTTATGATACTTTCATGTAATAATCAGTACACTTAGCCGACTTGGTTCCCCAAATTTCGTTCTTCTATGTTGAAGCGTTCATTTCCAGAAACAGTTTGAATTTTTAGGTTTCACTCTGTTTTCTCCTATATTGATAGATGTATTTGGAACTCTAAATCCAACACGGTTTGTGCTAGCTTCTTGAAACTTGACACAATAAAGTAGTTTCACGTTCTATCTCTATGTTTTGTTTCCTCTTGATGTAGCCCTAAGCAGTGACTGGCGAGAAACACTTTCATGGAAAGGGGTTGCCAAGCTTCCAAAACTTATGAATCTACAGAAATCTCAGCAAATATTTTTTTCACCCAAACTGGATGATACTTTCAGGTAATGAAGAGTACACTAAGCCGACTTGGTTCCCCAAATTTCGTTCTTCTATGTTGAAGCGTTCGTTTCCAGTAACAGTTAGAATTTTTAGGTTTCACTCTGTTTTCTCCTATATTGATACATGTATTTGGAACTCTAAATCCAACACGGTTTTTCCTAGCTTCTTGAAACCTGACACAATAAAGTAGTTTCACGTTCTCTCTCTATGTTTTGTTTCCTCTTGATGTAGCCCTAAGCAGTAACTGGAGAGAAACACTTTAAGCTTCCAAAAATTACGAATATCCAGAAATCTCAGCAAATATTATTTCACCCAAACTGGATGATACTTTCAGGTAATTATCAGTACACTAAGCCGACTTGGTTCCCCAAATTTCGTTCTTCTATGTTGAAGCGTTCATTTCCAGTAACAGTTTGCATTTTTAGGTTTCACTCTGTTTACTCCTTTATTGTTACATGTATTTGGAACTCTAAATCCAACACGGTTTCTGCTAGCTTCTTGAAAATTGACACAATAATGTAGTTTCACGTTCTATCTCTATGTTTTGTTTCCTCTTGATGTACACCTAAGCAGTGAATGGCGAGAAACACTTTCATGGAAAGGCGTTGCCAAGATTCCAAAAAATACGAATCTCCAGAAATCTCAGCCAATATTTTTTCAACCAAACTGGATGATACTTTCAGGTAATGATCAGTACACTAAGCCGACTTGGTTCCCCAAAATTTGTTCTTCTATGTTGAAGCGTTCGTTTCCAGTAACACTTTGAATTTTTAGGTTTCACTCTGTTTTCTCCTATATTGATACATGTATTTGGAACTCTAAATCCAACACGGTTTGTGCTAGCTTCTTGAAACTTCACACAATAAATTAGTTTCACGTTCTATCTCTATGTTTTGTTTCCTCTTGATGTAGCCCTAAGCACTGACAGGCGAGAAACACTTTTATGGAAAGGAGTTGCCAATATTCCAAAACTTATGAATCTCTTGAAATCCCAGCAAATATTTTTTCACCCAAACTGGATGATACTTTCAGGTAATGATCAGTACACTAAGCCGACTTGGTTCCCCAAATTTTGTTCTTCTATGTTGAAGCATTCATTTCCAGTACCAGTTTGAATTTTTAGGTTTCACTCTGTTTTCTCCTATATTGATAGATGTATTTGGAACTCTAAATCCAACACGATTTTTGCTAGCTTCTTGAAACTTGACACAATAAAGTAGTTTCACGTTCTATCTCTATGTATTGTTTCCTCTTGATGTACCCCTAAGCAGTGACTGGCAAGAAACACTTTCATGGAAAGGCGTTGCCAAGATTCCAAAAATTACGAATCTCCAGAAATCTCAGCAAATATTTTTTCACCCAAAATGGATTATACTTTCAGGTAATGATCAGTACACTAAGCCGACTTGGTTCCCTAAATTTCATTCTTCTATGTTGAAGCGTTCGTTTCTAGTAACAGTTTGAATTTTTATGTTTCACTCTGTTTTCTAACTATATTGATAGATGTATTTGGAACTCTAAATCCAACACGGTTTTTGCTAGTTTCTTGAAACCTGACACAATAAAGTAGTTTCACATTCTATCACTATGTTTTGTTTCCTCTTGATGTAGACCTAAGCAGTGACTGGCGAGAAACACTTTCATGGAAAGGGGTTGCCATGCTTCCAAAAATTACAAATCTGCAGAAATCTCAGCAAATATTTTTTTACCCAAACTGGATGATACTTTCAGGTAATGATCAGTACACTAAGCCGACTTGTTTCCCCAAATTTCGTTCTTCTATGTTGAAGCGGTCGTTTCCAGTAACACTTTGAATTTTTAGGTTTCACTCTGTTTTCTCATATATTGATACATGTATTTGGAACTCTAAATCCAACACGGTTTGTGCTAGCTTCTTGAAACTTGACAAAATAAAGTAGTTTCACGTTCTATCTCTATATTTTCTTTCCTCTTGATGTAGCCCTAAGCAGTGACTGGCGGGAAACACTTTCATGGAAAGGGGTTGCCAAGCTTTCAAAAATTACGAATCTCCCGAAATCTCAGTAAATATTTTTTTGACCCAAAATGGATGATACTTTCAGGTAATGTTCAGTACACTAAGCTGTCTTGGTTCCCCAAATTTCGTTCTTCTATGTTGAAGCGTTCGTTTCCAGTAACACTTTGAATTTTTAGTTTTTACTCTGTTTTCTCCTATATTGATACATGTATTTGGAAATCTAAATCCAACACAGTTTGTGCTAGCTTCTTGAAACTTGACACAATAAATTAGTTTCACGTTCTTTCTCTATGTTTTGTTTCCTCTTGATGTAGCCCTAAGCAGTGACTGGCGAGAAACACTTTAATGGAAAGGGGTTGCCAAGATTCCAAAACTTAAGAATCTCTAGTAATCCCAGCGAATACTTTTTCACCCAAACTTTATGATACTTTCAGGTAATAATCAGTACACTAAGCCGACTTGGTTCCCCAAATTTCGTTCTTCTATGTTGAAGCATTCATTTCCAGTAACAGTTTGAATTTTTAGGTTTCACTCTGTTTTCTCCTATATTGATACATGTATTTGAAACTCTAAATCCAACACGGTTGGTGCTAGCTTCTTGAAACTTGACACAATAAAGTAGTTTCATGTTCTTTCTCTATGTTTTGTTTCCTCTTGATGTACCCCTAAGCAGTGACTGGCGAGAAACCCTTTCATGGAAAGGGGTTGCCAAGCTTCCAAAAATTACGAATCTCCAGAAATCTCAGAAAATATTTTTTCACCCCAACTGGATGATACTTTCAGGTAATAATCAGTACACTAAGCCGACTTGGTTCCCCAAGTTTCATTCTTCTATGTTGAAGCGTTCGTTTCTAGTAACAGTTTGAATTTTTAGGTTTCACTCTGTTTTCTAACTATATTGGTAGATGTATTTGGAACTCTAAATCCTACACGGTTTTTGCTAGTTTCTTGAAAACTGACACAATAAAGTAGTTTCACGTTCTATCTCTATGGTTTGTTTCCTCTTGATGTAGCCCTAAGCAGTGACTGGCGAGAAACACTTTCATGGAAAGGGGTTGCCAAGCTTCCAAAAATTACGAATCTCCAAAAATCTCAGCAAATATTTTTTTCACCCAAACTGGATGATACTTTCAGGTAATGTTCAGTACACTAAGCTATCTTGGTTCCCCAAAATTCGTTCTTCTATGTTGAAGCGTTCGTTTCCAGTAACACTTTGAATTTTTAGGTTTTACTCTGTTTTCTCCTATATTGATACATGTATTTGGAACTCTAAATCCAACACGGTTTGTGCTAGCTTCTTGAAACTTGACACAATAAAGTAGTTTCACGTTATATCTCTATGTTTTGTTTCCTCTTGATGTAGCCCTAAGCAGTGACTGGCGAGAAACACTTTAATGGAAAGGGGTTGCCAAGATTCCAAAACTTATAAATCACTTGAAATCCCAGCAAATATTTTTTCACCTAAACTGGATGATACTTTCAGGTAATGATCAGTACACTAAGCCGACTTGGTTCCCCAAATTTTGTTCTTCTATGATGAAGCATTCATTTCCAGTACCAGTTTGAATTTTAGGTTTCACTCTGTTTTCTCCTATATTGATAGATGTATTTGGAACTCTAAATCCAACACGGTTTCTGCTAGCTTCTTGAAACTTGACACAATAAAGTAGTTTCACATTCTATCTATATGTATTGTTTCCTCTTGATGTACCCCTAAGCAGTGACTGGCGAGAAACACTTTCATGGAAAGGCGTTGCCAAGATTCCAAAAATTACGAATCTCCAGAAATCTCAGCAAATATTTTTTCACCGAAACTGGATGATACTTTCAGGTAATGATCAGTACACTAAGCCGACTTGGTTCCCCAAATTTCATTCTTCTATGTTGAAGCGTTCGTTTCTAGTAACAGTTTGAATTTTTAGGTTTCACTCTGTTTTCTAACTATATTGATAGATATATTTGGACCTCTAAATCCAACACGGTTTTTGCTAGTTTCTTGAAACCTGACACAATAAAGTAGTTTCACATTCTATCTCTATGTTTTGTTTCCTCTTGATGTAGACCTAAGCAGTGACTGGCGAGAAACACTTTCATGGAAAGGGGTTGAGATGCTTCCAAAAATTACAAATCTGCAGAAATATCAGCAAATATTTTTTTACCCAAACTGGATGATACTTTCAGGTAATGATCAGTACACTACGCCGACCTAGTTCCCCAACTATCGTTCTTCTATATTGAAGCGTTCATTTCCAGTAACAGTTTGAATTTTTAGGTTTCACTCTGTTTTCTGCTATATTGATAGATGTATTTGGAACTCTAAATCCAACACGGTTTGTGCTAGCTTCTTGAAACTTGACACAATAAAGTAGTTTCACGTTCTATCTCTATGTTTTGTTTCCTCTTGATGTAGCCCTAAGCAGTGACTGGCGAGGAACACTTTCATGCAAAGGGGTTGCCAAGCTTCCAAAAATTACGAAACTCCAGAAATCTCAGCAAATATTTTTTTCACCCAAACTGGATGATACTTTCAGGTAATGAAGAGTACACTAAGCTGACTTGGTTACAGAAATTTCTTTCTTCTATGTTGAAGCGTTCGTTTCCAGTAACACTTTGAATTTTTAGGTTTCACTCTGTTTTCTCGTATATTGATACATGTATTTGGAACTCTAAATCCAACACGGTTTGTGCTAGCTTCTTGAAACTTGACACAATAAAGTAGTTTCATGTTCTATCTCTATGTTTTGTTTCTTCTTGATGTACCCCTAAGCAGTGACTGGCGAGAAACACTTTCATGGAAAGGGGTTGCCAAGATTCCAAAACTTAAGAATCTCCAGAAATCCCAGCAAATATTTTTTCACCCAAACTGGAAGATACTTTCAGGTAATGATCAGTACACTAAGCTGACTTGGTTCCCCAAATTTTGTTCTTCTATGTTGAAGTGTTCATTTCCAGTAACAGTTTGAATTTTTAGGTTTCACTCTGTTTTCTCCTATATTAATACATGTATTTGGAACTCTAAATCAAACACGGTTTGTGCTAGCTTCTTGAAACCTGACACAATAAAGTTGTTTCACGTTCTATCTCTACGTTTTGTTTCCTCTTGATGTAGCCCTTAGCAGTAAGTGGCGAGAAACACTTTAAGCTTCCAAAAATTACAAATCTTCAGAAATCTCAGCAAATATTTTTTCACCCAAACTGGATGATACTTTCAGGTAATGATCAGTACCCTATGCCGATTTGGTTCCCCAAATTTCGTTCTTCTATGTTGAAGCGTTCATTTCCAGTAACAGTTTGAATTTTTAGGTTTCACTCTGTTTTTTCCTATATAGATACATGTATTTGGAACTCTAAATCCAACACGGTTTGTGCTAACTTCTTAAAACTTGACACAATAAATTAGTTTCACATTCTATCTCCATGTTTTGTTTCCTCTTGATGTACCCCTAAGCAGTGACTGGCGAGAAACACTTTCATGGAAAGGCGTTGCCAAGATTCCAAAAATTACAAATCTCCAGAAATCTCAGCAAATATTTTTTCACCCAAACTGGATGATACTTTCAGGTAAGGATCAGTACACTAAGCCGAATTGGTTCCCCAAATTCCGATCTTCTATGTTGAAGCGTTCGTTTCCAGTAACAGTGTGAATTTTTAGGTTTCACTCTGTTTTCTCTAATATTGATACATGTATTTGGAACTCTAAATCCAACACGGTTTTTGCTAGCTTCTGGAAACCTCACACAATAGAGTAGTTTCACGTTCTATCTCTATGTTTTTTTTCCTCTTGATGTAGCCCTAAGCAGTGACTGGCGAGAAACACTTACATTGAAATGGGGTGCCATGTAAACAAAATTTACGAATCTCCAGAAATCTCAGCAAATATTTTTTCACCCAAACTGGATGAAACTTTCAGGTAATGATCTGTACACTAAGTTGACATGGTTCCCCAAATTTCGTTCTTCTATGTTGAAGCGTTCGTTTCCAGTAACAGTTTGAATTTTTAGGTTTCACTCTGTTTTCTCCTATATTGATAGATGTATTTGGAACTCTAAATCCAACTCGATTTGGGCTAGCTTCTTGAAACTTTACACAATAAAGTAGTATCACGTTCTATCTCTATGTTTTGTTTCCTCTTGATGTACCCCTAAGCAGTGACTGGCGAGAAACACTTTCATGAAAAGGCGTTGCCAAGATTCCAAAAATTACGAATCTCCAGAAATCTCAGCAAATATTTTTTTCACCCAAACTGGATGATACTTTCAGGTAATGATCAGTACACTTAGCCGACTTGGTTCCCCAAATTCCGATCTTCTATGTTGAAGCGTTCGTTTCCAGTAACAGTTTGAATTTTTAGGTTTCACTCTGTTTTCTCCTGTATTGATAGATGTATTTAGAACACTAAATCCAACACGGTTTGTGCTATTTTCTTGAAACGTGACACAATAAAGTAGTTTCATGATCCATCTATATGTTTTGTTTCCTCTTGATGTAGCCCTAAGCAGTGACTGGCAAGAAACACTTTCATGGAAAGGGGTTGCCATGCTTCCCAAAATTACGAATCTCCAGAAATCTCAGCAAATATTTTTTCACCCAAACTGGATGATACCTTCAGGTAATGATCAGTACACTAAGCTGACTTGGTTCCCAAAATTTCGTTCTTCTAAGTTCAAGCGTTTGTTTCCAGTAACACTTTGAATTTTTAGATTTCACTCTCTTTTTTCCTATATTGATAGATGTATTTGGAACTCTAAATCCAACACGGTTTGTGCTAGCTTCTTGAAACTTGAAACAATAAATTAGTTTCACGTTCTATCTCTATGTTTTGTTTCCTCTTGATGTACCCCTAAGCAGTGACTGGCGAGAAACACTTTCACGGAAAGCAGTTGCCAAGCTTCCAAAAATTAAGTAACTTCAGAAATCCCAGGAAATATTTTTTCACCCAAACTGGATACTTTCAAGTAATGATCAGTACACTAAGCCGACTTGGTTCCCCAAATTTCGTTCTTCTATGTTGAAGCGTTCATTTCCAGAAACAGTTTGAATTTTTAGGTTTCACTCTGTTTTCTCCTATATTGATACATGTATTTTGAACTTTAAATCCAACATGGTTGGTGCTAGCTTCTTGAAACTTGACACAATAAAGTAGTTTCATCTTCTATCTCTTTTTTTTTTTTTTCCTCGTGATGTACTCCTAAGCAGTGACTGGAGAGAAACACTTTCACGGAAAGCAGTTGCCAAGCTTCCAAAAATTACGAATCTCCAGAAATCTCAGCAAATATTATTTCACCAAAACTGGATACTTTCAGGTAATGATCAGTACACTAAGCTGACTTGGTTCCCCAAATTTCGTTCTTCTATTTTGAAGCATTCATTTCCAGTAACAGTTTGAATTTTTAGGTTTCACTCTCTTTTCTCCTATATTGAGAGATGTATTTGGAACTCTAAATCCAACACGGTTTCTGCTAGCTTCTTGAAACTTGACACAATAAAGTAGTTTCACGTTCTGTGTCTATGTTTTGTTTCCTCTTGATGTACCCCTAAGCAGTGACTGGCGAGAAACACTTTCATGAAAAGGCGTTGCCAAGATTCCAAAAATCACGAATCTCTAGAAATCTCAGCAAATATTTTTTCACCCCAACTGGATGATACTTTCAGGTAATGATCAGTACACTAAGCCGACTTGGTTCCCCAAATTTCGTTCTTCTATGTTGAAGCGTTCGTTTCCAGTAACAGTTTTAATTTTTAGGTTTCACTATGTTTTCTCCTATCTTGATACATGTATTTGGAACTCTAAATCCAACACGGTTTGTGCTAGCTTCTTGAAACTTGACATAATAAAGTAGTTTCACGTTCTATCTCTATGTTTTGTTTCCCCTTGATATAGCCCTAAGCAGTGACTGGCGAGAAACACTTTCATTGAAAGGGTTTGCCAAGCTTCCAAAAATTAGGAATCTCCAGATATCTCAGCAAATATTTTTTCACCCAAACTGGATGATACTTTCAGGTAATGATCAGTACACTAAGCCGACTTGGTTCCCCAAATTTTATTCTTCTATGTTGAAGCGTTCGTATCCGGTAACAGTTTGAATTTTTAGGTTTCACTCTGTTTTCTCCTATATTGATACATGTATTTGGAACTCTAAATCCAACACGGTTTGTGCTAGCTTCTTGAAACTTGACACAATAAAGTAGTTTCATGTTCTATCTCTATGTTTTTTTTTTCTCTTGATGTAGCCCTGAGAAGTAACTGGCGAGAAACACTTTCATGGAAAGGGGTTGCCAAGCTTCCAAAAATTACGAATCTCCAGAAATCTCAGCAAATATTTTTTCACCCAAACTGGATGATACTTTCAGGTAATGATCAGTACACTAAGCCGACTTGGTTCCCCAAATTTCGTTCTTCTATGTTGAAGCATTCATTTCCAGTAACAGGTTGAATTTTTAGGTTTCACTCTGTTTTCTCCTATATTGATAGATGTATTTGGAACTCTAAATCCAACACGGTTTCTGCTAGCTTCTTGAAACTTGACACAATAAAGTAGTTTCACGTTCTATCTCTATTATTTGTTTCCTCATGATGTACCCCTAAGCAGTGACAGGCTAGAAACACTTTCATGGAAAGGCATTGCCAAGATTCCAAAAATTACGAATCTCCAGAAATCCCAGCAAATATTTTTTCACCCAAACTGGATGATACTTTCAGGTAATGATCAGTACACTAAGCAGATTGGTTCCCCAAATTTCGTTCTTCTATGTTGAAGCATTCGTTTCCAGTAACAGTTTGAATTTTTAGGTTTCACTCTGTTTTCTCCTATATTGATAGATGTATTTGGAACTCTAAATCCAACACGGTATGGGCTAGCTTTTTGAAACTTGACACAATAAAGTAGTTTCATGTTCTATCTCTATGTTTTGTTTGCTCTTGATGTACCACTCCGCAATGAGTGACTAGAAACACTTTCATGGAAAGGGGTTGCCAAGCTTCCAAAAATTACGAATCTCCAGAAATCTCATCAAATATTTTTTCACCCAAACTGGATGATACTTTCAGGTAATGATCAGTACACTAAGCCCACTTGGTTCCCCAAATTTCATTCTTCTATGTTGAAGCGTTCGTTTCCAGTAACAGTTTGAATTTTTAGGTTTCACTCTGTTTTCTCCTATATTGATACATGTATTAGGAACTCTAAATCCAACACGGTTTGTGCTAGCTTCTTGAAACCTGACACAATAAAGTAGTTTCATGTTCTATCTCTATGTTTTGTTTCCTCTTCATGTAGCCCTAGGCAGTGACTGGCGAGAAACACTTTCATGGAAAGGGGTTGCCAAGCTTCCAAAAAGTAGGAATCTGCAGAAATCTCAGCAAATATTTTTTCACCCAAACTGGATGATACTTTCAGGTAATGATCAGTACACTAAGCCGACTTGGTCCCCCAAATTTCGTTCTTCGTTGTTGAAGCGTTCATTTCCAGTAACAGTTTGAATATTTAGGTTTCACTCTGTTTTCTCCTATATTGATACATGTATTTGGAACTCTAAATCCAACACGGTTTTTTCTAGCTTCATGAAACTTGACACAAAAAGTAGTTTCACGTTCTATCTCTCTGTTTTGTTTCCTCTTGATGTAGCCCTAAGCAGTGACTGGCGAGAAACCCTTTCATGGAAAGGGGTTGCCAAGCATCCAAAATTACGAATCTCCCGAAATCTCAGCAAATATTTTTTCACACAAACTGGATGATAATTTCAGGTAATGATCAGTACACTAGGCCGACTTGGTTCCCCAAATTTCGTTCTTCTATGTTGA
Source organism: Spermophilus citellus (assembly GCF_964194105.1). Classification (NCBI taxonomy): domain Eukaryota; kingdom Metazoa; phylum Chordata; class Mammalia; order Rodentia; family Sciuridae; genus Spermophilus; species Spermophilus citellus. The sequence continues at coordinate 3,320,199 of NC_138192.1, read as the reverse complement.
AGCATTCGTTTCCAGTAACAGTTTGAGTTTTAGGTTTCACTCTGTTTTCTCCTATATTGATAGATGTATTTGGAACTCTAAATCCAACACGGTTTGTGCTAGCTTCTTGAATCTTGAAACAATAAAGTAGTTTCACGTTCTATCTCTATGTTTTGTTTCCTCTTGATATAGCCCTAAGCAGTGACTGGCGAGAAACACTTTCATGGAAAGGGGTTGCCAAGATTCCAAAACTTATGAATCTCCAGAAATCACAGCAAACATTTTATCACCCAAACTTGATGATACTTTCAGGTAATGATCACTACACTAAGCCGACTTGGTTCCGCAAATTTCATTCTTCTATGTTGAAGCGTTCGTTTCTAGTAACAGTTTGAATTTTTAGGTTTCACTGTGTTTTCTCCTATATGGATAGATGTATTTGGAACTCTAAATCCAACACGGTTTGTGCTAGCTTTTTGAAACTTGACACAATAAAGTAGTTTCACGTTCTATCTCTATGTTTTGTTTCCTCTTGATGTAGCCCTAAGCAGTGACTGGCGAGAAACACGTTCATGGAAAGGGGTTGCCAAGCTTCCAAAAAGTAGGAATACTCAGAAATCTCAGCAAATATTTTTTCACACAAACTGGATGATACTTTCAGGTAATGATCAGTACACTAAGCCGACTTGGTTCCCCAAATTTCGTTCTTCTATTTTGAAGCGTTCGTTTACAGGAACAGTTTGAATTTTTAGGTTTCACTCTGTTTTCTCCTATATTGATAGATGTATTTGGAACTCTAAATCCAACACGGTTTGTGCTAGCTTCTTGAAACTTGACACAATAAAGTAGTTTCACGTTCTATCTCTATGTTTTGTTTCCTCTTGATGTAGCCCTAAGCAGTGACTGGCGAGAAACACTTTCATGGAAAGTGGTTGCCAAGCTTCCAAAAATTACGAGTCTCCAAAAATCTCAGCAAATATTTTTTCACACAAACTGGATGATACTTTCAGGTAATGATCAGTACACTAAGCCAACTTGGTTCCCCAAATTTTGTTCTTCTATGTTGAAGGATTCGTTTCCAGTAATATTTTGAATTTTTAGGTTTCACTCTGTTTTCTCCTGTATTGATATATGTATTTGGAACTCTAAATCCAACACGGTTTGTGCTAGCTTTTTGAATCTTGAAACAATAAAGTAGTTTCACGTTCTATATCTATGTTTTGTTTACTCTTGATATAGCCCTAAGCAGTGACTGGCGAGAAACACTTTCATGGAAAGGGGTTGCCAAGCTTCCAAAAAGTAGGAATCTCCAGATATCTCAGCAAATATTTTTTAACCCAAACTGGATGATACTTTCAGGTAATGATCAGTACACTAAGCTGACTTGGTCCCCCAAATTTCGTTCTTCTATGTTGAAGCGTTCATTTCCAGTAACCGTTTGAATATTTAGGTTTCACTCTGTTTTCTCCTATATTGATAGATGTATTTGGAACTCTAAATCCAACACGGTTTTTGCTAGCTTCTTGAAACTTGACACAATAAGGTAGTTTCACGTTCTATCTCTCTGTTTTGTTTCCTCATGATGTAGCCCTAAGCAGTGACTGGCGAGAAACACTTTCATGGAAAGGGGTTGCCAAGCTTCCAAAAATTACGAACCTCCAGAAATCTCAGCAAATATTTTTTCACACAAACTGGATGATAATTTCAGGTAATGATCAGTACACTAAGCCGACTTGGTTCCCCAAATTTCATTCTTCTATGTTGAAGCTTTCGTTTCCAGTAACAGTTTGAATTTTTAGGTTTCACTCTGTTATCTCCTATATTGATAGATGTATTTGGAACTCTAAATCCAACACGGTTTGTGCTAGCTTCTTGAATCTTGAAACAATAAAGTAGTTTCACGTTCTATCTCTAGGTTTTGTTTCCTCTTGATATAGCCCTAAGCAGTGACTAGCGAGAAACACTTTCATGGAAAGGGGTTGCCAAGCTTCCAAAATGTAGGAATCTGCAGATATCTCAGCAAATATGTTTTTCACCCAAACTGGATGATACTTTCAGGTAAAGATCAGTACACTAAGCCGACTTGGTCTTCCAAATTTCGTTCTTCTATGTTGAAGCGTTCATTTCCAATAACAGTTTGAATATTTAGGTTTCACTCTGTTTTCTCCTATATTGAAACATGTATTTGGGACTCTAAATCCAACACGGTTTGTGCTAGCTTCTTGAAACTTGACACAATAAAGTAGTTTCACGGTCTATCTCTTTTGTTTCCTCTTGATGTAGCCCTAAGCAGTGACTGGCGAGAAACACTTTCATGGAAAGGGGTTGCCAAGCTTCCAAAAAGTAGGAATCTGCAGAAATCTCAGCTAATATTTTTTCACCCAAACTGGATGATACTTTCAGGTAATGATCAGTACACTAAGCTGACTTGGTTCTTCAAATGTCGTTCTTCTATTTTGAAGCATTAGATTCCAGTAACAGTTTGAATTCTTAGGTTTCACTCTCTTTTCTCCTATATTGATACATGTATTTGGAACTCTAAATCCAACACGGTTTTTGCTAGCTTCTTGAAACTTGACAAAATGAAGTAGTTTCACGTTCTATCTCTATGTTTTGTTTCCTCTTGATGTAGCCCTAAGCAGTGACTGGCGAAAAACACTTTCATGGAAAGGGGTTGCCAAGCTTCAAAAAATTACGAATCCCCAGAAATCTCAGCAAATATTTTTTCACCCAAACTGTATGATACTTTCAGGTAATGATCAGTACACTAAGCCGACTTGGTTCCCCTAATTTCGTTCTTCTATGTTGAAGCGTTCGTTGCCAGTAACAGTTTGAATTTTTAGGTTTCACTCTGTTTTATCCTATATGGATAGATGTATTTGGAACTCTAAATCCATCACGGTTTGGGCTAGCTTCTTGAAAGTTGACACAATAAAGTAGTTTCATGGTCTATCTCTATGTTTTGTTTCCTCTTGATGTACTCCTAAGCAGTGACTGGCGAGAAACACTTTCCTGGAAAAGGGGTTGCCAAGCTTCCAAAAATTACGAATCTCCAGAAATCTCACCAAATATTTTTTCACGCAAACTGGATGATACTTTCAGGTAATGATCAGTACCCTAGCCGACTTGGTTCCCCAAATTTCATTCTTCTATGTTGAAGCGTTCGTTTCTAGTAACAGTTTGAATTTTTAGGTTTCACTCTGTTTTCTCCTATATTGATAGATGTATTTGGAACTCTACATCCAACACGGTTTTTGCTAGCTTCTTGAAACTTGACACAATAAAGTAGTTTCACGTTCTATCTCTTTTGTTTCCTCTTGATGTAGCACTAAGCAGTGACTGGCGAGAAACACGTTCATGGAAAGGGGTTGCCAAGCTTCCAGAAATTACGAACCTCCAGAAATCTCAGCAAATATTTTTTCACCCAAACTGGATGATACTTTCAGGTAATGATCAGTACACTAAGCCGACATGGTTCCCCTAATTTCGTTCTTCTATGTCGAAGCGTTCGTTTCCAGTAACAGTTTGAATTTTTAGGTCTCACTTTTTTTCTCCTATATTGATAGATGTATTTAGAACTCTAAATCCAACACGGTTTGTGCTAGCTTCTTGAAACTTGACACAATAAAGTAGTTTCACGTTCTGTCTCTATGTTTTGTTTCCTCTTGATGTAGCCCTAAGCAGTGACTGGCGAGAAACACTTTCATGGAAAGGGGTTGCCAACCTTCCAAAAATTACGAATCTCCAGGAATCCCAGCAAATATTTTATCACCCCAACTTGATGATACTTTCAGGTAATGATCAGTACACTAACCCGACTTGGTTCCCCAAATTTTGTTTTTTATGTTGAAGCGTTCATTTCCAGTAACAGTTTGAATTTTTAGGTTTCACTCTGTTTTATCCTATATTGATAGATATATTTGGAACTCTAAATCCAACACGGTTTGTGCTAGCTTCTTGAAACTTGACACAATAAAGTAGTTTCACGTTCTATCTCTTTTGTTTCCTCTTGATGTAGCACTAAGCAGTGACTGGCGAGAAACACTTTCATGGAAAGGGGTTGCCAAGCTTCCAAAAAGTAGGAATCTGCAGAAATCTCAGCAAATATTTTTTTACCCAAACTGGATGATACTTTCAGGTAATGATCAGTACACTAAACCGTCTTGGTTCCCCAAATTTCGTTCTTCTATGTTAAAGTGTTCGTTTCCAGTAACCGTTTGAATTTTTAGGTATCACTCTGTTTTCTCCTATATTGATAGATGTATTTGGAACTCTAAATCCAACACGGTTTGTGCTAGCTTCTTGAAACCTGACACAATAAAGTAGTTTCACGTTCTATCTCTATGTTTTGTTTCCTCTTGATATAGCCCTAAGCAGTGAGTGGCGAGAAACCCTTTCATGGAAAGGGGTTGCCAAGCTTCCAAAAATTACGAATCTCCAGAAATTTCATAAATATTATTTCAACTAAACTGGATATACTTTCAGGTAATGATCAGTACACTATCCAACACGGTCCCCAAATTTCATTCTTCTATGTTGAAGCGTTCATTTCCAGTAACAGTTTGAATATTTAGTTTCACTCTGTTTACTCCTATATTAATAGATGTATTTGGAACTCTAAATCCAACACGGTTTGTGCTAGCTACTTGAAACTTGACACAATAAAGTAGTTTCACGTTCTATCTCTATGTTTTGTTTCCTCTTGATGTAGCCCTAAGCAGTGACTGGCGAGAAACACTTTCATGCAAAGGGGTTGCCAGGCTTCCAAAAAGTAGGCATCTGCAGAAATCTCAGCAAATATTTTTTCACCCAAACTGGATGATACTTTCAGGTAATGATCAGTACACTAAGCCGACTTGGTTCCCCAAATTTCGTTCTTCTATGTTGAAGCGTTCTTTTCCAGTAATAGTTTTAATTTTTAGGTTTCACTCTGTTTTCTCCTATATTGATACATGTATTTGGAACTCTATATCCAACACGGTTTGTGCTAGCTTCTTGAAACTTGACACAATAAATTAGTTTCATGTTCTATCTCTATGTTTTGTTTCCTCTTGATGTACCCCTAAGCAGGGACTTGCGAGAAACACTTTCATGGAAAGGGGTTGCCAAGCTTCCAAAAATTACGAATCTCCAGAAATCTCAGCAAATATTTTTTCACCCAAATTGGATGATACTCTCAGGTAATGATCAGTACACTAAGCCAACTTGGTTCCCCAAATTTCGTTCTTCTATGTTGAAACGTTCGTTTCCAGTAACAGTTTGAATTTTTAGGTTTCACTCTGTTTTCTCCTATATTGATAGATGTATTTGGAACTCTAAATCCAACACGGTTTGTGCTAGCTTCTTGAAACTTGACACAATAAAGTAGGTTCACGTTCTATCTCTGTTTTGTTTCCTCTTGATGTAGCCCTAAGCAGTGACTGGCGAGAAACACTTTCATGGAAAGGGGTTGCCAAGCTTCCAAAAAGTAGGAATCTGCAGAAATCTCAGCAAATATTTTTTCACCCAAACTGGATGATACTTTCAGGTAATGATCAGTACACTAATCTGACTTGGTTCCCGAAAATTCGTTCTTCTATGTTGAAGCGTTCGTTTCCAGTAACAGTTTGAATTTTTAGGTTTCACTCTGTTTTCTCCTATATTGATAGATGTATTTTGAACTCTAAATCCAACACGGTTTGTGCTAGCTTCTTGAAACTTGACACAATAAAGTAGTTTCAAGTTTTATCTCTATGTTTTGTTTCCTCTTGATGTAGCCCTAAGCAGTGACTGGCGAGAAACACGTTCATGGAAAGGGGTTGCCAAGCTTCCAAAAATTACGAATCTCCAGAAATCTCAGCAAATATTTTTTCACCCCAACTGGATGATACTTTCAGGTAATGATCTGTACACTAAGCCGACTTGGTTCCCCAAATTTCATTCTTCTATGTTGAAGTGTTCGTTTCCAGTAACAGTTGAATTTTTAGGTTTCACTCTGTTTTATCCTATATTGATAGATGTATTTGGAACTCTAAATCCATCACAGTTTGGGCTAGCTTCTTGAAAGTTGACACAATAAAGTAGTTTCATGTTCTATCTCTATGTTTTGTTTCCTCTTGATGTACTCCTAAGCAGTGACTGGCGAGAAACCCTTTCATGGAAAGGGGTTGCCAGGCTTCCAAAAAGTAGGAATCTGCAAAATCTCAGCAAATATTTTTTCACCCAAACTGGATGATACTTTCAGGTGATGATCAGTACACTAAGCCGACTTGGTTCCCCAAATTTCGTTCTTCTATGTTGAAGCGTTCGTTTCCAGTAACAGTTTGAATTTTTAGGTTTCACTCTGTTTTCTCCTATATTGATACATGTATTTGGAACTATAAATCCAACACGGTTTTTGCTAGCTTCTTGAAACTTGACAAATAAAGTAGTTTCACGTTCTATCTCTATGTTTTTTTTCCTCTTGATGTAGCCCAAAGCAGTGACTGGCGAGAAACACGTTCATGGAAAGGGGTTGCCAAGCTTCCAAAAAGTAGGAATCTGCAGAAATCTCAGCAAATATTTTTTCACCCAAACTGGATGATACTTCAGGTAATGATCAGTACACTAAGCCGACTTTGTTTCCCAAATTTCGTTCTTCTATTTTGAAGCGTTCGTTTCCAGTAACAGTTTGAATTTTTAGGTTTCACTCTGTTTTCTCCTATATTGATAGATGTATTTTGAACTCTAAATCCAACACGGTTTGTGCTAGCTTCTTGAAACTTGACACAATAAAGTACTTTCACGTTCTATCTCTATGTTTTGTTTCATCTTATGTAGCCCCAAGCAGTGACTGGCGAGAAACACTTACATGGAAAGGGGTTGCCAAGCTTCCAAAAATTATGAATCTCCAGAAATCTCAGCAAATGTTTTTTCACCCAAACTGGATGATACTTTCAGGTAATGACCAGTACACTACGCCGACATGGTTCCCCAAATTTCATTCTTCTATTTTGAAGCATTCGTTTCCAGTAACAGTTTGATTTTTTAGGTTTCACTCTGTTTTCTCCTATAATGATAGATGTATTTGGAACTCTAAATCCAACACGGTTTGTGCTAGCTTCTTGAATCTTGAAACAATAAAGTAGTTTCACATTCTATCTCTATGTTTTGTTTCCTCTTGATGTAGCCCTAAGCAGTGACTGGCGAGAAACACTTTCATAGAAAGGGGTTGCCAAGATTCCAAAACTTATTAATCTCCAGAAATTCCAGCAAATATTTTATCACCCAAACTGTATGATACTTTCAGGTAATGATCAGTACACTAAGCCGACTTGGTTCCCCAAATCTCGTTCTTCTATGTTGAAGCGTTCATTTCCAGTAACAGTTTGTATATTTAGGTTAAACTCTGTTTTCTCCTATATTGATAGAAGTATTTGGAACTCTAAATCCATCACGGTTTGTGCTAGCTTCTTGAATCTTGAAACAATAAAGTAGTTTCACGTTCTATATCTATGTTTTGTTTCCTCTTGATATAGCCCTAAGCAGTGACTGGCGAGAAACACTTTCATGGAAAGGGGTTGCCAAGCTTCCAAAAAGTAGGAATCTGCAGATATCTCAGCAAATATTTTTTCACCCAAACTGGATGATACTTTCAGGTAATGATCAGTACACTAAGCCGACTTGGTCCCCCAAATTTCGTTCTTATATTTTGAAGCGTTCGTTTTTAGTAACAGTTTGAATTTTTAGGTTTCACTCTGTTTTCTCCTATATTGATAGATGTATTTGGAGTCTAAATCCAACACGGTTTGTGCTAGCTTCTTGAAACTTGACACAATAAAGTACTTTCACGTTCTATCTCTATGTTTTGTTTACTCTTGATGTAGCCCTCAGCAGTGACTGGCGAGAAACACTTTCATGGAAATGGGTTGCCAAGCTTCCAAAAATTACGAATCTCCAGAAGTCTCATCAAATATTTTTTCACCCAAACTGGAGGATACTTTCAGGTAATGATCTGTACACTAAGCCGACTTGGTTCCCCAAATTTCATTCTACTATGTTTAAGCGTTCGTTTCCAGTAACAGTTTGAATTTGTAGGTTTCACTCTGTTTTCTCCTATATTGATAGATATATTTGGAACTCTAAATCCAACACGGTTTGGGCTAGCTTCTTGAAACTTGACACAATAAAGTAGTTTCATGTTCTATCTCTATGGTTTGTTTCCTCTTGATGTACCACTAAGCAATGACTGACGAGAAACACTTTCATGGAAAGGGGTTGCCAAGCTTCCAAAAATTACGAATCTCCAGAAATCTCATCAAATATTATTTCAACTAAACTGGATATACTTTCAGGTAATGATCAGTACACTATCCAACACGGTCCCCAAATTTCATTCTTCTATGTTGAAGCGTTCATTTCCAGTAACAGTTTGAATATTTAGTTTCACTCTGTTTTCTCCTATATTGATAGATGTATTTGGAACTCTAAATCCATCACGGTTTGTGCTAGCTTCTTGAATCTTGAAACAATAAAGTAGTTTCACGTTCTATCTCTATGTTTTGTTTCCTCTTGATATAGCCCTAAAAAGTGACTGGCGAGAAACACTTTCATGGAAAGGGGTTGCCAAGCTTCCAAAAAGTAGGAATCTGCAGAAATCTCAGCAAATATTTTTTCACCCAAACTGGATGATACTTTCAGGTAATGATCAGTACACTAATCTGACTTGGTTCCCCAAAATTCGTTCTTCTACGTTGAAGCGTTCGTTTCCAGTAACAGTTTGAATTTTTAGGTTTCACTCTGTTTTCTCCTATATTGATACATGTATTTGGAACTCTAAATCCAACACGGTTTGTGCTAGCTTCTTGAAACTTGACAAAATAAAGTAGTTTCACGTTCTATCTCTATGTTTTGTTTCCTCTTGATGTAGCCCTATGCAGTGACTGGCGAGAAACACGTTCATGGAAAGGGGTTGCCAAGCTTCCAAAAAGTAGGAATCTGCAGAAATCTCAGCAAATATTTTTTCACCCAAACTGCATGATACTTTCAGGTAATGTTCAGTACACTAAGCCGACTTGGTTCCCCAAATTTCGTTCTTCTATTTTGAAGCGTTCGTTTCCAGTAACAGTTTGAATTTTTAGGTTTCACTCTGTTTTCTCCTATATTGATAGATGTATTTGGAACTCTAAATCCAACACGGTTTGTGCTAGCTTCTTGAAACTTGACACAATAAAGTAGTTTCACGTTCTATCTCTATGTTTTGTTTCCTCTTGATGTAGCCCTAAGCAGTGACTGGCGAGAAACACTTACATGGAAAAGGGTTGCCAAGCTTCCAAAAATTATGAATCTCCAGAAATCTCAGCAAATATTTTTTCACCCAAACTGGATGATACTTTCAGGTAATGACCAGTACACTACGCCGACATGGTTCCCCAAATTTCATTCTTCTATTTTGAAGCATTCGTTTCCAGTAACAGTTTGAATTTTTAGGTTTCACTCTGTTTTCTCCTATAATGATAGATGTATTTGGAACTCTAAATCCAACACGGTTTGTGCTAGATTCTTGAATCTTGAAGCAATAAAGTAGTTTCACATTCTATCTATATGTTTTGTTTCCTCTTGATGTAGCCCTAAGCAGTGACTGGCGAGAAACACTTTCATGGAAAGGGGTTGCCAAGATTCCAAAACTTATTAATCTCCAGAAATTCCAGCAAATATTTTATCACCCAAACTGTATGATACTTTCAGGTAATGATCAGTACACTAAGCCGACTTGGTTCCCCAAATTTCGTTCTTCTATGTTGAAGCGTTCATTTCCAGTAACAGTTTGAATATTTAGGTTAAACTCTGTTTTCTCCTATATTGATAGATGTATTTGGAACTCTAAATCCATCACGGTTTGTGCTAGCTTCTTGAATCTTGAAACAATAAAGTAGTTTCACGTTCTATCTCTATGTTTTGTTTCCTCTTGATATAGCCCTAAGCAGTGACTGGCGAGAAACACTTTCATGGAAAGGGGTTGCCAAGATTCCAAAACTTATGAATCTCCAGAAATCACAGCAAATATTTCATCACCCAAACTTGATGATACTTTCAGGTAATGATCACTACACTAAGCAGACATGGTTCCCCAAATTTCGTTCTTCTATGTTGAAGCGTTCATTTCCAGTAACAGTTTGAATATTTAGGTTTCACTCTGTTTTCTCCTATATTGATAGATGTATTTGGAACTCTAAATCCAACAAGGTTTGTGCTAGCTTCTTGAAACTTAAAACAATAAAGTAGTTTCATGTTCTATCTCTATGTTTTTATTCCTCTTGATGTAGCCCTAAGCAGTGACTGGCGAGAAACACTTTCATTGAAAGGGGTTGCCAGGCTTCCCAAAATTATGAATCTCCAGAATTCTCAGCAAATATTTTTTTACCCTAACTGGATGATACTTTCAGGTAATGATCAGTACACTAATCTGACTTGGTTCCCCAAAATTCGTTCTTCTATGTTGAAGCGTTCATTTCCAGTAACAGTTTCAATTTTTAGGTTTCACTCTGTTTTCTCCTATATTGATAGATGAATTTGGAACTCTAAATCCAACACGGTTTGTGCTAGCTTCTTGAAACTTGACACAATAAAGTAGTTTCACGTTTTATCTCTATGTTTTGTTTCCTCTTGATGTAGCCCTAAGCAGTGACTGGCGAGAAACACTTCCATGGAAAGGGGTTGCCAAGCTTCCAAAAATTACGAATCTCCAGAAATCTCAGCAAATATTTTTTCACCCAAACTGGATGATACTTTCAGGTAATGATCAGTACACTAAGCCGACTTGGTTCCTCAAATTTTGTTCTTCTATGTTGAAGCGTTCGTTTTCAGTAACAGTTTGAATTTTTAGGTTTCACTCTGTTTTCTCCTATATTGATACATGTATTTGGAACTCTAAATCCAACACGGTTTGTTCTAGCTTCTTGAAACTTGACACAATAAAGTAGTTTCACGTTCTATCTCTATGTTTTGTTTCCTCTTGATGTAGCCCTAAGCAGTGAGTGGCGAGAAACACTTTCATGGAAAGGGGTTGGCAAGCTTCCAAAAATTACGAATCTCCAGAAATCTCAGCAAATATTTTTTCACCCAAACTGGAGGATACTTTCAGGTAATGATCTGTACACTAAGCCGACTTGGTTCCCCAAATTTCATTCTACTATGTTGAAGCGTTCGTTTCCAGTAACAGTTTGAATTTTTAGGTTTCACTCTGTTTTCTCCTATATTGATAGATGTATTTGGAACTCTAAATCCAACACGGTTTGGGCTAGCATCTTGAAATTTGGCACAATAAAGTAGTTTCATGTTCTATCTCTATGTTTTATTTCCTCTTGATGTACTCCTAAGCAGTGACTGGCGAGAAACACTTTCATGGAAAGGGGTTGCCAAGCTTCCAAAAAGTAGGAATCTGCAGAAAATTCAGCAAATATTTTTTCACCCAAACTGGATGATACTTTCAGGTAATGATCAGTACACTAAGCCGACTTGGTTCCCCAAATTTCGTTCTTCTATGTTGAAGCGTTCGTTTCCAGTAACAGTTTGAATTTTTAGGTTTCACTCTGTTTTCTCCTATATTGATACATGTATTTGGAACTATAAATCCAACACGGTTTGTGCTAGCTTCTTGAAACTTGACAAAATAAAGTAGTTTCACGTTCTATCTCTATGTTTTGTTTCCTCTTGATGTAGCCCTAAGCGGTGACTTGCGAGAAACACGTTCATGGAAAGGGGTTGCCAAGCTTCCAAAAAGTAGGAATCTGCAGAAATCTCAGCAAATATTTTTTCACCCAAACTGGATGATACTTTCAGGTAATGATCAGTACACTAAGCCGACTTGGTTCCCCAAATTTCGTTCTTCTATTTTGAAGCGTTCGTTTCCAGTAACAGTTTGAATTTTTAGGTTTCACTCTGTTTTCTCCTATATTGATAGATGTATTTGGAACTCTAAATCCAACACGGTTTGTGCTAGCTTCTTGAAACTTGACACAATAAAGTAGTTTCACGTTCTATCTCTATGTTTTGTTTCCTCTTGATGTAGCCCTAGCAGTGACTGGCGAGAAACACTTAAATGGAAAGGGGTTGCCAAGCTTCCAAAAATTATGAATCTCCAGAAATCTCAGCAAATGTTTTTTCACCCAAACTGGATGATACTTTCAGGTAATGACCAGTACACTAAGCCGACATGGTTCCCCAAATTTCATTCTTCTATTTTGAAGCATTCGTTTCCAGTAACAGTTTGAATTTTTAGGTTTCAGTCTGTTTTCTCCTATAATGATAGATGTATTTGGAACTCTAAATCCAACACGGTTTATGCTACATTCTTGAATCTTGAAACAATAAAGTAGTTTCACATTCTATCTCTATGTTTTGTTTCCTCTTGATGTAGCCCTAAGCAGTGACAGGCGAGAAACACTTTCATGGAAAGGGGTTGCCAGGCTTCCCAAAATTACGAATGTCCAGAAATCTCAGCAAATATTATTTCAGCCAAACTGGATGATACTTTCAGGTAATGATCAGTACACTAAGCCAACTTGGTTCCCCAAATTTCATTATTCTATGTTGAAGCGTTCATTTCGAGTAACAGTTTGAATTTTTAGGTTTCACTCTGTTTTCTCCTATATTGATACATGTATTAGGAACTCTAAATCCAACACGGTTTGTGCTAGCTTCTTGAAACTTGAAAAAATAAAGTAGTTTCACGTTCTATCTCTATGTTTTCTTTCCTCTTGATGTAGCCCTAAGCAGTGACTGGCGAGAAACACTTTCATGGAAAGGGGTTGCCAGGCTTCCAAAAAGTAGGAATCTGCAGAAATCTCAGCAAATATATTTTCTCCCAAACTGGGTGATACTTTCAGGTAATGATCAGTACACTAAGTCGACTTGGTTCCCCAAATTTCGTTCTTCTATGTTGAAGCGTTCGTTTCCAGTAACAGTTTGAATTTTTAGGTTTCACTCTGTTTTCTCCTATATTGATACATGTATTTGGAACTATATATCCAACACGGTTTGGGCTAGCTTCTTGAAACTTGACACAATAAAGTAGTTTCATGTTCTATCTCTATGTTTTTTTTCCTCTTGATGTACCCCTAAGCAACACTTGCGAGAAACACTTTCATGGAAAGGGGTTGCCAATCTTCCAAAAATTACAAATCTCCAGAAATCTCAGCAAATATTTTTTCACCCAAACTGGATGATACTATCAGGTAATGATCAGTACACTAAGCCAACTTGGTTCCCCAAATTTCTTTCTTCTATGTTGAACCGTTCGTTTCCAGTAACAGTTTGATTTATAGGTTTCACTCTGTTTTCTCCTATATTGATAGATGTATTTGGAACTCTAAATCCAACACGGTTTTTGCTAGCTTCTTGAAACTTGACACAATAAAGTAGTTTCATGTTCTATCTCTCTGTTTTGTTTCCTCTTTACGTAGCCCTAAGCAGTGACTGGCGAGAAACACTTTCATGGAAAGGGGTTGCCAAGCTTCCAAAAGTTACGAGTCTCCACAAATCTCAGCAAATTTTTTTTTCACACAAACTGGATGATACTTTCAGGTAATGATCAGTATACTAATCTGACTTGGTTCCCCAAAATTCGTTCTTCTATGTTGAAGCGTTCTTTTCCAGTAACAGTTTGAATTTTTAGGTTTCACTCTGTTTTCTCCTATATTGATAGATGTATTTGGAACTCTAAATCCAACACGGTTTGTGCTAGCTTCTTGAAACTTGACACAATAAAGTAGTTTCACGTTCTATCTCTGTTTTGTTTCCTCTTGATGTAGCCCTAAGCAGTGACTGGCGAGAAACACTTTTATGGAAAGGGGTTGCCAAGCTTCCAAAAAGTAGGAATCTGCAGAAATCTCAGCAAATATTTTCTCACCCAAACTGGATGATACTTTCAGGTAATGATCAGTACACTAAGCCGACTTGGTTCCCCTAATTTCGTTCTTCTATGTTGAAGCGTTCGTTTCCGGTAACAGTTCGAATTTTTAGGTTTCACTCTGTTTTCTCCTATATTGATACATGTATTTGGAACTCTAAATCCAACACGGTTTTTTCTAGCTTCTTGAAACCTGACACAATAAAGTAGTTTCACGTTCTATCTCTATGTTTTGTTTCCTCTTGATGTAGCCCTAAGCAGTAACTTGCGAGAAACACTTTAAGCTTCCAAAAATTACGAATATCCAGAAATCTCAGCAAGTATTATTTCACCCAAAGTGGATGATACTTTCAGTTAATTATCAGTACACTAAGCCGACTTGGTTCCCCAAATTTCGTTCTTCTATGTTGAAGCGTTCATTTCCAGTAACAGTTTGAATTTTTAGGTTTCACTCTGTTTACTCCTATATTGATACATGTATTTGGAACTCTAAATCCAACACGGTTTCTGCTAGCTTCTTGAAAATTGACACGATAAAGTAGTTTCAGGTTCTATCTCTATGTTTTTTTTCCTCTTGATGTACACCTAAGCAGTGAATGGCGAGAAACTCTTTCATGGAAAGGCGTTGCCAAGATTCCAAAAATTACGAATCTCCAGAAATCTCAGCCAATATTTTTCAACCAAACTGGATGATACTTTCAGGTAATGATCAGTACACTAAGCCGACTGGGTTCCCCAAATTTTGTTCTCTATGTTGAAGCATTCATTTCCAGTAATAGTTTGAATTTTTAAGTTTCACTCTGTTTTCTCCTATATTGATAGATGTACTTGGAACTCTAAATCCAACACGGTTTCTGCTACCTTCTTGAAACTTGACACAATAAAGTAGTTTCACGTTCTATCTCTATGTATTGTTTCCTCTTGATGTACCCCTAAGCAGTGACTGGCGAGAAACACTTTCATGGAAAGGCGTTGCCAAGATTCCAAAAATTACGAATCTCCAGAAATCTCAGCGAATATTTTTTCAATCAAACTGGATGATACTTTCAGGTAATGATCACTACACTACGCCGACTTAGTTCCCCAAATTTCGTTCTTCTATATTGAATCATTCATTTCCAGTAACAGTTTGAATTTTTAGGTTTCACTCTGTTTTCTCCTATATTGATAGATGTATTTGGAACTCTAAATCCAACACGGTTTGTGTTAGCTTCTTGAAACTTGACACAATAAAGTAGTTTCACGTTCTATCTCTATGTTTTGTTTCCTCTTGATGTAGCCCTAATCAGTGACTGGCGAGAAACACTTTCATGGAAAGGGGTTGCCAAGCTTCCAAAAATTACGAATCTCCAGAAATCTCAGCAAATATTTTTTTCACCCAAACTGGATGATACTTTCAGGTAATGAAGAGTACACTAAGCCGACTTGCTTCCCCAAATTTCGTTCTTCGATGTTGAAGCGTTCGTTTCCAGTAACAGTTTGAATTTTTAGGTTTCACTCTGTTTTCTCCTATATTGATACATGTATTTGGAACTCTAAATCCAACACGGTTTTTTCTAGCTTCTTGAAACCTGACAAATAAAGTATTTTCACGTTCTATCTCTATGTTTTGTTTCCTCTTGATGTAGCCCTAAGCAGTAACTGGCGAGAAACACTTTAAGCTTCCAAAAATTACGAATATCCAGAAATCTCAGCAAATATTTTTTCACCCAAACTGGATGATACTTTCAGGTAATTATCAGTACACAAAGCCGAGTTGGTTCCCCAAATTTCGTTCTTCTATGTTGAAGCATTCATTTCCAGTAACAGTTTGAATTTTTAGGTTTCACTCTGTTTACTCCTATATTGATACATGTATTTTGAACTCTAAATCCAACACGGTTTCTGCTAGCTTCTTGAAAATTGACACAATAAAGTAGTTTCAGGTTCTATCTCTATGTTTTGTTTCCTCTTGATGTAGCCCTAAGCAGTGAAAGGCGAGAAACACTTTCATGGAAAGGCGTTGCCAAGATTCCAAAAATTACGAATCTCCAGAAATCTCAGCCAATATTTTTTCAACCAAACTGCATGACACTTTCAGGTAATGATCACTACACTAAGCCGACTTGGTTCCCTAAATTTCATTCTTCTATGTTGAAGCGTTCGTTTCTCGTAACAGTTTGAATTTTTAGGTTTCACTCTGTTTTCTAACTATATTGGTAGATGTATTTGGAACTCCAAATCCAACACGGTTTTTGCTTGTTTCTTGAAAAATGACACAATAAAGTAGTTTCACGTTCTATCTCTATGTTTTCTTTCCTCTTGATGTAGCCCTAAGCAGTGACTGGCGAGAAACACTTTCATGGAAAGGGGTTGCCAAGCTTCCAAAAATTACGAATCTCCAGAAATCTCAGCGAATATTTTTTTCACCCAAACTGGATGATACTTTCAGGTAATGAAGAGTACACTAAGCCGACTTGGTTACAGAAATTTCGTTCTTCTAAGTTGAAGCGTTCGTTTCCAGTAACACTTTGATTTTTAGGTTTCACTCTGTTTTCTCGTATATTGATACATGTATTTGGAACTCTAAATCCAACACGGTTTGTGCTAGCTTCTTGAAACTTGACACAATAAAGTAGTTTCACGTTCTATCTCTATGTTTTGTTTCCTCTTGATGTAGCCCTAAGCAGTGACTGGCGAGAAACACTTTCATGGAAAGGGGTTGCCAAGCTTTCAAAAATTACGAATCTCCAGAAATCTCAGCAAATATTTTTTCACCCAAAATGGATGATACTTTCAGGTAATGATCTGTACACTAAGCCGACTTGGTTCCCCAAATTTTTTTCTTCTATGTTGAAGCGTTCGTTTCCAGTAACACTTTGAATTTTTAGGTTTCACTCTGTTTTCTCCTATATTGATAGATGTATTTGGAACTCTAAATCCAACTCGATTTGGGCTAGCTTCTTGAAACTTGACACAGTAATGTAGTTTCATGTTCTATCTCTATGTTTTGTTTCCTCTTGATGTAGCCCTAAGCAGTGACTGGCGAGAAACACTTTCATGGAAAGGGGTTGCCAAGATTCCAAAACTTACAAATCTCCAGAAATCCCAGCAAATATTTTTTCACCCAAACTGGATGATACTTTCAGGTAATGATCAGTACACTAAGCCAACTTGGTTCCCCAAATTTTGTTCTTCTATGTTGAAGCGTTCGTTTCTAGTAACAGTTTGAATTTTTAGGTTTCACTCTGTTTTCTCTTATATTGATAGATGTATTTGGAACTCTAAATCCAACACGGTTTGTGCTAGCTTCTTGAAACTTGACACAATAAAGTAGTTTCACGTTCTATCTCTATGTTTTGTTTCCTCTTGATGTAGCCCTAAGCAGTGACTGGCGAGAAACACTTTCATAAAAAGGGGATGCCAAGCTCCCAAAAATTACGAATCTCCAGAAATCTCAGCAAATATTTTTTTCACCCAAACTGGATGATACTTTCAGGTAATGAAGAGTACACTAAGCCGACTTGGTTACAGAAATTTCGTTCTTCTAAGTTGAAGCGTTCGTTTCTAGTAACTCTTTGAATTTTTAGGTTTCACTCTGTTTTCTCGTATATTGATACATGTATTTGGAACTCTAAATCCAACACGGTTTGTGCTAGCTTCTTGAAACTTGACACAATAAAGTACTTTCATGTTCTATCACTATGTTTTGTTTCCTCTTGATGTAGCCCTAATCAGTGACTGGCGAGAAACACTTTCATGGAAAGGGGTTGCCAAGCTTTCAAAAATTACGAATCTCCTGAAATCTCTGCAAATATTTTTTCACCCAATATGGATGATACTTTCAGGTAATTATCAGTACACTAAGCCGACTTGGTTCCCCAAATTTCGTTCTTCTATGTTGAAGCGTTCGTTTCTAGTAACAGTTTGAATTTTTAGGTTTCACTCTGTTTTCTCCTATATTGATACATGTATTTGGAACTATATATCCAACACGGTTTGGGCTAGCTTCTTGAAACTTGACACAATAAAGTAGTTTCATGTTCTATCTCTATGTTTTTTTTCCTCTTGATGTACCCCTAAGCAACACTTGCGAGAAACACTTTCATGGAAAGGGGTTGCCAATCTTCCAAAAATTACAAATCTCCAGAAATCTCAGCAAATATTTTTTCACCCAAACTGGATGATACTATCAGGTAATGATCAGTACACTAAGCCAACTTGGTTCCCCAAATTTCTTTCTTCTATGTTGAACCGTTCGTTTCCAGTAACAGTTTGATTTATAGGTTTCACTCTGTTTTCTCCTATATTGATAGATGTATTTGGAACTCTAAATCCAACACGGTTTTTGCTAGCTTCTTGAAACTTGACACAATAAAGTAGTTTCATGTTCTATCTCTGTTTTGTTTCCTCTTTACGTAGCCCTAAGCAGTGACTGGCGAGAAACACTTTCATGGAAAGGGGTTGCCAAGCTTCCAAAAGTTACGAGTCTCCACAAATCTCAGCAAATTTTTTTTTCACACAAACTGGATGATACTTTCAGGTAATGATCAGTATACTAATCTGACTTGGTTCCCCAAAATTCGTTCTTCTATGTTGAAGCGTTCTTTTCCAGTAACAGTTTGAATTTTTAGGTTTCACTCTGTTTTCTCCTATATTGATAGATGTATTTGGAACTCTAAATCCAACACGGTTTGTGCTAGCTTCTTGAAACTTGACACAATAAAGTAGTTTCACATTCTATCTCTGTTTTGTTTCCTCTTGATGTAGCCCTAAGCAGTGACTGGCGAGAAACACTTTTATGGAAAGGGGTTGCCAAGCTTCCAAAAAGTAGGAATCTGCAGAAATCTCAGCAAATATTTTCTCACCCAAACTGGATGATACTTTCAGGTAATGATGAGTACACTAAGCCGACTTGGTTCCCCTAATTTCGTTCTTCTATGTTGAAGCGTTCGTTTCCGGTAACAGTTCGAATTTTTAGGTTTCACTCTGTTTTCTCCTATATTGATACATGTATTTGGAACTCTAAATCCAACACGGTTTTTTCTAGCTTCTTGAAACCTGACACAATAAAGTAGTTTCACGTTCTATCTCTATGTTTTGTTTCCTCTTGATGTAGCCCTAAGCAGTAACTTGCGAGAAACACTTTAAGCTTCCAAAAATTACGAATATCCAGAAATCTCAGCAAGTATTATTTCACCCAAAGTGGATGATACTTTCAGTTAATTATCAGTACACTAAGCCGACTTGGTTCCCCAAATTTCGTTCTTCTATGTTGAAGCGTTCATTTCCAGTAACAGTTTGAATTTTTAGGTTTCACTCTGTTTACTCCTATATTGATACATGTATTTGGAACTCTAAATCCAACACGGTTTCTGCTAGCTTCTTGAAAATTGACACGAAAAAGTAGTTTCAGGTTCTATCTCTATGTTTTTTTTCCTCTTGATGTACACCTAAGCAGTGAATGGCGAGAAACTCTTTCATGGTAAGGCGTTGCCAAGATTCCAAAAATTACGAATCTCCAGAAATCTCAGCCAATATTTTTCACCCAAACTGGATGATACTTTCAGGTAATGATCAGTACACTAAGCCGACTGGGTTCCCCAAATTTTGTTCTCTATGTTGAAGCATTCATTTCCAGTAATAGTTTGAATTTTTAAGTTTCACTCTGTTTTCTCCTATATTGATAGATGTACTTGGAACTCTAAATCCAACACGGTTTCTGCTACCTTCTTGAAACTTGACACAATAAAGTAGTTTCACGTTCTATCTCTATGTATTGTTTCCTCTTGATGTACCCCTAAGCAGTGACTGGCGAGAAACACTTTCATGGAAAGGCGTTGCCAAGATTCCAAAAATTACGAATCTCCAGAAATCTCAGCGAATATTTTTTCACCCAAACTGGATGATACTTTCAGGTAATGATCAGTACACTAAGGCGACTTGGTTCCCCAAATTTCTTTCTTCTATGTTGAAGCGTTCGTTTCCAGTAACACTTTGAATTTTTAGGTTTCACTCTGTTTTCTCCTATATTGATAGATGTATTTGGAACTCTAAATCCAACACGGTTTGTGTTAGCTTCTTGAAACTTGACACAATAAAGTAGTTTCACGTTCTATCTCTATGTTTTGTTTCCTCTTGATGTAGCCCTAATCAGTGACTGGCGAGAAACACTTTCATGGAAAGGGGTTGCCAAGCTTCCAAAAATTACGAATCTCCAGAAATCTCAGCAAATATTTTTTTCACCCAAACTGGATGATACTTTCAGGTAATGAAGAGTACACTAAGCCGACTTGCTTCCCCAAATTTCGTTCTTCTATGTTGAAGCGTTCGTTTCCAGTAACAGTTTGAATTTTTAGGTTTCACTCTGTTTTCTCCTATATTGATACATGTATTTGGAACTCTAAATCCAACACGGTTTTTTCTAGCTTCTTGAAACCTGACAAATAAAGTATTTTCACGTTCTATCTCTATGTTTTGTTTCCTCTTGATGTAGCCCTAAGCAGTAACTGGCGAGAAACACTTTAAGCTTCCAAAAATTACGAATATCCAGAAATCTCTGCAAATATTTTTTCACCCAAACTGGATGATACTTTCAGGTAATTATCAGTACACTAAGCCGAGTTGGTTCCCCAAATTTCGTTCTTCTATGTTGAAGCATTCATTTCCAGTAACAGTTTGAATTTTTAGGTTTCACTCTGTTTACTCCTATATTGATAGATGTATTTGGAACTCTAAATCCAACACGGTTTTTGCTAGCTTCTTGAAACCTGAGACAATAAAGTACTTTCACATTCTATCTCTATGTTTTGTTTCCTCTTGATGTAGCCCTAAGCAGTGACTGGCGAGAAACACTTTCATGGAAAGGGGTTGCCATCTTCCAAATATTACGAATCTCCAGAAATCTCAGCAAATATTTTTTCACCCAAACTGGATGATACTTTCAGGTAATGATCAGTACACTAAGCCAACATGGTTCCCCAAATTTCGTTCTTCTATGTTGAAGCGTTCGTTTCCAGTAACAGTTTGAATTTTTAGGTTTCACTCTGTTTTCTCCTATATTGATAGATATATTTGGAACTCTAAATACACCTCGATTTGGGCTAGCTTTTTGATACTTGACATAATAAAGTAGTTTCATGTTCTATCTCTATGTTTTGTTCCCTCTTGATGAACCCCTAAGCAGTGACTGGCGAGAAAAACTTTCATTGAAAGGGGTTGCCAAGATTCCAAAATTACGAATCTCCAGAAATCCCAGCAAATATTTTTTCACCCAAACTGGATGATACTTTCAGGTAATGATCAGTACACTAAGCCGACTTGGTTCCCCAAATTTTGTTCTTTTATGTTGAAGCGTTCATTTCCAGTAACAGTTTGAATTTTTAGGTTTCACTCTGTTTTCTCTTATATTGATATATGTATTTGGAACTCTAAATCCAACACGGTTTTTGCTAGCTTCTGGAAACCTGACACAATAAAGTAGTTTCACGTTCTATCTCTATGTTTTGTTTCCTCTTGATGTAGCCCTAAGTAGTAACTGGCGAGAAACCCTTTAATCTTCCAAAAATTACGAATCTCCAGAAATCTCAGCAAATATTTTTTCACCCAAACTGGATGATACTTTCAGGTAATGATCAGTACACTAAGCCGACTTGGTTCCCCAAATTTCGTTCTTCTATGTTGAAGCGTTCATTTCCAGTAACAGTTTGAATTTTTAGGTTTCACTCTGTTTTCTCCTATATTGATACATGTATTTCGAACTCTAAATCCAACACGGTTTGTTCTAGCTTCTTGAAACTTGACACAATAAAGTAGTTTCACGTTCTATCTCTATGTTTTGTTTCCTCTTGATGTAGCCCTAAGCAGTGATTGGCGAGAAACACTTTCATGGAAAGGGGTTGCCAAGCTTCCAAAAATTACGAATCTCCAGAAATCTCAGAAAATATTTTTTCACCCAAACTGGATGATACTTTCATGTAATGATCATTACACTTAGCCGACGTGGTTCCCCAAATTTCGTTCTTCTATGTTGAAGCGTTCATTTCCAGTAACAGTTTGAATTTTTAGGTTTCACTCTGTTTTCTCCTATATTGATAGATGTATTTGGTACTCTAAATCCAACACGGTTTGTGCTAGTTTCTTGAAACTTGACACAATAAAGTAGTTTCATGTTCCATCTCTATGTTTTGTTTCCTCTTGATGTAGCCCTAAGCAGGGACTGGCGCGAAACACTTTCATGGAAAGGGGTTGCCAAGCTTCCAAAAATTACGAATCTCCAGATCTCTGCCAATATTTTCTCACCAAAACTGGATGATACTTTAAGGTAATGATCAGTACACTAAGCCAACTTGGTTCCACAAATTTCGTTCTTCTATTTGAAGCATTCATTTCCAGTAACAGTTTGAATTTTTAGGTTTCACTCTGTTTTCTCCTATATTGATAGATGTATTTGGAACTCTAAATCCAACACGGTTTCTGCTAGCTTCTTGAAACTTGACACAATATAGTAGTTTCACGTTCAATCTCTATGTTTTGTTTCCTCATGATGTACCCCTAAGCAGTGACTGGCGGGAAACACTTTCATGGAAAGGCGTTGCCAAGA
Source organism: Spermophilus citellus (assembly GCF_964194105.1). Lineage (NCBI taxonomy): Eukaryota > Metazoa > Chordata > Mammalia > Rodentia > Sciuridae > Spermophilus > Spermophilus citellus. Next base: position 3,297,772 of record NC_138192.1, on the reverse strand, counting down.
TTCCAAAAATTACGAATCTCCAGAAATCCCAGCAAATATTTTTTCACCCAAACTGGATGATACTTTCAGGTAATGATCAGTACACTAAGCCTACTTGGTTCCCCAAATTTCGTTCTTCTATGTTGAAGCGTTCATTTCCAGAAACAGTTTGAATTTTTAGGTTTCACTCTGTTTTCTCCTATATTGATACATGTATTTGGAACTCTAAATCCAACACGGTTTGTGCTAGCTTCTTGAAACTTGACACAATGAAGTAGTTTCATGTTCTATCTCTCTGTTTTGTTTCCTCATGATGTAGCCCTAAGCAGTGACTGGCGAGAAACACTTTCATAGAAAGGGGTTGCCAAGCTTCCAAAAATTACGAATCTCCAGAAATCTCAGCAAATATTTTTTTACCCAAACTGAATGATACTTTCAGGTAATGATCAGTACACTAAGCTGACATGGTTCCCCAAATTTCGTTCTTCTATGTTGAAGCGTTCGTTTCCAGTAACCGTTTGTATTTTTAGGTTTCACTATGTTTTCTCCTATTTTGATACATGTATTTGGAACTCTAAATCCAACATGGTTTGTGCTAGCTTCTTGAAACTTGATATAATAAACTAGTTTCACGTTCTATCTCTATGTTTTGTTTCCCCTTGATGTAGCCCTAAGCAGTGACTGGCGAGAAACACTTTCATGGAAAGGGGTTGCCAAGCTTCCAAAAATTAAGAATCTCCAGATATCTCTGCAAATATTTTCTCAGCAAAACTGGATGATACTTTCAGGTAATGATCAGTACACTAAGCCGACTTGGTTCCCCAAATTTCGTTCTTCTATGTTGAAGCGTTCGTTTCCAGTAACAGTTTGAATTTTTAGGTTTCACTCTGTTTTCTCCTATATGGATACATGTATTTGGAACTCTAAATCCAACAAGGTTTGTGCTAGCTTCTTCAAACGTGACACAATAAAGTAGTTTCATGTTCTATCTCTATGTTTTGTTTCCTCTTGATGTAGCCCTAAGCAGTAACTGTTGAGAAATACTTTCATGGAAAGGGGTTGCCATGCCTCCAAAAATTACGAATCTCCAGAAATCTCAGCAAATATTTTTTCACCCAAACTGGATGATGCTTTCAGGTAATGATCAGTACACTAAGCCGACATGGTTCCCCAAATTTCGTTCTTCTATGTTGAAGCGTTCGTTTCCAGTAACAGTTTGAATTTTTAGGTTTCACTCTGTTTTCTCCTATATGGATACATGTATTTGGAACTCTAAATCCAACACGGTTTGTGCTAGCATCTTCAAACGTGACACAATAAAGTAGTTTCATGTTCTATCTCTATATTTTGTTCCCTCTTGATGAACCCCTAAGCAGTGACTGGCGAGAAAAACTTTCATTGAAAGGGGTTGCCAAGATTCCAAAACTTACGAATCTCCAGAAATCCCAGCAAATATTTTTTCACCCAAACTGGATGATACTTTCAGGTAATGAAGAGTACACTAAGCCGACTTGGTTCCCCAAATTTCGTTCTTCTATGTTGAAGCGTTCATTTCCAGTAACAGTTTGAATTTTTAGGTTTCACTCTGTTTTCTCCTATATTGATACATGTATTTCGAACTCTAAATCCAACACGGTTTGTTCTAGCTTCTTGAAACTTGACAAAATAAAGTAGTTTCACGTTCTATCTCTATGTTTTGTTTCCTCTTGATGTAGCCCTAAGCAGTGACTTGCGCGAAACACTTTCATGGAAAGGGGTTGCCATGCTTCCAAAAATTACGAATCTGCAGAAATCTCAGCAAATATTTTTTCACCCAAACTGGATGATACCTTCAGGTAATGATCAGTACAATAAGCCGACTTGGTTCCCCAAATTTCGTTCTTCTATGTTGAAGCGTTCGTTTCCAGTAACACTTTGAATTTTTAGGTATCACTCTGTTTTCTCCTATATTGATAGATATATTTGGAACTCTAAATCCAACACGGTTTTTACTAGCTTCTTGAAACATGACACAATAAAGTAGTTTCACATCCTATCTCTCTGTTTTGTTTCCTCATGATGTAGCCCTAAGCAGTGACTGGCGAGAAACACTTTCATAGAAAGGGGTTGCCAAGCTTCCAAAAATTACGAATCTCCAGAAATCTCAGCAAATATTTTTTCACCCAAACTGAATGATACTTTCAGGTAATGATCAGTACACTAAGCCGACATGGTTCCCCAAATTTCGTTCTTCTATGTTGAAGCGTTCGTTTCCAGTAACTGTTTGAATTTTTAGGTTTCACTATGTTTTCTCCTATCTTGATACATGTATTTGGAACTCTAAATCCAACACGGTTTGTGCTAGCTTCTTGAAAATTGAAATAATAAAGTAGTTTCATGTTCTATCTCTATGTTTTGTTTCCCCTTGATGTAGCCCTAAGCAGTGACTGGTGAGAAACACTTTCATGGAAAGGGGTTGCCAAGCTTCCAAAAATTACGAATCTCCAGATCTCTGCCAATATTTTCTCACCAAAACTGGATGATACTTTCAGGTAATGATCAGTACACTAAGCCAACTTGGTTCCACAAATTTCGTTCTTCTATTTGAAGCATTCATTTCCAGTAACAGTTTGAATTTTTAGGTTTCACTCTGTTTTCCCTATATTGATAGATGTATTTGGAACTCTAAATCCAACACGGTTTCTGCTAGCTTCTTGAAACTTGACACAATATAGTAGTTTCACGTTCAATCTCTATGTTTTGTTTCCTCATGATGTACCCCTAAGCAGTGACTGGTGGGAAACACTTTCATGGAAAGGCGTTGCCAAGATTCCAAAGATTAGGAATCTCCAGAAATCCCAGCAAATATTTTTTCACCCAAACTGGATGATACTTTCAGGTAATGATCAGTACACTAAGCCGACTTGGTTCCCCAAATTTTGTTCTTCTATGTTGAAGCGTTCGTTTCCAGTAACAGTTTTAATTTTTAGGTTTCACTGTGTTTTCTCCTATCTTGATACATGTATTTGGAACTCTAAATCCAACACGGTTTGTGCTAGCTTCTTGAAACTTGACACAATAAAGTAGTTTCATGTTCTGTCTCTATGTTTTGTTTTCTCTTGATGTAGCCCTAAGCAGTAACTGGCGAGAAACACTTTCATGGAAAGGGGTTGCCAAGCTTCCAAAAATTACGAATCTCCAGAAATCTCAGCAAATATTTTTTCACCCAAACTGGATGATACTTTCAGGTAATGATCAGTACTCTAAGCCGACTTTGTTCCCCAAATTTCATTCTTCTATGTTGAAGCGTTCGTTTCTAGTCACAGTTTGAATTTTTAGGTTTCACTCTGTTTTCTCTTATATTGATAGATGTATTTGGAACTCTAAATCCAACACGGTTTTTGCTAGCTTCTTGAAACATGACACAATAAAGTAGTTTCACGTTCTATCTCTCTGTTTTGTTTCCTCATGATGTAGCCCTAAGCAGTGACTGGCGAGAAACACTTTCATAGAAAGGGGTTGCCAAGCTTCCAAAAATTACGAATCTCCAGAAATATCAGCAAATATTTTTTCACCCAAACTGAATGATACTTTCAGGTAATGATCAGTACACTAAGCTGACATGGTTCCCCAAATTTCGTTCTTCTATGTTGAAGCGTTCGTTTCCAGTAACTGTTTGCATTTTTAGGTTTCACTATGTTTTCTCCTATCTTGATACATGTATTTGGAACTCTAAATCCAACATGGTTTGTGCTAGCTTCTTGAAACTTGACATAATAAACTAGTTTCACGTTCTATCTCTATGTTTTGTTTCCCCTTGATGTAGCCCTAAGCAGTGACTGGCGAGAAACCCTTTCATGGAAAGGGGTTGCCAAGCTTCCAAAAATTACGAATCTCCAGATATCTCTGCAAATATTTTCTCACCAAAACTGGATGATACTTTCAGGTAATGATCAGTATACTAAGCTGACTTGGTTCCCCAAATTTCGTTCTTCTATGTTGAAGCGTTCGTTTCCAGTAACAGTTTGAATTTTTAGGTTTCACTCTGTTTTCTCCTATATTGATACATGTATTTGGAACTCTAAATCCAACATGGTTTGTGCTAGCTTCTTGAAACTTGACACAATAAAGTAGTTTCACTTTCTATCTCTATGTTTTGTTTCCTCTTGATGTAGCCCTAAGCAGTGACTGGCGAGAAACACTTACATTGAAATGGGGTGCCATGTAAACAAAAATTATAAATCTCCAGAAATCTCAGCAAATATTTTTTCACCCAAACTGGATGATACTTTCAGGTAATGATCTGTACACTAAGCCGACTTGGTTCCCCAAATTTAGTTCTTCTATGTTGAAGCGTTCGTTTCCAGTAACTGTTTGAATTTTTAGGTTTCACTCTGTTTTCTCCTATATTGATAGATGTATTTGGAACTCTATTTCCAACTCGATTTGGGCTAGCTACGTGAAACTTGACACAATATAGCAGTTTCATGTTCTATCTATATGTTTTGTTTCCTCTTGTTGTACCCCTAAGCAGTGACTGGCGAGAAACACTTTCATGGAAAGGGGTTGCCAAGCTTCCAAAAATTACGAATCTCCAGAAATCTCAGCAAATATTTTTTCACCCAAACTGGATGATACTTTCAGGTAATGATCAGTACACTAAGCCGACTTGGTTCCCCAAATTTCGTTCTTCTATGTTGAAGCGTTCGTTTCCAGTAACAGTTTGAATTTTTATGTTTCACTCTGTTTTCTCCTATATTGATAGATGTATTTGGAACTCTAAATCCAACACGGTTTGTGCTAGCTTCTTGAAACTTGACACAATAAAGTAGTTTCATGTTCCATCTCTATGTTTTGTTTCCTCTTGATGTAGCCCTAAGCAGTGACTGGCGAGAAACACTTTCATGGAAAGGGGTTGCCATGCTTCCCAAAATTACGAATCTCCAGAAATCTCAGCAAATATTTTTTCACCCAAACTGGATGATACCTTCAGGTAATGATCAGTACACTAAGCTGACTTGGTTCCCAAAATTTCGTTCTTCTAAGTTCAAGCGTTCATTTCCAGTAACACTTTGAATTTTTAGGTTTCACTCTGTTTTTTCCTATATTGATAGATGTATTTGGAACACTAAATCCAACACGGTTTGTGCTAGCTTCTTGAAACTTGACACAATAAATTAGTTTCACGTTCTATCTCTCTGTTTTGTTTCCTCGTGATGTAGCCCTAAGCAGTGACTGGCGAGAAACACTTTAATAGAAAGGGGTTGCCAAGATTGCAAAACTTATGAATCTCTATAAATCCCAGCAAATTTTTTTTCACCCAAACTGGATGATACTTTCAGGTAATGATCAGTACACTAAGCCGACTTGGTTCCCCAAATTTCGTTCTTCTATGTTGAAGCGTTCATTTCCAGAAAGAGTTTGAATATTTAGGTTTCACTCTGTGTTCTCTTATATTGATACATGTATTTGGAACTCTAAATCCAACATGGTTGGTGCTAGCTTCTTTCAACTTGACTCAATAAAGTAGTTTAATCTTCTATCTCTATGTTTTTTTTCCTCTTGATGTACCCCTAAGCAGTGACTGGCGAGAAACACTTTCACGGAAAGCAGTTGCCAAGCTTCCAAAAATTACGAATATCTAGAAATCTCAGCAAATATTTTTTCACCCAAACTGGATACTTTCAGGTAATGATCAGTACACTAAGCCGACTTGGTTCCCCAAATTTCGTTCTTCTATGTTGAAGCGTTCGTTTCCAGTAACAGTTTGAATTTTTAGGTTTCACTCTGTTTTCTCCTATCTTGATACATGTATTTGGAACTCTAAATCCAACACGGTTTGTGCTAGCTTCTTGAAATTTGACATAATAAAGTAGTTTCACGTTCTATCTCTATGTTTTGTTTCCCCTTGATATAGCCCTAAGCAGTGACTGGCGAGAAACACTTTCATGGAAAGGGGTTGCCAAGCTTCCAAAAATTACGAATCTCCAGATATCTCATCAAATATTTTTTCACCCAAACTGGATGATACTTTCAGGTAATGATCAGTACACTAAGCCGACTTGGTTCCCCAAATTTTGTTCTTCTATGTTGATGCGTTCATTTCCAGTAACAGTTTGAAATTTTAGGTTTCATTCTGTTTTCTCTTATATGGATACATGTATTTGGAACTCTAAATCCAACACGGTTTGTGCTAGCTTCTTCAAACGTGACACAATAAAGTAGTTTCATGTTCTATCTCTATGTTTTGTTTTCTCTTGATGTAGCCCTAAGCAGTAACTGTTGAGAAACACTTTCATGGAAAGGGGTTGCCAAGATTCCAAAACTTACGAATCTCCAGAAATCCCAGCAAATATCTTTTCACCCAAACTGGATGATACTTTCAGGTAATGATCAGTACACTAAGCCAACTTGGTTCCCCAAATTTTGTTCTTTTATGTTGAAGCGTTCATTTCCAGTAACAGTTTGAATTTTTAGGTTTCACTCTGTTTTCTCTTATATTGATACATGTATTTGGAACTCTAAATCCAACACGGTTTTTGCTAGCTTCTGGAAACCTGACACAATAAAGTAGTTTCACATTCTATCTCTATTGTTTGTTTCCTCTTAATGTAGCCCTAAGCAGTAACTGGCGAGAAACTATTTAAGCTTCCAAAAATTACGAATCTCCAGAAATCTCAGCAAATATTTTTTCACCCAAACTGGATGATACTTTCAGATAATGATCAGTATACTAAGCCGACTTGGTTCCCCAAATTTCGTTCTTCTATGTTGAAGCGTTCATTTCCAGTAACAGTTTGAATTTTTAGGTTTCACTCTGTGTTCTCGTATATTGATACATGTATTTGGAACTCTAAATCCAACACGGTTGGTGCTAGCTTCTTTCAACTTGACTCAATAAAGTAGTTTCATCTTCTATCTCTATGTTTTTTTTTCCTCTTGATGTACCCCTAACAGTGACTGGCGAGAAACACTTTCACGGAAAGCAGTTGCCAAGCTTCCAAAAATTACGAATCTCCAGAAATCTCAGCAAATATTTTTTCACCCAAACTGGATACTTTCAGGTAATGATCAGTACACTAAGCCGACTTGTTTCCCCAAATTTCGTTCCTCTATGTTGAAGCGTTCGTTTCCAGTAACTGTTTGAATTTTTAGGTTTCACTCTGTTTTCTCCTATATTGATAGATGTATTTGGAACTCTAAATCCAACACGGTTTCTGCTAGCTTCTTGAAACTTGACACAATAAAGTAGTTTCACGTTCTATCTCTTTCTTTTGTTTCCTCTTTATGTACTCCTAAGCAGTGACTGGCGAGAAACACTTTCATGGAAAGGCATTGCCAAGCTTCCAAAATTACGAATCTCCAGAAATCTCAGCAAATATTTTTTGACCCCAACTGGATGATACTTTCAGGTAATGATCAGTACACTACGCTGACTTGGTTCCCCAAATTTCGTTCTTCTATGTTGAAGCGTTCGTTTCCAGTAACAGTTTGAATTTTTAGGTTTCACTATGTTTTCTCCTATCTTGATACATGTATTTGGAACTCAAAATCCAACACGGTTTGTGCTAGCTTCTTGAAACTTGACATAATAAAGTAGTTTCACGTTCTATCTCTACGTTTTGTTTCCCCTTGATATAGCCCTAAGCAGTGACTGGCGAGAAACACTTTCATGGAAAGGGGTTGCCAAGCTTCCCAAAATTATGAATCTCCAGATATCTCAGCAAATATTTTTTCACCCAAACTTGATGATACTTTCAGGTAATGATCAGTACACTAAGCCGACTTGGTTCCCCAAATTTTGTTCTTCTATGTTGATGCGTTCGTTTCCAGTAACAGTTTGAATTTTTAGGTTTCACTCTGTTTTCTCTTATATGGATACATGTATTTGGAACTCTAAATCCAACACGGTTTGTGCTAGCTTCTTCAAACGTGACACAATAAAGTAGATTCATGTTCTATCTCTATGTTTTGTTTCCTCTTGATGTAGCCCTCAGCAGTGACAGGCGAGAAACACTTTCATGGAAAGGGGTTGCCAGGCTTCCCAAAATTACGAATCTCCAGAAATCTCAGCAAATATTTTTTCACCCAAACTGGATGATACTTTCAGGTAATGATCAGTACACTGAGCCGACATGGTTCCCCAAATTTCGTTCTTCTGTGTTGAAGCGTTCGTTTCCAGTAACAGTTTGAATTTTTAGGTTTCACTCTGTTTTCTCCTATATTGATAGATGTATTTGGAACTCTAAATCCAACACGGTTTGTGCTAGCTTCTTGAACCTTGACACAATAAAGTAGTTTCACGTTCTATCTCTATGTTTGGATTCCTCTTGATGTAGCCCTAAGCAGTGACAGGCGAGAAACATTTTCATGGAAAGGGGTTGCCAAGCCTCAAAATATTACGAATCTCCAGAAATCTCAGCAAATATTTTTTCACCCAAACTGGATGATACTTTCAGGTAATGATCAGTACACTAAGCTGACATGGTTCCCCAAATTTCGTTCTTCTATGTTGAAGCGTTCGTTTCCAGTAACAATTTGAATTTTTAGGTTTCACTCTGTTTTCTCCTATATTGATAGATGTATTTGGAACTCTAAATACAACTCGATTTGGGCTAGCTTCTTGATACTTGACACAATAAAGTAGTTTCATGTTCTCTCTCTATGTTTTGTTCCCTCTTGATGTACCCCTAAGCAGTGACTGGCGAGAAACACTTTCATTGAAAGGGGTTGCCAAGATTCCAAAACTTACGAATCTCCAGAAATCCCAGCAAATATTTTTTCACCCAAACTGGATGATACTTTCAGGTAATGATCAGTACACTAAGCCAACTTGGTTCCCCAAATTTTGTTCTTTTATGTTGAAGCGTTCATTTCCAATAACAGTTTGAATTTTTAGGTTTCACTCTGTTTTCTCTTATATTGATACAAGTATTTGGAACTCTAAATCCAACACGGTTTTTGCTAGCTTCTGGAAACCTGACACAATAAAGTAGTTTCACATTCTATCTCTATGGTTTGTTTCCTCTTAATGTAGCCCTAAGCAGTAACTGGCGAGAAACTATTTAAGCTTCCAAAAATTACGAATCTCCAGAAATCCCAGCAAATATTTTTTCACCCAAACTGGATGATACTTTCAGGTAATGATCAGTACACTAAGCCAACTTGGTTCCCCAAATTTTGTTCTTTTATGTTGAAGCGTTCATTTCCAGTAACAGTTTGAATTTTTAGGTTTCACTCTGTTTTCTCTTATATTGATACTAGTATTTGGAACTCTAAATCCAACACGGTTTTTGCTAGCTTCTGGAAACCTGACACAATAAAGTAGTTTCACATTCTATCTCTATGGTTTGTTTCCTCTTAATGTAGCCCTAAGCAGTAACTGGCGAGAAACTATTTAAGCTTCCAAAAATTACGAATCTCCAGAAATCTCAGCAAATATTTTTTCACCCAAACTGGATGATACTTTCAGATAATGATCAGTACACTAAGCCGACTTGGTTCCCCAAATTTCGTTCTTCTATGTTGAAGCGTTCATTTCCAGTAACAGTTTGAATTTTTAGGTTTCTCTCTGTTTTCTCCTGTATTGATACATGTATTTGGAACTCTAAATCCAACACAGTTTGTTCTAGCTTCTTGAATCTTGACACAATAAAGTAGTTTCACGTTCTATCTCTATGTTTTGTTTCCTCTTGATGTAGCCCCAAGCAGTGATTGGCGAGAAACACTTTCATGGAAAGGGGTTGCCAAGCTTCCAAAAATTACGAATCTCCAGAAATCTCAGCAAATATTTTTTCACCCAAACTGGATGATACTTTCAGGTAATGATCAGTACACTAAGCCGACTTGGTTCCCCAAATTTCGTTCTTCTATGTTGAAGCGTTCATTTCCAGAAAGAGTTTGAATTTTTAGGTTTCACTCTGTGTTCTCTTATATTGATACATGTATTTGGAACTCTAAATCCAACATGGTTGGTGCTAGCTTCTTTCAACTTGACTCAATAAAGTAGTTTAATCTTCTATCTCTATGTTTTTTTTTCCTCTTGATGTACCCCTAAGCAGTGACTGGCGAGAAACACTTTCACGGAAAGCAGTTGCCAAGCTTCCAAAAATTAAGAATATCCAGAAATCTCAGCAAATATTTTTTCACCCAAACTGGATGATACTTTCAGGTAATGATCAGTACACTAAGCTGTCTTGGTTCCCCAAATTTCGTTCTTCTATGTTGAAGCGTTCATTTCCAAAAACAGTTGGAATTTTTAGGTTTCACTCTGTGTTCTCGTATATTGATACATGTATTTGGAACTCTAAATCCAACACGGTTGGTGCTAGCTTCTTTCAACTTGACTCAATAAAGTAGTTTCATCTTCTATCTCTATGTTTTTTTTCCTCTTGATGTACCCCTAACAGTGACTGGCGAGAAACACTTTCATGGAAAGCAGTTGCCAAGCTTCCAAAAATTACGAATCTCCAGAAATCTCAGCAAATATTTTTTCACCCAAACTGGATACTTTCAGGTAATGATCAGTACACTAAGCCGACTTGTTTCCCCAAATTTCGTTCCTCTATGTTGAAGCGTTCGTTTCCAGTAACTGTTTGAATTTTTAGGTTTCACTCTGTTTTCTCCTATATTGATAGATGTATTTGGAACTCTAAATCCAACACGGTTTCTGCTAGCTTCTTGAAACTTGACACAATAAAGTAGTTTCACGTTCTATCTCTTTCTTTTGTTTCCTCTTGATGTACTCCTAAGCAGTGACTGGCGAGAAACACTTTCATGGAAAGGCATTGCCAAGCTTCCAAAATTACGAATCTCCAGAAATCTCAGCAAATATTTTTTGACCCCAACTGGATGATACTTTCAGGTAATGATCAGTACACTACGCTGACTTGGTTCCCCAAATTTTGTTCTTCTATGTTGAAGCGTTCGTTTCCAGTAACAGTTTGAATTTTTAGGTTTCACTATATTTTCTCCTATCTTGATACATGTATTTGGAACTCAAAATCCAACACGGTTTGTGCTAGCTTCTTGAAACTTGACATAATAAAGTAGTTTCACGTTCTATCTCTATGTTTTGTTTCCCCTTGATATAGCCCTAAGCAGTGACTGGCGAGAAACACTTTCATGGAAAGGGGTTGCCAAGCTTCCAAAAATTACGAATCTCCAGATATCTCAGCAAATATTTTTTCACCCAAACTGGATGATACTTTCAGGTAATGATCAGTACACTAAGCCGACTTGGTTCCCCAAATTTCGTTCTTCTATGTTGAAGCGTTCATTTCCAGAAACAGTTTGAATTTTTAGGTTTCACTCTGTTTTCTCCTATATTGATACATGTATTTGGAACTCTAAATCCAACACGGTTTGTGCTAGCTTCTTGAAACTTGACACAATGAAGTAGTTTCATGTTCTATCTCTCTGTTTTGTTTCCTCATGATGTAGCCCTAAGCAGTGACTGGCGAGAAACACTTTCATAGAAAGGGGTTGCCAAGCTTCCAAAAATTACGAATCTCCAGAAATCTCAGCAAATATTTTTTTACCCAAACTGAATGATACTTTCAGGTAATGATCAGTACACTAAGCTGACATGGTTCCCCAAATTTCGTTCTTCTATGTTGAAGCGTTCGTTTCCATAAACCGTTTGCATTTTTAGGTTTCACTATGTTTTCTCCTATTTTGATACATGTATTTGGAACTCTAAATCCAACATGGTTTGTGCTAGCTTCTTGAAACTTGATATAATAAACTAGTTTCACGTTCTATCTCTATGTTTTGTTTCCCCTTGATGTAGCCCTAAGCAGTGACTGGCGAGAAACACTTTCATGGAAAGGGGTTGCCAAGCTTCCAAAAATTAAGAATCTCCAGATATCTCTGCAAATATTTTCTCAGCAAAACTGGATGATACTTTCAGGTAATGATCAGTACACTAAGCCGACTTGGTTCCCCAAATTTCGTTCTTCTATGTTGAAGCGTTCGTTTCCAGTAACAGTTTGAATTTTTAGGTTTCACTCTGTTTTCTCCTATATGGATACATGTATTTTGGAACTCTAAATCCAACAAGGTTTGTGCTAGCTTCTTCAAACGTGACACAATAAAGTAGTTTCATGTTCTATCTCTATGTTTTGTTTCCTCTTGATGTAGCCCTAAGCAGTAACTGTTGAGAAACACTTTCATGGAAAGGGGTTGCCATGCCTCCAAAAATTACGAATCTCCAGAAATCTCAGCAAATATTTTTTCACCCAAACTGGATGATGCTTTCAGGTAATGATCAGTACACTAAGCCGACATGGTTCCCCAAATTTCGTTCTTCTATGTTGAAGCGTTCGTTTCCAGTAACAGTTTGAATTTTTAGGTTTCACTCTGTTTTCTCCTATATGGATACATGTATTTGGAACTCTAAATCCAACACGGTTTGTGCTAGCATCTTCAAACGTGACACAATAAAGTAGTTTCATGTTCTATCTCTATATTTTGTTCCCTCTTGATGAACCCCTAAGCAGTGACTGGCGAGAAAAACTTTCATTGAAAGGGGTTGCCAAGATTCCAAAACTTACGAATCTCCAGAAATCCCAGCAAATATTTTTTCACCCAAACTGGATGATACTTTCAGGTAATGAAGAGTACACTAAGCCGACTTGGTTCCCCAAATTTCGTTCTTCTATGTTGAAGCGTTCATTTCCAGTAACAGTTTGAATTTTTAGGTTTCACTCTGTTTTCTCCTATATTGATACATGTATTTCGAACTCTAAATCCAACACGGTTTGTTCTAGCTTCTTGAAACTTGAAAAAATAAAGTAGTTTCACGTTCTATCTCTATGTTTTGTTTCCTCTTGATGTAGCCCTAAGCAGTGACTTGCGCGAAACACTTTCATGGAAAGGGGTTGCCATGCTTCCAAAACTTACGAATCTCCAGAAATCCCAGCAAATATTTTTTCACCCAAACTGGATGATACTTTCAGGTAATGAAGAGTACACTAAGCCGACTTGGTTCCCCAAATTTCGTTCTTCTATGTTGAAGCGTTCGTTTCCAGTAACACTTTGAATTTTTAGGTATCACTCTGTTTTCTCCTATATTGATAGATATATTTGGAACTCTAAATCCAACACGGTTTTTACTAGCTTCTTGAAACATGACACAATAAAGTAGTTTCACATCCTATCTCTCTGTTTTGTTTCCTCATGATGTAGCCCTAAGCAGTGACTGGCGAGAAACACTTTCATAGAAAGGGGTTGCCAAGCTTCCAAAAATTACGAATCTCCAGAAATCTCAGCAAATATTTTTTCACCCAAACTGAATGATACTTTCAGGTAATGATCAGTACACTAAGCCGACATGGTTCCCCAAATTTCGTTCTTCTATGTTGAAGCGTTCGTTTCCAGTAACTGTTTGAATTTTTAGGTTTCACTATGTTTTCTCCTATCTTGATACATGTATTTGGAACTCTAAATCCAACACGGTTTGTGCTAGCTTCTTGAAACTTGAAATAATAAAGTAGTTTCATGTTCTATCTCTATGTTTTGTTTCCCCTTGATGTAGCCCTAAGCAGTGACTGGTGAGAAACACTTTCATGGAAAGGGGTTGCCAAGCTTCCAAAAATTACGAATCTCCAGATCTCTGCCAATATTTTCTCACCAAAACTGGATGATACTTTCAGGTAATGATCAGTACACTAAGCCAACTTGGTTCCACAAATTTCGTTCTTCTATTTGAAGCATTCATTTCCAGTAACAGTTTGAATTTTTAGGTTTCACTCTGTTTTCTCCTATATTGATAGATGTATTTGGAACTCTAAATCCAACACGGTTTCTGCTAGTTTCTTGAAACTTGACACAATATAGTAGTTTCACGTTCAATCTCTATGTTTTGTTTCCTCATGATGTACCCCTAAGCAGTGACTGGTGGGAAACACTTTCATGGAAAGGCGTTGCCAAGATTCCAAAGATTAGGAATCTCCAGAAATCCCAGCAAATATTTTTTCACCCAAACTGGATGATACTTTCAGGTAATGATCAGTACACTAAGCCGACTTGGTTCCCCAAATTTTGTTCTTCTATGTTGAAGCGTTCGTTTCCAGTAACAGTTTTAATTTTTAGGTTTCACTGTGTTTTCTCCTATCTTGATACATGTATTTGGAACTCTAAATCCAACACGGTTTGTGCTAGCTTCTTGAAACTTGACACAATAAAGTAGTTTCATGTTCTGTCTCTATGTTTTGTTTTCTCTTGATGTAGCCCTAAGCAGTAACTGGCGAGAAACACTTTCATGGAAAGGGGTTGCCAAGCTTCCAAAAATTACGAATCTCCAGAAATCTCAGCAAATATTTTTTCACCCAAACTGGATGATACTTTCAGGTAATGATCAGTACTCTAAGCCGACTTTGTTCCCCAAATTTCATTCTTCTATGTTGAAGCGTTCGTTTCTAGTCACAGTTTGAATTTTTAGGTTTCACTCTGTTTTCTCTTATATTGATAGATGTATTTGGAACTCTAAATCCAACACGGTTTTTGCTAGCTTCTTGAAACATGACACAATAAAGTAGTTTCACGTTCTATCTCTCTGTTTTGTTTCCTCATGATGTAGCCCTAAGCAGTGACTGGCGAGAAACACTTTCATAGAAAGGGGTTGCCAAGCTTCCAAAAATTACGAATCTCCAGAAATATCAGCAAATATTTTTTCACCCAAACTGAATGATACTTTCAGGTAATGATCAGTACACTAAGCTGACATGGTTCCCCAAATTTCGTTCTTCTATGTTGAAGCGTTCGTTTCCAGTAACTGTTTGCATTTTTATGTTTCACTATGTTTTCTCCTATCTTGATACATGTATTTGGAACTCTAAATCCAACATGGTTTGTGCTAGCTTCTTGAAACTTGACATAATAAACTAGTTTCACGTTCTATCTCTATGTTTTGTTTCCCCTTGATGTAGCCCTAAGCAGTGACTGGCGAGAAACCCTTTCATGGAAAGGGGTTGCCAAGCTTCCAAAAATTACGAATCTCCAGATATCTCTGCAAATATTTTCTCACCAAAACTGGATGATACTTTCAGGTAATGATCAGTATACTAAGCTGACTTGGTTCCCCAAATTTCGTTCTTCTATGTTGAAGCGTTCGTTTCCAGTAACAGTTTGAATTTTTAGGTTTCACTCTGTTTTCTCCTATATTGATACATGTATTTGGAACTCTAAATCCAACATGGTTTGTGCTAGCTTCTTGAAACTTGACACAATAAAGTAGTTTCACGTTCTATCTCTATGTTTTGTTTCCTCTTGATGTAGCCCTAAGCAGTGACTGGCGAGAAACACTTACATTGAAATGGGGTGCCATGTAAACAAAAATTATAAATCTCCAGAAATCTCAGCAAATATTTTTTCACCCAAACTGGATGATACTTTCAGGTAATGATCTGTACACTAAGCCGACTTGGTTCCCCAAATTTAGTTCTTCTATGTTGAAGCGTTCGTTTCCAGTAACTGTTTGAATTTTTAGGTTTCACTCTGTTTTCTCCTATATTGATAGATGTATTTGGAACTCTATTTCCAACTCGATTTGGGCTAGCTACGTGAAACTTGACACAATATAGCAGTTTCATGTTCTATCTATATGTTTTGTTTCCTCTTGTTGTACCCCTAAGCAGTGACTGGCGAGAAACACTTTCATGGAAAGGGGTTGCCAATCTTCCAAAAATTACGAATCTCCAGAAATCTCAGCAAATATTTTTTCACCCAAACTGGATGATACTTTCAGGTAATGATCAGTACACTAAGCCGACTTGGTTCCCCAAATTTCGTTCTTCTATGTTGAAGCGTTCGTTTCCAGTAACAGTTTGAATTTTTATGTTTCACTCTGTTTTCTCCTATATTGATAGATGTATTTGGAACTCTAAATCCAACACGGTTTGTGCTAGCTTCTTGAAACTTGACACAATAAAGTAGTTTCATGTTCCATCTCTATGTTTTGTTTCCTCTTGATGTAGCCCTAAGCAGTGACTGGCGAGAAACACTTTCATGGAAAGGGGTTGCCATGCTTCCCAAAATTACGAATCTCCAGAAATCTCAGCAAATATTTTTTCACCCAAACTGGATGATACCTTCAGGTAATGATCAGTACACTAAGCTGACTTGGTTCCCAAAATTTCGTTCTTCTAAGTTCAAGCGTTCATTTCCAGTAACACTTTGAATTTTTAGGTTTCACTCTGTTTTTTCCTATATTGATAGATGTATTTGGAACACTAAATCCAACACGGTTTGTGCTAGCTTCTTGAAACTTGACACAATAAATTAGTTTCACGTTCTATCTCTCTGTTTTGTTTCCTCATGATGTAGCCCTAAGCAGTGACTGGCGAGAAACACTTTAATAGAAAGGGGTTGCCAAGATTGCAAAACTTATGAATCTCTATAAATCCCAGCAAATTTTTTTTCACCCAAACTGGATGATACTTTCAGGTAATGATCAGTACACTAAGCCGACTTGGTTCCCCAAATTTCGTTCTTCTATGTTGAAGCGTTCATTTCCAGAAAGAGTTTGAATATTTAGGTTTCACTCTGTGTTCTCTTATATTGATACATGTATTTGGAACTCTAAATCCAACATGGTTGGTGCTAGCTTCTTTCAACTTGACTCAATAAAGTAGTTTAATCTTCTATCTCTATGTTTTTTTTCCTCTTGATGTACCCCTAAGCAGTGACTGGCGAGAAACACTTTCACGGAAAGCAGTTGCCAAGCTTCCAAAAATTACGAATATCCAGAAATCTCAGCAAATATTTTTTCACCCAAACTGGATACTTTCAGGTAATGATCAGTACACTAAGCCGACTTGGTTCCCCAAATTTCGTTCTTCTATGTTGAAGCGTTCGTTTCCAGTAACAGTTTGAATTTTTAGGTTTCACTCTGTTTTCTCCTATCTTGATACATGTATTTGGAACTCTAAATCCAACACGGTTTGTGCTAGCTTCTTGAAATTTGACATAATAAAGTAGTTTCACGTTCTATCTCTATGTTTTGTTTCCCCTTGATATAGCCCTAAGCAGTGACTGGCGAGAAACACTTTCATGGAAAGGGGTTGCCAAGCTTCCAAAAATTACGAATCTCCAGATATCTCATCAAATATTTTTTCACCCAAACTGGATGATACTTTCAGGTAATGATCAGTACACTAAGCCGACTTGGTTCCCCAAATTTTGTTCTTCTATGTTGATGCGTTCATTTCCAGTAACAGTTTGAAATTTTAGGTTTCATTCTGTTTTCTCTTATATGGATACATGTATTTGGAACTCTAAATCCAACACGGTTTGTGCTAGCTTCTTCAAACGTGACACAATAAAGTAGTTTCATGTTCTATCTCTATGTTTTGTTTTCTCTTGATGTAGCCCTAAGCAGTAACTGTTGAGAAACACTTTCATGGAAAGGGGTTGCCAAGATTCCAAAACTTACGAATCTCCAGAAATCCCAGCAAATATCTTTTCACCCAAACTGGATGATACTTTCAGGTAATGATCAGTACACTAAGCCAACTTGGTTCCCCAAATTTTGTTCTTTTATGTTGAAGCGTTCATTTCCAGTAACAGTTTGAATTTTTATGTTTCACTCTGTTTTCTCTTATATTGATACATGTATTTGGAACTCTAAATCCAACACGGTTTTTGCTAGCTTCTGGAAACCTGACACAATAAAGTAGTTTCACATTCTATCTCTATGGTTTGTTTCCTCTTAATGTAGCCCTAAGCAGTAACTGGCGAGGAACTATTTAAGCTTCCAAAAATTAGGAATCTCCAGAAATCTCAGCAAATATTTTTTCACCCAAACTGGATGATACTTTCAGATAATGATCAGTATACTAAGCCGACTTGGTTCCCCAAATTTCGTTCTTCTATGTTGAAGCGTTCATTTCCAGTAACAGTTTGAATTTTTAGGTTTCACTCTGTTTTCTCCTATATTGATACATGTATTTGGAACTCTAAATCCAACACAGTTTGTTCTAGCTTCTTGAATCTTGACACAATAAAGTAGTTTCACGTTCTATCTCTATGTTTTGTTTCCTCTTGATGTAGCCCCAAGCAGTGATTGGCGAGAAACACTTTCATTGAAAGGGGTTGCCAAGCTTCCAAAAATTACGAATCTCCAGAAATCTCAGCAAATATTTTTTCACCCAAACTGGATGATACTTTCAGGTAATGATCAGTACTCTAAGCCGACTTGGTTCCCCAAATTTCGTTCTTCTATGTTGAAGCGTTCATTTCCAGTAACAGTTTGAATTTTTAGGTTTCACTCTGTGTTCTCGTATATTGATACATGTATTTGGAACTCTAAATCCAACACGGTTGGTGCTAGCTTCTTTCAACTTGACTCAATAAAGTAGTTTCATCTTCTATCTCTATGTTTTTTTTCCTCTTGATGTACCCCTAACAGTGACTGGCGAGAAACACTTTCACGGAAAGCAGTTGCCAAGCTTCCAAAAATTACGAATCTCCAGAAATCTCAGCAAATATTTTTTCACCCAAACTGGATACTTTCAGGTAATGATCAGTACACTAAGCCGACTTGTTTCCCCAAATTTCGTTCCTCTATGTTGAAGCGTTCGTTTCCAGTAACTGTTTGAATTTTTAGGTTTCACTCTGTTTTCTCCTATATTGATAGATGTATTTGGAACTCTAAATCCAACACGGTTTCTGCTAGCTTCTTGAAACTTGACACAATAAAGTAGTTTCACGTTCTATCTCTTTCTTTTGTTTCCTCTTTATGTACTCCTAAGCAGTGACTGGCGAGAAACACTTTCATGGAAAGGCATTGCCAAGCTTCCAAAATTACGAATCTCCAGAAATCTCAGCAAATATTTTTTGACCCCAACTGGATGATACTTTCAGGTAATGATCAGTACACTACGCTGACTTGGTTCCCCAAATTTCGTTCTTCTATGTTGAAGCGTTCGTTTCCAGTAACAGTTTGAATTTTTAGGTTTCACTATGTTTTCTCCTATCTTGATACATGTATTTGGAACTCAAAATCCAACACGGTTTGTGCTAGCTTCTTGAAACTTGACATAATAAAGTAGTTTCACGTTCTATCTCTACGTTTTGTTTCCCCTTGATATAGCCCTAAGCAGTGACTGGCGAGAAACACTTTCATGGAAAGGGGTTGCCAAGCTTCCCAAAATTATGAATCTCCAGATATCTCAGCAAATATTTTTTCACCCAAACTTGATGATACTTTCAGGTAATGATCAGTACACTAAGCCGACTTGGTTCCCCAAATTTTGTTCTTCTATGTTGATGCGTTCGTTTCCAGTAACAGTTTGAATTTTTAGGTTTCACTCTGTTTTCTCTTATATGGATACATGTATTTGGAACTCTAAATCCAACACGGTTTGTGCTAGCTTCTTCAAACGTGACACAATAAAGTAGATTCATGTTCTATCTCTATGTTTTGTTTCCTCTTGATGTAGCCCTCAGCAGTGACAGGCGAGAAACACTTTCATGGAAAGGGGTTGCCAGGCTTCCCAAAATTACGAATCTCCAGAAATCTCAGCAAATATTTTTTCACCCAAACTGGATGATACTTTCAGGTAATGATCAGTACACTGAGCAGACATGGTTCCCCAAATTTCGTTCTTCTATGTTGAAGCGTTCGTTTCCAGTAACAGTTTGAATTTTTAGGTTTCACTCTGTTTTCTCCTATATTGATAGATGTATTTGGAACTCTAAATCCAACACGATTGGGGCTAGCTTCTTGAAACTTGACACAATAAAGTAGTTTCATGTTCTATCTCTATGTTTTGTTTCCTCTTGATGTAGCCCTAAGCAGTAACTGTCGAGAAACATTTTCATGGAAAGGGGTTGCCAAGCCTCAAAATATTACGAATCTCCAGAAATCTCAGCAAATATTTTTTCACCCAAACTGGATGATACTTTCAGGTAATGATCAGTACACTAAGCTGACATGGTTCCCCAAATTTCGTTCTTCTATGTTGAAGCGTTCGTTTCCAGTAACAATTTGAATTTTTAGGTTTCACTCTGTTTTCTCCTATATTGATAGATGTATTTGGAACTCTAAATACAACTCGATTTGGGCTAGCTTCTTGATACTTGACACAATAAAGTAGTTTCATGTTCTCTCTCTATGTTTTGTTCCCTCTTGATGTACCCCTAAGCAGTGACTGGCGAGAAACACTTTCATTGAAAGGGGTTGCCAAGATTCCAAAACTTACGAATCTCCAGAAATCCCAGCAAATATTTTTTCACCCAAACTGGATGATACTTTCAGGTAATGATCAGTACACTAAGCCAACTTGGTTCCCCAAATTTTGTTCTTTTATGTTGAAGCGTTCATTTCCAGTAACAGTTTGAATTTTTAGGTTTCACTCTGTTTTCTCTTATATTGATACTAGTATTTGGAACTCTAAATCCAACACGGTTTTTGCTAGCTTCTGGAAACCTGACACAATAAAGTAGTTTCACATTCTATCTCTATGGTTTGTTTCCTCTTAATGTAGCCCTAAGCAGTAACTGGCGAGAAACTATTTAAGCTTCCAAAAATTACGAATCTCCAGAAATCTCAGCAAATATTTTTTCACCCAAACTGGATGATACTTTCAGATAATGATCAGTACACTAAGCCGACTTGGTTCCCCAAATTTCGTTCTTCTATGTTGAAGCGTTCATTTCCAGTAACAGTTTGAATTTTTAGGTTTCTCTCTGTTTTCTCCTGTATTGATACATGTATTTGGAACTCTAAATCCAACACAGTTTGTTCTAGCTTCTTGAATCTTGACACAATAAAGTAGTTTCACGTTCTATCTCTATGTTTTCTTTCCTCTTGATGTAGCCCCAAGCAGTGATTGGCGAGAAACACTTTCATGGAAAGGGGTTGCCAAGCTTCCAAAAATTACGAATCTCCAGAAATCTCAGCAAATATTTTTTCACCCAAACTGGATGATACTTTCAGGTAATGATCAGTACACTAAGCCGACTTGGTTCCCCAAATTTCGTTCTTCTATGTTGAAGCGTTCATTTCCAGATAGAGTTTGAATTTTTAGGTTTCACTCTGTGTTCTCTTATATTGATACATGTATTTGGAACTCTAAATCCAACATGGTTGGTGCTAGCTTCTTTCAACTTGACTCAATAAAGTAGTTTAATCTTCTATCTCTATGTTTTTTTTTCCTCTTGATGTACCCCTAAGCAGTGACTGGCGAGAAACACTTTCACGGAAAGCAGTTGCCAAGCTTCCAAAAATTAAGAATATCCAGAAATCTCAGCAAATATTTTTTCACCCAAACTGGATGATACTTTCAGGTAATGATCAGTACACTAAGCTGTCTTGGTTCCCCAAATTTCGTTCTTCTATGTTGAAGCGTTCATTTCCAAAAATAGTTGGAATTTTTAGGTTTCACTCTGTGTTCTCGTATATTGATACATGTATTTGGAACTCTAAATCCAACACGGTTGGTGCTAGCTTCTTTCAACTTGACTCAATAAAGTAGTTTCATCTTCTATCTCTATGTTTTTTTTTCCTCTTGATGTACCCCTAACAGTGACTGGCGAGAAACACTTTCACGGAAAGCAGTTGCCAAGCTTCCAAAAATTACGAATCTCCAGAAATCTCAGCAAATATTTTTTCACCCAAACTGGATACTTTCAGGTAATGATCAGTACACTAAGCCGACTTGTTTCCCCAAATTTCGTTCCTCTATGTTGAAGCGTTCGTTTCCAGTAACTGTTTGAATTTTTAGGTTTCACTCTGTTTTCTCCTATATTGATAGATGTATTTGGAACTCTAAATCCAACACGGTTTCTGCTAGCTTCTTGAAACTTGACACAATAAAGTAGTTTCACGTTCTATCTCTTTCTTTTGTTTCCTCTTGATGTACTCCTAAGCAGTGACTGGCGAGAAACACTTTCATGGAAAGGCATTGCCAAGCTTCCAAAATTACGAATCTCCAGAAATCTCAGCAAATATTTTTTGACCCCAACTGGATGATACTTTCAGGTAATGATCAGTACACTACGCTGACTTGGTTCCCCAAATTTCGTTCTTCTATGTTGAAGCGTTCGTTTCCAGTAACAGTTTGAATTTTTAGGTTTCACTCTGTTTTCTCCTATATTGATAGATGTATTTGGAACTCTAAATACAACTCGATTTGGGCTAGCTTCTTGATACTTGACACAATAAAGTAGTTTCATGTTCTCTCTCTATGTTTTGTTCCCTCTTGATGTACCCCTAAGCAGTGACTGGCGAGAAACACTTTCATGGAAAGGGGTTGCCAAGATTCCAAAACTTACGAATCTCCAGAAATCCCAGCAAATATTTTTTCACCCAAACTGGATGATACTTTCAGGTAATGATCAGTACACTAAGCCAACTTGGTTCCCCAAATTTTGTTCTTTTATGTTGAAGCGTTCATTTCCAGTAACAGTTTGAATTTTTAGGTTTCACTCTGTTTTCTCTTATATTGATACAAGTATTTGGAACTCTAAATCCAACACGGTTTTTGCTAGCTTCTGGAAACCTGACACAATAAAGTAGTTTCACATTCTATCTCTATGGTTTGTTTCCTCTTAATGTAGCCCTAAGCAGTAACTGGCGAGAAACTATTTAAGCTTCCAAAAATTACGAATCTCCAGAAATCTCAGCAAATATTTTTTAACCCAAACTGGATGATACTTTCAGATAATTATCAGTACACTAAGCCGACTTGGTTCCCCAAATTTCGTTCTTCTATGTTGAAGCGTTCATTTCCAGTAACAGTTTGAATTTTTAGGTTTCTCTCTGTTTTCTCCTGTATTGATACATGTATTTGGAACTCTAAATCCAACACAGTTTGTTCTAGCTTCTTGAATCTTGACACAATAAAGTAGTTTCACGTTCTATCTCTATGTTTTGTTTCCTCTTGATGTAGCCCCAAGCAGTGATTGGCGAGAAACACTTTCATGGAAAGGGGTTGCCAAGCTTCCAAAAATTACGAATCTCCAGAAATCTCAGCAAATATTTTTTCACCCAAACTGGATGATACTTTCAGGTAATGATCAGTACACTAAGCCGACTTGGTTCCCCAAATTTCGTTCTTCTATGTTGAAGCGTTCATTTCCAGAAAGAGTTTGAATTTTTAGGTTCACTCTGTGTTCTCTTATATTGATACATGTATTTGGAACTCTAAATCCAACATGGTTGGTGCTAGCTTCTTTCAACTTGACTCAATAAAGTAGTTTAATCTTCTATCTCTATGTTTTTTTTTCCTCTTGATGTACCCCTAAGCAGTGACTGGCGAGAAACACTTTCACGGAAAGCAGTTGCCAAGCTTCCAAAAATTAAGAATATCCAGAAATCTCAGCAAATATTTTTTCACCCAAACTGGATGATACTTTCAGGTAATGATCAGTACACTAAGCTGTCTTGGTTCCCCAAATTTCGTTCTTCTATGTTGAAGCGTTCATTTCCAAAAACAGTTGGAATTTTTAGGTTTCACTCTGTGTTCTCGTATATTGATACATGTATTTGGAACTCTAAATCCAACACGGTTGGTGCTAGCTTCTTTCAACTTGACTCAATAAAGTAGTTTCATCTTCTATCTCTATGTTTTTTTTCCTCTTGATGTACCCCTAACAGTGACTGGCGAGAAACACTTTCACGGAAAGCAGTTGCCAAGCTTCCAAAAATTAAGAATCTCCAGAAATCTCAGCAAATATTTTTTCACCCAAACTGGATACTTTCAGGTAATGATCAGTACACTAAGCCGACTTGTTTCCCCAAATTTCGTTCCTCTATGTTGAAGCGTTCGTTTCCAGTAACTGTTTGAATTTTTAGGTTTCACTCTGTTTTCTCCTATATTGATAGATGTATTTGGAACTCTAAATCCAACACGGTTTCTGCTAGCTTCTTGAAACTTGACACAATAAAGTAGTTTCACGTTCTATCTCTTTCTTTTGTTTCCTCTTGATGTACTCCTAAGCAGTGACTGGCGAGAAACACTTTCATGGAAAGGCATTGCCAAGCTTCCAAAATTACGAATCTCCAGAAATCTCAGCAAATATTTTTTGACCCCAACTGGATGATACTTTCAGGTAATGATCAGTACACTACGCTGACTTGGTTCCCCAAATTTCGTTCTTCTATGTTGAAGCGTTCGTTTCCAGTAACAGTTTGAATTTTTAGGTTTCACTATGTTTTCTCCTATCTTGATACATGTATTTGGAACTCAAAATCCAACACGGTTTGTGCTAGCTTCTTGAAACTTGACATAATAAAGTAGTTTCACGTTCTATCTCTATGTTTTGTTTCCCCTTGATATAGCCCTAAGCAGTGACTGGCGAGAAACACTTTCATGGAAAGGGGTTGCCAAGCTTCCAAAAATTACGAATCTCCAGATATCTCAGCAAATATTTTTTCACCCAAACTTGATGATACTTTCAGGTAATGATCAGTACACTAAGCCGACTTGGTTCCCCAAATTTTGTTCTTCTATGTTGATGCGTTCGTTTCCAGTAACAGTTTGAATTTTTAGGTTTCACTCTGTTTTCTCTTATATGGATACATGTATTTGGAACTCTAAATCCAACACGGTTTGTGCTAGCTTCTTCAAACGTGACACAATAAAGTAGATTCATGTTCTATCTCTATGTTTTGTTTCCTCTTGATGTAGCCCTCAGCAGTGACAGGCGAGAAACACTTTCATGGAAAGGGGTTGCCAAGCCTCCAAAAATTACGAATCTCCAGAAATCTCAGCAAATATTTTTTCACCCAAACTGGATGATACTTTCAGGTAATGATCAGTACACTGAGCCGACATGGTTCCCCAAATTTCGTTCTTCTATGTTGAAGCGTTCGTTTCCAGTAACAGTTTGAATTTTTAGGTTTCACTCTGTTTTCTCCTATATTGATAGATGTATTTGGAACTCTAAATCCAACACGATTGGGGCTAGCTTCTTGAAACTTGACACAATAAAGTAGTTTCATGTTCTATCTCTATGTTTTGTTTCCTCTTGATGTAGCCCTAAGCAGTAACTGTCGAGAAACATTTTCATGCAAAGGGGTTGCCAAGCCTCCAAAAATTACGAATCTCCAGAAATCTCAGCAAATATTTTTTCACCCAAACTGGATGATACTTTCAGGTAATGATCAGTACCCTAAGCTGACATGGTTCCCCAAATTTCGTTCTTCTATGTTGAAGCGTTCGTTTCCAGTAACAATTTGAATTTTTAGGTTTCACTCTGTTTTCTCCTATATTGATAGATGTATTTGGAACTCTAAATACAACTCGATTTGGGCTAGCTTCTTGATACTTGACACAATAAAGTAGTTTCATGTTCTATCTCTATGTTTTGTTCCCTCTTGATGTACCCCTAAGCAGTGACTGGCGAGAAACACTTTCATTGAAAGGGGTTGCCAAGATTCCAAAACTTACGAATCTACAGAAATCGCAGCAAATATTTTTTCACCCAAACTGGATGATACTTTCAGGTAATGATCAGTACACTAAGCCAACTTGGTTCCCCAAATTTTGTTCTTTTATGTTGAAGCGTTCATTTCCAGTAACAGTTTGAATTTTTAGGTTTCACTCTGTTTTCTCTTATATTGATACAAGTATTTGGAACTCTAAATCCAACACGGTTTGTGCTAGCTTCCAAAAATTACGAATCTCCAGAAATCTCAGCAAATATTTTTTCACCCAAACTGGATGATACTTTCATGTAATGATCATTACACTTAGCCAACGTGGTTCCCCAAATTTCGTTCTTCTATGTTGAATAGTTCATTTCCAGTAACAGTTTGAATTTTTAGGTTTCACTCTGTTTTCTCCTATATTGATAGATGAATTTGGTACTCTAAATCCAACACGGTTTGTGCTAGTTTCTTGAAACTTGACACAATTAAGTAGTTTCAGTTCCATCTCTATGTTTTGTTTCCTCTTGATGTAGCCCTAAGCAGTGACTGGCGCGAAACACTTTCATGGAAAGGGGTTGCCAAGCTTCCAAAAATTACGAATCTCCAGATCTCTGCCAATATTTTCTCACCAAAACTGGATGATACTTTCAGGTAATGATCAGTACACTAAGCCAACTTGGTTCCGCAAATTTTGTTCTTCTATTTGAAGCATTCATTTCCATTAACAGTTTGAATTTTTAGGTATCACTCTGTTTTCTCCTATATTGATAGATGTATTTGGAACGCTAAATCCAACACGGTTTCTGCTAGCTTCTTGAAACTTGACACAATATAGTAGTTTCACGTTCAATCTCTATGTTTTGTTTCCTCATGATGTACCCCTAAGCAGTGACTGGCGGGAAACACTTTCATGGAAAGGCGTTGCCAAGATTGCAAAAATTACGAATCTCCATAAATCCCAGCAAATATTTTTTCACCCAAACTGGATGATACTTTCAGGTAATGATCAGTACACTAAGCCGACTTGGTTCCCCAAATTTCGTTCTTCTATGTTGAAGCGTTCATTTCCAGAAACAGTTTGAATTTTTAGGTTTCACTCTGTTTTCTCCTATATTGATACATGTATTTGGAACTCTAAATCCAACACGGTTTGTGCTAGCTTCTTGAAACTTGACACAATAAAGTAGTTTCATGTTCTATCTCTATGTTTTGTTTTCTCTTGATGTACCCCTAAGCAGTAACTTTCGAGAAACACTTTCATGGAAAGGGGTTGCCAAGCTTCCAAAAATTACGAATCTCCAGATATCTCTGCAAATATTTTCTCACCAAAACTGGATGATGCTTTCAGGTAATGATCAGTACACTAAGCCGACTTGGTTCCCCAAATTTCGTTCTTCTATGTTGAAGCGTTCGTTTCCAGTAACAGTTTGAATTTTTGGTTTCACTCTGTTTTCTCCTATATGGATACATGTATTTGGAACTCTAAATCCAACACGGTTTGTGCTAGCTTCTTCAAACGTGACACCATAAAGTAGTTTCATGTTCTATCTCTATGTTTTGTTCCCTCTTGATGAACCCCTAAGCAGTGACTGGCGAGAAAAACTTTCATTGAAAGGGGTTGCCAAGATTCCAAAACTTACGAATCTCCAGAAATCCCAGCAAATATTTTTTCACCCAAACTGGATGATACTTTCAGGTAATGATCAGTACACTAAGCCGACTTGGTTCCCCAAATTTTGTTCTTTTATATTGAAGCGTTCATTTCCAGTAACAGTTTGAATTCTTAGGTTTCACTCTGTTTTCTCTTATATTGATACATGTATTTGGAACTCTAAATACAACTCGATTTGGGCTAGCTTCTTGATACTTGACACAATAAAGTAGTTTCACGTTCTATCTCTATGTTTTGTTTCCCCTTGATATAGCCCTAAGCAGTGACTGGCGAGAAACACTTTCATGGAAAGGGGTTGCCAAGCTTCCAAAAATTACGAATCTCCAGATATCTCAGCAAATATTTTTTCACCCAAACTTGATGATACTTTCAGGTAATGATCAGTACACTAAGCCGACTTGGTTCCCCAAATTTTGTTCTTCTATGTTGATGCGTTCGTTTCCAGTAACAGTTTGAATTTTTAGGTTTCACTCTGTTTTCTCTTATATGGATACATGTATTTGGAACTCTAAATCCAACACGGTTTGTGCTAGCTTCTTCAAACGTGACACAATAAAGTAGATTCATGTTCTATCTCTATGTTTTGTTTCCTCTTGATGTAGCCCTCAGCAGTGACAGGCGAGAAACACTTTCATGGAAAGGGGTTGCCAAGCCTCCAAAAATTACGAATCTCCAGAAATCTCAGCAAATATTTTTTCACCCAAACTGGATGATACTTTCAGGTAATGATCAGTACACTGAGCCGACATGGTTCCCCAAATTTCGTTCTTCTATGTTGAAGCGTTCGTTTCCAGTAACAGTTTGAATTTTTAGGTTTCACTCTGTTTTCTCCTATATTGATAGATGTATTTGGAACTCTAAATCCAACACGATTGGGGCTAGCTTCTTGAAACTTGACACAATAAAGTAGTTTCATGTTCTATCTCTATGTTTTGTTTCCTCTTGATGTAGCCCTAAGCAGTAACTGTCGAGAAACATTTTCATGCAAAGGGGTTGCCAAGCCTCCAAAAATTACGAATCTCCAGAAATCTCAGCAAATATTTTTTCACCCAAACTGGATGATACTTTCAGGTAATGATCAGTACCCTAAGCTGACATGGTTCCCCAAATTTCGTTCTTCTATGTTGAAGCGTTCGTTTCCAGTAACAATTTGAATTTTTAGGTTTCACTCTGTTTTCTCCTATATTGATAGATGTATTTGGAACTCTAAATACAACTCGATTTGGGCTAGCTTCTTGATACTTGACACAATAAATTAGTTTCATGTTCTATCTCTATGTTTTGTTCCCTCTTGATGTACCCCTAAGCAGTGACTGGCGAGAAACACTTTCATTGAAAGGGGTTGCCAAGATTCCAAAACTTACGAATCTACAGAAATCCCAGCAAATATTTTTTCACCCAAACTGGATGATACTTTCAGGTAATGATCAGTACACTAAGCCAACTTGGTTCCCCAAATTTTGTTCTTTTATGTTGAAGCGTTCATTTCCAGTAACAGTTTGAATTTTTAGGTTTCACTCTGTTTTCTCTTATATTGATACAAGTATTTGGAACTCTAAATCCAACACGGTTTGTGCTAGCTTCCAAAAATTACGAATCTCCAGAAATCTCAGCAAATATTTTTTCACCCAAACTGGATGATACTTTCATGTAATGATCATTACACTTAGCCAACGTGGTTCCCCAAATTTCGTTCTTCTATGTTGAATAGTTCATTTCCAGTAACAGTTTGAATTTTTAGG
This sequence comes from Spermophilus citellus, assembly GCF_964194105.1. Lineage (NCBI taxonomy): Eukaryota > Metazoa > Chordata > Mammalia > Rodentia > Sciuridae > Spermophilus > Spermophilus citellus. The sequence continues at coordinate 3,269,022 of NC_138192.1, read as the reverse complement.
TTTCACTCTGTTTTCTCCTATATTGATAGATGAATTTGGTACTCTAAATCCAACACAGTTTGTGCTAGTTTCTTGAAACTTGACACAATTAAGTAGTTTCAGTTCCATCTCTATGTTTTGTTTCCTCTTGATGTAGCCCTAAGCAGTGACTGGCGCGAAACACTTTCATGGAAAGGGGTTGCCAAGCTTCCAAAAATTACGAATCTCCAGATCTCTGCCAATATTTTCTCACCAAAACTGGATGATACTTTCAGGTAATGATCAGTACACTAAGCCAACTTGGTTCCGCAAATTTCGTTCTTCTATTTGAAGCATTCATTTCCATTAACAGTTTGAATTTTTAGGTTTCACTCTGTTTTCTCCTATATTGATAGATGTATTTGGAACGCTAAATCCAACACGGTTTCTGCTAGCTTCTTGAAACTTGACACAATATAGTAGTTTCACGTTCAATCTCTATGTTTTGTTTCCTCATGATGTACCCCTAAGCAGTGACTGGCGGGAAACACTTTCATGGAAAGGCGTTGCCAAGATTGCAAAAATTACGAATCTCCATAAATCCCAGCAAATATTTTTTCACCCAAACTGGATGATACTTTCAGGTAATGATCAGTACACTAAGCCGACTTGGTTCCCCAAATTTCGTTCTTCTATGTTGAAGCGTTCATTTCCAGAAACAGTTTGAATTTTTAGGTTTCACTCTGTTTTCTCCTATATTGATACATGTATTTGGAACTCTAAATCCAACACGGTTTGTGCTAGCTTCTTGAAACTTGACACAATAAAGTAGTTTCATGTTCTATCTCTATGTTTTGTTTTCTCTTGATGTACCCCTAAGCAGTAACTTTCGAGAAACACTTTCATGGAAAGGGGTTGCCAAGCTTCCAAAAATTACGAATCTCCAGATATCTCTGCAAATATTTTCTCACCAAAACTGGATGATGCTTTCAGGTAATGATCAGTACACTAAGCCGACTTGGTTCCCCAAATTTCGTTCTTCTATGTTGAAGCGTTCGTTTCCAGTAACAGTTTGAATTTTTAGGTTTCACTCTGTTTTCTCCTATATGGATACATGTATTTGGAACTCTAAATCCAACACGGTTTGTGCTAGCTTCTTCAAACGTGACACCATAAAGTAGTTTCATGTTCTATCTCTATGTTTTGTTCCCTCTTGATGAACCCCTAAGCAGTGACTGGCGAGAAAAACTTTCATTGAAAGGGGTTGCCAAGATTCCAAAACTTACGAATCTCCAGAAATCCCAGCAAATATTTTTTCACCCAAACTGGATGATACTTTCAGGTAATGATCAGTACACTAAGCCGACTTGGTTCCCCAAATTTTGTTCTTTTATATTGAAGCGTTCATTTCCAGTAACAGTTTGAATTCTTAGGTTTCACTCTGTTTTCTCTTATATTGATACATGTATTTGGAACTCTAAATCCAACACGGTTTTTGCTAGCTTCTGGAAACCTGACACAATAAAGTAGTTTCACATTCTATCTCTATGTTTTGTTTCCTCTTGATGTAGCCCTAAGTAGTAACTGGCGAGAAACCCTTTAAGCTTCCAAAAATTACGAATCTCCAGAAATCTCAGCAATTATTTTTTCACCCAAACTGGATGATACTTTCAGGTAATGATCAGTACACTAAGCCGACTTGGTTTCCAAATTTCGTTCTTCTATGTTGAAGCGTTCATTTCCAGTAACAGTTTGAATTTTTAGGTTTCTCTCTGTTTTCTCCTATTTTGATACATGTATTTCGAACTCTAAATCCAACACGGTTTGTTCTAGCTTCTTGAAACTTGACACAATAAAGTAGTTTCACGTTCTATCTCTATGTTTTGTTTCCTCTTGATGTAGCCCTAAGCAGTGATTGGCGAGAAACACTTTCATGGAAAGGGGTTGCCAAGCTTCCAAAAATTACGAATCTCCAGAAATCTCAGCAAATATTTTTTCACTCAAACTGGATGATACTTTCATGTACTGATCATTACACTTAGCCGACGTGGTTCCCCAAATTTCGTTCTTCTATGTTGAATAGTTCATTTCCAGTAACAGTTTGAATTTTTAGGTTTCACTCTGTTTTCTCCTATATTGATAGATGTATTTGGTACTCTAAATCCAACACGGTTTGTGCTAGTTTCTTGAAACTTGACACAATAAAGTAGTTTCATGTTCCATCTCTATGTTTTGTTTCCTCTTGATGTAGCCCTAAGCAGTGACTGGCGCGAAACACTTTCATGGAAAGGGGTTGCCATGCGTCCAAAAATTACGAATCTGCAGAAATCTCAGCAAATATTTTTACACCCAAACTGGATGATACCTTCAGGTAATGATCAGTACACTAAGCCGACTTGGTTCCCCAAATTTCGTTCTTCTATGATGAAGCGTTCGTTTCCAGTAACACTTTGAATATTTAGGTATCACTCTGTTTTCTCCTATATTGATAGATATATTTGGAACTCTAAATCCAACACGGTTTTTACTAGCTTCTTGAAACATGACACAATAAAGTAGTTTCACGTCCTATCTCTCAGTTTTGTTTCCTCATGATGTAGCCCTAAGCTGTGACTGGCGAGAAACACTTTCATAGAAAGGGGTTGCCAAGCTTCCAAAAATTACGAATCTCCAGAAATCTCAGCAAATATTTTTTCATCGAAACTGAATGATACTTTCAGGTAATGATCAGTACACTAAGCCGACATGGTTCCCCAAATTTCGTTCTTCTATGTTGAAGCGTTCGTTTCCAGTAACTGTTTGAATTTTTAGGTTTCACTATGTTTTCTCCTATCTTGATACATGTATTTGGAACTCTAAATCCAACACGGTTTGTGCTAGCTTCTTGAAACTTGAAATAATAAAGTAGTTTCATGTTCCCTCTCTATGTTTTGTTTCCCCTTGATGTAGCCCTAAGCAGTGACTGGCGAGAAACACTTTCATGGAAAGGGGTTGCCAAGCTTCCAAAAATTACGAATCTCCAGATCTCTGCCAATATTTTCTCACCAAAACTGGATGATACTTTCAGGTAATGATCAGTACACTAAGCCAACTTGGTTCCGCAAATTTCGTTCTTCTATTTGAAGCATTCATTTCCATTAACAGTTTGAATTTTTAGGTTTCACTCTGTTTTCTCCTATATTGATAGATGTATTTGGAACGCTAAATCCAACACGGTTTCTGCTAGCTTCTTGAAACTTGACACAATATAGTAGTTTCACGTTCAATCTCTATGTTTTGTTTCCTCATGATGTACCCCTAAGCAGTGACTGGCGGGAAACACTTTCATGGAAAGGCGTTGCCAAGATTCCAAAAATTACGAATCTCCAGAAATCCCAGCAAATATTTTTTCACCCAAACTGGATGATACTTTCAGGTAATGATCAGTACACTAAGCCGACTTGGTTCCCCAAATTTTGTTCTTCTATGTTGAAGCGTTCGTTTCCAGTAACAGTTTTAATTTTTAGGTTTCACTGTGTTTTCTCCTATCTTGATACATGTATTTGGAACTCTAAATTCAACACGGTTTGTGCTAGCTTCTTGAAACTTGACACAATAAAGTAGTTTCATATTCTATCTCTATGTTTTGTTTTCTCTTGATGTAGCCCTAATCAGTAACTGGCGAGAAACACTTTCATGGAAAGGGGTTGCCAAGCTTCCAAAAATTACGAATCTCCAGAAATCTCAGCAAATATTTTTTCACCCAAACTGGATGATACTTTCAGGTAATGATCAGTACACTAAGCCGACTTTGTTCCCCAAATTTCATTCTTCTATGTTGAAGCGTTCGTTTCTAGTCACAGTTTTAATTTTTAGGTTTCACTCTGTTTTCTCTTATATTGATAGATGTATTTGGAACTCTAATTTCCAACACGGTTTTTGCTAGCTTCTTGAAACATGACACAATAAAGTAGTTTCACGTTGTATCTCTCTGTTTTGTTTCCCCATGATGTAGCCCTAAGCAGTAACTGGCGAGAAACACTTTCATAGAAAGGGGTTGCCAAGCTTCCAAAAATTACGAAAATCCAGAAATATCAGCAAATATTTTTTCACCCAAACTGAATGATACTTTCAGGTAATGATCAGTACACTAAGCTGACATGGTTCCCCAAATTTCGTTCTTCTATGTTGAAGCGTTCGTTTCCAGTAACTGTTTGCATTTTTAGGTTTCACTCTGTTTTCTCCTATCTTGATACATGTATTTGGAACTCTAAATCCAACATGGTTAGTGCTAGCTTCTTGAAACTTGACACAATAAAGTAGTTTCACGTTCTGTCTCTATGTTTTGTTTCCTCTTGATGTAGCCCTAAGCAGTGACTGGCGAGAAACACTTACATTGAAATGGGGTGCCATGTAAACAAAAATTATAAATCTCCAGAAATCTCAGCAAATATTTTTTCACCCAAACTGGATGATACTTTCAGGTAATGATCTGTACACTAAGCCGACTTGGTTCCCCAAATTTAGTTCTTCTATGTTGAAGCGTTCGTTTCCTGTAACTGTTTGAATTTTTAGGTTTCACTCTGTTTTCTCCTATATTGATAGATGTATTTGGAACTCTAATTCCAACTCGATTTGGGCTAGCTACGTGAAACTTGACACAATAAAGTAGTTTCATGTTCTATCTCTATGTTTTGTTTCCTCTTGTTGTACCCCTAAGCAGTGACTGGCGAGAAACTCTTTCATGGAAAGGGGTTGCCAAGCTTCCAAAAATTACGAATCTCCAGAAATCTCAGCAAATATTTTTTCACCCAAACTGGATGATACTTTCAGGTAATGATCAGTACACTAAACCGACTTGGATCCCCAAATTTCGTTCTTCTATGTTGAAGCGTTCGTTTCCAGTAACAGTTTGAATTTTTAGGTTTCACTATGTTTTCTCCTATCTTGATACATGTATTTGGAACTCTAAATCCAACACGGTTTGTGCTAGCTTCTTGAAATTTGACATAATAAAGTAGTTTCACGTTCTATCTCTATGTTTTGTTTCCCCTTGATATAGCCCTAAGCAGTGACTGGCGAGAAACACTTTCATGGAAAGGGGTTGCCAAGCTTCCAAAAATTACGAATCTCCAGATATCTCAGCAAATATTTTTTCACCCAAACTGGATGATACTTTCAGGTAATGATCAGTACACTAAGCCGACTTGGTTCCCCAAATTTTGTTCTTCTATGTTGATGCATTCATTTCCAGTAACAGTTTGAATTTTTAGGTTTCATTCTGTTTTCTCTTATATGGATACATGTATTTGGAACTCTAAATCCAACACGGTTTGTGCTAGCTTCTGGAAACCTGACACAATAAAGTAGTTTCACGTTCTATCTCTATGTTTTGTTTCCTCTTGATGTAGCCCTAAGCAGTGATTGGCGAGAAACACTTTCATGGAAAGGGGTTGCCAAGCTTCCAAAAATTATGAATCTCCAGAAATCTCAGCAACTATTTTTTCACCCAAACTGGATGATAGTTTCAGGTAATGATCAGTACACTAAGCCGACTTGGTTCCCCAAATTTCGTTCTTCTATGTTGAAGCGTTCATTTCCAGTAACAGTTTGAATTTTTAGGTTTCACTCTGTTTTCTCCTATATTGATACATGTATTTGGAACACTAAATCCAACACGGTTTGTTCTAGCTTCATGAAACTTGACACAATAAAGTAGTTTCACGTTCTATCTCTATGTTTTCTTTCCTCTTGATGTAGCCCTTAGCAGTGATTGGCGAGAAACACTTTCATTGAAAGGGGTTGCCAAGCTTCCAAAAATTACGAATCTCCAGAAATCTCAGCAAATATTTTTTCACCCAAACTGGATGATACTTTCAGGTAATGATCAGTACACTAAGCCGACATGGTTCCCCAAATTTCGTTCTTCTATGTTGAAGCGTTCATTTCCAGAAACAGTTGGAATTTTTAGGTTTCACTCTGTGTTCTCGTATATTGATACATGTATTTGGAACTCTAAATCCAACACGGTTGGTGCTAGCTTCTTTCAACTTGACTCAATAAAGTAGTTTCATCTTCTATCTCTATGTTTTTTTTCCTCTTGATGTACCCCTAAGCAGTGACTGGCGAGAAACACTTTCACGGAAAGCAGTTGCCAAGCTTCCAAAAATTACGAATCTCCAGAAATCTCAGCAAATATTTTTTCACCCAAACTGGATACTTTCAGGTAATGATCAGTACACTAAGCCGACATGGTTCCCCAAATTTCGTTCTTCTATGTTGAAGCGTTCGTTTCCAGTAACTGTTTGAATTTTTAGGTTTCACTCTGTTTTCTCCTATATTGATAGATATATTTGGAACTCTAAATCCAACACGGTTTGTGCTAGCTTCTTGAAACTTGACACAATAAAGTAGTTTCATGTTCTATCTCTATGTTTTGTTCCCTCTTGATGTACCCCTAAGCAGTGACTGTCGAGAAACACTTTCATTGAAAGGGGTTGCCAAGATTCCAAAACTTACGAATCTACAGAAATCCCAGCAAATATTTTTTCACCCAAACTGGATGATACTTTCAGGTAATGATCAGTACACAAAGCCGACTTGGTTCAACAAATTTTGTTCTTTTATGTTGAAGCGTTCATTTCCAGTAACAGTTTGAATTTTTAGGTTTCACTCTGTTTTCACTTATATTGATACATGTATTTGGAACTCTAAATCCAACACGGTTTTTGCTAGCTTCTGGAAACCTGACACAATAAAGTAGTTTCACGTTCTATCTCTATGTTTTGTTTCCTCTTGATGTAGCCCTAAGCAGTAACTGGCGAGAAACCCTTTAATCTTCCAAAAATTACGAATCTCCAGAAATCTCAGCAAATATTTTTTCACCCAAACTGGATGATACCTTCAGGTAATGATCAGTACACTAAGCCGACTTGGTTCCCCAAATTTCGTTCTTCTATGTTGAAGCGTTCGTTTCCAGTAACACTTTGAATTTTTAGGTTTCACTCTGTTTTCTCCTATATTGATAGATGTATTTGGAACTCTAAATCCAACACGGTTTTGGCTAGCTTCTTGAAACTTGACACAATAAATTAGTTTCACGTTCTATCTCTATGTTTTGTTTCCTCTTGATGTAGCCCTAAGCAGTGACTGGCGAGAAACACTTTAATTGAAAGGAGTTGCCAAGATTCCAAAACTTATGAATCTCTAGAAATCCCAGCAAATTTTTTTTTAACCCAAACTGGATGATACTTTCAGGTAATGATCAGTACACTAAGCCGACTTGGTTCCCCAAATTTCGTTCTTCTATGTTTAAGCGTTCATTTCCAGAAACAGTTTGAATTTTTAGGTTTCACTCTGTTTTCTCCTATATTGATACATGTATTTGGAACTCTAAATCCAACACGGATGGTGCTAGCTTCTTTCAACTTGACTCAATAAAGTAGTTTCATCTTCTATCTCTATGTTTTTTTACCTCTTGATGAACCCCTAAGCAGTGACTGGCGAGAAACACTTTCACGGAGAGCAGTTGCCAAGCTTCCAAAAATTACGAATCTCCAGAAATCTCAGCAAATATTTTTTCACCCAAACTGGATACTTTCAGGTAATGATCAGTACACTAAGCCGACTTGTTTCCCCAAATTTCGTTCCTCTATGTTGAAGCGTTCATTTCCAGTAACAGTTTGAATTTTTAGGTTTCACTCTGTTTTCTCCTATATTGATACATGTATTTGGAACTCTAAATCCAACACGGTTTGTGCTACCTTCTTCAAACGTGACACAATAAAGTAGTTTCACGTTCTATCTCTATGTTTTGTTTCCTCTTGATGTAGCCCTAAGCAGTGACTGGCGAGAAACACTTACATTGAAATGGGGTGCCATGTAAACAAAAATTATGAATCTCCAGAAATCTCAGCAAATATTTTTTCACCCAAAGTGGATGATACTTTCAGGTAATGATCTGTACACTAAGCCGAATTGGTTCCCCAAATTTAGTTCTTCTATGTTGAAGCGTTCGTTTCCAGTAACAGTTTGAATTTTTAGGTTTCACTCTGTTTTCTCCTATATTGATAGATGTATTTGGAACTCTAATTCCAACTCGATTTGGGCTAGCTTCGTAAAACTTGACACAATAAAGTAGTTTCATGTTCTATCTCTATGTTTTGTTTCCTCTTGTTGTACCCCTAAGCAGTGACTGGCGAGAAACACTTTCATGGAAAGGGGTTGCCAAGCTTCCAAAAATTACGAATCTCCAGAAATCTCAGCAAATATTTTTTCACCCAAACTGGATGATACTTTCAGGTAATGATCAGTACACTAAACCGACTTGGATCCCCAAATTTCGTTCTTCTATGTTGAAGCGTTCGTTTCCAGTAACAGTTTGAATTTTTAGGTTTCACTATGTTTTCTCCTATCTTGATACATGTATTTGGAACTCTAAATCCAACACGGTTTGTGCTAGCTTCTTGAAATTTGACATAATAAAGTAGTTTCACGTTCTATCTCTATGTTTTGTTTCCCCTTGATATAGCCCTAAGCAGTGACTGGCGAGAAACACTTTCATGGAAAGGGGTTGCCAAGCTTCCAAAAATTACGAATCTCCAGATATCTCAGCAAATATTTTTTCACCCAAACTGGATGATACTTTCAGGTAATGATCAGTACACTAAGCCGACTTGGTTCCCCAAATTTTGTTCTTCTATGTTGATGCATTCATTTCCAGTAACAGTTTGAATTTTTAGGTTTCATTCTGTTTTCTCTTATATGGATACATGTATTTGGAACTCTAAATCCAACACGGTTTGTGCTAGCTTCTGGAAACCTGACACAATAAAGTAGTTTCACGTTCTATCTCTATGTTTTGTTTCCTCTTGATGTAGCCCTAAGCAGTGATTGGCGAGAAACACTTTCATGGAAAGGGGTTGCCAAGCTTCCAAAAATTATGAATCTCCAGAAATCTCAGCAACTATTTTTTCACCCAAACTGGATGATAGTTTCAGGTAATGATCAGTACACTAAGCCGACTTGGTTCCCCAAATTTCGTTCTTCTATGTTGAAGCGTTCATTTCCAGTAACAGTTTGAATTTTTAGGTTTCACTCTGTTTTCTCCTATATTGATACATGTATTTGGAACACTAAATCCAACACGGTTTGTTCTAGCTTCATGAAACTTGACACAATAAAGTAGTTTCACGTTCTATCTCTATGTTTTCTTTCCTCTTGATGTAGCCCTTAGCAGTGATTGGCGAGAAACACTTTCATTGAAAGGGGTTGCCAAGCTTCCAAAAATTACGAATCTCCAGAAATCTCAGCAAATATTTTTTCACCCAAACTGGATGATACTTTCAGGTAATGATCAGTACACTAAGCCGACATGGTTCCCCAAATTTCGTTCTTCTATGTTGAAGCGTTCATTTCCAGAAACAGTTGGAATTTTTAGGTTTCACTCTGTGTTCTCGTATATTGATACATGTATTTGGAACTCTAAATCCAACACGGTTGGTGCTAGCTTCTTTCAACTTGACTCAATAAAGTAGTTTCATCTTCTATCTCTATGTTTTTTTTCCTCTTGATGTACCCCTAAGCAGTGACTGGCGAGAAACACTTTCACGGAAAGCAGTTGCCAAGCTTCCAAAAATTACGAATCTCCAGAAATCTCAGCAAATATTTTTTCACCCAAACTGGATACTTTCAGGTAATGATCAGTACACTAAGCCGACATGGTTCCCCAAATTTCGTTCTTCTATGTTGAAGCGTTCGTTTCCAGTAACTGTTTGAATTTTTAGGTTTCACTCTGTTTTCTCCTATATTGATAGATATATTTGGAACTCTAAATCCAACACGGTTTGTGCTAGCTTCTTGAAACTTGACACAATAAAGTAGTTTCATGTTCTATCTCTATGTTTTGTTCCCTCTTGATGTACCCCTAAGCAGTGACTGTCGAGAAACACTTTCATTGAAAGGGGTTGCCAAGATTCCAAAACTTACGAATCTACAGAAATCCCAGCAAATATTTTTTCACCCAAACTGGATGATACTTTCAGGTAATGATCAGTACACAAAGCCGACTTGGTTCAACAAATTTTGTTCTTTTATGTTGAAGCGTTCATTTCCAGTAACAGTTTGAATTTTTAGGTTTCACTCTGTTTTCACTTATATTGATACATGTATTTGGAACTCTAAATCCAACACGGTTTTTGCTAGCTTCTGGAAACCTGACACAATAAAGTAGTTTCACGTTCTATCTCTATGTTTTGTTTCCTCTTGATGTAGCCCTAAGCAGTAACTGGCGAGAAACCCTTTAATCTTCCAAAAATTACGAATCTCCAGAAATCTCAGCAAATATTTTTTCACCCAAACTGGATGATACCTTCAGGTAATGATCAGTACACTAAGCCGACTTGGTTCCCCAAATTTCGTTCTTCTATGTTGAAGCGTTCGTTTCCAGTAACACTTTGAATTTTTAGGTTTCACTCTGTTTTCTCCTATATTGATAGATGTATTTGGAACTCTAAATCCAACACGGTTTTGGCTAGCTTCTTGAAACTTGACACAATAAATTAGTTTCACGTTCTATCTCTATGTTTTGTTTCCTCTTGATGTAGCCCTAAGCAGTGACTGGCGAGAAACACTTTAATTGAAAGGAGTTGCCAAGATTCCAAAACTTATGAATCTCTAGAAATCCCAGCAAATTTTTTTTTAACCCAAACTGGATGATACTTTCAGGTAATGATCAGTACACTAAGCCGACTTGGTTCCCCAAATTTCGTTCTTCTATGTTTAAGCGTTCATTTCCAGAAACAGTTTGAATTTTTAGGTTTCACTCTGTTTTCTCCTATATTGATACATGTATTTGGAACTCTAAATCCAACACGGATGGTGCTAGCTTCTTTCAACTTGACTCAATAAAGTAGTTTCATCTTCTATCTCTATGTTTTTTTACCTCTTGATGAACCCCTAAGCAGTGACTGGCGAGAAACACTTTCACGGAGAGCAGTTGCCAAGCTTCCAAAAATTACGAATCTCCAGAAATCTCAGCAAATATTTTTTCACCCAAACTGGATACTTTCAGGTAATGATCAGTACACTAAGCCGACTTGTTTCCCCAAATTTCGTTCCTCTATGTTGAAGCGTTCATTTCCAGTAACAGTTTGAATTTTTAGGTTTCACTCTGTTTTCTCCTATATTGATACATGTATTTGGAACTCTAAATCCAACACGGTTTGTGCTACCTTCTTCAAACGTGACACAATAAAGTAGTTTCACGTTCTATCTCTATGTTTTGTTTCCTCTTGATGTACCCCTAAGCAGTGACTGGCGAGAAACACTTACATTGAAATGGGGTGCCATGTAAACAAAAATTATGAATCTCCAGAAATCTCAGCAAATATTTTTTCACCCAAAGTGGATGATACTTTCAGGTAATGATCTGTACACTAAGCCGAATTGGTTCCCCAAATTTAGTTCTTCTATGTTGAAGCGTTCGTTTCCAGTAACAGTTTGAATTTTTAGGTTTCACTCTGTTTTCTCCTGTATTGATAGATGTATTTGGAACTCTAATTCCAACTCGATTTGGGCTAGCTTCGTAAAACTTGACACAATAAAGTAGTTTCATGTTCTATCTCTATGTTTTGTTTCCTCTTGTTGTACCCCTAAGCAGTGACTGGCGAGAAACACTTTCATGGAAAGGGGTTGCCAAGCTTCCAAAAATTACGAATCTCCAGAAATCTCAGCAAATATTTTTTCACCCAAACTGGATGATACTTTCAGGTAATGATCAGTACACTAAACCGACTTGGATCCCCAAATTTCGTTCTTCTATGTTGAAGCGTTCGTTTCCAGTAACAGTTTGAATTTTTAGGTTTCACTCTGTTTTCTCCTTTATTGATAGATGTATTTGGAACTCTAAATCCAACACGGTTTGTGCTAGCTTCTTGAAACTTGACACAATAAAGTAGTTTCATGTTCCATCTCTATGTTTTGTTTCCTCTTGATATAGCCCTAAGCAGTGACTGGCGAGAAACACTTTCATGGAAAGGGGTTGCCAAGCTTCCAAAAATTACGAATCTCCAGAAATCTCAGCAAATATTTTTTCACCCAAAATGGATGATACCTTCAGGTAATGATCAGTAAACTAAGCTGACTTGGTTCCCAAAATTTCGTTCCTCTAAGTTCAAGCGTTCGTTTCCAGTAACACTTTGAATTTTTAGGTTTCACTCTGTTTTTTCCTATATTGATAGATGTATTTGGAACTCTAAATCCAACATGGTTGGTGCTAGCTTCTTTCAACTTGACTCAATAAAGTAGTTTAATCTTCTATCTCTATGTTTTTTTTTCCTCTTGATGTACCCCTAAGCAGTGACTGGCGAGAAACACTTTCACGGAAAGCAGTTGCCAAGCTTCCAAAAATTACGAATATCCAGAAATCTCAGCAAATATTTTTTCACCCAAACTGGATACTTTCAGGTAATGATCAGTACACTAAGCCGACTTGGTTCCCCAAATTTCGCTCTTCTATGTTGCAGCGTTCGTTTCCAGTAACAGTTTGAATTTTTAGGTTTCACTATGTTTTCTCCTATCTTGATACATGTATTTGGAACTCTAAATCCAACACGGTTTGTGCTAGCTTCTTGAAATTTGACATAATAAAGTAGTTTCACGTTCTATCTCTATGTTTTGTTTCCCCTTGATATAGCCCTAAGCAGTGACTGGCGAGAAACACTTTCATGGAAAGGGGTTGCCAAGCTTCCAAAAATTACGAATCTCCAGATATCTCAGCAAATATTTTTTCACCCAAACTGGATGATACTTTCAGGTAATGATCAGTACACTAAGCCGACTTGGTTCCCCAAATTTTGTTCTTCTATGTTGATGCATTCATTTCCAGTAACAGTTTGAATTTTTAGGTTTCATTCTGTTTTCTCTTATATGGATACATGTATTTGGAACTCTAAATCCAACACGGTTTGTGCTAGCTTCTGGAAACCTGACACAATAAAGTAGTTTCACGTTCTATCTCTATGTTTTGTTTCCTCTTGATGTAGCCCTAAGCAGTGATTGGCGAGAAACACTTTCATGGAAAGGGGTTGCCAAGCTTCCAAAAATTATGAATCTCCAGAAATCTCAGCAACTATTTTTTCACCCAAACTGGATGATAGTTTCAGGTAATGATCAGTACACTAAGCCGACTTGGTTCCCCAAATTTCGTTCTTCTATGTTGAAGCGTTCATTTCCAGTAACAGTTTGAATTTTTAGGTTTCACTCTGTTTTCTCCTATATTGATACATGTATTTGGAACACTAAATCCAACACGGTTTGTTCTAGCTTCATGAAACTTGACACAATAAAGTAGTTTCACGTTCTATCTCTATGTTTTCTTTCCTCTTGATGTAGCCCTTAGCAGGGATTGGCGAGAAACACTTTCATTGAAAGGGGTTGCCAAGCTTCCAAAAATTACGAATCTCCAGAAATCTCAGCAAATATTTTTTCACCCAAACTGGATGATACTTTCAGGTAATGATCAGTACACTAAGCCGACATGGTTCCCCAAATTTCGTTCTTCTATGTTGAAGCGTTCATTTCCAGAAACAGTTGGAATTTTTAGGTTTCACTCTGTGTTCTCGTATATTGATACATGTATTTGGAACTCTAAATCCAACACGGTTGGTGCTAGCTTCTTTCAACTTGACTCAATAAAGTAGTTTCATCTTCTATCTCTATGTTTTTTTTCCTCTTGATGTACCCCTAAGCAGTGACTGGCGAGAAACACTTTCACGGAAAGCAGTTGCCAAGCTTCCAAAAATTACGAATCTCCAGAAATCTCAGCAAATATTTTTTCACCCAAACTGGATACTTTCAGGTAATGATCAGTACACTAAGCCGACATGGTTCCCCAAATTTCGTTCTTCTATGTTGAAGCGTTCGTTTCCAGTAACTGTTTGAATTTTTAGGTTTCACTCTGTTTTCTCCTATATTGATAGATATATTTGGAACTCTAAATCCAACACGGTTTGTGCTAGCTTCTTGAAACTTGACACAATAAAGTAGTTTCATGTTCTATCTCTATGTTTTGTTCCCTCTTGATGTACCCCTAAGCAGTGACTGTCGAGAAACACTTTCATTGAAAGGGGTTGCCAAGATTCCAAAACTTACGAATCTACAGAAATCCCAGCAAATATTTTTTCACCCAAACTGGATGATACTTTCAGGTAATGATCAGTACACAAAGCCGACTTGGTTCAACAAATTTTGTTCTTTTATGTTGAAGCGTTCATTTCCATTAACAGTTTGAATTTTTAGGTTTCACTCTGTTTTCACTTATATTGATACATGTATTTGGAACTCTAAATCCAACACGGTTTTTGCTAGCTTCTGGAAACCTGACACAATAAAGTAGTTTCACTTTCTATCTCTATGTTTTGTTTCCTCTTGATGTAGCCCTAAGCAGTAACTGGCGAGAAACCCTTTAATCTTCCAAAAATTACGAATCTCCAGAAATCTCAGCAAATATTTTTTCACCCAAACTGGATGATACCTTCAGGTAATGATCAGTACACTAAGCCGACTTGGTTCCCCAAATTTCGTTCTTCTATGTTGAAGCGTTCGTTTCCAGTAACACTTTGAATTTTTAGGTTTCACTCTGTTTTCTCCTATATTGATAGATGTATTTGGAACTCTAAATCCAACACGGTTTTGGCTAGCTTCTTGAAACTTGACACAATAAATTAGTTTCACGTTCTATCTCTATGTTTTGTTTCCTCTTGATGTAGCCCTAAGCAGTGACTGGCGAGAAACACTTTAATTGAAAGGAGTTGCCAAGATTCCAAAACTTATGAATCTCTAGAAATCCCAGCAAATTTTTTTTTAACCCAAACTGGATGATACTTTCAGGTAATGATCAGTACACTAAGCCGACTTGGTTCCCCAAATTTCGTTCTTCTATGTTTAAGCGTTCATTTCCAGAAACAGTTTGAATTTTTAGGTTTCACTCTGTTTTCTCCTATATTGATAGATGTATTTGGAACTCTAAATCCAACACGGATGGTGCTAGCTTCTTTCAACTTGACACAATAAATTAGTTTCACGTTCTATCTCTATGTTTTTTTACCTCTTGATGAACCCCTAAGCAGTGACTGGCGAGAAACACTTTCACGGAAAGCAGTTGCCAAGCTTCCAAAAATTACGAATCTCCAGAAATCTCAGCAAATATTTTTTCACCCAAACTGGATACTTTCAGGTAATGATCAGTACACTAAGCCGACTTGTTTCCCCAAATTTCGTTCCTCTATGTTGAAGCGTTCATTTCCAGTAACAGTTTGAATTTTTAGGTTTCACTCTGTTTTCTCCTATATTGATACATGTATTTGGAACTCTAAATCCAACACGGTTTGTGCTACCTTCTTCAAACGTGACACAATAAAGTAGTTTCACGTTCTATCTCTATGTTTTGTTTCCTCTTGATGTAGCCCTAAGCAGTGATTGGCGAGAAACACTTTCATAGAAAGGGGTTGCCAAGCTTCCAAAAATTACGAATCTCCAGAAATCTCAGCAAATATTTTTTCACCCAAATTGTATGATACTTTCATGTAATGATCAGTACACTAAGCCAACTTGGTTCCCCAAATTTCGTTCTTCTATGTTGAATAGTTCATTTCCAGTAACAGTTTGAATTTTTAGGTTTCACTCTGTTTTCTCCTATATTGATAGATGTATTTGGTACACTAAATCCAACACGGTTTGTGCTAGCTTCTTGAAACTTGACACAATAAAGTAGTTTCATGTTCTATCACTATGTTTTGTTTCACCTTGATGTAGCCCTAAGCAGTGACAGGCGAGACACACTTTCATGGCAAGGGGTTGCCAAGCTTCCAAAAATTACGAATCTCCAGAAATCTCAGCAAATATTTTTTCACCCAAACTGGATGATACTTTCAGGTAATGATCAGTACACTACGCCGACTTGGTTCCCCAAATTTCGTTCTTCTATGTTGAAGCGTTCATTTCCAGTAACAGTTTGAATTTTTAGGTTTCACTCTGTTTTCTCCTATATTGATACATGTATTTGGAACTCTAAATCCAACACGGTTTGTTCTAGCTTCTGGAAACTTGACACAATAAAGTAGTTTCACGTTCTATCTCTATGTTTTGTTTCCTCTTGATGTAGCCCTAAGCAGTGATTGGCGAGAAACACTTTCATGGAAAGGGGTTGCCAAGCTTCCAAAAATTACGAAACTCTAGAAATCCCAGCAAATATTTTTTTCACCCAAACTGGATGATACTTTCAGGTAATGATCAGTATACTAAGCCGACTTGGTTCCCCAAATTTCGTTCTTCTATGTTGAAGCGTTCATTTCCAGAAACAGTTTGAATTTTTAGGTTTCACAATGTTTTCTCCTATATTGATACATGTATTTGGAACTCTAAATCCAACACGGTTGGTGCTAGCTTCTTTCAACTTGACACAGTAAAGTAGTTTCACGTCCTATCTCTATGTTTTGTTTCCTCTTGATGTAGCCCTAAGCAGTGACTGGCGAGAAACACTTACATTGAAATGGGGTGCCATGTAAACAAAAATTATGAATCTCCAGAAATCTCAGCAAATATTTTTTCACCCAAAGTGGATGATACTTTCAGGTAATGATCTGTACACTAAGCCGAATTGGTTCCCCAAATTTAGTTCTTCTATGTTGAAGCGTTCGTTTCCAGTAACAGTTTGAATTTTTAGGTTTCACTCTGTTTTCTCCTATATTGATAGATGTATTTGGAACTCTAATTCCAACTCGATTTGGGCTAGCTTCGTAAAACTTGACACAATAAAGTAGTTTCATGTTCTATCTCTATGTTGTGTTTCATCTTGTTGTACCCCTAAGAAGTGACTGGCGAGAAACACTTTCATGGAAAGGCATTGCCAAGCTTCCAAAATTACGAATCTCCAGAAATCTCAGCAAATATTTTTTGACCCCAACTGGAAGATACTTTCAGGTAATGATCAGTACACTAAGCCGACTTGGTTCCCCAAATTTCGTTCTTCTATGTTGAAGCGTTCGTTTACAGTAACGGTTTGAATTTTTAGGTTTCACTATGTTTTCTCCTATCTTGATACATGTATTTGGAACTCTAAATCCAACACGGTTTGTGCTAGCTTCCTCAAACGTGACACAATAAAGTAGTTTCATGTTCTATCTCTATGATTTGTTTCCTCTTGATGTAGCCCTAAGCAGTAACTGTTGAGAAACACTTTCATGGAAAGGGGTTGCCAAGCCTCCAAAAATTACGAATCTCCAGAAATCTCAGCAAATATTTTTTCACCCAAACTGGATGATACTTTCAGGTAATGATCAGTACACTAAGCCAACATGGTTCCCCAAATTTCGTTCTTCTATGTTGAAGCGTTCGTTTCCAGTAACTGTTTGAATTTTTAGGTTTCACTCTGTTTTCTCCTATATTGATACATGTATTTGGAACTCTAAATCCAACACGGTTTGTGCTAGCTTCTGGAAACCTGACACAATAAAGTAGTTTCACGTTCTATCTCTATGTTTTGTTTCCTCTTGATGTAGCCCTAAGCAGTGATTGGCGAGAAACACTTTCATGGAAAGGGGTTGCCAAGCTTCCAAAAATTATGAATCTCCAGAAATCTCAGCAACTATTTTTTCACCCAAACTGGATGATAGTTTCAGGTAATGATCAGTACACTAAGCCGACTTGGTTCCCCAAATTTCGTTCTTCTATGTTGAAGCGTTCATTTCCAGTAACAGTTTGAATTTTTAGGTTTCACTCTGTTTTCTCCTATATTGATACATGTATTTGGAACACTAAATCCAACACGGTTTGTTCTAGCTTCATGAAACTTGACACAATAAAGTAGTTTCACGTTCTATCTCTATGTTTTCTTTCCTCTTGATGTAGCCCTTAGCAGTGATTGGCGAGAAACACTTTCATTGAAAGGGGTTGCCAAGCTTCCAAAAATTACGAATCTCCAGAAATCTCAGCAAATATTTTTTCACCCAAACTGGATGATACTTTCAGGTAATGATCAGTACACTAAGCCGACATGGTTCCCCAAATTTCGTTCTTCTATGTTGAAGCGTTCATTTCCAGAAACAGTTGGAATTTTTAGGTTTCACTCTGTGTTCTCGTATATTGATACATGTATTTGGAACTCTAAATCCAACACGGTTGGTGCTAGCTTCTTTCAACTTGACTCAATAAAGTAGTTTCATCTTCTATCTCTATGTTTTTTTTCCTCTTGATGTACCCCTAAGCAGTGACTGGCGAGAAACACTTTCACGGAAAGCAGTTGCCAAGCTTCCAAAAATTACGAATCTCCAGAAATCTCAGCAAATATTTTTTCACCCAAACTGGATACTTTCAGGTAATGATCAGTACACTAAGCCGACATGGTTCCCCAAATTTCGTTCTTCTATGTTGAAGCGTTCGTTTCCAGTAACTGTTTGAATTTTTAGGTTTCACTCTGTTTTCTCCTATATTGATACATGTATTTGGAACTCTAAATCCAACACGGTTTGTTCTAGCTTCTGGAAACTTGACACAATAAAGTAGTTTCACGTTCTATCTCTATGTTTTGTTTCCTCTTGATGTAGCCCTAAGCAGTGATTGGCGAGAAACACTTTCATGGAAAGGGGTTGCCAAGCTTCCAAAAATTACGAAACTCTAGAAATCCCAGCAAATATTTTTTTCACCCAAACTGGATGATACTTTCAGGTAATGATCAGTACACTAAGCCGACTTGGTTCCCCAAATTTCGTTCTTCTATGTTGAAGCGTTCATTTCCAGAAACAGTTTGAATTTTTAGGTTTCACAATGTTTTCTCCTATATTGATACATGTATTTGGAACTCTAAATCCAACACGGTTGGTGCTAGCTTCTTTCAACTTGACACAGTAAAGTAGTTTCACGTCCTATCTCTATGTTTTGTTTCCTCTTGATGTAGCCCTAAGCAGTGACTGGCGAGAAACACTTACATTGAAATGGGGTGCCATGTAAACAAAAATTATGAATCTCCAGAAATCTCAGCAAATATTTTTTCACCCAAAGTGGATGATACTTTCAGGTAATGATCTGTACACTAAGCCGAATTGGTTCCCCAAATTTAGTTCTTCTATGTTGAAGCGTTCGTTTCCAGTAACAGTTTGAATTTTTAGGTTTCACTCTGTTTTCTCCTATATTGATAGATGTATTTGGAACTCTAATTCCAACTCGATTTGGGCTAGCTTCGTAAAACTTGACACAATAAAGTAGTTCCATGTTCTATCTCTATGTTTTGTTTCATCTTGTTGTACCCCTAAGAAGTGACTGGCGAGAAACACTTTCATGGAAAGGCATTGCCAAGCTTCCAAAATTACGAATCTCCAGAAATCTCAGCAAATATTTTTTGACCCCAACTGGAAGATACTTTCAGGTAATGATCAGTACACTAAGCCGACTTGGTTCCCCAAATTTCGTTCTTCTATGTTGAAGCGTTCGTTTACAGTAACGGTTTGAATTTTTAGGTTTCACTATGTTTTCTCCTATCTTGATACATGTATTTGGAACTCTAAATCCAACACGGTTGGTGCTAGCTTCCTCAAACGTGACACAATAAAGTAGTTTCATGTTCTATCTCTATGATTTGTTTCCTCTTGATGTAGCCCTAAGCAGTAACTGTTGAGAAACACTTTCATGGAAAGGGGTTGCCAAGCCTCCAAAAATTACGAATCTCCAGAAATCTCAGCAAATATTTTTTCACCCAAACTGGATGATACTTTCAGGTAATGATCAGTACACTAAGCCAACATGGTTCCCCAAATTTCGTTCTTCTATGTTGAAGCGTTCGTTTCCAGTAACTGTTTGAATTTTTAGGTTTCACTCTGTTTTCTCCTATATTGATACATGTATTTGGAACTCTAAATCCAACACGGTTTGTGCTAGCTTCTGGAAACCTGACACAATAAAGTAGTTTCACGTTCTATCTCTATGTTTTGTTTCCTCTTGATGTAGCCCTAAGCAGTGATTGGCGAGAAACACTTTCATGGAAAGGGGTTGCCAAGCTTCCAAAAATTATGAATCTCCAGAAATCTCAGCAACTATTTTTTCACCCAAACTGGATGATAGTTTCAGGTAATGATCAGTACACTAAGCCGACTTGGTTCCCCAAATTTCGTTCTTCTATGTTGAAGCGTTCATTTCCAGTAACAGTTTGAATTTTTAGGTTTCACTCTGTTTTCTCCTATATTGATACATGTATTTGGAACACTAAATCCAACACGGTTTGTTCTAGCTTCATGAAACTTGACACAATAAAGTAGTTTCACGTTCTATCTCTATGTTTTCTTTCCTCTTGATGTAGCCCTTAGCAGTGATTGGCGAGAAACACTTTCATTGAAAGGGGTTGCCAAGTTTCCAAAAATTACGAATCTCCAGAAATCTCAGCAAATATTTTTTCACCCAAACTGGATGATACTTTCAGGTAATGATCAGTACACTAAGCCGACATGGTTCCCCAAATTTCGTTCTTCTATGTTGAAGCGTTCATTTCCAGAAACAGTTGGAATTTTTAGGTTTCACTCTGTGTTCTCGTATATTGATACATGTATATGGAACTCTAAATCCAACACGGTTGGTGCTAGCTTCTTTCAACTTGACTCAATAAAGTAGTTTCATCTTCTATCTCTATGTTTTTTTTCCTCTTGATGTACCCCTAAGCAGTGACTGGCGAGAAACACTTTCACGGAAAGCAGTTGCCAAGCTTCCAAAAATTACGAATCTCCAGAAATCTCAGCAAATATTTTTTCACCCAAACTGGATACTTTCAGGTAATGATCAGTACACTAAGCCGACATGGTTCCCCAAATTTCGTTCTTCTATGTTGAAGCGTTCGTTTCCAGTAACTGTTTGAATTTTTAGGTTTCACTCTGTTTTCTCCTATATTGATAGATATATTTGGAACTCTAAATCCAACACGGTTTGTGCTAGCTTCTTGAAACTTGACACAATAAAGTAGTTTCATGTTCTATCTCTATGTTTTGTTCCCTCTTGATGTACCCCTAAGCAGTGACTGTCGAGAAACACTTTCATTGAAAGGGGTTGCCAAGATTCCAAAACTTACGAATCTACAGAAATCCCAGCAAATATTTTTTCACCCAAACTGGATGATACTTTCAGGTAATGATCAGTACACAAAGCCGACTTGGTTCAACAAATTTTGTTCTTTTATGTTGAAGCGTTCATTTCCATTAACAGTTTGAATTTTTAGGTTTCACTCTGTTTTCACTTATATTGATACATGTATTTGGAACTCTAAATCCAACACGGTTTTTGCTAGCTTCTGGAAACCTGACACAATAAAGTAGTTTCACTTTCTATCTCTATGTTTTGTTTCCTCTTGATGTAGCCCTAAGCAGTAACTGGCGAGAAACCCTTTAATCTTCCAAAAATTACGAATCTCCAGAAATCTCAGCAAATATTTTTTCACCCAAACTGGATGATACCTTCAGGTAATGATCAGTACACTAAGCCGACTTGGTTCCCCAAATTTCGTTCTTCTATGTTGAAGCGTTCGTTTCCAGTAACACTTTGAATTTTTAGGTTTCACTCTGTTTTCTCCTATATTGATAGATGTATTTGGAACTCTAAATCCAACACGGTTTTGGCTAGCTTCTTGAAACTTGACACAATAAATTAGTTTCACGTTCTATCTCTATGTTTTGTTTCCTCTTGATGTAGCCCTAAGCAGTGACTGGCGAGAAACACTTTAATTGAAAGGAGTTGCCAAGATTCCAAAACTTATGAATCTCTAGAAATCCCAGCAAATTTTTTTTTAACCCAAACTGGATGATACTTTCAGGTAATGATCAGTACACTAAGCCGACTTGGTTCCCCAAATTTCGTTCTTCTATGTTTAAGCGTTCATTTCCAGAAACAGTTTGAATTTTTAGGTTTCACTCTGTTTTCTCCTATATTGATAGATGTATTTGGAACTCTAAATCCAACACGGATGGTGCTAGCTTCTTTCAACTTGACACAATAAATTAGTTTCACGTTCTATCTCTATGTTTTTTTACCTCTTGATGAACCCCTAAGCAGTGACTGGCGAGAAACACTTTCACGGAAAGCAGTTGCCAAGCTTCCAAAAATTACGAATCTCCAGAAATCTCAGCAAATATTTTTTCACCCAAACTGGATACTTTCAGGTAATGATCAGTACACTAAGCCGACTTGTTTCCCCAAATTTCGTTCCTCTATGTTGAAGCGTTCATTTCCAGTAACAGTTTGAATTTTTAGGTTTCACTCTGTTTTCTCCTATATTGATACATGTATTTGGAACTCTAAATCCAACACGGTTTGTGCTACCTTCTTCAAACGTGACACAATAAAGTAGTTTCACGTTCTATCTCTATGTTTTGTTTCCTCTTGATGTAGCCCTAAGCAGTGATTGGCGAGAAACACTTTCATAGAAAGGGGTTGCCAAGCTTCCAAAAATTACGAATCTCCAGAAATCTCAGCAAATATTTTTTCACCCAAATTGTATGATACTTTCATGTAATGATCAGTACACTAAGCCAACTTGGTTCCCCAAATTTCGTTCTTCTATGTTGAATAGTTCATTTCCAGTAACAGTTTGAATTTTTAGGTTTCACTCTGTTTTCTCCTATATTGATAGATGTATTTGGTACACTAAATCCAACACGGTTTGTGCTAGCTTCTTGAAACTTGACACAATAAAGTAGTTTCATGTTCTATCACTATGTTTTGTTTCACCTTGATGTAGCCCTAAGCAGTGACTGGCGAGACACACTTTCATGGCAAGGGGTTGCCAAGCTTCCAAAAATTACGAATCTCCAGAAATCTCAGCAAATATTTTTTCACCCAAACTGGATGATACTTTCAGGTAATGATCAGTACACTACGCCGACTTGGTTCCCCAAATTTCGTTCTTCTATGTTGAAGCGTTCATTTCCAGTAACAGTTTGAATTTTTAGGTTTCACTCTGTTTTCTCCTATATTGATACATGTATTTGGAACTCTAAATCCAACACGGTTTGTTCTAGCTTCTGGAAACTTGACACAATAAAGTAGTTTCACGTTCTATCTCTATGTTTTGTTTCCTCTTGATGTAGCCCTAAGCAGTGATTGGCGAGAAACACTTTCATGGAAAGGGGTTGCCAAGCTTCCAAAAATTACGAAACTCTAGAAATCCCAGCAAATATTTTTTTCACCCAAACTGGATGATACTTTCAGGTAATGATCAGTACACTAAGCCGACTTGGTTCCCCAAATTTCGTTCTTCTATGTTGAAGCGTTCATTTCCAGAAACAGTTTGAATTTTTAGGTTTCACAATGTTTTCTCCTATATTGATACATGTATTTGGAACTCTAAATCCAACACGGTTGGTGCTAGCTTCTTTCAACTTGACACAGTAAAGTAGTTTCACGTCCTATCTCTATGTTTTGTTTCCTCTTGATGTAGCCCTAAGCAGTGACTGGCGAGAAACACTTACATTGAAATGGGGTGCCATGTAAACAAAAATTATGAATCTCCAGAAATCTCAGCAAATATTTTTTCACCCAAAGTGGATGATACTTTCAGGTAATGATCTGTACACTAAGCCGAATTGGTTCCCCAAATTTAGTTCTTCTATGTTGAAGCGTTTGTTTCCAGTAACAGTTTGAATTTTTAGGTTTCACTCTGTTTTCTCCTATATTGATAGATGTATTTGGAACTCTAATTCCAACTCGATTTGGGCTAGCTTCGTAAAACTTGACACAATAAAGTAGTTTCATGTTCTATCTCTATGTTGTGTTTCATCTTGTTGTACCCCTAAGAAGTGACTGGCGAGAAACACTTTCATGGAAAGGCATTGCCAAGCTTCCAAAATTACGAATCTCCAGAAATCTCAGCAAATATTTTTTGACCCCAACTGGAAGATACTTTCAGGTAATGATCAGTACACTAAGCCGACTTGGTTCCCCAAATTTCGTTCTTCTATGTTGAAGCGTTCGTTTACAGTAACGGTTTGAATTTTTAGGTTTCACTATGTTTTCTCCTATCTTGATACATGTATTTGGAACTCTAAATCCAACACGGTTTGTGCTAGCTTCCTCAAACGTGACACAATAAAGTAGTTTCATGTTCTATTTCTATGATTTGTTTCCTCTTGATGTAGCCCTAAGCAGTAACTGTTGAGAAACACTTTCATGGAAAGGGGTTGCCAAGCCTCCAAAAATTACGAATCTCCAGAAATCTCAGCAAATATTTTTTCACCCAAACTGGATGATACTTTCAGGTAATGATCAGTACACTAAGCCAACATGGTTCCCCAAATTTCGTTCTTCTATGTTGAAGCGTTCGTTTCCAGTAACTGTTTGAATTTTTAGGTTTCACTCTGTTTTCTCCTATATTGATACATGTATTTGGAACTCTAAATCCAACACGGTTTGTGCTAGCTTCTTGAAACTTGACACAATAAAGTAGTTTCATGTTCTATCTCTATGTTTTGTTCCCTCTTGATGTACCCCTAAGCAGTGACTGTCGAGAAACACTTTCATTGAAAGGGGTTGCCAAGATTCCAAAACTTACGAATCTACAGAAATCCCAGCAAATATTTTTTCACCCAAACTGGATGATACTTTCAGGTAATGATCAGTACACAAAGCCGACTTGGTTCAACAAATTTTGTTCTTTTATGTTGAAGCGTTCATTTCCATTAACAGTTTGAATTTTTAGGTTTCACTCTGTTTTCACTTATATTGATACATGTATTTGGAACTCTAAATCCAACACGGTTTTTGCTAGCTTCTGGAAACCTGACACAATAAAGTAGTTTCACTTTCTATCTCTATGTTTTGTTTCCTCTTGATGTAGCCCTAAGCAGTAACTGGACAGAAACCCTTTAATCTTCCAAAAATTACGAATCTCCAGAAATCTCAGCAAATATTTTTTCACCCAAACTGGATGATACCTTCAGGTAATGATCAGTACACTAAGCCGACTTGGTTCCCCAAATTTCGTTCTTCTATGTTGAAGCGTTCGTTTCCAGTAACACTTTGAATTTTTAGGTTTCACTCTGTTTTCTCCTATATTGATAGATGTATTTGGAACTCTAAATCCAACACGGTTTTGGCTAGCTTCTTGAAACTTGACACAATAAATTAGTTTCACGTTCTATCTCTATGTTTTGTTTCCTCTTGATGTAGCCCTAAGCAGTGACTGGCGAGAAACACTTTAATTGAAAGGAGTTGCCAAGATTCCAAAACTTATGAATCTCTAGAAATCCCAGCAAATTTTTTTTTAACCCAAACTGGATGATACTTTCAGGTAATGATCAGTACACTAAGCCGACTTGGTTCCCCAAATTTCGTTCTTCTATGTTTAAGCGTTCATTTCCAGAAACAGTTTGAATTTTTAGGTTTCACTCTGTTTTCTCCTATATTGATAGATGTATTTGGAACTCTAAATCCAACACGGATGGTGCTAGCTTCTTTCAACTTGACACAATAAATTAGTTTCACGTTCTATCTCTATGTTTTTTTACCTCTTGATGAACCCCTAAGCAGTGACTGGCGAGAAACACTTTCACGGAAAGCAGTTGCCAAGCTTCCAAAAATTACGAATCTCCAGAAATCTCAGCAAATATTTTTTCACCCAAACTGGATACTTTCAGGTAATGATCAGTACACTAAGCCGACTTGTTTCCCCAAATTTCGTTCCTCTATGTTGAAGCGTTCATTTCCAGTAACAGTTTGAATTTTTAGGTTTCACTCTGTTTTCTCCTATATTGATACATGTATTTGGAACTCTAAATCCAACACGGTTTGTGCTACCTTCTTCAAACGTGACACAATAAAGTAGTTTCACGTTCTATCTCTATGTTTTGTTTCCTCTTGATGTAGCCCTAAGCAGTGATTGGCGAGAAACACTTTCATAGAAAGGGGTTGCCAAGCTTCCAAAAATTACGAATCTCCAGAAATCTCAGCAAATATTTTTTCACCCAAATTGTATGATACTTTCATGTAATGATCAGTACACTAAGCCAACTTGGTTCCCCAAATTTCGTTCTTCTATGTTGAATAGTTCATTTCCAGTAACAGTTTGAATTTTTAGGTTTCACTCTGTTTTCTCCTATATTGATAGATGTATTTGGTACACTAAATCCAACACGGTTTGTGCTAGCTTCTTGAAACTTGACACAATAAAGTAGTTTCATGTTCTATCACTATGTTTTGTTTCACCTTGATGTAGCCCTAAGCAGTGACTGGCGAGACACACTTTCATGGCAAGGGGTTGCCAAGCTTCCAAAAATTACGAATCTCCAGAAATCTCAGCAAATATTTTTTCACCCAAACTGGATGATACTTTCAGGTAATGATCAGTACACTACGCCGACTTGGTTCCCCAAATTTCGTTCTTCTATGTTGAAGCGTTCATTTCCAGTAACAGTTTGAATTTTTAGGTTTCACTCTGTTTTCTCCTATATTGATACATGTATTTGGAACTCTAAATCCAACACGGTTTGTTCTAGCTTCTGGAAACTTGACACAATAAAGTAGTTTCACGTTCTATCTCTATGTTTTGTTTCCTCTTGATGTAGCCCTAAGCAGTGATTGGCGAGAAACACTTTCATGGAAAGGGGTTGCCAAGCTTCCAAAAATTACGAAACTCTAGAAATCCCAGCAAATATTTTTTTCACCCAAACTGGATGATACTTTCAGGTAATGATCAGTACACTAAGCCGACTTGGTTCCCCAAATTTCGTTCTTCTATGTTGAAGCGTTCATTTCCAGAAACAGTTTGAATTTTTAGGTTTCACAATGTTTTCTCCTATATTGATACATGTATTTGGAACTCTAAATCCAACACGGTTGGTGCTAGCTTCTTTCAACTTGACACAGTAAAGTAGTTTCACGTCCTATCTCTATGTTTTGTTTCCTCTTGATGTAGCCCTAAGCAGTGACTGGCGAGAAACACTTACATTGAAATGGGGTGCCATGTAAACAAAAATTATGAATCTCCAGAAATCTCAGCAAATATTTTTTCACCCAAAGTGGATGATACTTTCAGGTAATGATCTGTACACTAAGCCGAATTGGTTCCCCAAATTTAGTTCTTCTATGTTGAAGCGTTTGTTTCCAGTAACAGTTTGAATTTTTAGGTTTCACTCTGTTTTCTCCTATATTGATAGATGTATTTGGAACTCTAATTCCAACTCGATTTGGGCTAGCTTCGTAAAACTTGACACAATAAAGTAGTTTCATGTTCTATCTCTATGTTGTGTTTCATCTTGTTGTACCCCTAAGAAGTGACTGGCGAGAAACACTTTCATGGAAAGGCATTGCCAAGCTTCCAAAATTACGAATCTCCAGAAATCTCAGCAAATATTTTTTGACCCCAACTGGAAGATACTTTCAGGTAATGATCAGTACACTAAGCCGACTTGGTTCCCCAAATTTCGTTCTTCTATGTTGAAGCGTTCGTTTACAGTAACGGTTTGAATTTTTAGGTTTCACTATGTTTTCTCCTATCTTGATACATGTATTTGGAACTCTAAATCCAACACGGTTTGTGCTAGCTTCCTCAAACGTGACACAATAAAGTAGTTTCATGTTCTATTTCTATGATTTGTTTCCTCTTGATGTAGCCCTAAGCAGTAACTGTTGAGAAACACTTTCATGGAAAGGGGTTGCCAAGCCTCCAAAAATTACGAATCTCCAGAAATCTCAGCAAATATTTTTTCACCCAAACTGGATGATACTTTCAGGTAATGATCAGTACACTAAGCCAACATGGTTCCCCAAATTTCGTTCTTCTATGTTGAAGCGTTCGTTTCCAGTAACTGTTTGAATTTTTAGGTTTCACTCTGTTTTCTCCTATATTGATACATGTATTTGGAACTCTAAATCCAACACGGTTTGTGCTAGCTTCTTGAAACTTGACACAATAAAGTAGTTTCATGTTCTATCTCTATGTTTTGTTCCCTCTTGATGTACCCCTAAGCAGTGACTGGCGAGAAACACTTTCATTGAAAGGGGTTGCCAAGATTCCAAAACTTACGAATCTACAGAAATCCCAGCAAATATTTTTTCACCCAAACTGGATGATACTTTCAGGTAATGATCAGTACACAAAGCCGACTTGGTTCAACAAATTTTGTTCTTTTATGTTGAAGCGTTCATTTCCAGTAACAGTTTGAATTTTTAGGTTTCACTCTGTTTTCACTTATATTGATACATGTATTTGGAACTCTAAATCCAACACGGTTTTTGCTAGCTTCTGGAAACGTGACACAATAAAGTAGTTTCACGTTCTATCTCTATGTTTTGTTTCCTCTTGATGTAGCCCTAAGCAGTAACTGGCGAGAAACCCTTTAAGCTTCCAAAAATTACGAATCTCCAGAAATCTCAGCAAATATTTTTTCACCCAAACTGGATGATACCTTCAGGTAATGATCAGTACACTAAGCCGACTTGGTTCCCCAAATTTCGTTCTTCTATGTTGAAGCGTTCGTTTCCAGTAACAGTTTGAATATTTAGGTTTCACTCTGTTTTCTCCTATATTGATAGATGTATTTGGAACTCTAAATCCAACACGGTTTGTGCTAGCTTCTTGAAACTTGACACAATAAAGTAGTTTCACGTTCTATCTCTATGTTTTGTTTCCTCTTGATGTAGCCCTAAGCAGTGACTGGCGAGAAACACTTTCATGGAAAGGGGTTGCCAGGATTCCCAAAATTACGAATTCCACAAATCTCAGCAAATATTTTTTCACCCAAACAGGATGATACTTTCAGGTAATGATCAGTACACTAAGGTGACTTGGTGCCCCAAATTTCGTTCTTCTATGTTGAAGCGTTCGTTTCCAGTAACAGTTTGAATTTTTAGGTTTCACTCTGTTTTCTCCTATATTGATAGATGTATTTGGAACTCTAAATCCAACACGGTTTGTGCTAGCTTCTTGAAACTTGATACAATAAAGTAGTTTCACGTTCTATCTCTATGTTTTGATTCCTCTTGATGTTGCCCTAAGCAGTGACTGGCGAGAAACACTTTCATGGAAAGGGTTTGCCATGCTTCCCAAAATTACGAATCTCCAGAAATCTCAGCAAATATTTTTTCACACAAACTGGATGATACTTTCAGGTAATGATCAGTACACGAAGGCGACTTGGTTCCCCAAATTTCGTTCTTCTATGTTGAAGCGTTCGTTTCCAGTAACAGTTTGAATTTTTAGGTTTCACTGTGTTTTCTCCTATATTGATAGATGTATTTGGAACTCTAAATCCAACACGGTTTGTGCTAGCTTCTTGAAACTTGACACAATAAAGTAGTTTCACGTTCTGTCTCTATGTTTTGTTTCCTCTTGATGTAGCCCTAAGCAGTGACAGGCGAGAAACACTTCCATGGAAAGGGGTTGCCAGGCTTCCCAAAATTACGAATCTCCAGAAATCTCAGCAAATATTTTTTCACCCAAACAGGATGATACTTTCAGGTAATGATCAGTACACGAAGGCGACTTGGTTCCCCAAATTTCGTTCTTCTATGTTGAAGCGTGCATTTCCAGTAAAAGTTTGAATTCTTAGGTTTCACTCTGTTTTCTCCTATATTGATAGATGTATTTGGAACTCTAAATCCAACACGGTTTGTGCTAGCTTCTTGAAACTTTACACAATAAAGTAGTTTCACGTTCTGTCTCTATGTTTTGTTTCCTCTTGATGTAGCCCTAAGCAGTGACAGGCGAGAAACACTTCCATGGAAAGGGGTTGCCAGCCTTCCCAAAATTACGAATCTCCAGAAATCTCAGCAAATATTTTTTCACCCAAACAGGATGATACTTTCAGGTAATGATCAGTACACGAAGGCGACTTGGTTCCCCAAATTTCGTTCTTCTATGTTGAAGCGTGCATTTCCAGTAAAAGTTTGAATTCTTAGGTTTCACTCTGTTTTCTCCTATATTGATACATGTATTTGGAACTCTAAATCCAACACGGTTTGTTCTAGCTTCTGGAAACTTGACACAATAAAGTAGTTTCACGTTCTATCTCTATGTTTTGTTTCCTCTTGATGTAGCCCTAAGCAGTGATTGGCGAGAAACACTTTCATGGAAAGGGGTTGCCAAGCTTCCAAAAATTACGAAACTCTAGAAATCCCAGCAAATATTTTTTTCACCCAAACTGGATGATACTTTCAGGTAATGATCAGTACACTAAGCCGACTTGGTTCCCCAAATTTCGTTCTTCTATGTTGAAGCGTTCATTTCCAGAAACAGTTTGAATTTTTAGGTTTCACAATGTTTTCTCCTATATTGATACATGTATTTGGAACTCTAAATCCAACACGGTTGGTGCTAGCTTCTTTCAACTTGACACAGTAAAGTAGTTTCACGTCCTATCTCTATGTTTTGTTTCCTCTTGATGTAGCCCTAAGCAGTGACTGGCGAGAAACACTTACATTGAAATGGGGTGCCATGTAAACAAAAATTATGAATCTCCAGAAATCTCAGCAAATATTTTTTCACCCAAAGTGGATGATACTTTCAGGTAATGATCTGTACACTAAGCCGAATTGGTTCCCCAAATTTAGTTCTTCTATGTTGAAGCGTTCGTTTCCAGTAACAGTTTGAATTTTTAGGTTTCACTCTGTTTTCTCCTATATTGATAGATGTATTTGGAACTCTAATTCCAACTCGATTTGGGCTAGCTTTGTAAAACTTGACACAATAAAGTAGTTTCATGTTCTATCTCTATGTTTTGTTTCATCTTGTTGTACCCCTAAGAAGTGACTGGCGAGAAACACTTTCATGGAAAGGCATTGCTAAGCTTCCAAAATTACGAATCTCCAGAAATCTCAGCAAATATTTTTTGACCCCAACTGGAAGATACTTTCAGGTAATGATCAGTACACTAAGCCGACTTGGTTCCCCAAATTTCGTTCTTCTATGTTGAAGCGTTCGTTTACAGTAACGGTTTGAATTTTTAGGTTTCACTATGTTTTCTCCTATCTTGATACATGTATTTGGAACTCTAAATCCAACACGGTTTGTGCTAGCTTCCTCAAACGTGACACAATAAAGTAGTTTCATGTTCTATCTCTATGATTTGTTTCCTCTTGATGTAGCCCTAAGCAGTAACTGTTGAGAAACACTTTCATGGAAAGGGGTTGCCAAGCCTCCAAAAATTACGAATCTCCAGAAATCTCAGCAAATATTTTTTCACCCAAACTGGATGATACTTTCAGGTAATGATCAGTACACTAAGCCAACATGGTTCCCCAAATTTCGTTCTTCTATGTTGAAGCGTTCGTTTCCAGTAACTGTTTGAATTTTTAGGTTTCACTCTGTTTTCTCCTATATTGATACATGTATTTGGAACTCTAAATCCAACACGGTTTTTGCTAGCTTCTGGAAACGTGACACAATAAAGTAGTTTCACGTTCTATCTCTATGTTTTGTTTCCTCTTGATGTAGCCCTAAGCAGTAACTGGCGAGAAACCCTTTAAGCTTCCAAAAATTACGAATCTCCAGAAATCTCAGCAAATATTTTTTCACCCAAACTGGATGATACCTTCAGGTAATGATCAGTACACTAAGCCGACTTGGTTCCCCAAATTTTGTTCTTCTATGTTGAAGCGTTCGTTTCCAGTAACAGTTTGAATATTTAGGTTTCACTCTGTTTTCTCCTATATTGATAGATGTATTTGGAACTCTAAATCCAACACGGTTTGTGCTAGCTTCTTGAAACTTGACACAATAAAGTAGTTTCACGTTCTATCTCTATGTTTTGTTTCCTCTTGATGTAGCCCTAAGCAGTGACTGGCGAGAAACACTTTCATGGAAAGGGGTTGCCAGGATTCCCAAAATTACGAATTCCAGAAATCTCAGCAAATATTTTTTCACCCAAACAGGATGATACTTTCAGGTAATGATCAGTACACGAAGGCGACTTGGTTCCCCAAATTTCGTTCTTCTATGTTGAAGCGTTCGTTTCCAGTAACAGTTTGAATTCTTAGGTTTCACTCTGTTTTCTCCTATATTGATACATGTATTTGGAACTCTAAATCCAACACGGTTTGTGCTAGCTTCTTGAAACTTGATACAATAAAGTAGTTTCACGTTCTATCTCTATGTTTTGATTCCTCTTGATGTAGCCCTAAGCAGTGACTGGCGAGAAACACTTTCATGGAAAGGGTTTGCCATGCTTCCCAAAATTACGAATCTCCAGAAATCTCAGCAAATATTTTTTCACACAAACTGGATGATACTTTCAGGTAATGATCAGTACACGAAGGCGACTTGGTTCCCCAAATTTCGTTCTTCTATGTTGAAGCGTTCGTTTCCAGTAACAGTTTGAATTTTTAGGTTTCACTGTGTTTTCTCCTATATTGATAGATGTATTTGGAACTCTAAATCCAACACGGTTTGTGCTAGCTTCTTGAAACTTGACACAATAAAGTAGTTTCACGTTCTATCTCTATGTTTTGTTTCCTCTTGATGTAGCCCTAAGCAGTGACAGGCGAGAAACACTTCCATGGAAAGGGGTTGCCAGGCTTCCCAAAATTACGAATCTCCAGATCTCAGCAAATATTTGTTCACACAAACTGGATGATACTTTCAGGTAATGATCAGTACACGAAGGCGACTTGGTTCCCCAAATTTCGTTCTTCTATGTTGAAGCGTTCGTTTCCAGTAACAGTTTGAATTTTTAGGTTTCACTCTGTTTTCTCCTATATTGATAGATGTATTTGGAACTCTAAATCCAACACGGTTTGTGCTAGCTTCTTGAAACTTGACACAATAAAGTAGTTTCACGTTCTATCCCTATGTTTTGATTCCTCTTGATGTAGCCCTAAGCAGTGACAGGCGAGAAACACTTTCAATGAAAGGGGTTGCCAGGCTTCCTAAAATTACGAATCTCCAGAAATCTCAGCAAATATTTTTTCACACAAACTGGATGATACTTTCAGGTAATGATCAGTACACGAAGGCGACTTGGTTCCCCAAATTTCGTTCTTCTATGTTGAAGCGTTCGTTTCCAGTAACAGTTTGAATTTTTAGGTTTCACTCTCTTTTCTCCTATATTGATAGATGTATTTGGAACTCTAAATCCAACACGGTTTGTGCTAGCTTCTTGAAACTTGACACAATAAAGTAGTTTCACGTTCTATCTCTATGTTTTGTTTCCTCTTGATGTAGCCCTAAGCAGTGATTGGCGAGAAACACTTTCATGGAAAGGGGTTGCCAAGCTTC
The DNA here is from genome assembly GCF_964194105.1 of Spermophilus citellus. Classification (NCBI taxonomy): domain Eukaryota; kingdom Metazoa; phylum Chordata; class Mammalia; order Rodentia; family Sciuridae; genus Spermophilus; species Spermophilus citellus. The sequence continues at coordinate 3,235,850 of NC_138192.1, read as the reverse complement.
CAAAAATTACGAAACTCTAGAAATCCCAGCAAATATTTTTTTCACCCAAACTGGATGATACTTTCAGGTAATGATCAGTACACTTAGCCGACTTGGTTCCCCAAATTTCGTTCTTCTATGTTGAAGCGTTCATTTCCAGAAACAGTTTGAATTTTTAGGTTTCACAATGTTTTCTCCTATACTGATACATGTATTTGGAACTCTAAATCCAACACGGTTGGTGCTAGCTTCTTTCAACTTGACACAGTAAAGTAGTTTCACGTCCTATCTCTATGTTTTGTTTCCTCTTGATGTAGCCCTAAGCAGTGACTGGCGAGAAACACTTACATTGAAATGGGGTGCCATGTAAACAAAAATTATGAATCTCCAGAAATCTCAACAAATATTTTTTCACCCAAAGTGGATGATACTTTCAGGTAATGATCTGTACACTAAGCCGACTTGGTTCCCCAAATTTAGTTCTTCTATGTTGAAGCGTTCGTTTCCAGTAACAGTTTGAATTTTTAGGTTTCACTCTGTTTTCTCCTATATTGATAGATGTATTTGGAACTCTAATTCCAACTCGATTTGGGCTAGCTTCGTAAAACTTGACACAATAAAGTAGTTTCATGTTCTATCTCTATGTTTTGTTTCATCTTGTTGTACCCCTAAGAAGTGACTGGCGAGAAACACTTTCATGGAAAGGCATTGCCAAGCTTCCAAAATTACGAATCTCCAGAAATCTCAGCAAATATTTTTTGACCCCAACTGGAAGATACTTTCAGGTAATGATCAGTACACTAAGCCGACTTGGTTCCCCAAATTTCGTTCTTCTATGTTGAAGCGTTCGTTTACAGTAACGGTTTGAATTTTTAGGTTTCACTATGTTTTCTCCTATCTTGATACATGTATTTGGAACTCTAAATCCAACACGGTTTGTGCTAGCTTCCTCAAACGTGACACAATAAAGTAGTTTCATGTTCTATCTCTATGATTTGTTTCCTCTTGATGTAGCCCTAAGCAGTAACTGTTGAGAAACACTTTCATGGAAAGGGGTTGCCAAGCCTCCAAAAATTACGAATCTCCAGAAATCTCAGCAAATATTTTTTCACCCAAACTGGATGATACTTTCAGGTAATGATCAGTACACTAAGCCAACATGGTTCCCCAAATTTCGTTCTTCTATGTTGAAGCGTTCGTTTCCAGTAACTGTTTGAATTTTTAGGTTTCACTCTGTTTTCTCCTATATTGATACATGTATTTGGAACTCTAAATCCAACACGGTTTGTGCTAGCTTCTTGAAACTTGACACAATAAAGTAGTTTCATGTTCTATCTCTATGTTTTGTTCCCTCTTGATGTACCCCTAAGCAGTGACTGGCGAGAAACACTTTCATTGAAAGGGGTTGCCAAGATTCCAAAACTTACGAATCTACAGAAATCCCAGCAAATATTTTTTCACCCAAACTGGATGATACTTTCAGGTAATGATCAGTACACAAAGCCGACTTGGTTCAACAAATTTTGTTCTTTTATGTTGAAGCGTTCATTTCCAGTAACAGTTTGAATTTTTAGGTTTCACTCTGTTTTCACTTATATTGATACATGTATTTGGAACTCTAAATCCAACACGGTTTTTGCTAGCTTCTGGAAACGTGACACAATAAAGTAGTTTCACGTTCTATCTCTATGTTTTGTTTCCTCTTGATATAGCCCTAAGCAGTAACTGGCGAGAAACCCTTTAAGCTTCCAAAAATTACGAATCTCCAGAAATCTCAGCAAATATTTTTTCACCCAAACTGGATGATACCTTCAGGTAATGATCAGTACACTAAGCCGACTTGGTTCCCCAAATTTTGTTCTTCTATGTTGAAGCGTTCGTTTCCAGTAACAGTTTGAATATTTAGGTTTCACTCTGTTTTCTCCTATATTGATAGATGTATTTGGAACTCTAAATCCAACACGGTTTGTGCTAGCTTCTTGAAACTTGACACAATAAAGTAGTTTCACGTTCTATCTCTATGTTTTGTTTCCTCTTGATGTAGCCCTAAGCAGTGACTGGCGAGAAACACTTTCATGGAAAGGGGTTGCCAGGATTCCCAAAATTACGAATTCCAGAAATCTCAGCAAATATTTTTTCACCCAAACAGGATGATACTTTCAGGTAATGATCAGTACACTAAGGTGACTTGGTGCCCCAAATTTCATTCTTCTATGTTGAAGCGTTCGTTTCCAGTAACAGTTTGAATTTTTAGGTTTCACTCTGTTTTCTCCTATATTGATAGATGTATTTGGAACTCTAAATCCAACACGGTTTGTGCTAGCTTCTTGAAACTTGATACAATAAAGTAGTTTCACGTTCTATCTCTATGTTTTGATTCCTCTTGATGTAGCCCTAAGCAGTGACTGGCGAGAAACACTTTCATGGAAAGGGTTTGCCATGCTTCCCAAAATTACGAATCTCCAGAAATCTCAGCAAATATTTTTTCACACAAACTGGATGATACTTTCAGGTAATGATCAGTACACGAAGGCGACTTGGTTCCCCAAATTTCGTTCTTCTATGTTGAAGCGTTCGTTTCCAGTAACAGTTTGAATTTTTAGGTTTCACTGTGTTTTCTCCTATATTGATAGATGTATTTGGAACTCTAAATCCAACACGGTTTGTGCTAGCTTCTTGAAACTTGACACAATAAAGTAGTTTCACGTTCTGTCTCTATGTTTTGTTTCCTCTTGATGTAGCCCTAAGCAGTGACAGGCGAGAAACACTTCCATGGAAAGGGGTTGCCAGGCTTCCCAAAATTACGAATCTCCAGAAATCTCAGCAAATATTTTTTCACCCAAACAGGATGATACTTTCAGGTAATGATCAGTACACGAAGGCGACTTGGTTCCCCAAATTTCGTTCTTCTATGTTGAAGCGTGCATTTCCAGTAAAAGTTTGAATTCTTAGGTTTCACTCTGTTTTCTCCTATATTGATAGATGTATTTGGAACTCTAAATCCAACACGGTTTGTGCTAGCTTCTTGAAACTTGACACAATAAAGTAGTTTCACGTTCTGTCTCTATGTTTTGTTTCCTCTTGATGTAGCCCTAAGCAGTGACAGGCGAGAAACACTTCCATGGAAAGGGGTTGCCAGGCTTCCCAAAATTACGAATCTCCAGAAATCTCAGCAAATATTTTTTCACCCAAACAGGATGATACTTTCAGGTAATGATCAGTACACGAAGGCGACTTGGTTCCCCAAATTTCGTTCTTCTATGTTGAAGTGTGCATTTCCAGTAAAAGTTTGAATTCTTAGGTTTCACTCTGTATTCTCCTATATTGATAATTGTATTTGGAACTCTAAATCCAACACGGTTTGTGCTAGCTTCTTGAAACTTGACACAATAAAGTAGTTTCACGTTCTGTCTCTATGTTTTGTTTCCTCTTGATGTAGCCCTAAGCAGTGACAGGCGAGAAACCCTTCCATGGAAAGGGGTTGCCAGGCTTCCCAAAATTACGAATCTCCAGAAATCTCAGCAAATATTTTTTCACCCAAACAGGATGATACTTTCAGGTAATGATCAGTACACGAAGGCGACTTGGTTCCCCAAATTTCGTTCTTCTATGTTGAAGCGTGCATTTCCAGTAAAAGTTTGAATTCTTAGGTTTCACTCTGTTTTCTCCTATATTGATAGATGTATTTGGAACTCTAAATCCAACACGGTTTGGCTAGCTTCTTGAAACTTGACACAATAATGTAGTTTCACGTTCTATCTCTATGTTTGGATTCCTCTTGATGTAGCCCTAAGCAGTGACTGGCGAGAAACACTTTCATGGAAAGGGTTTGCCATGCTTCCCAAAATTACGAATCTCCAGAAATCTCAGCAAATATTTTTTCACACAAACTGGATGATACTTTCAGGTAATGATCAGTACACGAAGGCGACTTGGTTCCAGAAATTTCGTTCTACTATGTTGAAGCGTTCGTTTCCAGTAACAGTTTGAATTTTTAGCTTTCACTCTGTTTTCTCCTATATTGATAGATGTATTTGGAACTCTAAATCCAACACGGTTTGTGCTAGCTTCTTGAAACTTGACACAATAAAGTAGTTTCACGTTCTATCTCTATGTTTTGATTCCTCTTGATGTATCCCTAAGCAGTGACTGGCGAGAAACACTTTCATGGAAAGGGGTTGCCAGGCTTCCCAAAATTACGAATCTCCATAAATCTCAGCAAATATTTTTTCACCCAAACTTGATGATACTTTCAGGTAATGATCAGTACATGAAGGCGACTTGGTTCCCCAAATATCGTTCTTCTATGTTGAAGCGTTCGTTTCCAGTAACAGTTTGAATTTTTAGTTTTCACTCTGTTTTCTCCTATATTGATAGATGTATTTGGAACTCTAAATCCAACACGGTTTGTGCTAGCTTCTTGAAACTTGACACAATAAAGTAGTTTCACGTTCTATCTCTATGTTTGGATTCCTCTTGATGTAGCCCTAAGCAGTGACAGGCGAGAAACACTTTCATGGAAAGGGGTTGCCAGGCTTCCCAAAATTACGAATCTCCAGAAATCTCAGCAAATATTTTTTCAGCCAAACTGGATGATACTTTCAGGTAATGATTAGTACACGAAGGCGACTTGGTTCCCCAAATTTCGTTCTTCTATGTTGAAGCTTTCGTTTCCAGTAACAGTTTGAATTTTTAGGTTTCACTCTGTTTTCTCCTATATTGATAGATGTATTTGGAACTCTAAATCCAACACGGTTTGTGCTAGCTTCTTGAAACTTGACACAATAAAGTAGTTTCACGTTCTGTCTCTATGTTTTGTTTCCTCTTGATGTAGCCCTAAGCAGTGACTGGCGAGAAACACTTTCATGGAAAGGGGTTGCCAGGCTTCCCAAAATTACGAATCTCCAGAAATCTCAGCAAATATTTTTTCACCCAAACAGGTTGATACTATCAGGTAATGATCAGTACACTAAGTTGACTTGGTGCCCCAAATTTCGTTCTTCTATGTTGAAGCGTTCGTTTCCAGTAACACTTTGAATTTTTAGGTTTCACTCTGTTTTCTCCTATATTGATAGATGTATTTGGAACTCTAAATCCAACACGGTTTGTGCTAGCTTCTTGAAACTTGATACAATAAAGTAGTTTCAGGTTCTATCTCTATGTTTTGATTCCTCTTGATGTATCCCAAAGCAGTGACTGGCGAGAAACACTTTCATGGAAAGGGTTTGCCATGCTTCCCAAAATTACGAATCTCCAGAAATCTCAGCAAATATTTTTTCACACAAACTGGATGATACTTTCAGGTAATGATCAGTACACGAAGGCGACTTGGTTCCCCAAATTTCGTTCTTCTATGTTGAAGCGTTCGTTTCCAGTAACAGTTTGAATTTTTAGGTTTCACTGTGTTTTCTCCTATATTGATAGATGTATTTGGAACTCTAAATCCAACACGGTTTGTGCTAGCTTGTTGAAACTTGACACAATAAAGTAGTTTCACGTTCTGTCTCTATGTTTTGTTTCCTCTTGATGTAGCCCTAAGCAGTGACAGGCGAGAAACACTTCCATGGAAAGGGGTTGCCAGGCTTCCCAAAATTATGAATCTCCAGAAATCTCAGCAAATATTTTTTCACCCAAACAGGATGATACTTTCAGGTAATGATCAGTACACGAAGGCGACTTGGTTCCCCAAATTTCGTTCTTCTATGTTGAAGCGTGCATTTCCAGTAAAAGTTTGAATTCTTAGGATTCACTCTGTTTTCTCCTATATTGATAATTGTATTTGGAACTCTAAATCCAACACGGTTTGTGCTAGCTTCTTGAAACTTGACACAATAAAGTAGTTTCACGTTCTATCTCTATGTTTTGTTTCCTCTTGATGTAGCCCTAAGCAGTGACAGGCGAGAAACACTTTCATGGAAAGGGGTTGCCAGGCTTCCCAAAATTACGAATCTCCAGAAATCTCAGCAAATATTTTTTCACCCAAACTTGATGATACTTTCAGGTAATGATCAGTACATGACGGCGACTAGGTTCCCCAAATATCGTTCTTCTATGTTGAAGCATTCGTTTCCAGTAACAGTTTGAATTTTTAGGTTTCACTCTGTTTTCTCCTATATTGATAGATGTATTTGGAACTCTAAATCCAACACGGTTTGTGCTAGCTTCTTGAAACTTTACACAATAAAGTAGTTTCACGTTCTATCTCTATGTTTTGATTCCTCTTGATGTAGCCCTAAGCAGTGACAGGCGAGAAACACTTCCATGGAAAGGGGTTGCCAGGCTTCCCAAAATTACGAATCTCCAGAAATCTCAGCAAATATTTTTTCACCCAAACAGGATGATAGTTTCAGGTAATGATCAGTACACGAAGGCGACTTGGTTCCCCAAATTTCGTTCTTCTATGTTGAAGCGTTCGTTTCCAGTAACAGTTTGAAATTTTAGGTTTCACTCTGTTTTCTCCTATATTGATAGATGTATTTGGAACCCTAAAACCAACACGGTTTGTGCTAGCTTCTTGAAACTTGACAAAATAAAGTAGTTTCAAGTTCTATCTCTATGTTTTGTTTCCTCTTGATGTAGCCCTAAGCAGTGACTGGCGAGAAACACTTACATGGAAAGGGGTTGCCAGGCTTCCCAAAATTACGAATCTCCATAAATCTCAGCAAATATTTTTTCACCCATACTGGATGATACTTTCAGGTAATGATCAGTACACTAAGGTGACTTGGTGCCCCAAATTTCGTTCTTCTATGTTGAAGCGTTCGTTTCCAGTAACAGTTTGAATTTTTAGGTTTCATTCTGTTTTCTCCTATATTGATAGATGTATTTGGAACTCTAAATCCAACACGGTTTGTGCTAGCTTCTTGAAACTTGACACAATAAAGTAGTTTCACGTTCTATCTCTATGTTTGGATTCCTCTTGATGTAGCCCTAAGCAGTGACAGGCGAGAAACACTTTCATGGAAAGGGGTTGCCAGGCTTCCCAAAATTACGAATCTCCAGAAATCTCAGCAAATATTTTTTCACCCAAACTGGATGATACTTTCAGGTAATGATCAGTACACGAAGGCGACTTGGTTCCCCAAATATCGTTCTTCTATGTTGAAGCGTTCGTTTCCAGTAACAGTTTGAATTTTTAGGTTTCACTCTGTTTTCTCCTATATTGATAGATGTATTTGGAACTCTAAATCCAACACGGTTTGTGCTAGCTTCTTGAAACTTGACACAATAAAGTAGTTTCACGTTCTATCTCTATGTTTGGATTCCTCTTGATGTAGCCCTAAGCAGTGACAGGCGAGAAACACTTTCATGGAAAGGGGTTGCCAGGCTTCCCAAAATTACGAATCTCCAGAATTCTCAGCAAATATTTTTTCACCCAAACAGGTTGATACTATCAGGTAATGATCAGTACACTAAGTTGACTTGGTGCCCCAAATTTCGTTCTTCTATGTTGAAGCGTTCGTTTCCAGTAACAGTTTGAATTTTTAGGTTTCACTCTGTTTTCTCCTATATTGATAGATGTATTTGGAACTCTAAATCCAACACGGTTTGTGCTAGCTTCTTGAAACTTGATACAATAAAGTAGTTTCAGGTTCTATCTCTATGTTTTGATTCCTCTTGATGTATCCCAAAGCAGTGACTGGCGAGAAACACTTTCATGGAAAGGGTTTGCCATGCTTCCCAAAATTACGAATCTCCAGAAATCTCAGCAAATATTTTTTCACACAAACTGGATGATACTTTCAGGTAATGATCAGTACACGAAGGCGACTTGGTTCCCCAAATTTCGTTCTTCTATGTTGAAGCGTTCGTTTCCAGTAACAGTTTGAATTTTTAGGTTTCACTGTGTTTTCTCCTATATTGATAGATGTATTTGGAACTCTAAATCCAACACGGTTTGTGCTAGCTTCTTGAAACTTGACACAATAAAGTAGTTTCACGTTCTGTCTCTATGTTTTGTTTCCTCTTGATGTAGCCCTAAGCAGTGACAGGCGAGAAACACTTCCATGGAAAGGGGTTGCCAGGCTTCCCAAAATTACGAATCTCCAGAAATCTCAGCAAATATTTTTTCACCCAAACAGGATGATACTTTCAGGTAATGATTAGTACACGAAGGCGACTTGGTTCCCCAAATTTCGTTCTTCAATGTTGAAGCGTTCAATTCCAGTAACAGTTTGAATTTTTAGGTTTCACTCTGTTTTCTCCTATATTGATAGATGTATTTGGAACTCTAAATCCAACACGGTTTGTGCTAGCTTCTTGAAACTTGACACAATAAAGTAGTTTCACGTTCTATCTCTATGTTTTGTTTCCTCTTGATGTAGCCCTAAGCAGTGACAGGCGAGAAACACTTTCATGGAAAGGGGTTGCCAGGCTTCCCAAAATTAGGAATCTCCAGAAATCTCAGGAAATATTTTTTCACCCATACTGGATGATACTTTCAGGTAATGATCAGTACACTAAGGTGACTTGGTGCCCCAAATTTCGTTCTTCTATGTTGAAGCGTTCGTTTCCAGTAACAGTTTGAATTTTTAGGTTTCACTCTGTTTTCTCCTATATTGATAGATGTATTTGGAACTCTAAATCCAACACGGTTTGTGCTAGTTTCTTGAAACTTGACCCAATAATGTAGTTTCATGTTCTATCTCTATGTTTTGATTCCTCTTGATGTATCCCAAAGCAGTGACTGGCGAGAAACACTTTCATGGAAAGGGATTGCCAGGCTTCCCAAAATTACGAATCTCCAGAAATCTCAGCAAATATTTTTTCACCCAAACTGGATGATTCTTTCAGGTAATGATCAGTACACGAAGGCGACTTGGTTCCCCAAATATCTTTCTTCTATGTTGAAGCGTTCGTTTCCAGTAACAGTTTGAATTTTTGGTTTCACTCTGTTTTCTCCTATATTGATAGATGTATTTGGAACTCTAAATCCAACACGGTTTGTGCTAGCTTCTTGAAACTTGACACAATAAAGTAGTTTCACGTTCTATCTCTATGTTTGGATTCCTCTTGATGTAACCCTAAGCAGTGACAGGCGAGAAACACTTTCATGGAAAGGGGTTGCCAGGCTTCTCAAAATTACGAATCTCCAGAAATCTCAGCAAATATTTTTTCACCCAAACTGGACGATACTTTCAGGTAATGATCAGTACAGGAAGGCGACTTGGTTCCCCAAATATCGTTCTTCTATGTTGAAGCGTTCGTTTCCAGTAACAGTTTGAATTTTTAGGTTTCACTCTGTTTTCTCCTATATTGATAGATGTATTTGGAACTCTAAATCCAACACGGTTTGTGCTAGCTTCTTGAAACTTGACACAATAAAGTAGTTTCACGTTCTATCTCTATGTTTGGATTCCTCTTGATGTAGCCCTAAGCAGTGACAGGCGAGAAACACTTTCATGGAAAGGGGTTGCCAGGCTTCCCAAAATTACGAATCTCCATAATTCTCAGCAAATATTTTTTCACCCAAACAGGTTGATACTATCAGGTAATGATCAGTACACTAAGGTGACTTGGTTCCCCAAATTTCGTTCTTCTATGTTGAAGCGTTCGTTTCCAGTAACAGTTTGAATATTTAGGTTTCACTCTGTTTTCTCCTATATTGATAGATGTATTTGGAACTCTAAATCCAACACGGTTTGTGCTAGCTTCTTGAAACTTGACACAATAAAGTAGTTTCACGTTCTATCTCTATGTTTTGTTTCCTCTTGATGTAGCCCTAAGCAGTGACTGGCGAGAAACACTTTCATGGAAAGGGGTTGCCAGGCTTCCCAAAATTACGAATTCCAGAAATCCCAGCAAATATTTTTTCACCCAAACAGGATGATACTTTCAGGTAATGATCAGTACACTAAGGTGACTTGGTGCCCCAAATTTCGTTCTTCTATGTTGAAGTGTTCGTTTCCAGTAACAGTTTGAATTTTTAGGTTTCACTCTGTTTTCTCCTATATTGATAGATGTATTTGGAACTCTACATCCAACACGGTTTGTGCTAGCTTCTTGAAACTTGATACAATAAAGTAGTTTCACGTTCTATCTCTATGTTTTGATTCCTCTTGATGTATCCCTAAGCAGTGACTGGTGAGAAACACTTTCATGGAAAGGGTTTGCCATGCTTCCCAAAATTACGAATCTCCAGAAATCTCAGCAAATATTTTTTCACACAAACTGGATGATACTTTCAGGTAATGATCAGTACACGAAGGCGACTTGGTTCCCCAAATTTCGTTCTTCTATGTTGAAGCGTTCATTTCCAGTAACAGTTTGAATTTTTAGGTTTCACTGTGTTTTCTCCTATATTGATAGATGTATTTGGAACTCTAAATCCAACACGGTTTGTGCTAGCTTCTTGAAACTTGACACAATAAAGTAGTTTCACGTTCTGTCTCTATGTTTTGATTCCTCTTGATGTAGCCCTAAGCAGTGACAGGCGAGAAACACTTTCATGGAAAGGAGTTGCCAGGCTTCCCAAAATTACGAATCTCCAGAAATCTCAGCAAATATTTTTTCACCCAAACAGGATGATACTTTCAGGTAATGATCAGTACACGAAGGCGACGTGGTTCCCCAAATTTCGTTCTTCTATGTTGAAGCGTTCAATTCCAGTAACAGTTTGAATTTTTAGGTTTCACTCTGTTTTCGCCTATATTGATAGATGTATTTGGAACTCTAAATCCAACACGGTTTGTGCTAGCTTCTTGAAACTTGACACAATAAAGTAGTTTCACGTTCTATCTCTATGTTTTGTTTCCTCTTGATGTAGCCCTAAGCAGTGACAGGCGAGAAACACTTTCATGGAAAGGGGTTGCCAGGCTTCCCAAAATTACGAATCTCCATAAATCTCAGCAAATATTTTTCACCCAAACTTAATGATACTTTCAGGTAATGATCAGTACACGAAGGCGACTTGGTTCCCCAAATATCGTTCTTCTATGTTGAAGCATTCGTTTCCAGTAACAGTTTGAATTTTTAGGTTTCACTCTGTTTTCTCCTATATTGATAGATGTATTTGGAACTCTAAATCCAACACGGTTTGTGCTAGCTTCTTGAAACTTGACACAATAAAGTAGTTTCACGTTCTATCTCTATGTTTGTATTCCTCTTGATGTAGCCCTAAGCAGTGACAGGCGAGAAAAACTTTCATGGAAAGGGGTTGCCAGGCTTCCCAAAATTACGAATCTCCAGAAATCTCAGCAAATATTTTTTCACCCAAACAGGATGATAGTTTCAGGTAATGATCAGTACACGAAGGCGACTTGGTTCCCCAAATTTCGTTCTTCTATGTTGAAGCGTTCGTTTCCAGTAACAGTTTGAATTTTTAGGTGTCACTCTGTTTTCTCCCATATTGATAGATGTATTTGGAACTCTAAATCCAACACGGTTTGTGCTAGCTTCTTGAAACTTGATACAATAAAGTAGTTTCACGTTCTATCTCTATGTTTTGATTCCTCTTGATGTAGCCCTAAGCAGTGACTGGCGAGAAACACTTTCATGGAAAGGGTTTGCCATGCTTCCCAAAATTACGAATCTCCAGAAATCTCAGCAAATATTTTTTCACACAAACTGGATGATACTTTCAGGTAATGATCAGTACACGAAGGCGACTTGGTTCCCCAAATTTCGTTCTTCTATGTTGAAGCGTTCGTTTCCAGTAACAGTTTGAATTTTTAGGTTTCACTGTGTTTTCTCCTATATTGATAGATGTATTTGGAACTCTAAATCCAACACGGTTTGTGCTAGCTTCTTGAAACTTGACACAATAAAGTAGTTTCACGTTCTGTCTCTATGTTTTGTTTCCTCTTGATGTAGCCCTAAGCAGTGACAGGCGAGAAACACTTCCATGGAAAGGGGTTGCCAGGCTTCCCAAAATTACGAATCTCCAGAAATCTCAGCAAATATTTTTTCACCCAAACAGGATGATACTTTCAGGTAATGATCAGTACACGAAGGCGACTTGGTTCCCCAAATTTCGTTCTTCTATGTTGAAGCGTTCGTTTACAGTAACGGTTTGAATTTTTAGGTTTCACTATGTTTTCTCCTATCTTGATACATGTATTTGGAACTCTAAATCCAACACGGTTTGTGCTAGCTTCCTCAAACGTGACACAATAAAGTAGTTTCATGTTCTATTTCTATGATTTGTTTCCTCTTGATGTAGCCCTAAGCAGTAACTGTTGAGAAACACTTTCATGGAAAGGGGTTGCCAAGCCTCCAAAAATTACGAATCTCCAGAAATCTCAGCAAATATTTTTTCACCCAAACTGGATGATACTTTCAGGTAATGATCAGTACACTAAGCCAACATGGTTCCCCAAATTTCGTTCTTCTATGTTGAAGCGTTCGTTTCCAGTAACTGTTTGAATTTTTAGGTTTCACTCTGTTTTCTCCTATATTGATACATGTATTTGGAACTCTAAATCCAACACGGTTTGTGCTAGCTTCTTGAAACTTGACACAATAAAGTAGTTTCATGTTCTATCTCTATGTTTTGTTCCCTCTTGATGTACCCCTAAGCAGTGACTGTCGAGAAACACTTTCATTGAAAGGGGTTGCCAAGATTCCAAAACTTACGAATCTACAGAAATCCCAGCAAATATTTTTTCACCCAAACTGGATGATACTTTCAGGTAATGATCAGTACACAAAGCCGACTTGGTTCAACAAATTTTGTTCTTTTATGTTGAAGCGTTCATTTCCATTAACAGTTTGAATTTTTAGGTTTCACTCTGTTTTCACTTATATTGATACATGTATTTGGAACTCTAAATCCAACACGGTTTTTGCTAGCTTCTGGAAACCTGACACAATAAAGTAGTTTCACTTTCTATCTCTATGTTTTGTTTCCTCTTGATGTAGCCCTAAGCAGTAACTGGCGAGAAACCCTTTAATCTTCCAAAAATTACGAATCTCCAGAAATCTCAGCAAATATTTTTTCACCCAAACTGGATGATACCTTCAGGTAATGATCAGTACACTAAGCCGACTTGGTTCCCCAAATTTCGTTCTTCTATGTTGAAGCGTTCGTTTCCAGTAACACTTTGAATTTTTAGGTTTCACTCTGTTTTCTCCTATATTGATAGATGTATTTGGAACTCTAAATCCAACACGGTTTTGGCTAGCTTCTTGAAACTTGACACAATAAATTAGTTTCACGTTCTATCTCTATGTTTTGTTTCCTCTTGATGTAGCCCTAAGCAGTGACTGGCGAGAAACACTTTAATTGAAAGGAGTTGCCAAGATTCCAAAACTTATGAATCTCTAGAAATCCCAGCAAATTTTTTTTTAACCCAAACTGGATGATACTTTCAGGTAATGATCAGTACACTAAGCCGACTTGGTTCCCCAAATTTCGTTCTTCTATGTTTAAGCGTTCATTTCCAGAAACAGTTTGAATTTTTAGGTTTCACTCTGTTTTCTCCTATATTGATAGATGTATTTGGAACTCTAAATCCAACACGGATGGTGCTAGCTTCTTTCAACTTGACACAATAAATTAGTTTCACGTTCTATCTCTATGTTTTTTTATCTCTTGATGAACCCCTAAGCAGTGACTGGCGAGAAACACTTTCATGGAAAGCAGTTGCCAAGCTTCCAAAAATTACGAATCTCCAGAAATCTCAGCAAATATTTTTTCACCCAAACTGGATACTTTCAGGTAATGATCAGTACACTAAGCCGACTTGTTTCCCCAAATTTCGTTCCTCTATGTTGAAGCGTTCATTTCCAGTAACAGTTTGAATTTTTAGGTTTCACTCTGTTTTCTCCTATATTGATACATGTATTTGGAACTCTAAATCCAACACGGTTTGTGCTACCTTCTTCAAACGTGACACAATAAAGTAGTTTCACGTTCTATCTCTATGTTTTGTTTCCTCTTGATGTAGCCCTAAGCAGTGATTGGCGAGAAACACTTTCATAGAAAGGGGTTGCCAAGCTTCCAAAAATTACGAATCTCCAGAAATCTCAGCAAATATTTTTTCACCCAAATTGTATGATACTTTCATGTAATGATCAGTACACTAAGCCAACTTGGTTCCCCAAATTTCGTTCTTCTATGTTGAATAGTTCATTTCCAGTAACAGTTTGAATTTTTAGGTTTCACTCTGTTTTCTCCTATATTGATAGATGTATTTGGTACACTAAATCCAACACGGTTTGTGCTAGCTTCTTGAAACTTGACACAATAAAGTAGTTTCATGTTCTATCACTATGTTTTGTTTCACCTTGATGTAGCCCTAAGCAGTGACTGGCGAGACACACTTTCATGGCAAGGGGTTGCCAAGCTTCCAAAAATTACGAATCTCCAGAAATCTCAGCAAATATTTTTTCACCCAAACTGGATGATACTTTCAGGTAATGATCAGTACACTACGCCGACTTGGTTCCCCAAATTTCGTTCTTCTATGTTGAAGCGTTCATTTCCAGTAACAGTTTGAATTTTTAGGTTTCACTCTGTTTTCTCCTATATTGATACATGTATTTGGAACTCTAAATCCAACACGGTTTGTTCTAGCTTCTGGAAACTTGACACAATAAAGTAGTTTCACGTTCTATCTCTATGTTTTGTTTCCTCTTGATGTAGCCCTAAGCAGTGATTGGCGAGAAACACTTTCATGGAAAGGGGTTGCCAAGCTTCCAAAAATTACGAAACTCTAGAAATCCCAGCAAATATTTTTTTCACCCAAACTGGATGATACTTTCAGGTAATGATCAGTACACTAAGCCGACTTGGTTCCCCAAATTTCGTTCTTCTATGTTGAAGCGTTCATTTCCAGAAACAGTTTGAATTTTTAGGTTTCACAATGTTTTCTCCTATATTGATACATGTATTTGGAACTCTAAATCCAACACGGTTGGTGCTAGCTTCTTTCAACTTGACACAGTAAAGTAGTTTCACGTCCTATCTCTATGTTTTGTTTCCTCTTGATGTAGCCCTAAGCAGTGACTGGCGAGAAACACTTACATTGAAATGGGGTGCCATGTAAACAAAAATTATGAATCTCCAGAAATCTCAGCAAATATTTTTTCACCCAAAGTGGATGATACTTTCAGGTAATGATCTGTACACTAAGCCGAATTGGTTCCCCAAATTTAGTTCTTCTATGTTGAAGCGTTTGTTTCCAGTAACAGTTTGAATTTTTAGGTTTCACTCTGTTTTCTCCTATATTGATAGATGTATTTGGAACTCTAATTCCAACTCGATTTGGGCTAGCTTCGTAAAACTTGACACAATAAAGTAGTTTCATGTTCTATCTCTATGTTGTGTTTCATCTTGTTGTACCCCTAAGAAGTGACTGTCGAGAAACACTTTCATGGAAAGGCATTGCCAAGCTTCCAAAATTACGAATCTCCAGAAATCTCAGCAAATATTTTTTGACCCCAACTGGAAGATACTTTCAGGTAATGATCAGTACACTAAGCCGACTTGGTTCCCCAAATTTCGTTCTTCTATGTTGAAGCGTTCGTTTACAGTAACGGTTTGAATTTTTAGGTTTCACTATGTTTTCTCCTATCTTGATACATGTATTTGGAACTCTAAATCCAACACGGTTTGTGCTAGCTTCCTCAAACGTGACACAATAAAGTAGTTTCATGTTCTATTTCTATGATTTGTTTCCTCTTGATGTAGCCCTAAGCAGTAACTGTTGAGAAACACTTTCATGGAAAGGGGTTGCCAAGCCTCCAAAAATTACGAATCTCCAGAAATCTCAGCAAATATTTTTTCACCCAAACTGGATGATACTTTCAGGTAATGATCAGTACACTAAGCCAACATGGTTCCCCAAATTTCGTTCTTCTATGTTGAAGCGTTCGTTTCCAGTAACTGTTTGAATTTTTAGGTTTCACTCTGTTTTCTCCTATATTGATACATGTATTTGGAACTCTAAATCCAACACGGTTTGTGCTAGCTTCTTGAAACTTGACACAATAAAGTAGTTTCATGTTCTATCTCTATGTTTTGTTCCCTCTTGATGTACCCCTAAGCAGTGACTGGCGAGAAACACTTTCATTGAAAGGGGTTGCCAAGATTCCAAAACTTACGAATCTACAGAAATCCCAGCAAATATTTTTTCACCCAAACTGGATGATACTTTCAGGTAATGATCAGTACACAAAGCCGACTTGGTTCAACAAATTTTGTTCTTTTATGTTGAAGCGTTCATTTCCAGTAACAGTTTGAATTTTTAGGTTTCACTCTGTTTTCACTTATATTGATACATGTATTTGGAACTCTAAATCCAACACGGTTTTTGCTAGCTTCTGGAAACGTGACACAATAAAGTAGTTTCACGTTCTATCTCTATGTTTTGTTTCCTCTTGATGTAGCCCTAAGCAGTAACTGGCGAGAAACCCTTTAAGCTTCCAAAAATTACGAATCTCCAGAAATCTCAGCAAATATTTTTTCACCCAAACTGGATGATACCTTCAGGTAATGATCAGTACACTAAGCCGACTTGGTTCCCCAAATTTCGTTCTTCTATGTTGAAGCGTTCGTTTCCAGTAACAGTTTGAATATTTAGGTTTCACTCTGTTTTCTCCTATATTGATAGATGTATTTGGAACTCTAAATCCAACACGGTTTGTGCTAGCTTCTTGAAACTTGACACAATAAAGTAGTTTCACGTTCTATCTCTATGTTTTGTTTCCTCTTGATGTAGCCCTAAGCAGTGACTGGCGAGAAACACTTTCATGGAAAGGGGTTGCCAGGATTCCCAAAATTACGAATTCCACAAATCTCAGCAAATATTTTTTCACCCAAACAGGATGATACTTTCAGGTAATGATCAGTACACTAAGGTGACTTGGTGCCCCAAATTTCGTTCTTCTATGTTGAAGCGTTCGTTTCCAGTAACAGTTTGAATTTTTAGGTTTCACTCTGTTTTCTCCTATATTGATAGATGTATTTGGAACTCTAAATCCAACACGGTTTGTGCTAGCTTCTTGAAACTTGATACAATAAAGTAGTTTCACGTTCTATCTCTATGTTTTGATTCCTCTTGATGTTGCCCTAAGCAGTGACTGGCGAGAAACACTTTCATGGAAAGGGTTTGCCATGCTTCCCAAAATTACGAATCTCCAGAAATCTCAGCAAATATTTTTTCACACAAACTGGATGATACTTTCAGGTAATGATCAGTACACGAAGGCGACTTGGTTCCCCAAATTTCGTTCTTCTATGTTGAAGCGTTCGTTTCCAGTAACAGTTTGAATTTTTAGGTTTCACTGTGTTTTCTCCTATATTGATAGATGTATTTGGAACTCTAAATCCAACACGGTTTGTGCTAGCTTCTTGAAACTTGACACAATAAAGTAGTTTCACGTTCTGTCTCTATGTTTTGTTTCCTCTTGATGTAGCCCTAAGCAGTGACAGGCGAGAAACACTTCCATGGAAAGGGGTTGCCAGGCTTCCCAAAATTACGAATCTCCAGAAATCTCAGCAAATATTTTTTCACCCAAACAGGATGATACTTTCAGGTAATGATCAGTACACGAAGGCGACTTGGTTCCCCAAATTTCGTTCTTCTATGTTGAAGCGTGCATTTCCAGTAAAAGTTTGAATTCTTAGGTTTCACTCTGTTTTCTCCTATATTGATAGATGTATTTGGAACTCTAAATCCAACACGGTTTGTGCTAGCTTCTTGAAACTTTACACAATAAAGTAGTTTCACGTTCTGTCTCTATGTTTTGTTTCCTCTTGATGTAGCCCTAAGCAGTGACAGGCGAGAAACACTTCCATGGAAAGGGGTTGCCAGCCTTCCCAAAATTACGAATCTCCAGAAATCTCAGCAAATATTTTTTCACCCAAACAGGATGATACTTTCAGGTAATGATCAGTACACGAAGGCGACTTGGTTCCCCAAATTTCGTTCTTCTATGTTGAAGCGTGCATTTCCAGTAAAAGTTTGAATTCTTAGGTTTCACTCTGTTTTCTCCTATATTGATACATGTATTTGGAACTCTAAATCCAACACGGTTTGTTCTAGCTTCTGGAAACTTGACACAATAAAGTAGTTTCACGTTCTATCTCTATGTTTTGTTTCCTCTTGATGTAGCCCTAAGCAGTGATTGGCGAGAAACACTTTCATGGAAAGGGGTTGCCAAGCTTCCAAAAATTACGAAACTCTAGAAATCCCAGCAAATATTTTTTTCACCCAAACTGGATGATACTTTCAGGTAATGATCAGTACACTAAGCCGACTTGGTTCCCCAAATTTCGTTCTTCTATGTTGAAGCGTTCATTTCCAGAAACAGTTTGAATTTTTAGGTTTCACAATGTTTTCTCCTATATTGATACATGTATTTGGAACTCTAAATCCAACACGGTTGGTGCTAGCTTCTTTCAACTTGACACAGTAAAGTAGTTTCACGTCCTATCTCTATGTTTTGTTTCCTCTTGATGTAGCCCTAAGCAGTGACTGGCGAGAAACACTTACATTGAAATGGGGTGCCATGTAAACAAAAATTATGAATCTCCAGAAATCTCAGCAAATATTTTTTCACCCAAAGTGGATGATACTTTCAGGTAATGATCTGTACACTAAGCCGAATTGGTTCCCCAAATTTAGTTCTTCTATGTTGAAGCGTTCGTTTCCAGTAACAGTTTGAATTTTTAGGTTTCACTCTGTTTTCTCCTATATTGATAGATGTATTTGGAACTCTAATTCCAACTCGATTTGGGCTAGCTTTGTAAAACTTGACACAATAAAGTAGTTTCATGTTCTATCTCTATGTTTTGTTTCATCTTGTTGTACCCCTAAGAAGTGACTGGCGAGAAACACTTTCATGGAAAGGCATTGCTAAGCTTCCAAAATTACGAATCTCCAGAAATCTCAGCAAATATTTTTTGACCCCAACTGGAAGATACTTTCAGGTAATGATCAGTACACTAAGCCGACTTGGTTCCCCAAATTTCGTTCTTCTATGTTGAAGCGTTCGTTTACAGTAACGGTTTGAATTTTTAGGTTTCACTATGTTTTCTCCTATCTTGATACATGTATTTGGAACTCTAAATCCAACACGGTTTGTGCTAGCTTCCTCAAACGTGACACAATAAAGTAGTTTCATGTTCTATCTCTATGATTTGTTTCCTCTTGATGTAGCCCTAAGCAGTAACTGTTGAGAAACACTTTCATGGAAAGGGGTTGCCAAGCCTCCAAAAATTACGAATCTCCAGAAATCTCAGCAAATATTTTTTCACCCAAACTGGATGATACTTTCAGGTAATGATCAGTACACTAAGCCAACATGGTTCCCCAAATTTCGTTCTTCTATGTTGAAGCGTTCGTTTCCAGTAACTGTTTGAATTTTTAGGTTTCACTCTGTTTTCTCCTATATTGATACATGTATTTGGAACTCTAAATCCAACACGGTTTTTGCTAGCTTCTGGAAACGTGACACAATAAAGTAGTTTCACGTTCTATCTCTATGTTTTGTTTCCTCTTGATGTAGCCCTAAGCAGTAACTGGCGAGAAACCCTTTAAGCTTCCAAAAATTACGAATCTCCAGAAATCTCAGCAAATATTTTTTCACCCAAACTGGATGATACCTTCAGGTAATGATCAGTACACTAAGCCGACTTGGTTCCCCAAATTTTGTTCTTCTATGTTGAAGCGTTCGTTTCCAGTAACAGTTTGAATATTTAGGTTTCACTCTGTTTTCTCCTATATTGATAGATGTATTTGGAACTCTAAATCCAACACGGTTTGTGCTAGCTTCTTGAAACTTGACACAATAAAGTAGTTTCACGTTCTATCTCTATGTTTTGTTTCCTCTTGATGTAGCCCTAAGCAGTGACTGGCGAGAAACACTTTCATGGAAAGGGGTTGCCAGGATTCCCAAAATTACGAATTCCAGAAATCTCAGCAAATATTTTTTCACCCAAACAGGATGATACTTTCAGGTAATGATCAGTACACTAAGGTGACTTGGTGCCCCAAATTTCGTTCTTCTATGTTGAAGCGTTCGTTTCCAGTAACAGTTTGAATTTTTAGGTTTCACTCTGTTTTCTCCTATATTGATAGATGTATTTGGAACTCTAAATCCAACACGGTTTGTGCTAGCTTCTTGAAACTTGATACAATAAAGTAGTTTCACGTTCTATCTCTATGTTTTGATTCCTCTTGATGTAGCCCTAAGCAGTGACTGGCGAGAAACACTTTCATGGAAAGGGTTTGCCATGCTTCCCAAAATTACGAATCTCCAGAAATCTCAGCAAATATTTTTTCACACAAACTGGATGATACTTTCAGGTAATGATCAGTACACGAAGGCGACTTGGTTCCCCAAATTTCGTTCTTCTATGTTGAAGCGTTCGTTTCCAGTAACAGTTTGAATTTTTAGGTTTCACTGTGTTTTCTCCTATATTGATAGATGTATTTGGAACTCTAAATCCAACACGGTTTGTGCTAGCTTCTTGAAACTTGACACAATAAAGTAGTTTCACGTTCTATCTCTATGTTTTGTTTCCTCTTGATGTAGCCCTAAGCAGTGACAGGCGAGAAACACTTCCATGGAAAGGGGTTGCCAGGCTTCCCAAAATTACGAATCTCCAGATCTCAGCAAATATTTGTTCACACAAACTGGATGATACTTTCAGGTAATGATCAGTACACGAAGGCGACTTGGTTCCCCAAATTTCGTTCTTCTATGTTGAAGCGTTCGTTTCCAGTAACAGTTTGAATTTTTAGGTTTCACTCTGTTTTCTCCTATATTGATAGATGTATTTGGAACTCTAAATCCAACACGGTTTGTGCTAGCTTCTTGAAACTTGACACAATAAAGTAGTTTCACGTTCTATCCCTATGTTTTGATTCCTCTTGATGTAGCCCTAAGCAGTGACAGGCGAGAAACACTTTCAATGAAAGGGGTTGCCAGGCTTCCTAAAATTACGAATCTCCAGAAATCTCAGCAAATATTTTTTCACACAAACTGGATGATACTTTCAGGTAATGATCAGTACACGAAGGCGACTTGGTTCCCCAAATTTCGTTCTTCTATGTTGAAGCGTTCGTTTCCAGTAACAGTTTGAATTTTTAGGTTTCACTCTCTTTTCTCCTATATTGATAGATGTATTTGGAACTCTAAATCCAACACGGTTTGTGCTAGCTTCTTGAAACTTGACACAATAAAGTAGTTTCACGTTCTATCTCTATGTTTTGTTTCCTCTTGATGTAGCCCTAAGCAGTGACAGGCGAGAAACACTTTCATGGAAAGGGGTTGCCAAGCTTCCAAAAATTACGAAACTCTAGAAATCCCAGCAAATATTTTTTTCACCCAAACTGGATGATACTTTCAGGTAATGATCAGTACACTAAGCCGACTTGGTTCCCCAAATTTCGTTCTTCTATGTTGAAGCGTTCATTTCCAGAAACAGTTTGAATTTTTAGGTTTCACAATGTTTTCTCCTATACTGATACATGTATTTGGAACTCTAAATCCAACACGGTTGGTGCTAGCTTCTTTCAACTTGACACAGTAAAGTAGTTTCACGTCCTATCTCTATGTTTTGTTTCCTCTTGATGTAGCCCTAAGCAGTGACTGGCGAGAAACACTTACATTGAAATGGGGTGCCATGTAAACAAAAATTATGAATCTCCAGAAATCTCAACAAATATTTTTTCACCCAAAGTGGATGATACTTTCAGGTAATGATCTGTACACTAAGCCGACTTGGTTCCCCAAATTTAGTTCTTCTATGTTGAAGCGTTCGTTTCCAGTAACAGTTTGAATTTTTAGGTTTCACTCTGTTTTCTCCTATATTGATAGATGTATTTGGAACTCTAATTCCAACTCGATTTGGGCTAGCTTCGTAAAACTTGACACAATAAAGTAGTTTCATGTTCTATCTCTATGTTTTGTTTCATCTTGTTGTACCCCTAAGAAGTGACTGGCGAGAAACACTTTCATGGAAAGGCATTGCCAAGCTTCCAAAATTACGAATCTCCAGAAATCTCAGCAAATATTTTTTGACCCCAACTGGAAGATACTTTCAGGTAATGATCAGTACACTAAGCCGACTTGGTTCCCCAAATTTCGTTCTTCTATGTTGAAGCGTTCGTTTACAGTAACGGTTTGAATTTTTAGGTTTCACTATGTTTTCTCCTATCTTGATACATGTATTTGGAACTCTAAATCCAACACGGTTTGTGCTAGCTTCCTCAAACGTGACACAATAAAGTAGTTTCATGTTCTATCTCTATGATTTGTTTCCTCTTGATGTAGCCCTAAGCAGTAACTGTTGAGAAACACTTTCATGGAAAGGGGTTGCCAAGCCTCCAAAAATTACGAATCTCCAGAAATCTCAGCAAATATTTTTTCACCCAAACTGGATGATACTTTCAGGTAATGATCAGTACACTAAGCCAACATGGTTCCCCAAATTTCGTTCTTCTATGTTGAAGCGTTCGTTTCCAGTAACTGTTTGAATTTTTAGGTTTCACTCTGTTTTCTCCTATATTGATACATGTATTTGGAACTCTAAATCCAACACGGTTTGTGCTAGCTTCTTGAAACTTGACACAATAAAGTAGTTTCATGTTCTATCTCTATGTTTTGTTCCCTCTTGATGTACCCCTAAGCAGTGACTGGCGAGAAACACTTTCATTGAAAGGGGTTGCCAAGATTCCAAAACTTACGAATCTACAGAAATCCCAGCAAATATTTTTTCACCCAAACTGGATGATACTTTCAGGTAATGATCAGTACACAAAGCCGACTTGGTTCAACAAATTTTGTTCTTTTATGTTGAAGCGTTCATTTCCAGTAACAGTTTGAATTTTTAGGTTTCACTCTGTTTTCACTTATATTGATACATGTATTTGGAACTCTAAATCCAACACGGTTTTTGCTAGCTTCTGGAAACGTGACACAATAAAGTAGTTTCACGTTCTATCTCTATGTTTTGTTTCCTCTTGATATAGCCCTAAGCAGTAACTGGCGAGAAACCCTTTAAGCTTCCAAAAATTACGAATCTCCAGAAATCTCAGCAAATATTTTTTCACCCAAACTGGATGATACCTTCAGGTAATGATCAGTACACTAAGCCGACTTGGTTCCCCAAATTTTGTTCTTCTATGTTGAAGCGTTCGTTTCCAGTAACAGTTTGAATATTTAGGTTTCACTCTGTTTTCTCCTATATTGATAGATGTATTTGGAACTCTAAATCCAACACGGTTTGTGCTAGCTTCTTGAAACTTGACACAATAAAGTAGTTTCACGTTCTATCTCTATGTTTTGTTTCCTCTTGATGTAGCCCTAAGCAGTGACTGGCGAGAAACACTTTCATGGAAAGGGGTTGCCAGGATTCCCAAAATTACGAATTCCAGAAATCTCAGCAAATATTTTTTCACCCAAACAGGATGATACTTTCAGGTAATGATCAGTACACTAAGGTGACTTGGTGCCCCAAATTTCATTCTTCTATGTTGAAGCGTTCGTTTCCAGTAACAGTTTGAATTTTTAGGTTTCACTCTGTTTTCTCCTATATTGATAGATGTATTTGGAACTCTAAATCCAACACGGTTTGTGCTAGCTTCTTGAAACTTGATACAATAAAGTAGTTTCACGTTCTATCTCTATGTTTTGATTCCTCTTGATGTAGCCCTAAGCAGTGACTGGCGAGAAACACTTTCATGGAAAGGGTTTGCCATGCTTCCCAAAATTACGAATCTCCAGAAATCTCAGCAAATATTTTTTCACACAAACTGGATGATACTTTCAGGTAATGATCAGTACACGAAGGCGACTTGGTTCCCCAAATTTCGTTCTTCTATGTTGAAGCGTTCGTTTCCAGTAACAGTTTGAATTTTTAGGTTTCACTGTGTTTTCTCCTATATTGATAGATGTATTTGGAACTCTAAATCCAACACGGTTTGTGCTAGCTTCTTGAAACTTGACACAATAAAGTAGTTTCACGTTCTGTCTCTATGTTTTGTTTCCTCTTGATGTAGCCCTAAGCAGTGACAGGCGAGAAACACTTCCATGGAAAGGGGTTGCCAGGCTTCCCAAAATTACGAATCTCCAGAAATCTCAGCAAATATTTTTTCACCCAAACAGGATGATACTTTCAGGTAATGATCAGTACACGAAGGCGACTTGGTTCCCCAAATTTCGTTCTTCTATGTTGAAGCGTGCATTTCCAGTAAAAGTTTGAATTCTTAGGTTTCACTCTGTTTTCTCCTATATTGATAGATGTATTTGGAACTCTAAATCCAACACGGTTTGTGCTAGCTTCTTGAAACTTGACACAATAAAGTAGTTTCACGTTCTGTCTCTATGTTTTGTTTCCTCTTGATGTAGCCCTAAGCAGTGACAGGCGAGAAACACTTCCATGGAAAGGGGTTGCCAGGCTTCCCAAAATTACGAATCTCCAGAAATCTCAGCAAATATTTTTTCACCCAAACAGGATGATACTTTCAGGTAATGATCAGTACACGAAGGCGACTTGGTTCCCCAAATTTCGTTCTTCTATGTTGAAGTGTGCATTTCCAGGAAAGGTTTGAATTCTTAGGTTTCACTCTGTATTCTCCTATATTGATAATTGTATTTGGAACTCTAAATCCAACACGGTTTGTGCTAGCTTCTTGAAACTTGACACAATAAAGTAGTTTCACGTTCTGTCTCTATGTTTTGTTTCCTCTTGATGTAGCCCTAAGCAGTGACAGGCGAGAAACCCTTCCATGGAAAGGGGTTGCCAGGCTTCCCAAAATTACGAATCTCCAGAAATCTCAGCAAATATTTTTTCACCCAAACAGGATGATACTTTCAGGTAATGATCAGTACACGAAGGCGACTTGGTTCCCCAAATTTCGTTCTTCTATGTTGAAGCGTGCATTTCCAGTAAAAGTTTGAATTCTTAGGTTTCACTCTGTTTTCTCCTATATTGATAGATGTATTTGGAACTCTAAATCCAACACGGTTTGGCTAGCTTCTTGAAACTTGACACAATAATGTAGTTTCACGTTCTATCTCTATGTTTGGATTCCTCTTGATGTAGCCCTAAGCAGTGACTGGCGAGAAACACTTTCATGGAAAGGGTTTGCCATGCTTCCCAAAATTACGAATCTCCAGAAATCTCAGCAAATATTTTTTCACACAAACTGGATGATACTTTCAGGTAATGATCAGTACACGAAGGCGACTTGGTTCCAGAAATTTCGTTCTACTATGTTGAAGCGTTCGTTTCCAGTAACAGTTTGAATTTTTAGCTTTCACTCTGTTTTCTCCTATATTGATAGATGTATTTGGAACTCTAAATCCAACACGGTTTGTGCTAGCTTCTTGAAACTTGACACAATAAAGTAGTTTCACGTTCTATCTCTATGTTTTGATTCCTCTTGATGTATCCCTAAGCAGTGACTGGCGAGAAACACTTTCATGGAAAGGGGTTGCCAGGCTTCCCAAAATTACGAATCTCCATAAATCTCAGCAAATATTTTTTCACCCAAACTTGATGATACTTTCAGGTAATGATCAGTACATGAAGGCGACTTGGTTCCCCAAATATCGTTCTTCTATGTTGAAGCGTTCGTTTCCAGTAACAGTTTGAATTTTTAGTTTTCACTCTGTTTTCTCCTATATTGATAGATGTATTTGGAACTCTAAATCCAACACGGTTTGTGCTAGCTTCTTGAAACTTGACACAATAAAGTAGTTTCACGTTCTATCTCTATGTTTGGATTCCTCTTGATGTAGCCCTAAGCAGTGACAGGCGAGAAACACTTTCATGGAAAGGGGTTGCCAGGCTTCCCAAAATTACGAATCTCCAGAAATCTCAGCAAATATTTTTTCAGCCAAACTGGATGATACTTTCAGGTAATGATTAGTACACGAAGGCGACTTGGTTCCCCAAATTTCGTTCTTCTATGTTGAAGCTTTCGTTTCCAGTAACAGTTTGAATTTTTAGGTTTCACTCTGTTTTCTCCTATATTGATAGATGTATTTGGAACTCTAAATCCAACACGGTTTGTGCTAGCTTCTTGAAACTTGACACAATAAAGTAGTTTCACGTTCTGTCTCTATGTTTTGTTTCCTCTTGATGTAGCCCTAAGCAGTGACTGGCGAGAAACACTTTCATGGAAAGGGGTTGCCAGGCTTCCCAAAATTACGAATCTCCAGAAATCTCAGCAAATATTTTTTCACCCAAACAGGTTGATACTATCAGGTAATGATCAGTACACTAAGTTGACTTGGTGCCCCAAATTTCGTTCTTCTATGTTGAAGCGTTCGTTTCCAGTAACACTTTGAATTTTTAGGTTTCACTCTGTTTTCTCCTATATTGATAGATGTATTTGGAACTCTAAATCCAACACGGTTTGTGCTAGCTTCTTGAAACTTGATACAATAAAGTAGTTTCAGGTTCTATCTCTATGTTTTGATTCCTCTTGATGTATCCCAAAGCAGTGACTGGCGAGAAACACTTTCATGGAAAGGGTTTGCCATGCTTCCCAAAATTACGAATCTCCAGAAATCTCAGCAAATATTTTTTCACACAAACTGGATGATACTTTCAGGTAATGATCAGTACACGAAGGCGACTTGGTTCCCCAAATTTCGTTCTTCTATGTTGAAGCGTTCGTTTCCAGTAACAGTTTGAATTTTTAGGTTTCACTGTGTTTTCTCCTATATTGATAGACGTATTTGGAACTCTAAATCCAACACGGTTTGTGCTAGCTTGTTGAAACTTGACACAATAAAGTAGTTTCACGTTCTGTCTCTATGTTTTGTTTCCTCTTGATGTAGCCCTAAGCAGTGACAGGCGAGAAACACTTCCATGGAAAGGGGTTGCCAGGCTTCCCAAAATTATGAATCTCCAGAAATCTCAGCAAATATTTTTTCACCCAAACAGGATGATACTTTCAGGTAATGATCAGTACACGAAGGCGACTTGGTTCCCCAAATTTCGTTCTTCTATGTTGAAGCGTGCATTTCCAGTAAAAGTTTGAATTCTTAGGATTCACTCTGTTTTCTCCTATATTGATAATTGTATTTGGAACTCTAAATCCAACACGGTTTGTGCTAGCTTCTTGAAACTTGACACAATAAAGTAGTTTCACGTTCTATCTCTATGTTTTGTTTCCTCTTGATGTAGCCCTAAGCAGTGACAGGCGAGAAACACTTTCATGGAAAGGGGTTGCCAGGCTTCCCAAAATTACGAATCTCCAGAAATCTCAGCAAATATTTTTTCACCCAAACTTGATGATACTTTCAGGTAATGATCAGTACATGACGGCGACTAGGTTCCCCAAATATCGTTCTTCTATGTTGAAGCATTCGTTTCCAGTAACAGTTTGAATTTTTAGGTTTCACTCTGTTTTCTCCTATATTGATAGATGTATTTGGAACTCTAAATCCAACACGGTTTGTGCTAGCTTCTTGAAACTTTACACAATAAAGTAGTTTCACGTTCTATCTCTATGTTTTGATTCCTCTTGATGTAGCCCTAAGCAGTGACAGGCGAGAAACACTTCCATGGAAAGGGGTTGCCAGGCTTCCCAAAATTACGAATCTCCAGAAATCTCAGCAAATATTTTTTCACCCAAACAGGATGATAGTTTCAGGTAATGATCAGTACACGAAGGCGACTTGGTTCCCCAAATTTCGTTCTTCTATGTTGAAGCGTTCGTTTCCAGTAACAGTTTGAAATTTTAGGTTTCACTCTGTTTTCTCCTATATTGATAGATGTATTTGGAACCCTAAAACCAACACGGTTTGTGCTAGCTTCTTGAAACTTGACAAAATAAAGTAGTTTCAAGTTCTATCTCTATGTTTTGTTTCCTCTTGATGTAGCCCTAAGCAGTGACTGGCGAGAAACACTTACATGGAAAGGGGTTGCCAGGCTTCCCAAAATTACGAATCTCCATAAATCTCAGCAAATATTTTTTCACCCATACTGGATGATACTTTCAGGTAATGATCAGTACACTAAGGTGACTTGGTGCCCCAAATTTCGTTCTTCTATGTTGAAGCGTTCGTTTCCAGTAACAGTTTGAATTTTTAGGTTTCATTCTGTTTTCTCCTATATTGATAGATGTATTTGGAACTCTAAATCCAACACGGTTTGTGCTAGCTTCTTGAAACTTGACACAATAAAGTAGTTTCACGTTCTATCTCTATGTTTGGATTCCTCTTGATGTAGCCCTAAGCAGTGACAGGCGAGAAACACTTTCATGGAAAGGGGTTGCCAGGCTTCCCAAAATTACGAATCTCCAGAAATCTCAGCAAATATTTTTTCACCCAAACTGGATGATACTTTCAGGTAATGATCAGTACACGAAGGCGACTTGGTTCCCCAAATATCGTTCTTCTATGTTGAAGCGTTCGTTTCCAGTAACAGTTTGAATTTTTAGGTTTCACTCTGTTTTCTCCTATATTGATAGATGTATTTGGAACTCTAAATCCAACACGGTTTGTGCTAGCTTCTTGAAACTTGACACAATAAAGTAGTTTCACGTTCTATCTCTATGTTTGGATTCCTCTTGATGTAGCCCTAAGCAGTGACAGGCGAGAAACACTTTCATGGAAAGGGGTTGCCAGGCTTCCCAAAATTACGAATCTCCAGAATTCTCAGCAAATATTTTTTCACCCAAACAGGTTGATACTATCAGGTAATGATCAGTACACTAAGTTGACTTGGTGCCCCAAATTTCGTTCTTCTATGTTGAAGCGTTCGTTTCCAGTAACAGTTTGAATTTTTAGGTTTCACTCTGTTTTCTCCTATATTGATAGATGTATTTGGAACTCTAAATCCAACACGGTTTGTGCTAGCTTCTTGAAACTTGATACAATAAAGTAGTTTCAGGTTCTATCTCTATGTTTTGATTCCTCTTGATGTATCCCAAAGCAGTGACTGGCGAGAAACACTTTCATGGAAAGGGTTTGCCATGCTTCCCAAAATTACGAATCTCCAGAAATCTCAGCAAATATTTTTTCACACAAACTGGATGATACTTTCAGGTAATGATCAGTACACGAAGGCGACTTGGTTCCCCAAATTTCGTTCTTCTATGTTGAAGCGTTCGTTTCCAGTAACAGTTTGAATTTTTAGGTTTCACTGTGTTTTCTCCTATATTGATAGATGTATTTGGAACTCTAAATCCAACACGGTTTGTGCTAGCTTCTTGAAACTTGACACAATAAAGTAGTTTCACGTTCTGTCTCTATGTTTTGTTTCCTCTTGATGTAGCCCTAAGCAGTGACAGGCGAGAAACACTTCCATGGAAAGGGGTTGCCAGGCTTCCCAAAATTACGAATCTCCAGAAATCTCAGCAAATATTTTTTCACCCAAACAGGATGATACTTTCAGGTAATGATTAGTACACGAAGGCGACTTGGTTCCCCAAATTTCGTTCTTCAATGTTGAAGCGTTCAATTCCAGTAACAGTTTGAATTTTTAGGTTTCACTCTGTTTTCTCCTATATTGATAGATGTATTTGGAACTCTAAATCCAACACGGTTTGTGCTAGCTTCTTGAAACTTGACACAATAAAGTAGTTTCACGTTCTATCTCTATGTTTTGTTTCCTCTTGATGTAGCCCTAAGCAGTGACAGGCGAGAAACACTTTCATGGAAAGGGGTTGCCAGGCTTCCCAAAATTAGGAATCTCCAGAAATCTCAGGAAATATTTTTTCACCCATACTGGATGATACTTTCAGGTAATGATCAGTACACTAAGGTGACTTGGTGCCCCAAATTTCGTTCTTCTATGTTGAAGCGTTCGTTTCCAGTAACAGTTTGAATTTTTAGGTTTCACTCTGTTTTCTCCTATATTGATAGATGTATTTGGAACTCTAAATCCAACACGGTTTGTGCTAGCTTCTTGAAACTTGACCCAATAATGTAGTTTCATGTTCTATCTCTATGTTTTGATTCCTCTTGATGTATCCCAAAGCAGTGACTGGCGAGAAACACTTTCATGGAAAGGGATTGCCAGGCTTCCCAAAATTACGAATCTCCAGAAATCTCAGCAAATATTTTTTCACCCAAACTGGATGATTCTTTCAGGTAATGATCAGTACACGAAGGCGACTTGGTTCCCCAAATATCTTTCTTCTATGTTGAAGCGTTCGTTTCCAGTAACAGTTTGAATTTTTGGTTTCACTCTGTTTTCTCCTATATTGATAGATGTATTTGGAACTCTAAATCCAACACGGTTTGTGCTAGCTTCTTGAAACTTGACACAATAAAGTAGTTTCACGTTCTATCTCTATGTTTGGATTCCTCTTGATGTAGCCCTAAGCAGTGACAGGCGAGAAACACTTTCATGGAAAGGGGTTGCCAGGCTTCTCAAAATTACGAATCTCCAGAAATCTCAGCAAATATTTTTTCACCCAAACTGGACGATACTTTCAGGTAATGATCAGTACAGGAAGGCGACTTGGTTCCCCAAATATCGTTCTTCTATGTTGAAGCGTTCGTTTCCAGTAACAGTTTGAATTTTTAGGTTTCACTCTGTTTTCTCCTATATTGATAGATGTATTTGGAACTCTAAATCCAACACGGTTTGTGCTAGCTTCTTGAAACTTGACACAATAAAGTAGTTTCACGTTCTATCTCTATGTTTGGATTCCTCTTGATGTAGCCCTAAGCAGTGACAGGCGAGAAACACTTTCATGGAAAGGGGTTGCCAGGCTTCCCAAAATTACGAATCTCCATAATTCTCAGCAAATATTTTTTCACCCAAACAGGTTGATACTATCAGGTAATGATCAGTACACTAAGGTGACTTGGTTCCCCAAATTTCGTTCTTCTATGTTGAAGCGTTCGTTTCCAGTAACAGTTTGAATATTTAGGTTTCACTCTGTTTTCTCCTATATTGATAGATGTATTTGGAACTCTAAATCCAACACGGTTTGTGCTAGCTTCTTGAAACTTGACACAATAAAGTAGTTTCACGTTCTATCTCTATGTTTTGTTTCCTCTTGATGTAGCCCTAAGCAGTGACTGGCGAGAAACACTTTCATGGAAAGGGGTTGCCAGGCTTCCCAAAATTACGAATTCCAGAAATCCCAGCAAATATTTTTTCACCCAAACAGGATGATACTTTCAGGTAATGATCAGTACACTAAGGTGACTTGGTGCCCCAAATTTCGTTCTTCTATGTTGAAGTGTTCGTTTCCAGTAACAGTTTGAATTTTTAGGTTTCACTCTGTTTTCTCCTATATTGATAGATGTATTTGGAACTCTACATCCAACACGGTTTGTGCTAGCTTCTTGAAACTTGATACAATAAAGTAGTTTCACGTTCTATCTCTATGTTTTGATTCCTCTTGATGTAGCCCTAAGCAGTGACTGGTGAGAAACACTTTCATGGAAAGGGTTTGCCATGCTTCCCAAAATTACGAATCTCCAGAAATCTCAGCAAATATTTTTTCACACAAACTGGATGATACTTTCAGGTAATGATCAGTACACGAAGGCGACTTGGTTCCCCAAATTTCGTTCTTCTATGTTGAAGCGTTCATTTCCAGTAACAGTTTGAATTTTTAGGTTTCACTGTGTTTTCTCCTATATTGATAGATGTATTTGGAACTCTAAATCCAACACGGTTTGTGCTAGCTTCTTGAAACTTGACACAATAAAGTAGTTTCACGTTCTGTCTCTATGTTTTGATTCCTCTTGATGTAGCCCTAAGCAGTGACAGGCGAGAAACACTTTCATGGAAAGGAGTTGCCAGGCTTCCCAAAATTACGAATCTCCAGAAATCTCAGCAAATATTTTTTCACCCAAACAGGATGATACTTTCAGGTAATGATCAGTACACGAAGGCGACGTGGTTCCCCAAATTTCGTTCTTCTATGTTGAAGCGTTCAATTCCAGTAACAGTTTGAATTTTTAGGTTTCACTCTGTTTTCGCCTATATTGATAGATGTATTTGGAACTCTAAATCCAACACGGTTTGTGCTAGCTTCTTGAAACTTGACACAATAAAGTAGTTTCACGTTCTATCTCTATGTTTTGTTTCCTCTTGATGTAGCCCTAAGCAGTGACAGGCGAGAAACACTTTCATGGAAAGGGGTTGCCAGGCTTCCCAAAATTACGAATCTCCATAAATCTCAGCAAATATTTTTCACCCAAACTTAATGATACTTTCAGGTAATGATCAGTACACGAAGGCGACTTGGTTCCCCAAATATCGTTCTTCTATGTTGAAGCATTCGTTTCCAGTAACAGTTTGAATTTTTAGGTTTCACTCTGTTTTCTCCTATATTGATAGATGTATTTGGAACTCTAAATCCAACACGGTTTGTGCTAGCTTCTTGAAACTTGACACAATAAAGTAGTTTCACGTTCTATCTCTATGTTTGTATTCCTCTTGATGTAGCCCTAAGCAGTGACAGGCGAGAAAAACTTTCATGGAAAGGGGTTGCCAGGCTTCCCAAAATTACGAATCTCCAGAAATCTCAGCAAATATTTTTTCACCCAAACAGGATGATAGTTTCAGGTAATGATCAGTACACGAAGGCGACTTGGTTCCCCAAATTTCGTTCTTCTATGTTGAAGCGTTCGTTTCCAGTAACAGTTTGAATTTTTAGGTGTCACTCTGTTTTCTCCCATATTGATAGATGTATTTGGAACTCTAAATCCAACACGGTTTGTGCTAGCTTCTTGAAACTTGATACAATAAAGTAGTTTCACGTTCTATCTCTATGTTTTGATTCCTCTTGATGTAGCCCTAAGCAGTGACTGGCGAGAAACACTTTCATGGAAAGGGTTTGCCATGCTTCCCAAAATTACGAATCTCCAGAAATCTCAGCAAATATTTTTTCACACAAACTGGATGATACTTTCAGGTAATGATCAGTACACGAAGGCGACTTGGTTCCCCAAATTTCGTTCTTCTATGTTGAAGCGTTCGTTTCCAGTAACAGTTTGAATTTTTAGGTTTCACTGTGTTTTCTCCTATATTGATAGATGTATTTGGAACTCTAAATCCAACACGGTTTGTGCTAGCTTCTTGAAACTTGACACAATAAAGTAGTTTCACGTTCTGTCTCTATGTTTTGTTTCCTCTTGATGTAGCCCTAAGCAGTGACAGGCGAGAAACACTTCCATGGAAAGGGGTTGCCAGGCTTCCCAAAATTACGAATCTCCAGAAATCTCAGCAAATATTTTTTCACCCAAACAGGATGATACTTTCAGGTAATGATCAGTACACGAAGGCGACTTGGTTCCCCAAATTTCGTTCTTCTATGTTGAAGCGTGCATTTCCAGTAAAAGTTTGAATTCTTAGGTTTCACTCTGTTTTCTCCTATATTGATAGATGTATTTGGAACTCTAAATCCAACACGGTTTGTGCTAGCTTCTTGAAACTTGACACAATAAAGTAGTTTCACGTTCTGTCTCTATGTTTTGTTTCCTCTTGATGTAGCCCTAAGCAGTGACAGGCGAGAAACACTTCCATGGAAAGGGGTTGCCAGGCTTCCCAAAATTACGAATCTCCAGAAATCTCAGCAAATATTTTTTCACCCAAACAGGATGATACTTTCAGGTAATGATCAGTACACGAAGGCGACTTGGTTCCCCAAATTTCGTTCTTCTATGTTGAAGCGTGCATTTCCAGTAAAAGTTTGAATTCTTAGGTTTCACTCTGTTTTCTCCTATATTGATAATTGTATTTGGAACTCTAAATCCAACACGGTTTGTGCTAGCTTCTTGAAACTTGACACAATAAAGTAGTTTCACGTTCTGTCTCTATGTTTTGTTTCCTCTTGATGTAGCCCTAAGCAGTGACAGGCGAGAAACCCTTCCATGGAAAGGGGTTGCCAGGCTTCCCAAAATTACGAATCTCCAGAAATCTCAGCAAATATTTTTTCACCCAAACAGGATGATACTTTCAGGTAATGATCAGTACACGAAGGCGACTTGGTTCCCCAAATTTCGTTCTTCTATGTTGAAGCGTGCATTTCCAGTAAAAGTTTGAATTCTTAGGTTTCACTCTGTTTTCTCCTATATTGATAGATGTATTTGGAACTCTAAATCCAACACGGTTTGGCTAGCTTCTTGAAACTTGACACAATAATGTAGTTTCACGTTCTATCTCTATGTTTGGATTCCTCTTGATGTAGCCCTAAGCAGTGACTGGCGAGAAACACTTTCATGGAAAGGGTTTGCCATGCTTCCCAAAATTACGAATCTCCAGAAATCTCAGCAAATATTTTTTCACACAAACTGGATGATACTTTCAGGTAATGATCAGTACACGAAGGCGACTTGGTTCCAGAAATTTCGTTCTTCTATGTTGAAGCGTTCGTTTCCAGTAACAGTTTGAATTTTTAGGTTTCACTGTGTTTTCTCCTATATTGATAGATGTATTTGGAACTCTAAATCCAACACGGTTTGTGCTAGCTTCTTGAAACTTGACACAATAAAGTAGTTTCACGTTCTATCTCTATGTTTTGATTCCTCTTGATGTATCCCTAAGCAGTGACTGGCGAGAAACACTTTCATGGAAAGGGGTTGCCAGGCTTCCCAAAATTACGAATCTCCATAAATCTCAGCAAATATTTTTTCACCCAAACTTGATGATACTTTCAGGTAATGATCAGTACATGATGGCGACTTGGTTCCCCAAATATCGTTCTTCTATGTTGAAGCGTTCGTTTCCAGTAACAGTTTGAATTTTTAGTTTTCACTCTGTTTTCTCCTATATTGATAGATGTATTTGGAACTCTAAATCCAACACGGTTTGTGCTAGCTTCTTGAAACTTGACACAATAAAGTAGTTTCACGTTCTATCTCTATGTTTGGATTCCTCTTGATGTAGCCCTAAGCAGTGACAGGCGAGAAACACTTTCATGGAAAGGGGTTGCCAGGCTTCCCAAAATTACGAATCTCCAGAAATCTCAGCAAATATTTTTTCAGCCAAACTGGATGATACTTTCAGGTAATGATTAGTACACGAAGGCGACTTGGTTCCCCAAATTTCGTTCTTCTATGTTGAAGCTTTCGTTTCCAGTAACAGTTTGAATTTTTAGGTTTCACTCTGTTTTCTCCTATATTGATAGATGTATTTGGAACTCTAAATCCAACACGGTTTGTGCTAGCTTCTTGAAACTTGACACAATAAAGTAGTTTCACGTTCTGTCTCTATGTTTTGTTTCCTCTTGATGTAGCCCTAAGCAGTGACTGGCGAGAAACACTTTCATGGAAAGGGGTTGCCAGGCTTCCCAAAATTACGAATCTCCAGAAATCTCAGCAAATATTTTTTCACCCAAAGAGGTTGATACTATCAGGTAATGATCAGTACACTAAGTTGACTTGGTGCCCCAAATTTCGTTCTTCTATGTTGAAGCGTTCGTTTCCAGTAACACTTTGAATTTTTAGGTTTCACTCTGTTTTCTCCTATATTGATAGATGTATTTGGAACTCTAAATCCAACACGGTTTGTGCTAGCTTCTTGAAACTTGATACAATAAAGTAGTTTCAGGTTCTATCTCTATGTTTTGATTCCTCTTGATGTATCCCAAAGCAGTGACTGGCGAGAAACACTTTCATGGAAAGGGTTTGCCATGCTTCCCAAAATTACGAATCTCCAGAAATCTCAGCAAATATTTTTTCACACAAACTGGATGATACTTTCAGGTAATGATCAGTACACGAAGGCGACTTGGTTCCCCAAATTTCGTTCTTCTATGTTGAAGCGTTCGTTTCCAGTAACAGTTTGAATTTTTAGGTTTCACTGTGTTTTCTCCTATATTGATAGATGTATTTGGAACTCTAAATCCA
Organism: Spermophilus citellus; assembly: GCF_964194105.1. NCBI lineage: Eukaryota > Metazoa > Chordata > Mammalia > Rodentia > Sciuridae > Spermophilus > Spermophilus citellus. The sequence continues at coordinate 3,200,144 of NC_138192.1, read as the reverse complement.
ACACGGTTTGTGCTAGCTTGTTGAAACTTGACACAATAAAGTAGTTTCACGTTCTGTCTCTATGTTTTGTTTCCTCTTGATGTAGCCCTAAGCAGTGACAGGCGAGAAACACTTCCATGGAAAGGGCTTGCCAGGCTTCCCAAAATTATGAATCTCCAGAAATCTAAGCAAATATTTTTTCACCCAAACAGGATGATACTTTCAGGTAATGATCAGTACACGAAGGCGACTTGGTTCCCCAAATTTCGTTCTTCTATGTTGAAGCGTGCATTTCCAGTAAAAGTTTGAATTCTTAGGTTTCACTCTGTTTTCTCCTATATTGATAATTGTATTTGGAACTCTAAATCCAACACGGTTTGTGCTAGCTTCTTGAAACTTGACACAATAAAGTAGTTTCACGTTCTATCTCTATGTTTTGTTTCCTCTTGATGTAGCCCTAAGCAGTGACAGGCGAGAAACACTTTCATGGAAAGGGGTTGCCAGGCTTCCCAAAATTACGAATCTCCAGAAATCTCAGCAAATATTTTTTCACCCAAACTTGATGATACTTTCAGGTAATGATCAGTACATGACGGCGACTTGGTTCCCCAAATATCGTTCTTCTATGTTGAAGCATTCGTTTCCAGTAACAGTTTGAATTTTTAGGTTTCACTCTGTTTTCTCCTATATTGATAGATGTATTTGGAACTCTAAATCCAACACGGTTTGTGCTAGCTTCTTGAAACTTTACACAATAAAGTAGTTTCACGTTCTATCTCTATGTTTTGATTCCTCTTGATGTAGCCCTAAGCAGTGACAGGCGAGAAACACTTCCATGGAAAGGGGTTGCCAGGCTTCCCAAAATTACGAATCTCCAGAAATCTCAGCAAATATTTTTTAACCCAAACAGGATGATAGTTTCAGGTAATGATCAGTACACGAAGGCGACTTGGTTCCCCAAATTTCGTTCTTCTATGTTGAAGCGTTCGTTTCCAGTAACAGTTTGAAATTTTAGGTTTCACTCTGTTTTCTCCTATATTGATAGATGTATTTGGAACCCTAAAACCAACACGGTTTGTGCTAGCTTCTTGAAACTTGACAAAATAAAGTAGTTTCAAGTTCTATCTCTATGTTTTGTTTCCTCTTGATGTAGCCCTAAGCAGTGACTGGCGAGAAACACTTACATGGAAAGGGGTTGCCAGGCTTCCCAAAATTACGAATCTCCATAAATCTCAGCAAATATTTTTTCACCCATACTGGATGATACTTTCAGGTAATGATCAGTACACTAAGGTGACTTGGTGCCCCAAATTTCGTTCTTCTATGTTGAAGCGTTCGTTTCCAGTAACAGTTTGAATTTTTAGGTTTCACTCTGTTTTCTCCTATATTGATAGATGTATTTGGAACTCTAAATCCAACACGGTTTGTGCTAGCTTCTTGAAACTTGACACAATAAAGTAGTTTCACGTTCTATCTCTATGTTTGGATTCCTCTTGATGTAGCCCTAAGCAGTGACAGGCGAGAAACACTTTCATGGAAAGGGGTTGCCAGGCTTCCCAAAATTACGAATCTCCAGAAATCTCAGCAAATATTTTTTCACCCAAACTGGATGATACTTTCAGGTAATGATCAGTACACGAAGGCGACTTGGTTCCCCAAATATCGTTCTTCTATGTTGAAGCGTTCGTTTCCAGTAACAGTTTGAATTTTTAGGTTTCACTCTGTTTTCTCCTATATTGATAGATGTATTTGGAACTCTAAATCCAACACGGTTTGTGCTAGCTTCTTGAAACTTGACACAATAAAGTAGTTTCACGCTCTATCTCTATGTTTGGATTCCTCTTGATGTAGCCCTAAGCAGTGACAGGAGAGAAACACTTTCATGGAAAGGGGTTGCCAGGCTTCCCAAAATTACGAATCTCCAGAATTCTCAGCAAATATTTTTTCACCCAAACAGGTTGATACTATCAGGTAATGATCAGTACACTAAGTTGACTTGGTGCCCCAAATTTCGTTCTTCTATGTTGAAGCGTTCGTTTCCAGTAACAGTTTGAATTTTTAGGTTTCACTCTGTTTTCTCCTATATTGATAGATGTATTTGGAACTCTAAATCCAACACGGTTTGTGCTAGCTTCTTGAAACTTGATACAATAAAGTAGTTTCAGGTTCTATCTCTATGTTTTGATTCCTCTTGATGTATCCCAAAGCAGTGACTGGCGAGAAACACTTTCATGGAAAGGGTTTGCCATGCTTCCCAAAATTACGAATCTCCAGAAATCTCAGCAAATATTTTTTCACACAAACTGGATGATACTTTCAGGTAATGATCAGTACACGAAGGCGACTTGGTTCCCCAAATTTCGTTCTTCTATGTTGAAGCGTTCGTTTCCAGTAACAGTTTGAATTTTTAGGTTTCACTGTGTTTTCTCCTATATTGATAGATGTATTTGGAACTCTAAATCCAACACGGTTTGTCCTAGCTTCTTGAAACTTGACACAATAAAGTAGTTTCAGGTTCTGTCTCTATGTTTTGTTTCCTCTTGATGTAGCCCTAAGCAGTGACAGGCGAGAAACACTTCCATGGAAAGGGGTTGCCAGGCTTCCCAAAATTACGAATCTCCAGAAATCTCAGCAAATATTTTTTCACCCAAACAGGATGATACTTTCAGGTAATGATTAGTACACGAAGGCGACTAGGTTCTCCAAATTTCGTTCTTCAATGTTGAAGCGTTCAATTCCAGTAACAGTTTGAATTTTTAGGTTTCACTCTGTTTTCTCCTATATTGATAGATGTATTTGGAACTCTAAATCCAACACGGTTTGTGCTAGCTTCTTGAAACTTGACACAATAAAGTAGTTTCACGTTCTATCTCTATGTTTTGTTTCCTCTTGATGTAGCCCTAAGCAGTGACAGGCGAGAAACACTTTCATGGAAAGGGGTTGCCAGGCTTCCCAAAATTAGGAATCTCCAGAAATCTCAGGAAATATTTTTTCACCCATACTGGATGATACTTTCAGGTAATGATCAGTACACTAAGGTGACTTGGTGCCCCAAATTTCGTTCTTCTATGTTGAAGCGTTCGTTTCCAGTAACAGTTTGAATTTTTAGGTTTCACTCTGTTTTCTCCTATATTGATAGATGTATTTGGAACTCTAAATCCAACACGGTTTGTGCTAGCTTCTTGAAACTTGACCCAATAATGTAGTTTCATGTTCTATCTCTATGTTTTGATTCCTCTTGATGTATCCCAAAGCAGTGACTGGCGAGAAACACTTTCATGGAAAGGGATTGCCAGGCTTCCCAAAATTACGAATCTCCAGAAATCTCAGCAAATATTTTTTCACCCAAACTGGATGATTCTTTCAGGTAATGATCAGTACACGAAGGCGACTTGGTTCCCCAAATATCTTTCTTCTATGTTGAAGCGTTCGTTTCCAGTAACAGTTTGAATTTTTGGTTTCACTCTGTTTTCTCCTATATTGATAGATGTATTTGGAACTCTAAATCCAACACGGTTTGTGCTAGCTTCTTGAAACTTGACACAATAAAGTAGTTTCACGTTCTATCTCTATGTTTGGATTCCTCTTGATGTAGCCCTAAGCAGTGACAGGCGAGAAACACTTTCATGGAAAGGGGTTGCCAGGCTTCTCAAAATTACGAATCTCCAGAAATCTCAGCAAATATTTTTTCACCCAAACTGGACGATACTTTCAGGTAATGATCAGTACAGGAAGGCGACTTGGTTCCCCAAATATCGTTCTTCTATGTTGAAGCGTTCGTTTCCAGTAACAGTTTGAATTTTTAGGTTTCACTCTGTTTTCTCCTATATTGATAGATGTATTTGGAACTCTAAATCCAACACGGTTTGTGCTAGCTTCTTGAAACTTGACACAATAAAGTAGTTTCACGTTCTATCTCTATGTTTGGATTCCTCTTGATGTAGCCCTAAGCAGTGACAGGCGAGAAACACTTTCATGGAAAGGGGTTGCCAGGCTTCCCAAAATTACGAATCTCCATAATTCTCAGCAAATATTTTTTCACCCAAACAGGTTGATACTATCAGGTAATGATCAGTACACTAAGGTGACTTGGTTCCCCAAATTTCGTTCTTCTATGTTGAAGCGTTCGTTTCCAGTAACAGTTTGAATATTTAGGTTTCACTCTGTTTTCTCCTATATTGATAGATGTATTTGGAACTCTAAATCCAACACGGTTTGTGCTAGCTTCTTGAAACTTGACACAATAAAGTAGTTTCACGTTCTATCTCTATGTTTTGTTTCCTCTTGATGTAGCCCTAAGCAGTGACTGGCGAGAAACACTTTCATGGAAAGGGGTTGCCAGGCTTCCCAAAATTACGAATTCCAGAAATCCCAGCAAATATTTTTTCACCCAAACAGGATGATACTTTCAGGTAATGATCAGTACACTAAGGTGACTTGGTGCCCCAAATTTCGTTCTTCTATGTTGAAGTGTTCGTTTCCAGTAACAGTTTGAATTTTTAGGTTTCACTCTGTTTTCTCCTATATTGATAGATGTATTTGGAACTCTACATCCAACACGGTTTGTGCTAGCTTCTTGAAACTTGATACAATAAAGTAGTTTCACGTTCTATCTCTATGTTTTGATTCCTCTTGATGTAGCCCTAAGCAGTGACTGGTGAGAAACACTTTCATGGAAAGGGTTTGCCATGCTTCCCAAAATTACGAATCTCCAGAAATCTCAGCAAATATTTTTTCACACAAACTGGATGATACTTTCAGGTAATGATCAGTACACGAAGGCGACTTGGTTCCCCAAATTTCGTTCTTCTATGTTGAAGCGTTCATTTCCAGTAACAGTTTGAATTTTTAGGTTTCACTGTGTTTTCTCCTATATTGATAGATGTATTTGGAACTCTAAATCCAACACGGTTTGTGCTAGCTTCTTGAAACTTGACACAATAAAGTAGTTTCACGTTCTGTCTCTATGTTTTGTTTCCTATTGATGTAGCCCTAAGCAGTGACAGGCGAGAAACACTTCCATGGAAAGGAGTTGCCAGGCTTCCCAAAATTACGAATCTCCAGAAATCTCAGCAAATATTTTTTCACCCAAACAGGATGATACTTTCAGGTAATGATCAGTACACGAAGGCGACGTGGTTCCCCAAATTTCGTTCTTCTATGTTGAAGCGTTCAATTCCAGTAACAGTTTGAATTTTTAGGTTTCACTCTGTTTTCGCCTATATTGATAGATGTATTTGGAACTCTAAATCCAACACGGTTTGTGCTAGCTTCTTGAAACTTGACACAATAAAGTAGTTTCACGTTCTATCTCTATGTTTTGTTTCCTCTTGATGTAGCCCTAAGCAGTGACAGGCGAGAAACACTTTCATGGAAAGGGGTTGCCAGGCTTCCCAAAATTACGAATCTCCATAAATCTCAGCAAATATTTTTCACCCAAACTTAATGATACTTTCAGGTAATGATCAGTACACGAAGGCGACTTGGTTCCCCAAATATCGTTCTTCTATGTTGAAGCATTCGTTTCCAGTAACAGTTTGAATTTTTAGGTTTCACTCTGTTTTCTCCTATATTGATAGATGTATTTGGAACTCTAAATCCAACACGGTTTGTGCTAGCTTCTTGAAACTTGACACAATAAAGTAGTTTCACGTTCTATCTCTATGTTTGTATTCCTCTTGATGTAGCCCTAAGCAGTGACAGGCGAGAAAAACTTTCATGGAAAGGGGTTGCCAGGCTTCCCAAAATTACGAATCTCCAGAAATCTCAGCAAATATTTTTTCACCCAAACAGGATGATAGTTTCAGGTAATGATCAGTACACGAAGGCGACTTGGTTCCCCAAATTTCGTTCTTCTATGTTGAAGCGTTCGTTTCCAGTAACAGTTTGAATTTTTAGGTGTCACTCTGTTTTCTCCCATATTGATAGATGTATTTGGAACTCTAAATCCAACACGGTTTGTGCTAGCTTCTTGAAACTTGATACAATAAAGTAGTTTCACGTTCTATCTCTATGTTTTGATTCCTCTTGATGTAGCCCTAAGCAGTGACTGGCGAGAAACACTTTCATGGAAAGGGTTTGCCATGCTTCCCAAAATTACGAATCTCCAGAAATCTCAGCAAATATTTTTTCACACAAACTGGATGATACTTTCAGGTAATGATCAGTACACGAAGGCGACTTGGTTCCCCAAATTTCGTTCTTCTATGTTGAAGCGTTCGTTTCCAGTAACAGTTTGAATTTTTAGGTTTCACTGTGTTTTCTCCTATATTGATAGATGTATTTGGAACTCTAAATCCAACACGGTTTGTGCTAGCTTCTTGAAACTTGACACAATAAAGTAGTTTCACGTTCTGTCTCTATGTTTTGTTTCCTCTTGATGTAGCCCTAAGCAGTGACAGGCGAGAAACACTTCCATGGAAAGGGGTTGCCAGGCTTCCCAAAATTACGAATCTCCAGAAATCTCAGCAAATATTTTTTCACCCAAACAGGATGATACTTTCAGGTAATGATCAGTACACGAAGGCGACTTGGTTCCCCAAATTTCGTTCTTCTATGTTGAAGCGTGCATTTCCAGTAAAAGTTTGAATTCTTAGGTTTCACTCTGTTTTCTCCTATATTGATAGATGTATTTGGAACTCTAAATCCAACACGGTTTGTGCTAGCTTCTTGAAACTTGACACAATAAAGTAGTTTCACGTTCTGTCTCTATGTTTTGTTTCCTCTTGATGTAGCCCTAAGCAGTGACAGGCGAGAAACACTTCCATGGAAAGGGGTTGCCAGGCTTCCCAAAATTACGAATCTCCAGAAATCTCAGCAAATATTTTTTCACCCAAACAGGATGATACTTTCAGGTAATGATCAGTACACGAAGGCGACTTGGTTCCCCAAATTTCGTTCTTCTATGTTGAAGCGTGCATTTCCAGTAAAAGTTTGAATTCTTAGGTTTCACTCTGTTTTCTCCTATATTGATAATTGTATTTGGAACTCTAAATCCAACACGGTTTGTGCTAGCTTCTTGAAACTTGACACAATAAAGTAGTTTCACGTTCTGTCTCTATGTTTTGTTTCCTCTTGATGTAGCCCTAAGCAGTGACAGGCGAGAAACCCTTCCATGGAAAGGGGTTGCCAGGCTTCCCAAAATTACGAATCTCCAGAAATCTCAGCAAATATTTTTTCACCCAAACAGGATGATACTTTCAGGTAATGATCAGTACACGAAGGCGACTTGGTTCCCCAAATTTCGTTCTTCTATGTTGAAGCGTGCATTTCCAGTAAAAGTTTGAATTCTTAGGTTTCACTCTGTTTTCTCCTATATTGATAGATGTATTTGGAACTCTAAATCCAACACGGTTTGGCTAGCTTCTTGAAACTTGACACAATAATGTAGTTTCACGTTCTATCTCTATGTTTGGATTCCTCTTGATGTAGCCCTAAGCAGTGACTGGCGAGAAACACTTTCATGGAAAGGGTTTGCCATGCTTCCCAAAATTACGAATCTCCAGAAATCTCAGCAAATATTTTTTCACACAAACTGGATGATACTTTCAGGTAATGATCAGTACACGAAGGCGACTTGGTTCCAGAAATTTCGTTCTTCTATGTTGAAGCGTTCGTTTCCAGTAACAGTTTGAATTTTTAGGTTTCACTGTGTTTTCTCCTATATTGATAGATGTATTTGGAACTCTAAATCCAACACGGTTTGTGCTAGCTTCTTGAAACTTGACACAATAAAGTAGTTTCACGTTCTATCTCTATGTTTTGATTCCTCTTGATGTATCCCTAAGCAGTGACTGGCGAGAAACACTTTCATGGAAAGGGGTTGCCAGGCTTCCCAAAATTACGAATCTCCATAAATCTCAGCAAATATTTTTTCACCCAAACTTGATGATACTTTCAGGTAATGATCAGTACATGATGGCGACTTGGTTCCCCAAATATCGTTCTTCTATGTTGAAGCGTTCGTTTCCAGTAACAGTTTGAATTTTTAGTTTTCACTCTGTTTTCTCCTATATTGATAGATGTATTTGGAACTCTAAATCCAACACGGTTTGTGCTAGCTTCTTGAAACTTGACACAATAAAGTAGTTTCACGTTCTATCTCTATGTTTGGATTCCTCTTGATGTAGCCCTAAGCAGTGACAGGCGAGAAACACTTTCATGGAAAGGGGTTGCCAGGCTTCCCAAAATTACGAATCTCCAGAAATCTCAGCAAATATTTTTTCAGCCAAACTGGATGATACTTTCAGGTAATGATTAGTACACGAAGGCGACTTGGTTCCCCAAATTTCGTTCTTCTATGTTGAAGCTTTCGTTTCCAGTAACAGTTTGAATTTTTAGGTTTCACTCTGTTTTCTCCTATATTGATAGATGTATTTGGAACTCTAAATCCAACACGGTTTGTGCTAGCTTCTTGAAACTTGACACAATAAAGTAGTTTCACGTTCTGTCTCTATGTTTTGTTTCCTCTTGATGTAGCCCTAAGCAGTGACTGGCGAGAAACACTTTCATGGAAAGGGGTTGCCAGGCTTCCCAAAATTACGAATCTCCAGAAATCTCAGCAAATATTTTTTTCACCCAAACAGGTTGATACTATCAGGTAATGATCAGTACACTAAGTTGACTTGGTGCCCCAAATTTCGTTCTTCTATGTTGAAGCGTTCGTTTCCAGTAACACTTTGAATTTTTAGGTTTCACTCTGTTTTCTCCTATATTGATAGATGTATTTGGAACTCTAAATCCAACACGGTTTGTGCTAGCTTCTTGAAACTTGATACAATAAAGTAGTTTCAGGTTCTATCTCTATGTTTTGATTCCTCTTGATGTATCCCAAAGCAGTGACTGGCGAGAAACACTTTCATGGAAAGGGTTTGCCATGCTTCCCAAAATTACGAATCTCCAGAAATCTCAGCAAATATTTTTTCACACAAACTGGATGATACTTTCAGGTAATGATCAGTACACGAAGGCGACTTGGTTCCCCAAATTTCGTTCTTCTATGTTGAAGCGTTCGTTTCCAGTAACAGTTTGAATTTTTAGGTTTCACTGTGTTTTCTCCTATATTGATAGATGTATTTGGAACTCTAAATCCAACACGGTTTGTGCTAGCTTGTTGAAACTTGACACAATAAAGTAGTTTCACGTTCTGTCTCTATGTTTTGTTTCCTCTTGATGTAGCCCTAAGCAGTGACAGGCGAGAAACACTTCCATGGAAAGGGCTTGCCAGGCTTCCCAAAATTATGAATCTCCAGAAATCTAAGCAAATATTTTTTCACCCAAACAGGATGATACTTTCAGGTAATGATCAGTACACGAAGGCGACTTGGTTCCCCAAATTTCGTTCTTCTATGTTGAAGCGTGCATTTCCAGTAAAAGTTTGAATTCTTAGGTTTCACTCTGTTTTCTCCTATATTGATAATTGTATTTGGAACTCTAAATCCAACACGGTTTGTGCTAGCTTCTTGAAACTTGACACAATAAAGTAGTTTCACGTTCTATCTCTATGTTTTGTTTCCTCTTGATGTAGCCCTAAGCAGTGACAGGCGAGAAACACTTTCATGGAAAGGGGTTGCCAGGCTTCCCAAAATTACGAATCTCCAGAAATCTCAGCAAATATTTTTTCACCCAAACTTGATGATACTTTCAGGTAATGATCAGTACATGACGGCGACTTGGTTCCCCAAATATCGTTCTTCTATGTTGAAGCATTCGTTTCCAGTAACAGTTTGAATTTTTAGTTTTCACTCTGTTTTCTCCTATATTGATAGATGTATTTGGAACTCTAAATCCAACACGGTTTGTGCTAGCTTCTTGAAGCTTTACACAATAAAGTAGTTTCACGTTCTATCTCTATGTTTTGATTCCTCTTGATGTAGCCCTAAGCAGTGACAGGCGAGAAACACTTCCATGGAAAGGGGTTGCCAGGCTTCCCAAAATTACGAATCTCCAGAAATCTCAGCAAATATTTTTTAACCCAAACAGGATGATAGTTTCAGGTAATGATCAGTACACGAAGGCGACTTGGTTCCCCAAATTTCGTTCTTCTATGTTGAAGCGTTCGTTTCCAGTAACAGTTTGAAATTTTAGGTTTCACTCTGTTTTCTCCTATATTGATAGATGTATTTGGAACCCTAAAACCAACACGGTTTGTGCTAGCTTCTTGAAACTTGACAAAATAAAGTAGTTTCAAGTTCTATCTCTATGTTTTGTTTCCTCTTGATGTAGCCCTAAGCAGTGACTGGCGAGAAACACTTACATGGAAAGGGGTTGCCAGGCTTCCCAAAATTACGAATCTCCATAAATCTCAGCAAATATTTTTTCACCCATACTGGATGATACTTTCAGGTAATGATCAGTACACTAAGGTGACTTGGTGCCCCAAATTTCGTTCTTCTATGTTGAAGCGTTCGTTTCCAGTAACAGTTTGAATTTTTAGGTTTCACTCTGTTTTCTCCTATATTGATAGATGTATTTGGAACTCTAAATCCAACACGGTTTGTGCTAGCTTCTTGAAACTTGACACAATAAAGTAGTTTCACGTTCTATCTCTATGTTTGGATTCCTCTTGATGTAGCCCTAAGCAGTGACAGGCGAGAAACACTTTCATGGAAAGGGGTTGCCAGGCTTCCCAAAATTACGAATCTCCAGAAATCTCAGCAAATATTTTTTCACCCAAACTGGATGATACTTTCAGGTAATGATCAGTACACGAAGGCGACTTGGTTCCCCAAATATCGTTCTTCTATGTTGAAGCGTTCGTTTCCAGTAACAGTTTGAATTTTTAGGTTTCACTCTGTTTTCTCCTATATTGATAGATGTATTTGGAACTCTAAATCCAACACGGTTTGTGCTAGCTTCTTGAAACTTGACACAATAAAGTAGTTTCACGCTCTATCTCTATGTTTGGATTCCTCTTGATGTAGCCCTAAGCAGTGACAGGAGAGAAACACTTTCATGGAAAGGGGTTGCCAGGCTTCCCAAAATTACGAATCTCCAGAATTCTCAGCAAATATTTTTTCACCCAAACAGGTTGATACTATCAGGTAATGATCAGTACACTAAGTTGACTTGGTGCCCCAAATTTCGTTCTTCTATGTTGAAGCGTTCGTTTCCAGTAACAGTTTGAATTTTTAGGTTTCACTCTGTTTTCTCCTATATTGATAGATGTATTTGGAACTCTAAATCCAACACGGTTTGTGCTAGCTTCTTGAAACTTGATACAATAAAGTAGTTTCACGTTCTATCTCTATGTTTTGATTCCTCTTGATGTATCCCAAAGCAGTGACTGGCGAGAAACACTTTCATGGAAAGGGTTTGCCATGCTTCCCAAAATTACGAATCTCCAGAAATCTCAGCAAATATTTTTTCACACAAACTGGATGATACTTTCAGGTAATGATCAGTACACGAAGGCGACTTGGTTCCCCAAATTTCGTTCTTCTATGTTGAAGCGTTCGTTTCCAGTAACAGTTTGAATTTTTAGGTTTCACTGTGTTTTCTCCTATATTGATAGATGTATTTGGAACTCTAAATCCAACACGGTTTGTGCTAGCTTCTTGAAACTTGACACAATAAAGTAGTTTCACGTTCTGTCTCTATGTTTTGTTTCCTCTTGATGTAGCCCTAAGCAGTGACAGGCGAGAAACACTTCCATGGAAAGGGGTTGCCAGGCTTCCCAAAATTACGAATCTCCAGAAATCTCAGCAAATATTTTTTCACCCAAACAGGATGATACTTTCAGGTAATGATTAGTACACGAAGGCGACTAGGTTCTCCAAATTTCGTTCTTCAATGTTGAAGCGTTCAATTCCAGTAACAGTTTGAATTTTTAGGTTTCACTCTGTTTTCTCCTATATTGATAGATGTATTTGGAACTCTAAATCCAACACGGTTTGTGCTAGCTTCTTGAAACTTGACACAATAAAGTAGTTTCACGTTCTATCTCTATGTTTTGTTTCCTCTTGATGTAGCCCTAAGCAGTGACAGGCGAGAAACACTTTCATGGAAAGGGGTTGCCAGGCTTCCCAAAATTACGAATCTCCAGAAATCTCAGGAAATATTTTTTCACCCATACTGGATGATACTTTCAGGTAATGATCAGTACACTAAGGTGACTTGGTGCCCCAAATTTCGTTCTTCTATGTTGAAGCGTTCGTTTCCAGTAACAGTTTGAATTTTTAGGTTTCACTCTGTTTTCTCCTATATTGATAGATGTATTTGGAACTCTAAATCCAACACGGTTTGTGCTAGCTTCTTGAAACTTGACCCAATAATGTAGTTTCATGTTCTATCTCTATGTTTTGATTCCTCTTGATGTATCCCAAAGCAGTGACTGGCGAGAAACACTTTCATGGAAAGGGATTGCCAGGCTTCCCAAAATTACGAATCTCCAGAAATCTCAGCAAATATTTTTTCACCCAAACTGGATGATTCTTTCAGGTAATGATCAGTACACGAAGGCGACTTGGTTCCCCAAATATCTTTCTTCTATGTTGAAGCGTTCGTTTCCAGTAACAGTTTGAATTTTTGGTTTCACTCTGTTTTCTCCTATATTGATAGATGTATTTGGAACTCTAAATCCAACACGGTTTGTGCTAGCTTCTTGAAACTTGACACAATAAAGTAGTTTCACGTTCTATCTCTATGTTTGGATTCCTCTTGATGTAGCCCTAAGCAGTGACAGGCGAGAAACACTTTCATGGAAAGGGGTTGCCAGGCTTCTCAAAATTACGAATCTCCAGAAATCTCAGCAAATATTTTTTCACCCAAACTGGATGATACTTTCAGGTAATGATCAGTACAGGAAGGCGACTTGGTTCCCCAAATATCGTTCTTCTATGTTGAAGCGTTCGTTTCCAGTAACAGTTTGAATTTTTAGGTTTCACTCTGTTTTCTCCTATATTGATAGATGTATTTGGAACTCTAAATCCAACACGGTTTGTGCTAGCTTCTTGAAACTTGACACAATAAAGTAGTTTCACGTTCTATCTCTATGTTTGGATTCCTCTTGATGTAGCCCTAAGCAGTGACAGGCGAGAAACACTTTCATGGAAAGGGGTTGCCAGGCTTCCCAAAATTACGAATCTCCAGAATTCTCAGCAAATATTTTTTCACCCAAACAGGTTGATACTATCAGGTAATGATCAGTACACTAAGGTGACTTGGTTCCCCAAATTTCGTTCTTCTATGTTGAAGCGTTCGTTTCCAGTAACAGTTTGAATATTTAGGTTTCACTCTGTTTTCTCCTATATTGATAGATGTATTTGGAACTCTAAATCCAACACGGTTTGTGCTAGCTTCTTGAAACTTGACACAATAAAGTAGTTTCACGTTCTATCTCTATGTTTTGTTTCCTCTTGATGTAGCCCTAAGCAGTGACTGGCGAGAAACACTTTCATGGAAAGGGGTTGCCAGGCTTCCCAAAATTACGAATTCCAGAAATCCCAGCAAATATTTTTTCACCCAAACAGGATGATACTTTCAGGTAATGATCAGTACACTAAGGTGACTTGGTGCCCCAAATTTCGTTCTTCTATGTTGAAGTGTTCATTTCCAGTAACAGTTTGAATTTTTAGGTTTCACTCTGTTTTCTCCTATATTGATAGATGTATTTGGAACTCTACATCCAACACGGTTTGTGCTAGCTTCTTGAAATTTGATACAATAAAGTAGTTTCACGTTCTATCTCTATGTTTTGATTCCTCTTGATGTAGCCCTAAGCAGTGACTGGTGAGAAACACTTTCATGGAAAGGGTTTGCCATGCTTCCCAAAATTACGAATCTCCAGAAATCTCAGAAAATATTTTTTCACACAAACTGGATGATACTTTCAGGTAATGATCAGTACACGAAGGCGACTTGGTTCCCCAAATTTCGTTCTTCTATGTTGAAGCGTTCATTTCCAGTAACAGTTTGAATTTTTAGGTTTCACTGTGTTTTCTCCTATATTGATAGATGTATTTGGAACTCTAAATCCAACACGGTTTGTGCTAGCTTCTTGAAACTTGACACAATAAAGTAGTTTCACGTTCTGTCTCTATGTTTTGTTTCCTCTTGATGTAGCCCTAAGCAGTGACAGGCGAGAAACACTTCCATGGAAAGGAGTTGCCAGGCTTCCCAAAATTACGAATCTCCAGAAATCTCAGCAAATATTTTTTCACCCAAACAGGATGATACTTTCAGGTAATGATCAGTACACGAAGGCGACGTGGTTCCCCAAATTTCGTTCTTCTATGTTGAAGCGTTCAATTCCAGTAACAGTTTGAATTTTTAGGTTTCACTCTGTTTTCGCCTATATTGATAGATGTATTTGGAACTCTAAATCCAACACGGTTTGTGCTAGCTTCTTGAAACTTGACACAATAAAGTAGTTTCACGTTCTATCTCTATGTTTTGTTTCCTCTTGATGTAGCCCTAAGCAGTGACAGGCGAGAAACACTTTCATGGAAAGGGGTTGCCAGGCTTCCCAAAATTACGAATCTCCATAAATCTCAGCAAATATTTTTCACCCAAACTTAATGATACTTTCAGGTAATGATCAGTACACGAAGGCGACTTGGTTCCCCAAATATCGTTCTTCTATGTTGAAGCATTCGTTTCCAGTAACAGTTTGAATTTTTAGGTTTCACTCTGTTTTCTCCTATATTGATAGATGTATTTGGAACTCTAAATCCAACACGGTTTGTGCTAACTTCTTGAAACTTGACACAATAAAGTAGTTTCACGTTCTATCTCTATGTTTGTATTCCTCTTGATGTAGCCCTAAGCAGTGACAGGCGAGAAAAACTTTCATGGAAAGGGGTTGCCAGGCTTCCCAAAATTACGAATCTCCAGAAATCTCAGCAAATATTTTTTCACCCAAACAGGATGATAGTTTCAGGTAATGATCAGTACACGTAGGCGACTTGGTTCCCCAAATTTCGTTCTTCTATGTTGAAGCGTTCGTTTCCAGTAACAGTTTGAATTTTTAGGTTTCACTCTGTTTTCTCCTATATTGATAGATGTATTTGGAACCCTAAATCCAACACGGTTTGTGCTAGCTTCTTGAAACTTGACACAATAAAGTAGTTTCAAGTTCTATCTCTATGTTTTGTTTCCTCTTGATGTAGCCCTAAGCAGTGACTGGCGAGAAACACTTACATGGAAAGGGTTTGCCATGCTTCCCAAAATTACGAATCTCCAGAAATCTCAGCTAATATTTTTTCACACAAACTGGATGATACTTTCAGGTAATGATCAGTACACGAAGGCGACTTGGTTCCCCAAATTTCGTTCTTCTATGTTGAAGCGTTCGTTTCCAGTAACAGTTTGAATTTTTAGGTTTCACTGTGTTTTCTCCTATATTGATAGATGTATTTGGAACTCTAAATCCAACACGGTTTGTGCTAGCTTCTTGAAACTTGACACAATAAAGTAGTTTCACGTTCTGTCTCTATGTTTTGTTTCCTCTTGATGTAGCCCTAAGCAGTGACAGGCGAGAAACACTTCCATGGAAAGGGGTTGCCAGGCTTCCCAAAATTACGAATCTCCAGAAATCTCAGCAAATATTTTTTCACCCAAACAGGATGATACTTTCAGGTAATGATCAGTACACGAAGGCGACTTGGTTCCCCAAATTTCGTTCTTCTATGTTGAAGCGTGCATTTCCAGTAAAAGTTTGAATTCTTAGGTTTCACTCTGTTTTCTCCTATATTGATAGATGTATTTGGAACTCTAAATCCAACACGGTTTGTGCTAGCTTCTTGAAACTTGACACAATAAAGTAGTTTCACGTTCTGTCTCTATGATTTGTTTCCTCTTGATGTAGCCCTAAGCAGTGACAGGCGAGAAACACTTCCATGGAAAGGGGTTGCCAGGCTTCCCAAAATTACGAATCTCCAGAAATCTCAGCAAATATTTTTTCACCCAAACAGGATGATAGTTTCAGGTAATGATCAGTACACGAAGGCGACTTGGTTCCCCAAATTTCGTTCTTCTATGTTGAAGCGTGCATTTCCAGTAAAAGTTTGAATTCTTAGGTTTCACTCTGTTTTCTCCTATATTGATAGATGTATTTGGAACTCTAAATCCAACACGGTTTGTGCTAGCTTCTTTAAACTTGACACAATAAAGTAGTTTCACGTTCTGTCTCTATGTTTTGTTTCCTCTTGATGTAGCCCTAAGCAGTGACAGGCGAGAAACACTTCCATGGAAAGGGGTTGCCAGGCTTCCCAAAATTACGAATCTCCAGAAATCTCAGCAAATATTTTTTCACCCAAACTGGATGATACTTTCAGGTAATGATCAGTACATGAAGGCGACTTGGTTCCCCAAATTTCGTTCTTCTATGTTGAAGCGTGCATTTCCAGTAAAAGTTTGAATTCTTAGGTTTCACTCTGTTTTCTCCTATATTGATAGATGTATTTGGAACTCTAAATCCAACACGGTTTGGCTAGCTTCTTGAAACTTGACACAATAATGTAGTTTCACGTTCTATCTCTATGTTTGGATTCCTCTTGATGTAGCCCTAAGCAGTGACTGGCGAGAAACACTTTCATGGAAAGGGTTTGCCATGCTTCACAAAATTACGAATCTCCAGAAATCTCAGCAAATATTTTTTCACACAAACTGGATGATACTTTCAGGTAATGATCAGTACACGAAGGCGACTTGGTTCCCCAAATTCCGTTCTTCTATGTTGAAGCGTTCGTTTCCAGTAACAGTTTGAATTTTTAGGTTTCACTCTGTTTTCTCCTATATTGATAGATGTATTTGGAACTCTAAATCCAACACGGTTTGTGCTAGCTTCTTGAAACTTGACACAATAAAGTAGTTTCACGTTCTATCTCTATGTTTTGATTCCTCTTGATGTATCCCTAAGCAGTGACTGGCGAGAAACACTTTCATGGAAAGGGGTTGCCAGGCTTCCCAAAATTACGAATCTCCATAAATCTCAGCAAATATTTTTTCAGCCAAACTTGATGATACTTTCAGGTAATGATCAGTACATGAAGGCGACTTGGTTCCCCAAATATCGTTCTTCTATGTTGAAGCGTTCGTTTCCAGTAACAGTTTGAATTTTTAGTTTTCACTCTGTTTTCTCCTATATTGATAGATGTATTTGGAACTCTAAATCCAACACGGTTTGTGCTAGCTTCTTGAAACTTGACACAATAAAGTAGTTTCACGTTCTATCTCTATGTTTGGATTCCTCTTGATGTAGCCCTAAGCAGTGACAGGCGAGAAACACTTTCATGGAAAGGGGTTGCCAGGCTTCCCAAAATTACGAATCTCCAGAAATCTCAGCAAATATTTTTTCAGCCAAACTGGATGATACTTTCAGGTAATGATTAGTACACGAAGGCGACTTGGTTCCCCAAATTTCGTTCTTCTATGTTGAAGCTTTCGATTCCAGTAACAGTTTGAATTTTTAGGTTTCACTCTGTTTTCTCCTATATTGATAGATGTATTTGGAACTCTAAATCCAACACGGTTTGTGCTAGCTTCTTGAAACTTGACACAATAAAGTAGTTTCACGTTCTATCTCTATGTTTTGATTCCTCTTGATGTAGCCCTAAGCAGTGACAGGCGAGAAACACTTCCATGGAAAGGGGTTGCCAGGCTTCCCAAAATTACGAATCTCCAGAAATCTCAGCAAATATTTTTTCACCCAAACAGGATGATAGTTTCAGGTAATGATCAGTACACGAAGGCGACTTGGTTCCCCAAATTTGGTTCTTCTATGTTGAAGCGTTCGTTTCCAGTAACAGTTTGAAATTTTAGGTTTCACTCTGTTTTCTCCTATATTGATAGATGTATTTGGAACCCTAAATCCAACACGGTTTGTGCTAGCTTCTTGAAACTTGACACAATAAAGTAGTTTCAAGTTCTATCTCTATGTTATGTTTCCTCTTGATGTAGCCCTAAGCAGTGACTGGCGAGAAACACTTACATGGAAAGGGGTTGCCAGGCTTCCCAAAATTACGAATCTCCAGAAATCTCAGGAAATATTTTTTCACCCATACTGGATGATACTTTCAGGTAATGATCAGTACACTAAGGTGACTTGGTGCCCCATATTTCGTTCTTCTATGTTGAAGCGTTCGTTTCCAGTAACAGTTTGAATTTTTAGGTTTCACTCTGTTTTCTCCTATATTGATAGATGTATTTGGAACTCTAAATCCAACACGGTTTGTGCTAGCTTCTTGAAACTTGACCCAATAATGTAGTTTCATGTTCTATCTCTATGTTTTGATTCCTCTTGATGTAGCCCTAAGCAGTGACTGGCGAGAAACACTTTCATGGAAAGGGATTGCCAGGCTTCCCAAAATTACGAATCTCCAGAAATCTCAGCAAATATTTTTTCACCCAAACTGGATGATTCTTTCAGGTAATGATCAGTACACGAAGGCGACTTGGTTCCCCAAATATCTTTCTTCTATGTTGAAGCGTTCGTTTCCATTAACAGTTTGAATTTTTGGTTTCACTCTGTTTTCTCTTATATTGATAGATGTATTTGGAACTCTAAATCCAACACGGTTTGTGCTAGCTTCTTGAAACTTGACACAATAAAGTAGTTTCACGTTCTGTCTCTATGTTTTGTTTCCTCTTGATGTAGCCCTAAGCAGTGACAGGCGAGAAACACTTCCATGGAAAGGAGTTGCCAGGCTTCCCAAAATTACGAATCTCCAGAAATCTCAGCAAATATTTTTTCACCCAAACAGGATGATACTTTCAGGTAATGATCAGTACACGAAGGCGACTTGGTTCCCCAAATTTCATTCTTCTATGTTGAAGCGTTCGTTTCCAGTAACAGTTTGAATTTTTAGGTTTCACTCTGTTTTCTCCTATATTGATAGATGTATTTGGAACTCTAAATCCAACACGGTTTGTGCTAGCTTCTTGAAACTTGACACAATAAAGTAGTTTCACGTTCTATCTCTATGTTTTGATTCCTCTTGATGTATCCCTAAGCAGTGACTGGCGAGAAACACTTTCATGGAAAGGGGTTGCCAGGCTTCCCAAAATTACGAATCTCCAGAAATCTCAGCAAATATTTTTTCAGCCAAACTTGATGATACTTTCAGGTAATGATCAGTACATGAAGGCGACTTGGTTCCCCAAATATCGTTCTTCTATGTTGAAGCGTTCGTTTCCAGTAACAGTTTGAATTTTTAGTTTTCACTCTGTTTTCTCCTATATTGATAGATGTATTTGGAACTCTAAATCCAACACGGTTTGTGCTAGCTTCTTGAAACTTGACACAATAAAGTAGTTTCACGTTCTATCTCTATGTTTGGATTCCTCTTGATGTAGCCCTAAGCAGTGACAGGCGAGAAACCCTTTCATGGAAAGGGGTTGCCAGGCTTCCCAAAATTACGAATCTCCAGAAATCTCAGCAAATATTTTTTCAGCCAAACTGGATGATACATTCAGGTAATGATTAGTACACGAAGGCGACTTGGTTCCCCAAATTTCGTTCTTCTATGTTGAAGCTTTCGTTTCCAGTAACAGTTTGAATTTTTAGGTTTCACTCTGTTTTCTCCTATATTGATAGATGTATTTGGAACTCTAAATCCAACAGGGTTTGTGCTAGCTTCTTGAAACTTGACACAATAAAGTAGTTTCACGTTCTGTCTCTATGTTTTGTTTACTCTTGATGTAGCCCTAAGCAGTGACTGGCGAGAAACACTTTCATGGAAAGGGGTTGCTAGGCTTCCCAAAATTACGAATCTCCAGAAATCTCAGCAAATATTTTTTCACCCAAACAGGTTGATACTATCAGGTAATGATCAGTACACTAAGTTGACTTGGTGCCCCAAATTTCGTTCTTCTATGTTGAAGCGTTCGTTTCCAGTAACAGTTTGAATTTTTAGGTTTCACTCTGTTTTCTCCTATATTGATAGATGTATTTGGAACTCTAAATCCAACACGGTTTGTGCTAGCTTCTTGAAACTTGATACAATAAAGTAGTTTCAGGTTCTATCTCTATGTTTTGATTCCTCTTGATGTATCCCAAAGCAGTGACTGGCGAGAAACACTTTCATGGAAAGGGTTTGCCATGCTTCCCAAAATTACGAATCTCCAGAAATCTCAGCAAATATTTTTTCACACAAACTGGATGATACTTTCAGGTAATGATCAGTACACGAAGGCGACTTGGTTCCCCAAATTTCGTTCTTCTATGTTGAAGCGTTCGTTTCCAGTAACAGTTTGAATTTTTAGGTTTCACTGTGTTTTCTCCTATATTGATAGATGTATTTGGAACTCTAAATCCAACACGGTTTGTGCTAGCTTCTTGAAACTTGACACAATAAAGTAGTTTCACGTTCTGTCTCTATGTTTTGTTTCCTCTTGATGTAGCCCTAAGCAGTGACAGGCGAGAAAAACTTTCATGGAAAGGGGTTGCCAGGCTTCCCAAAATTACGAATCTCCAGAAATCTCAGCAAATATTTTTTCACCCAAACAGGATGATAGTTTCAGGTAATGATCAGTACACGAAGGCGACTTGGTTCCCCAAATTTCGTTCTTCTATGTTGAAGCGTTCGTTTCCAGTAACAGTTTGAATTTTTAGGTTTCACTGTGTTTTCTCCTATATTGATAGATGTATTTGGAACTCTAAATCCAACACGGTTTGTGCTAGCTTCTTGAAACTTGACACAATAAAGTAGTTTCACGTTCTATCTCTATGTTTGGATTCCTCTTGATGTAGCCCTAAGCAGTGACAGGCGAGAAACACTTTCATGGAAAGGGGTTGCCAGGCTTCCCAAAATTACGAATCTCCAGAAATCTCAGCAAATATTTTTTCAGCCAAACTGGATGATACTTTCAGGTAATGATTAGTACACGAAGGCGACTTGGTTCCCCAAATTTCGTTCTTCTATGTTGAAGCTTTCGTTTCCAGTAACAGTTTGAATTTTTGGTTTCACTCTGTTTTCTCCTATATTGATAGATGTATTTGGAACTCTAAATCCAACACGGTTTGTGCTAGCTTCTTGAAACTTGATACAATAAAGTAGTTTCACGTTCTATCTCTATGTTTTGATTCCTCTTGATGTAGCCCTAAGCAGTGACTGGTGAGAAACACTTTCATGGAAAGGGTTTGCCATGCTTCCAAAAATTACGAATCTCCAGAAATCTCAGCAAATATTTTTTCACACAAACTGGATGATACTTTCAGGTAATGATCAGTACACATAGGCGACTTGGTTCCCCAAATTTCGTTCTTCTATGTTGAAGCGTTCGTTTCCAGTAACAGTTTGAATTTTTAGGTTTCACTGTGTTTTCTCCTATATTGATAGATGTATTTGGAACTCTAAATCCAACACGGTTTGTGCTAGCTTCTTGAAACTTGACACAATAAAGTAGTTTCACGTTCTGTCTCTATGTTTTGTTTCCTCTTGATGTAGCCCTAAGCAGTGACAGGCGAGAAACACTTCCATGGAAAGGAGTTGCCAGGCTTCCCAAAATTATGAATCTCCAGAAATCTCAGCAAATATTTTTTCACCCAAACAGGATGATACTTTCAGGTAATGATCAGTACACGAAGGCGACTTGGTTCCCCAAATTTCATTCTTCTATGTTGAAGCGTTCGTTTCCAGTAACAGTTTGAATTTTTAGGTTTCACTCTGTTTTCTCCTATATTGATAGATGTATTTGGAACTCTAAATCCAACACGGTTTGTGCTAGCTTCTTGAAACTTGACACAATAAAGTAGTTTCACGTTCTATCTCTATGTTTTGTTTCCTCTTGATGTAGCCCTAAGCAGTGACAGGCGAGAAACACTTCCATGGAAAGGGGTTGCCAGGCTTCCCAAAATTACGAATCTCCAGAAATCTCAGCAAATATTTTTTCACCCAAACAGGATGATACTTTCAGGTAATGATTAGTACACGAAGGCGACTAGGTTCTCCAAATTTCGTTCTTCAATGTTGAAGCGTTCAATTCCAGTAACAGTTTGAATTTTTAGGTTTCACTCTGTTTTCTCCTATATTGATAGATGTATTTGGAACTCTAAATCCAACACGGTTTGTGCTAGCTTCTTGAAACTTGACACAATAAAGTAGTTTCACGTTCTATCTCTATGTTTTGTTTCCTCTTGATGTAGCCCTAAGCAGTGACAGGCGAGAAACACTTTCATGGAAAGGGGTTGCCAGGCTTCCCAAAATTACGAATCTCCAGAAATCTCAGGAAATATTTTTTCACCCATACTGGATGATACTTTCAGGTAATGATCAGTACACTAAGGTGACTTGGTGCCCCAAATTTCGTTCTTCTATGTTGAAGCGTTCGTTTCCAGTAACAGTTTGAATTTTTAGGTTTCACTCTGTTTTCTCCTATATTGATAGATGTATTTGGAACTCTAAATCCAACACGGTTTGTGCTAGCTTCTTGAAACTTGACCCAATAATGTAGTTTCATGTTCTATCTCTATGTTTTGATTCCTCTTGATGTATCCCAAAGCAGTGACTGGCGAGAAACACTTTCATGGAAAGGGATTGCCAGGCTTCCCAAAATTACGAATCTCCAGAAATCTCAGCAAATATTTTTTCACCCAAACTGGATGATTCTTTCAGGTAATGATCAGTACACGAAGGCGACTTGGTTCCCCAAATATCTTTCTTCTATGTTGAAGCGTTCGTTTCCAGTAACAGTTTGAATTTTTGGTTTCACTCTGTTTTCTCCTATATTGATAGATGTATTTGGAACTCTAAATCCAACACGGTTTGTGCTAGCTTCTTGAAACTTGACACAATAAAGTAGTTTCACGTTCTATCTCTATGTTTGGATTCCTCTTGATGTAGCCCTAAGCAGTGACAGGCGAGAAACACTTTCATGGAAAGGGGTTGCCAGGCTTCTCAAAATTACGAATCTCCAGAAATCTCAGCAAATATTTTTTCACCCAAACTGGATGATACTTTCAGGTAATGATCAGTACAGGAAGGCGACTTGGTTCCCCAAATATCGTTCTTCTATGTTGAAGCGTTCGTTTCCAGTAACAGTTTGAATTTTTAGGTTTCACTCTGTTTTCTCCTATATTGATAGATGTATTTGGAACTCTAAATCCAACACGGTTTGTGCTAGCTTCTTGAAACTTGACACAATAAAGTAGTTTCACGTTCTATCTCTATGTTTGGATTCCTCTTGATGTAGCCCTAAGCAGTGACAGGCGAGAAACACTTTCATGGAAAGGGGTTGCCAGGCTTCCCAAAATTACGAATCTCCAGAATTCTCAGCAAATATTTTTTCACCCAAACAGGTTGATACTATCAGGTAATGATCAGTACACTAAGGTGACTTGGTTCCCCAAATTTCGTTCTTCTATGTTGAAGCGTTCGTTTCCAGTAACAGTTTGAATATTTAGGTTTCACTCTGTTTTCTCCTATATTGATAGATGTATTTGGAACTCTAAATCCAACACGGTTTGTGCTAGCTTCTTGAAACTTGACACAATAAAGTAGTTTCACGTTCTATCTCTATGTTTTGTTTCCTCTTGATGTAGCCCTAAGCAGTGACTGGCGAGAAACACTTTCATGGAAAGGGGTTGCCAGGCTTCCCAAAATTACGAATTCCAGAAATCCCAGCAAATATTTTTTCACCCAAACAGGATGATACTTTCAGGTAATGATCAGTACACTAAGGTGACTTGGTGCCCCAAATTTCGTTCTTCTATGTTGAAGTGTTCGTTTCCAGTAACAGTTTGAATTTTTAGGTTTCACTCTGTTTTCTCCTATATTGATAGATGTATTTGGAACTCTACATCCAACACGGTTTGTGCTAGCTTCTTGAAATTTGATACAATAAAGTAGTTTCACGTTCTATCTCTATGTTTTGATTCCTCTTGATGTAGCCCTAAGCAGTGACTGGTGAGAAACACTTTCATGGAAAGGGTTTGCCATGCTTCCCAAAATTACGAATCTCCAGAAATCTCAGAAAATATTTTTTCACACAAACTGGATGATACTTTCAGGTAATGATCAGTACACGAAGGCGACTTGGTTCCCCAAATTTCGTTCTTCTATGTTGAAGCGTTCATTTCCAGTAACAGTTTGAATTTTTAGGTTTCACTGTGTTTTCTCCTATATTGATAGATGTATTTGGAACTCTAAATCCAACACGGTTTGTGCTAGCTTCTTGAAACTTGACACAATAAAGTAGTTTCACGTTCTGTCTCTATGTTTTGTTTCCTCTTGATGTAGCCCTAAGCAGTGACAGGCGAGAAACACTTCCATGGAAAGGAGTTGCCAGGCTTCCCAAAATTACGAATCTCCAGAAATCTCAGCAAATATTTTTTCACCCAAACAGGATGATACTTTCAGGTAATGATCAGTACACGAAGGCGACGTGGTTCCCCAAATTTCGTTCTTCTATGTTGAAGCGTTCAATTCCAGTAACAGTTTGAATTTTTAGGTTTCACTCTGTTTTCGCCTATATTGATAGATGTATTTGGAACTCTAAATCCAACACGGTTTGTGCTAGCTTCTTGAAACTTGACACAATAAAGTAGTTTCACGTTCTATCTCTATGTTTTGTTTCCTCTTGATGTAGCCCTAAGCAGTGACAGGCGAGAAACACTTTCATGGAAAGGGGTTGCCAGGCTTCCCAAAATTACGAATCTCCATAAATCTCAGCAAATATTTTTCACCCAAACTTAATGATACTTTCAGGTAATGATCAGTACACGAAGGCGACTTGGTTCCCCAAATATCGTTCTTCTATGTTGAAGCATTCGTTTCCAGTAACAGTTTGAATTTTTAGGTTTCACTCTGTTTTCTCCTATATTGATAGATGTATTTGGAACTCTAAATCCAACACGGTTTGTGCTAACTTCTTGAAACTTGACACAATAAAGTAGTTTCACGTTCTATCTCTATGTTTGTATTCCTCTTGATGTAGCCCTAAGCAGTGACAGGCGAGAAAAACTTTCATGGAAAGGGGTTGCCAGGCTTCCCAAAATTACGAATCTCCAGAAATCTCAGCAAATATTTTTTCACCCAAACAGGATGATAGTTTCAGGTAATGATCAGTACACGTAGGCGACTTGGTTCCCCAAATTTCGTTCTTCTATGTTGAAGCGTTCGTTTCCAGTAACAGTTTGAATTTTTAGGTTTCACTCTGTTTTCTCCTATATTGATAGATGTATTTGGAACCCTAAATCCAACACTGTTTGTGCTAGCTTCTTGAAACTTGACACAATAAAGTAGTTTCAAGTTCTATCTCTATGTTTTGTTTCCTCTTGATGTAGCCCTAAGCAGTGACTGGCGAGAAACACTTACATGGAAAGGGTTTGCCATGCTTCCCAAAATTACGAATCTCCAGAAATCTCAGCTAATATTTTTTCACACAAACTGGATGATACTTTCAGGTAATGATCAGTACACGAAGGCGACTTGGTTCCCCAAATTTCGTTCTTCTATGTTGAAGCGTTCGTTTCCAGTAACAGTTTGAATTTTTAGGTTTCACTGTGTTTTCTCCTATATTGATAGATGTATTTGGAACTCTAAATCCAACACGGTTTGTGCTAGCTTCTTGAAACTTGACACAATAAAGTAGTTTCACGTTCTGTCTCTATGTTTTGTTTCCTCTTGATGTAGCCCTAAGCAGTGACAGGCGAGAAACACTTCCATGGAAAGGGGTTGCCAGGCTTCCCAAAATTACGAATCTCCAGAAATCTCAGCAAATATTTTTTCACCCAAACAGGATGATACTTTCAGGTAATGATCAGTACACGAAGGCGACTTGGTTCCCCAAATTTCGTTCTTCTATGTTGAAGCGTGCATTTCCAGTAAAAGTTTGAATTCTTAGGTTTCACTCTGTTTTCTCCTATATTGATAGATGTATTTGGAACTCTAAATCCAACACGGTTTGTGCTAGCTTCTTGAAACTTGACACAATAAAGTAGTTTCACGTTCTGTCTCTATGATTTGTTTCCTCTTGATGTAGCCCTAAGCAGTGACAGGCGAGAAACACTTCCATGGAAAGGGGTTGCCAGGCTTCCCAAAATTACGAATCTCCAGAAATCTCAGCAAATATTTTTTCACCCAAACAGGATGATAGTTTCAGGTAATGATCAGTACACGAAGGCGACTTGGTTCCCCAAATTTCGTTCTTCTATGTTGAAGCGTGCATTTCCAGTAAAAGTTTGAATTCTTAGGTTTCACTCTGTTTTCTCCTATATTGATAGATGTATTTGGAACTCTAAATCCAACACGGTTTGTGCTAGCTTCTTTAAACTTGACACAATAAAGTAGTTTCACGTTCTGTCTCTATGTTTTGTTTCCTCTTGATGTAGCCCTAAGCAGTGACAGGCGAGAAACACTTCCATGGAAAGGGGTTGCCAGGCTTCCCAAAATTACGAATCTCCAGAAATCTCAGCAAATATTTTTTCACCCAAACTGGATGATACTTTCAGGTAATGATCAGTACATGAAGGCGACTTGGTTCCCCAAATTTCGTTCTTCTATGTTGAAGCGTGCATTTCCAGTAAAAGTTTGAATTCTTAGGTTTCACTCTGTTTTCTCCTATATTGATAGATGTATTTGGAACTCTAAATCCAACACGGTTTGGCTAGCTTCTTGAAACTTGACACAATAATGTAGTTTCACGTTCTATCTCTATGTTTGGATTCCTCTTGATGTAGCCCTAAGCAGTGACTGGCGAGAAACACTTTCATGGAAAGGGTTTGCCATGCTTCACAAAATTACGAATCTCCAGAAATCTCAGCAAATATTTTTTCACACAAACTGGATGATACTTTCAGGTAATGATCAGTACACGAAGGCGACTTGGTTCCCCAAATTCCGTTCTTCTATGTTGAAGCGTTCGTTTCCAGTAACAGTTTGAATTTTTAGGTTTCACTCTGTTTTCTCCTATATTGATAGATGTATTTGGAACTCTAAATCCAACACGGTTTGTGCTAGCTTCTTGAAACTTGACACAATAAAGTAGTTTCACGTTCTATCTCTATGTTTTGATTCCTCTTGATGTATCCCTAAGCAGTGACTGGCGAGAAACACTTTCATGGAAAGGGGTTGCCAGGCTTCCCAAAATTACGAATCTCCATAAATCTCAGCAAATATTTTTTCAGCCAAACTTGATGATACTTTCAGGTAATGATCAGTACATGAAGGCGACTTGGTTCCCCAAATATCGTTCTTCTATGTTGAAGCGTTCGTTTCCAGTAACAGTTTGAATTTTTAGTTTTCACTCTGTTTTCTCCTATATTGATAGATGTATTTGGAACTCTAAATCCAACACGGTTTGTGCTAGCTTCTTGAAACTTGACACAATAAAGTAGTTTCACGTTCTATCTCTATGTTTGGATTCCTCTTGATGTAGCCCTAAGCAGTGACAGGCGAGAAACACTTTCATGGAAAGGGGTTGCCAGGCTTCCCAAAATTACGAATCTCCAGAAATCTCAGCAAATATTTTTTCAGCCAAACTGGATGATACTTTCAGGTAATGATTAGTACACGAAGGCGACTTGGTTCCCCAAATTTCGTTCTTCTATGTTGAAGCTTTCGATTCCAGTAACAGTTTGAATTTTTAGGTTTCACTCTGTTTTCTCCTATATTGATAGATGTATTTGGAACTCTAAATCCAACACGGTTTGTGCTAGCTTCTTGAAACTTGACACAATAAAGTAGTTTCACGTTCTATCTCTATGTTTTGATTCCTCTTGATGTAGCCCTAAGCAGTGACAGGCGAGAAACACTTCCATGGAAAGGGGTTGCCAGGCTTCCCAAAATTACGAATCTCCAGAAATCTCAGCAAATATTTTTTCACCCAAACAGGATGATAGTTTCAGGTAATGATCAGTACACGAAGGCGACTTGGTTCCCCAAATTTGGTTCTTCTATGTTGAAGCGTTCGTTTCCAGTAACAGTTTGAAATTTTAGGTTTCACTCTGTTTTCTCCTATATTGATAGATGTATTTGGAACCCTAAATCCAACACGGTTTGTGCTAGCTTCTTGAAACTTGACACAATAAAGTAGTTTCAAGTTCTATCTCTATGTTATGTTTCCTCTTGATGTAGCCCTAAGCAGTGACTGGCGAGAAACACTTACATGGAAAGGGGTTGCCAGGCTTCCCAAAATTACGAATCTCCAGAAATCTCAGGAAATATTTTTTCACCCATACTGGATGATACTTTCAGGTAATGATCAGTACACTAAGGTGACTTGGTGCCCCATATTTCGTTCTTCTATGTTGAAGCGTTCGTTTCCAGTAACAGTTTGAATTTTTAGGTTTCACTCTGTTTTCTCCTATATTGATAGATGTATTTGGAACTCTAAATCCAACACGGTTTGTGCTAGCTTCTTGAAACTTGACCCAATAATGTAGTTTCATGTTCTATCTCTATGTTTTGATTCCTCTTGATGTAGCCCTAAGCAGTGACTGGCGAGAAACACTTTCATGGAAAGGGATTGCCAGGCTTCCCAAAATTACGAATCTCCAGAAATCTCAGCAAATATTTTTTCACCCAAACTGGATGATTCTTTCAGGTAATGATCAGTACACGAAGGCGACTTGGTTCCCCAAATATCTTTCTTCTATGTTGAAGCGTTCGTTTCCATTAACAGTTTGAATTTTTGGTTTCACTCTGTTTTCTCTTATATTGATAGATGTATTTGGAACTCTAAATCCAACACGGTTTGTGCTAGCTTCTTGAAACTTGACACAATAAAGTAGTTTCACGTTCTGTCTCTATGTTTTGTTTCCTCTTGATGTAGCCCTAAGCAGTGACAGGCGAGAAACACTTCCATGGAAAGGAGTTGCCAGGCTTCCCAAAATTACGAATCTCCAGAAATCTCAGCAAATATTTTTTCACCCAAACAGGATGATACTTTCAGGTAATGATCAGTACACGAAGGCGACTTGGTTCCCCAAATTTCATTCTTCTATGTTGAAGCGTTCGTTTCCAGTAACAGTTTGAATTTTTAGGTTTCACTCTGTTTTCTCCTATATTGATAGATGTATTTGGAACTCTAAATCCAACACGGTTTGTGCTAGCTTCTTGAAACTTGACACAATAAAGTAGTTTCACGTTCTATCTCTATGTTTTGATTCCTCTTGATGTATCCCTAAGCAGTGACTGGCGAGAAACACTTTCATGGAAAGGGGTTGCCAGGCTTCCCAAAATTACGAATCTCCAGAAATCTCAGCAAATATTTTTTCAGCCAAACTTGATGATACTTTCAGGTAATGATCAGTACATGAAGGCGACTTGGTTCCCCAAATATCGTTCTTCTATGTTGAAGCGTTCGTTTCCAGTAACAGTTTGAATTTTTAGTTTTCACTCTGTTTTCTCCTATATTGATAGATGTATTTGGAACTCTAAATCCAACACGGTTTGTGCTAGCTTCTTGAAACTTGACACAATAAAGTAGTTTCACGTTCTATCTCTATGTTTGGATTCCTCTTGATGTAGCCCTAAGCAGTGACAGGCGAGAAACCCTTTCATGGAAAGGGGTTGCCAGGCTTCCCAAAATTACGAATCTCCAGAAATCTCAGCAAATATTTTTTCAGCCAAACTGGATGATACATTCAGGTAATGATTAGTACACGAAGGCGACTTGGTTCCCCAAATTTCGTTCTTCTATGTTGAAGCTTTCGTTTCCAGTAACAGTTTGAATTTTTAGGTTTCACTCTGTTTTCTCCTATATTGATAGATGTATTTGGAACTCTAAATCCAACAGGGTTTGTGCTAGCTTCTTGAAACGTGACACAATAAAGTAGTTTCACGTTCTGTCTCTATGTTTTGTTTACTCTTGATGTAGCCCTAAGCAGTGACTGGCGAGAAACACTTTCATGGAAAGGGGTTGCTAGGCTTCCCAAAATTACGAATCTCCAGAAATCTCAGCAAATATTTTTTCACCCAAACAGGTTGATACTATCAGGTAATGATCAGTACACTAAGTTGACTTGGTGCCCCAAATTTCGTTCTTCTATGTTGAAGCGTTCGTTTCCAGTAACAGTTTGAATTTTTAGGTTTCACTCTGTTTTCTCCTATATTGATAGATGTATTTGGAACTCTAAATCCAACACGGTTTGTGCTAGCTTCTTGAAACTTGATACAATAAAGTAGTTTCAGGTTCTATCTCTATGTTTTGATTCCTCTTGATGTATCCCAAAGCAGTGACTGGCGAGAAACACTTTCATGGAAAGGGTTTGCCATGCTTCCCAAAATTACGAATCTCCAGAAATCTCAGCAAATATTTTTTCACACAAACTGGATGATACTTTCAGGTAATGATCAGTACACGAAGGCGACTTGGTTCCCCAAATTTCGTTCTTCTATGTTGAAGCGTTCGTTTCCAGTAACAGTTTGAATTTTTAGGTTTCACTGTGTTTTCTCCTATATTGATAGATGTATTTGGAACTCTAAATCCAACACGGTTTGTGCTAGCTTCTTGAAACTTGACACAATAAAGTAGTTTCACGTTCTGTCTCTATGTTTTGTTTCCTCTTGATGTAGCCCTAAGCAGTGACAGGCGAGAAAAACTTTCATGGAAAGGGGTTGCCAGGCTTCCCAAAATTACGAATCTCCAGAAATCTCAGCAAATATTTTTTCACCCAAACAGGATGATAGTTTCAGGTAATGATCAGTACACGAAGGCGACTTGGTTCCCCAAATTTCGTTCTTCTATGTTGAAGCGTTCGTTTCCAGTAACAGTTTGAATTTTTAGGTTTCACTGTGTTTTCTCCTATATTGATAGATGTATTTGGAACTCTAAATCCAACACGGTTTGTGCTAGCTTCTTGAAACTTGACACAATAAAGTAGTTTCACGTTCTATCTCTATGTTTGGATTCCTCTTGATGTAGCCCTAAGCAGTGACAGGCGAGAAACACTTTCATGGAAAGGGGTTGCCAGGCTTCCCAAAATTACGAATCTCCAGAAATCTCAGCAAATATTTTTTCAGCCAAACTGGATGATACTTTCAGGTAATGATTAGTACACGAAGGCGACTTGGTTCCCCAAATTTCGTTCTTCTATGTTGAAGCTTTCGTTTCCAGTAACAGTTTGAATTTTTGGTTTCACTCTGTTTTCTCCTATATTGATAGATGTATTTGGAACTCTAAATCCAACACGGTTTGTGCTAGCTTCTTGAAACTTGATACAATAAAGTAGTTTCACGTTCTATCTCTATGTCTTGATTCCTCTTGATGTAGCCCTAAGCAGTGACTGGTGAGAAACACTTTCATGGAAAGGGTTTGCCATGCTTCCAAAAATTACGAATCTCCAGAAATCTCAGCAAATATTTTTTCACACAAACTGGATGATACTTTCAGGTAATGATCAGTACACATAGGCGACTTGGTTCCCCAAATTTCGTTCTTCTATGTTGAAGCGTTCGTTTCCAGTAACAGTTTGAATTTTTAGGTTTCACTGTGTTTTCTCCTATATTGATAGATGTATTTGGAACTCTAAATCCAACACGGTTTGTGCTAGCTTCTTGAAACTTGACACAATAAAGTAGTTTCACGTTCTGTCTCTATGTTTTGTTTCCTCTTGATGTAGCCCTAAGCAGTGACAGGCGAGAAACACTTCCATGGAAAGGAGTTGCCAGGCTTCCCAAAATTATGAATCTCCAGAAATCTCAGCAAATATTTTTTCACCCAAACAGGATGATACTTTCAGGTAATGATCAGTACACGAAGGCGACTTGGTTCCCCAAATTTCATTCTTCTATGTTGAAGCGTTCGTTTCCAGTAACAGTTTGAATTTTTAGGTTTCACTCTGTTTTCTCCTATATTGATAGATGTATTTGGAACTCTAAATCCAACACGGTTTGTGCTAGCTTCTTGAAACTTGACACAATAAAGTAGTTTCACGTTCTATCTCTATGTTTTGATTCCTCTTGATGTAGCCCTAAGCAGTGACAGGCGAGAAACACTTCCATGGAAAGGGGTTGCCAGGCTTCCCAAAATTACGAATCTCCAGAAATCTCAGCAAATATTTTTTCACCCAAACAGGATGATAGTTTCAGGTAATGATCAGTACACGAAGGCGACTTGGTTCCCCAAATTTGGTTCTTCTATGTTGAAGCGTTCGTTTCCAGTAACAGTTTGAAATTTTAGGTTTCACTCTGTTTTCTCCTATATTGATAGATGTATTTGGAACCCTAAATCCAACACGGTTTGTGCTAGCTTCTTGAAACTTGACACAATAAAGTAGTTTCAAGTTCTATCTCTATGTTATGTTTCCTCTTGATGTAGCCCTAAGCAGTGACTGGCGAGAAACACTTACATGGAAAGGGGTTGCCAGGCTTCCCAAAATTACGAATCTCCAGAAATCTCAGGAAATATTTTTTCACCCATACTGGATGATACTTTCAGGTAATGATCAGTACACTAAGGTGACTTGGTGCCCCAAATTTCGTTCTTCTATGTTGAAGCGTTCGTTTCCAGTAACAGTTTGAATTTTTAGGTTTCACTCTGTTTTCTCCTATATTGATAGATGTATTTGGAACTCTAAATCCAACACGGTTTGTGCTAGCTTCTTGAAACTTGACCCAATAATGTAGTTTCATGTTCTATCTCTATGTTTTGATTCCTCTTGATGTAGCCCTAAGCAGTGACTGGCGAGAAACACTTTCATGGAAAGGGATTGCCAGGCTTCCCAAAATTACGAATCTCCAGAAATCTCAGCAAATATTTTTTCACCCAAACTGGATGATTCTTTCAGGTAATGATCAGTACACGAAGGCGACTTGGTTCCCCAAATATCTTTCTTCTATGTTGAAGCGTTCATTTCCAGTAACAGTTTGAATTTTTGGTTTCACTCTGTTTTCTCCTATATTGATAGATGTATTTGGAACTCTAAATCCAACACGGTTTGTGCTAGCTTCTTGAAACTTGATACAATAAAGTAGTTTCACGTTCTATCTCTATGTTTTGATTCCTCTTGATGTAGCCCTAAGCAGTGACTGGTGAGAAACACTTTCATGGAAAGGGTTTGCCATGCTTCCAAAAATTACGAATCTCCAGAAATCTCAGCAAATATTTTTTCACACAAACTGGATGATACTTTCAGGTAATGATCAGTACACATAGGCGACTTGGTTCCCCAAAT
Organism: Spermophilus citellus; assembly: GCF_964194105.1. NCBI lineage: Eukaryota > Metazoa > Chordata > Mammalia > Rodentia > Sciuridae > Spermophilus > Spermophilus citellus. The sequence continues at coordinate 3,167,110 of NC_138192.1, read as the reverse complement.
TTCGTTCTTCTATGTTGAAGCGTTCGTTTCCAGTAACAGTTTGAATTTTTAGGTTTCACTGTGTTTTCTCCTATATTGATAGATGTATTTGGAACTCTAAATCCAACACGGTTTGTGCTAGCTTCTTGAAACTTGACACAATAAAGTAGTTTCACGTTCTGTCTCTATGTTTTGTTTCCTCTTGATGTAGCCCTAAGCAGTGACAGGCGAGAAACACTTCCATGGAAAGGAGTTGCCAGGCTTCCCAAAATTACGAATCTCCAGAAATCTCAGCAAATATTTTTTCACCCAAACAGGATGATACTTTCAGGTAATGATCAGTACACGAAGGCGACTTGGTTCCCCAAATTTCATTCTTCTATGTTGAAGCGTTCGTTTCCAGTAACAGTTTGAATTTTTAGGTTTCACTCTGTTTTCTCCTATATTGATAGATGTATTTGGAACTCTAAATCCAACACGGTTTGTGCTAGCTTCTTGAAACTTGACACAATAAAGTAGTTTCACGTTCTATCTCTATGTTTTGATTCCTCTTGATGTATCCCTAAGCAGTGACTGGCGAGAAACACTTTCATGGAAAGGGGTTGCCAGGCTTCCCAAAATTACGAATCTCCAGAAATCTCAGCAAATATTTTTTCAGCCAAACTTGATGATACTTTCAGGTAATGATCAGTACATGAAGGCGACTTGGTTCCCCAAATATCGTTCTTCTATGTTGAAGCGTTCGTTTCCAGTAACAGTTTGAATTTTTAGTTTTCACTCTGTTTTCTCCTATATTGATAGATGTATTTGGAACTCTAAATCCAACACGGTTTGTGCTAGCTTCTTGAAACTTGACACAATAAAGTAGTTTCACGTTCTATCTCTATGTTTGGATTCCTCTTGATGTAGCCCTAAGCAGTGACAGGCGAGAAACCCTTTCATGGAAAGGGGTTGCCAGGCTTCCCAAAATTACGAATCTCCAGAAATCTCAGCAAATATTTTTTCAGCCAAACTGGATGATACTTTCAGGTAATGATTAGTACACGAAGGCGACTTGGTTCCCCAAATTTCGTTCTTCTATGTTGAAGCTTTCGTTTCCAGTAACAGTTTGAATTTTTAGGTTTCACTCTGTTTTCTCCTATATTGATAGATGTATTTGGAACTCTAAATCCAACAGGGTTTGTGCTAGCTTCTTGAAACTTGACACAATAAAGTAGTTTCACGTTCTGTCTCTATGTTTTGTTTACTCTTGATGTAGCCCTAAGCAGTGACTGGCGAGAAACACTTTCATGGAAAGGGGTTGCTAGGCTTCCCAAAATTACGAATCTCCAGAAATCTCAGCAAATATTTTTTCACCCAAACAGGTTGATACTATCAGGTAATGATCAGTACACTAAGTTGACTTGGTGCCCCAAATTTCGTTCTTCTATGTTGAAGCGTTCGTTTCCAGTAACAGTTTGAATTTTTAGGTTTCACTCTGTTTTCTCCTATATTGATAGATGTATTTGGAACTCTAAATCCAACACGGTTTGTGCTAGCTTCTTGAAACTTGATACAATAAAGTAGTTTCAGGTTCTATCTCTATGTTTTGATTCCTCTTGATGTATCCCAAAGCAGTGACTGGCGAGAAACACTTTCATGGAAAGGGTTTGCCATGCTTCCCAAAATTACGAATCTCCAGAAATCTCAGCAAATATTTTTTCACACAAACTGGATGATACTTTCAGGTAATGATCAGTACACGAAGGCGACTTGGTTCCCCAAATTTCGTTCTTCTATGTTGAAGCGTTCGTTTCCAGTAACAGTTTGAATTTTTAGGTTTCACTGTGTTTTCTCCTATATTGATAGATGTATTTGGAACTCTAAATCCAACACGGTTTGTGCTAGCTTCTTGAAACTTGACACAATAAAGTAGTTTCACGTTCTGTCTCTATGTTTTGTTTCCTCTTGATGTAGCCCTAAGCAGTGACAGGCGAGAAAAACTTTCATGGAAAGGGGTTGCCAGGCTTCCCAAAATTACGAATCTCCAGAAATCTCAGCAAATATTTTTTCACCCAAACAGGATGATAGTTTCAGGTAATGATCAGTACACGAAGGCGACTTGGTTCCCCAAATTTCGTTCTTCTATGTTGAAGCGTTCGTTTCCAGTAACAGTTTGAATTTTTAGGTTTCACTGTGTTTTCTCCTATATTGATAGATGTATTTGGAACTCTAAATCCAACACGGTTTGTGCTAGCTTCTTGAAACTTGACACAATAAAGTAGTTTCACGTTCTATCTCTATGTTTGTATTCCTATTGATGTAGCCCTAAGCAGTGACAGGCGAGAAAAACTTTCATGGAAAGGGGTTGCCAGGCTTCCCAAAATTACGAATCTCCAGAAATCTCAGCAAATATTTTTTCACCCAAACAGGATGATAGTTTCAGGTAATGATCAGTACACGAAGGCGACTTGGTTCCCCAAATTTCGTTCTTCTATGTTGAAGCGTTCGTTTCCAGTAACAGTTTGAATTTTTAGGTTTCACTCTGTTTTCTCCTATATTGATAGATGTATTTGGAACCCTAAATCCAACACGGTTTGTGCTAGCTTCTTGAAACTTGACACAATAAAGTAGTTTCAAGTTCTATCTCTATGTTTTGTTTCCTCTTGATGTAGCCCTAAGCAGTGACTGGCGAGAAACACTTACATGGAAAGGGTTTGCCATGCTTCCCAAAATTACGAATCTCCAGAAATCTCAGCTAATATTTTTTCACACAAACTGGATGATACTTTCAGGTAATGATCAGTACACGAAGGCGACTTGGTTCCCCAAATTTCGTTCTTCTATGTTGAAGCGTTCGTTTCCAGTAACAGTTTGAATTTTTAGGTTTCACTGTGTTTTCTCCTATATTGATAGATGTATTTGGAACTCTAAATCCAACACGGTTTGTGCTAGCTTCTTGAAACTTGACACAATAAAGTAGTTTCACGTTCTGTCTCTATGTTTTGTTTCCTCTTGATGTAGCCCTAAGCAGTGACAGGCGAGAAACACTTCCATGGAAAGGGGTTGCCAGGCTTCCCAAAATTACGAATCTCCAGAAATCTCAGCAAATATTTTTTCACCCAAACAGGATGATACTTTCAGGTAATGATCAGTACATGAAGGCGACTTGGTTCCCCAAATTTCGTTCTTCTATGTTGAAGCGTGCATTTCCAGTAAAAGTTTGAATTCTTAGGTTTCACTCTGTTTTCTCCTATATTGATAGATGTATTTGGAACTCTAAATCCAACACGGTTTGTGCTAGCTTCTTGAAACTTGACACAATAAAGTAGTTTCACGTTCTGTCTCTATGATTAGTTTCCTCTTGATGTAGCCCTAAGCAGTGACAGGCGAGAAACACTTCCATGGAAAGGGGTTGCCAGGCTTCCCAAAATTACGAATCTCCAGAAATCTCAGCAAATATTTTTTCACCCAAACAGGATGATAGTTTCAGGTAATGATCAGTACACGAAGGCGACTTGGTTCCCCAAATTTCGTTCTTCTATGTTGAAGCGTGCATTTCCAGTAAAAGTTTGAATTCTTAGGTTTCACTCTGTTTTCTCCTATATTGATAGATGTATTTGGAACTCTAAATCCAACACGGTTTGTGCTAGCTTCTTTAAACTTGACACAATAAAGTAGTTTCACGTTCTGTCTCTATGTTTTGTTTCCTCTTGATGTAGCCCTAAGCAGTGACAGGCGAGAAACACTTCCATGGAAAGGGGTTGCCAGGCTTCCCAAAATTACGAATCTCCAGAAATCTCAGCAAATATTTTTTCACCCAAACTGGATGATACTTTCAGGTAATGATCAGTACACGAAGGCGACTTGGTTCCCCAAATTTCGTTCTTCTATGTTGAAGCGTGCATTTCCAGTAAAAGTTTGAATTCTTAGGTTTCACTCTGTTTTCTCCTATATTGATAGATGTATTTGGAACTCTAAATCCAACACGGTTTGGCTAGCTTCTTGAAACTTGACACAATAATGTAGTTTCACGTTCTATCTCTATGTTTGGATTCCTCTTGATGTAGCCCTAAGCAGTGACTGGCGAGAAACACTTTCATGGAAAGGGTTTGCCATGCTTCACAAAATTACGAATCTCCAGAAATCTCAGCAAATATTTTTTCACACAAACTGGATGATACTTTCAGGTAATGATCAGTACACGAAGGCGACTTGGTTCCCCAAATTTCGTTCTTCTATGTTGAAGCGTTCGTTTCCAGTAACAGTTTGAATTTTTAGGTTTCACTCTGTTTTCTCCTATATTGATAGATGTATTTGGAACTCTAAATCCAACACGGTTTGTGCTAGCTTCTTGAAACTTGACACAATAAAGTAGTTTCACGTTCTATCTCTATGTTTTGATTCCTCTTGATGTATCCCTAAGCAGTGACTGGCGAGAAACACTTTCATGGAAAGGGGTTGCCAGGCTTCCCAAAATTACGAATCTCCATAAATCTCAGCAAATATTTTTTCAGCCAAACTTGATGATACTTTCAGGTAATGATCAGTACATGAAGGCGACTTGGTTCCCCAAATATCGTTCTTCTATGTTGAAGCGTTCGTTTCCAGTAACAGTTTGAATTTTTAGTTTTCACTCTGTTTTCTCCTATATTGATAGATGTATTTGGAACTCTAAATCCAACACGGTTTGTGCTAGCTTCTTGAAACTTGACACAATAAAGTAGTTTCACGTTCTATCTCTATGTTTGGATTCCTCTTGATGTAGCCCTAAGCAGTGACAGGCGAGAAACACTTTCATGGAAAGGGGTTGCCAGGCTTCCCAAAATTACGAATCTCCAGAAATCTCAGCAAATATTTTTTCAGCCAAACTGGATGATACTTTCAGGTAATGATTAGTACACGAAGGCGACTTGGTTCCCCAAATTTCGTTCTTCTATGTTGAAGCTTTCGTTTCCAGTAACAGTTTGAATTTTTAGGTTTCACTCTGTTTTCTCCTATATTGATAGATGTATTTGGAACTCTAAATCCAACACGGTTTGTGCTAGCTTCTTGAAACTTGACACAATAAAGTAGTTTCACGTTCTATCTCTATGTTTTGATTCCTCTTGATGTAGCCCTAAGCAGTGACAGGCGAGAAACACTTCCATGGAAAGGGGTTGCCAGGCTTCCCAAAATTACGAATCTCCAGAAATCTCAGCAAATATTTTTTCACCCAAACAGGATGATAGTTTCAGGTAATGATCAGTACACGAAGGCGACTTGGTTCCCCAAATTTGGTTCTTCTATGTTGAAGCGTTCGTTTCCAGTAACAGTTTGAAATTTTAGGTTTCACTCTGTTTTCTCCTATATTGATAGATGTATTTGGAACCCTAAATCCAACACGGTTTGTGCTAGCTTCTTGAAACTTGACACAATAAAGTAGTTTCAAGTTCTATCTCTATGTTATGTTTCCTCTTGATGTAGCCCTAAGCAGTGACTGGCGAGAAACACTTACATGGAAAGGGGTTGCCAGGCTTCCCAAAATTACGAATCTCCAGAAATCTCAGGAAATATTTTTTCACCCATACTGGATGATACTTTCAGGTAATGATCAGTACACTAAGGTGACTTGGTGCCCCAAATTTCGTTCTTCTATGTTGAAGCGTTCGTTTCCAGTAACAGTTTGAATTTTTAGGTTTCACTCTGTTTTCTCCTATATTGATAGATGTATTTGGAACTCTAAATCCAACACGGTTTGTGCTAGCTTCTTGAAACTTGACCCAATAATGTAGTTTCATGTTCTATCTCTATGTTTTGATTCCTCTTGATGTAGCCCTAAGCAGTGACTGGCGAGAAACACTTTCATGGAAAGGGATTGCCAGGCTTCCCAAAATTACGAATCTCCAGAAATCTCAGCAAATATTTTTTCACCCAAACTGGATGATTCTTTCAGGTAATGATCAGTACACGAAGGCGACTTGGTTCCCCAAATATCTTTCTTCTATGTTGAAGCGTTCGTTTCCAGTAACAGTTTGAATTTTTGGTTTCACTCTGTTTTCTCCTATATTGATAGATGTATTTGGAACTCTAAATCCAACACGGTTTGTGCTAGCTTCTTGAAACTTGATACAATAAAGTAGTTTCACGTTCTATCTCTATGTTTTGATTCCTCTTGATGTAGCCCTAAGCAGTGACTGGTGAGAAACACTTTCATGGAAAGGGTTTGCCATGCTTCCAAAAATTACGAATCTCCAGAAATCTCAGCAAATATTTTTTCACACAAACTGGATGATACTTTCAGGTAATGATCAGTACACATAGGCGACTTGGTTCCCCAAATTTCGTTCTTCTATGTTGAAGCGTTCGTTTCCAGTAACAGTTTGAATTTTTAGGTTTCACTGTGTTTTCTCCTATATTGATAGATGTATTTGGAACTCTAAATCCAACACGGTTTGTGCTAGCTTCTTGAAACTTGACACAATAAAGTAGTTTCACGTTCTGTCTCTATGTTTTGTTTCCTCTTGATGTAGCCCTAAGCAGTGACAGGCGAGAAACACTTCCATGGAAAGGAGTTGCCAGGCTTCCCAAAATTACGAATCTCCAGAAATCTCAGCAAATATTTTTTCACCCAAACAGGATGATACTTTCAGGTAATGATCAGTACACGAAGGCGACTTGGTTCCCCAAATTTCATTCTTCTATGTTGAAGCGTTCCTTTCCAGTAACAGTTTGAATTTTTAGGTTTCACTCTGTTTTCTCCTATATTGATAGATGTATTTGGAACTCTAAATCCAACACGGTTTGTGCTAGCTTCTTGAAACTTGACACAATAAAGTAGTTTCACGTTCTATCTCTATGTTTTGATTCCTCTTGATGTATCCCTAAGCAGTGACTGGCGAGAAACACTTTCATGGAAAGGGGTTGCCAGGCTTCCCAAAATTACGAATCTCCAGAAATCTCAGCAAATATTTTTTCAGCCAAACTTGATGATACTTTCAGGTAATGATCAGTACATGAAGGCGACTTGGTTCCCCAAATATCGTTCTTCTATGTTGAAGCGTTCGTTTCCAGTAACAGTTTGAATTTTTAGTTTTCACTCTGTTTTCTCCTATATTGATAGATGTATTTGGAACTCTAAATCCAACACGGTTTGTGCTGGCTTCTTGAAACTTGACACAATAAAGTAGTTTCACGTTCTATCTCTATGTTTGGATTCCTCTTGATGTAGCCCTAAGCAGTGACAGGCGAGAAACCCTTTCATGGAAAGGGGTTGCCAGGCTTCCCAAAATTACGAATCTCCAGAAATCTCAGCAAATATTTTTTCAGCCAAACTGGATGATACTTTCAGGTAATGATTAGTACACGAAGGCGACTTGGTTCCCCAAATTTCGTTCTTCTATGTTGAAGCTTTCGTTTCCAGTAACAGTTTGAATTTTTAGGTTTCACTCTGTTTTCTCCTATATTGATAGATGTATTTGGAACTCTAAATCCAACAGGGTTTGTGCTAGCTTCTTGAAACTTGACACAATAAAGTAGTTTCACGTTCTGTCTCTATGTTTTGTTTACTCTTGATGTAGCCCTAAGCAGTGACTGGCGAGAAACACTTTCATGGAAAGGGGTTGCTAGGCTTCCCAAAATTACGAATCTCCAGAAATCTCAGCAAATATTTTTTCACCCAAACAGGTTGATACTATCAGGTAATGATCAGTACACTAAGTTGACTTGGTGCCCCAAATTTCGTTCTTCTATGTTGAAGCGTTCGTTTCCAGTAACAGTTTGAATTTTTAGGTTTCACTCTGTTTTCTCCTATATTGATAGATGTATTTGGAACTCTAAATCCAACACGGTTTGTGCTAGCTTCTTGAAACTTGATACAATAAAGTAGTTTCAGGTTCTATCTCTATGTTTTGATTCCTCTTGATGTATCCCAAAGCAGTGACTGGCGAGAAACCCTTTCATGGAAAGGGTTTGCCATGCTTCCCAAAATTACGAATCTCCAGAAATCTCAGCAAATATTTTTTCACACAAACTGGATGATACTTTCAGGTAATGATCAGTACACGAAGGCGACTTGGTTCCCCAAATTTCGTTCTTCTATGTTGAAGCGTTCGTTTCCAGTAACAGTTTGAATTTTTAGGTTTCACTGTGTTTTCTCCTATATTGATAGATGTATTTGGAACTCTAAATCCAACACGGTTTGTGCTAGCTTCTTGAAACTTGACACAATAAAGTAGTTTCACGTTCTGTCTCTATGTTTTGTTTCCTCTTGATGTAGCCCTAAGCAGTGACAGGCGAGAAAAACTTTCATGGAAAGGGGTTGCCAGGCTTCCCAAAATTACGAATCTCCAGAAATCTCAGCAAATATTTTTTCACCCAAACAGGATGATAGTTTCAGGTAATGATCAGTACACGAAGGCGACTTGGTTCCCCAAATTTCGTTCTTCTATGTTGAAGCGTTCGTTTCCAGTAACAGTTTGAATTTTTAGGTTTCACTGTGTTTTCTCCTATATTGATAGATGTATTTGGAACTCTAAATCCAACACGGTTTGTGCTAGCTTCTTGAAACTTGACACAATAAAGTAGTTTCACGTTCTATCTCTATGTTTGTATTCCTCTTGATGTAGCCCTAAGCAGTGACAGGCGAGAAAAACTTTCATGGAAAGGGGTTGCCAGGCTTCCCAAAATTACGAATCTCCAGAAATCTCAGCAAATATTTTTTCACCCAAACAGGATGATAGTTTCAGGTAATGATCAGTACACGAAGGCGACTTGGTTCCCCAAATTTCGTTCTTCTATGTTGAAGCGTTCGTTTCCAGTAACAGTTTGAATTTTTAGGTTTCACTGTGTTTTCTCCTATATTGATAGATGTATTTGGAACTCTAAATCCAACACGGTTTGTGCTAGCTTCTTGAAACTTGACACAATAAAGTAGTTTCACGTTCTGTCTCTATGTTTTGTTTCCTCTTGATGTAGCCCTATGCAGTGACAGGCGAGAAACACTTCCATGGAAAGGGGTTGCCAGGCTTCCCAAAATTACGAATCTCCAGAAATCTCAGCAAATATTTTTTCACCCAAACAGGATGATACTTTCAGGTAATGATCAGTACACGAAGGCGACTTGGTTCCCCAAATTTCGTTCTTCTATGTTGAAGCGTGCATTTCCAGTAAAAGTTTGAATTCTTAGGTTTCACTCTGTTTTCTCCTATATTGATAGATGTATTTGGAACTCTAAATCCAACACGGTTTGTGCTAGCTTCTTGAAACTTGACACAATAAAGAAGTTTCACGTTCTGTCTCTATGATTTGTTTCCTCTTGATGTAGCCCTAAGCAGTGACAGGCGAGAAACACTTCCATGGAAAGGGGTTGCCAGGCTTCCCAAAATTACGAATCTCCAGAAATCTCAGCAAATATTTTTTCACCCAAACAGGATGATACTTTCAGGTAATGATCAGTACACGAAGGCGACTTGGTTCCCCAAATTTCGTTCTTCTATGTTGAAGCGTGCATTTCCAGTAAAAGTTTGAATTCTTAGGTTTCACTCTGTTTTCTCCTATATTGATAGATGTATTTGGAACTCTAAATCCAACACGGTTTGTGCTAGCTTCTTGAAACTTGACACAATAAAGTAGTTTCACGTTCTGTCTCTATGTTTTGTTTCCTCTTGATGTATCCCTAAGCAGTGACTGGCGAGAAACACTTTCATGGAAAGGGGTTGCCAGGCTTCCCAAAATTACGAATCTCCATAAATCTCAGCAAATATTTTTTCAGCCAAACTTGATGATACTTTCAGGTAATGATCAGTACATGAAGGCGACTTGGTTCCCCAAATATCGTTCTTCTATGTTGAAGCGTTCGTTTCCAGTAACAGTTTGAATTTTTAGTTTTCACTCTGTTTTCTCCTATATTGATAGATGTATTTGGAACTCTAAATCCAACACGGTTTGTGCTAGCTTCTTGAAACTTGACACAATAAAGTAGTTTCACGTTCTATCTCTATGTTTGGATTCCTCTTGATGTAGCCCTAAGCAGTGACAGGCGAGAAACCCTTTCATGGAAAGGGGTTGCCAGGCTTCCCAAAATTACGAATCTCCAGAAATCTCAGCAAATATTTTTTCAGCCAAACTGGATGATACTTTCAGGTAATGATTAGTACACGAAGGCGACTTGGTTCCCCAAATTTCGTTCTTCTATGTTGAAGCTTTCGTTTCCAGTAACAGTTTGAATTTTTAGGTTTCACTCTGTTTTCTCCTATATTGATAGATGTATTTGGAACTCTAAATCCAACAGGGTTTGTGCTAGCTTCTTGAAACTTGACACAATAAAGTAGTTTCACGTTCTGTCTCTATGTTTTGTTTACTCTTGATGTAGCCCTAAGCAGTGACTGGCGAGAAACACTTTCATGGAAAGGGGTTGCTAGGCTTCCCAAAATTACGAATCTCCAGAAATCTCAGCAAATATTTTTTCACCCAAACAGGTTGATACTATCAGGTAATGATCAGTACACTAAGTTGACTTGGTGCCCCAAATTTCATTCTTCTATGTTGAAGCATTCGTTTCCAGTAACAGTTTGAATTTTTAGGTTTCACTCTGTTTTCTCCTATATTGATAGATGTATTTGGAACTCTAAATCCAACACGGTTTGTGCTAGCTTCTTGAAACTTGATACAATAAAGTAATTTCAGGTTCTATCTCTATGTTTTGATTCCTCTTGATGTATCCCAAAGCAGTGACTGGCGAGAAACACTTTCATGGAAAGGGTTTGCCATGCTTCCCAAAATTACGAATCTCCAGAAATCTCAGCAAATATTTTTTCACACAAACTGGATGATACTTTCAGGTAATGATCAGTACACGAAGGCGACTTGGTTCCCCAAATTTCGTTCTTCTATGTTGAAGCGTTCGTTTCCAGTAACAGTTTGAATTTTTAGGTTTCACTGTGTTTTCTCCTATATTGATAGATGTATTTGGAACTCTAAATCCAACACGGTTTGTGCTAGCTTCTTGAAACTTGACACAATAAAGTAGTTTCACGTTCTGTCTCTATGTTTTGTTTCCTCTTGATGTAGCCCTAAGCAGTGACAGGCGAGAAACACTTCCATGGAAAGGGGTTGCCAGGCTTCCCAAAATTACGAATCTCCAGAAATCTCAGCAAATATTTTTTCACCCAAACAGGATGATACTTTCAGGTAATGATTAGTACACGAAGGCGACTTGGGTCCCCAAATTTCGTTCTTCAATGTTGAAGCGTTCATTTCCAGTAACAGTTTGAATTTTTAGGTTTCACTCTGTTTTCTCCTATATTGATAGATGTATTTGGAACTCTAAATCCAACACGGTTTGTGCTAGCTTCTTGAAACTTGACACAATAAAGTAGTTTCTCGTTCTATCTCTATGTTTTGTTTCCTCTTGATGTAGCCCTAAGCAGGGACAGGCGAGAAACACTTTCATGGAAAGGGGTTGCCAGGCTTCCCAAAATTACGAATCTCCAGAAATCTCAGCAAATATTTTTTCACCCAAACTTGATGATACTTTCAGGTAATGATCAGTACACGACGGCGACTTGGTTCCCCAAATATCGTTCTTCTATGTTGAAGCATTCGTTTCCAGTAACAGTTTGAATTTTTAGGTTTCACTCTGTTTTCTCCTATATTGATAGATGTATTTGGAACTCTAAATCCAACACGGTTTGTGCTAGCTTCTTGAAACTTGACACAATAAAGTAGTTTCACGTTCTATCTCTATGTTTTGATTCCTCTTGATGTAGCCCTAAGCAGTGACAGGCGAGAAACACTTCCATGGAAAGGGGTTGCCAGGCTTCCCAAAATTACGAATCTCCAGAAATCTCAGCAAATATTTTTTCACCCAAACAGGATGATAGTTTCAGGTAATGATCAGTACACGAAGGCGACTTGGTTCCCCAAATTTCGTTCTTCTATGTTGAAGCGTTCGTTTCCAGTAACAGTTTGAAATTTTAGGTTTCACTCTGTTTTCTCCTATATTGATAGATGTATTTGGAACCCTAAATCCAACACGGTTTGTGCTAGCTTCTTGAAACTTGACACAATAAAGTAGTTTCAAGTTCTATCTCTATGTTTTGTTTCCTCTTGATGTAGCACTAAGCAGTGACTGGCGAGAAACACTTACATGGAAAGGGGTTGCCAGGCTTCCCAAAATTACGAATATCCAGAAATCTCAGGAAATATTTTTTCACCCATACTGGATGATACTTTCAGGTAATGATCAGTACACTAAGGTGACTTGGTGCACCAAATTTCGTTCTTCTATGTTGAAGCGTTCGTTTCCAGTAACAGTTTGAATTTTTAGGTTTCACTCTGTTTTCTCCTATATTGATAGATGTATTTGGAACTCTAAATCCAACACGGTTTGTGCTAGCTTCTTGAAACTTGACCCAATAATGTAGTTTCATGTTCTATCTCTATGTTTTGATTCCTCTTGATGTAGCCCTAAGCAGTGACTGGCGAGAAACACTTTCATGGAAAGGGATTGCCAGGCTTCAAAAAATTACGAATCTCCAGAAATCTCAGCAAATATTTTTTCACCCAAACTGGATGATTCTTTCAGGTAGTGATCAGTACACAAAGGCGACTTGGTTCCCCAAATATCTTTCTTCTATGTTGAAGCGTTCGTTTCCAGTAACAGTTTGAATTTTTGGTTTCACTCTGTTTTCTCCTATATTGATAGATGTATTTGGAACTCTAAATCCAACACGGTTTGTGCTAGCTTCTTGAAACTTGACACAATAAAGTAGTTTCACGTTCTATCTCTATGTTTGGATTCCTCTTGATGTAGCCCTAAGCAGTGACAGGCGAGAAACACTTTCATGGAAAGGGGTTGCCAGGGTTCCCAAAATTACGAATCTCCATAAATCTCAGCAAATATTTTTTCACCCAAACTGGATGATACTTTCAGGTAATGATCAGTACACGAAGGCGACTTGGTTCCCAAATATCGTTCTTCTATGTTGAAGCGTTCGTTTCCAGTAACAGTTTGAATTTTTAGGTTTCACTCTGTTTTCTCCTATATTGATAGATGTATTTGGAACTCTAAATCCAACACGGTTTGTGCTAGCTTCTTGAAACTTGACACAATAAAGTAGTTTCACGTTCTATCTCTACGTTTAGATTCCTCTTGATGTAGCCCTAAGCAGTGACAGGCGAGAAACACTTTCATGGAAAGGGGTTGCCAGGCTTCCCAAATTACGAATCTCCAGAAATCTCAGCAAATATTTTTTCACCCAAACAGGTTGATACTATCAGGTAATGATCAGTACACTAAGGTGACTTGGTTCCCCAAATTTCGTTCTTCTATGTTGAAGCGTTCGTTTCCAGTAACAGTTTGAATATTTAGGTTTCACTCTGTTTTCTCCTATATTGATAGATGTATTTGGAACTCTAAATCCAACACGGTTTGTGCTAGCTTCTTGAAACTTGACACAATAAAGTAGTTTCACGTTCTATCTCTATGTTTTGTTTCCTCTTGATGTAGCCCTAAGGAGTGACTGGCGAGAAACACTTTCATGGAAAGGGGTTGCCAGGCTTCCCAAAATTACGAATTCAAGAAATCCCAGCAAATATTTTTTCACCCAAACAGGATGATACTTTCAGGTAATGATCAGTACACTAAGGTGACTTGGTGCACCAAATTTCGTTCTTCTATGTTGAAGCGTTCGTTTCCAGTAACAGTTTGAATTTTTAGGTTTCACTCTGTTTTCTCCTATATTGATAGATGTATTTGGAACTCTAAATCCAACACGGTTTGTGCTAGCTTCTTGAAACTTGATACAATAAAGTAGTTTCACGTTCTATCTCTATGTTTTGATTCCTCTTGATGTAGCCCTAAGCAGTGACTGGCGAGAAACACTTTCATGGAAAGGGTTTGCCATGCTTCCCAAAATTACGAATCTCCAGAAATCTCAGCAAATATTTTTTCACACAAACTGGATGATACTTTCAGGTAATGATCAGTACACGAAGGCGACTTGGTTCCCCAAATTTCGTTCTTCTATGTTGAAGCGTTCGTTTCCAGTAACAGTTTGAATTTTTAGGTTTCACTGTGTTTTCTCCTATATTGATAGATGTATTTGGAACTCTAAATCCAACACGGTTTGTGCTAGCTTCTTGAAACTTGACACAATAAAGTAGTTTCACGTTCTATCTCTATGTTTTGATTCCTCTTGATGTAGCCCTAAGCAGTGACTGGCGAGAAACACTTTCATGGAAAGGGTTTGCCATGCTTCCCAAAATTACGAATCTCCAGAAATCTCAGCAAATATTTTTTCACACAAACTGGATGATACTTTCAGGTAATGATCAGTACACGAAGGCGACTTGGTTCCCCAAATTTCGTTCTTCTATGTTGAAGCGTTCGTTTCCAGTAACAGTTTGAATTTTTAGGTTTCACTCTGTTTTCTCCTATATTGATAGATGTATTTGGAACTCTAAATCCAACACGGTTTGTGCTAGCTTCTTGAAACTTGATACAATAAAGTAGTTTCACGTTCTGTCTCTATGTTTTGTTTCCTCTTGATGTAGCCCTAAGCAGTGACAGGCGAGAAACACTTTCATGGAAAGGGGTTGCCAGGCTTCCCAAAATTACGAATCTCCATAAGTCTCAGCAAATATTTTTTCACCCAAACTTGATGATACTTTCTGGTAATGATCAGTACACGAAGGCGACTTGGTTCCCCAAATATCGTTCTTCTATGTTGAAGCATTCGTTTCCAGTAACAGTTTGAATTTTTAGGTTTCACTCTGTATTCTCCTATATTGATAGATGTATTTGGAACTCTAAATCCAACACGGTTTGTGCTAGCTTCTTGAAACTTGACACAATAAAGTAGTTTCACGTTCTATCTCTATGTTTTGTTTCCTCTTGATGTAGCCCTAAGCAGTGACAGGCGAGAAACACTTTCATGGAAAGGGGTTGCCAGGCTTCCCAAAATTACGAATCTCCAGAAATCTCAGCAAATATTTTTTCACACAAACTGGATGATACTTTCAGGTAATGATCAGTACATGAAGGCGACTTGGTTCCCCAAATTTCGTTCTTCTATGTGGAAGCGTTCGTTTCCAGTAACAGTTTGAAATTTTAGGTTTCACTCTGTTTTCTCCTATATTGAGAGAAGTATTTGGAACTCTAAATCCAACACGGTTTGTGCTAGCTTCTTGAAACTTGACACAATAAAGTAGTTTCAAGTTCTATCTCTATGTTTTGTTTCCTCTTGATGTAGCCCTAAGCAGTGACAGGCGAGAAACACTTTCATGGAAAGGGGTTGCCAGGCTTCCCAAAATTACGAATCTCCAGAAATCTCAGCAAATATTTTTTCAACCAAACTGGATGATACTTTCAGGTAATGATCAGTACACTAAGGTGACTTGGTTCCCCAAATTTCTTTCTTCTATGTTGAAGCGTTCGTTTCCAGTAACAGTTTGAATTTTTAGGTTTCACTCTGTTTTCTCCTATATTGATAGATGTATTTGGAACTCTAAATCCAACACGGTTTGTGCTAGGTTCTTGAAACTTGACACAATAAAGTAGTTTCACGTTCTTTCTCTATGTTTTGTTTCCTCTTGATGTAGCCCTAAGCAGTGACTGGCGAGAAACACTTTCATGGAAAGGGGTTGCCAGGCTTCCCAAAATTACGAATCTCCAGAAATCTCAGCAAATATTTTTTCACCCAAACAGGTTGATACTATCAGGTAATGATCAGTACACTAAGGTGACTTGGTTCCCCAAATTTCGTTCTTCTATGTTGAAGCGTTCGTTTCCAGAAACAGTTTGAATATTTAGGTTTCACTCTGTTTTCTCCTATATTGATAGATGTATTTGGAACTCTAAATCCAACACGGTTTGTGCTAGCTTATTGATACTTGACACAATAAAGTAGTTTCACGTTCTATCTCTATGTTTTGTTTCCTCTTGATGTAGCCCTAAGCAGTGACTGGCGAGAAACACTTTCATGGAAAGGGGTTGCCAGGCTTCCCAAAATTACAAATTCCAGAAATCTCAGCAAATATTTTTTCACCCAAACTGGATGATACTTTCAGGTAATGATCAGTACACTAAGGTGACTTGGTGCCCCAAATTTCGTTCTTCCATGTTGAAGCGTTCGTTTCCAGTAACAGTTTGAATTTTTAGGTTTCACTCTGTTTTCTCCTATATTGATAGATGTATTTGGAACTCTAAATCCAACACGGTTTGTGCTAGCTTCTTGAAACTTGACACAATAAAGTAGTTTCACGTTCTATCTCTATGTTTTGTTTCCTCTTGATGTAGCCCTAAGCAGTGACAGGCGAGAAACACTTTCATGGAAAGGGGTTGCCAGGCTTCCCAAAATTACGAATCTCCATAAATCTCAGCAAATATTTTTTCACCCAAACTTGATGATACTTTCAGGTAATGATCAGTACATGAAGGCGACTTGGTTCCCCAAATATCGTTCTTCTATGTTGAAGCGTTCGTTTCCAGTAACAGTTTGAATTTTTAGTTTTCACTCTGTTTTCTCCTATATTGAGAGAAGTATTTGGAACTCTAAATCCAACACGGTTTGTGCTAGCTTCTTGAACCTTGACACAATAAAGTAGTTTCACGTTCTATCTCTATGTTTGGATTCCTCTTGATGTAGCCCTAAGCAGTGACAGGCGAGAAACACTTCCATGGAAAGGGGTTGCCAGGCTTCCCAAAATTACGAATCTCCAGAAATCTCAGCAAATATTTTTTCACCCAAACAGGATGATAGTTTCAGGTAATGATCAGTACACGAAGGCGACTTGGTTCCCCAAATTTCGTTCTTCTATGTTGAAGCGTGCATTTCCAGTAAAAGTTTGAATTCTTAGGTTTCACTCTGTTTTCTCCTATATTGATAGATGTATTTGGAACTCTAAATCCAACACGGTTTGTGCTAGCTTCTTTAAACTTGACACAATAAAGTAGTTTCACGTTCTGTCTCTATGTTTTGTTTCCTCTTGATGTATCCCTAAGCAGTGACTGGCGAGAAACACTTTCATGGAAAGGGGTTGCCAGGCTTCCCAAAATTACGAATCTCCATAAATCTCAGCAAATATTTTTTCAGCCAAACTTGATGATACTTTCAGGTAATGATCAGTACATGAAGGCGACTTGGTTCCCCAAATATCGTTCTTCTATGTTGAAGCGTTCGTTTCCAGTAACAGTTTGAATTTTTAGTTTTCACTCTGTTTTCTCCTATATTGATAGATGTATTTGGAACTCTAAATCCAACACGGTTTGTGCTAGCTTCTTGAAACTTGACACAATAAAGTAGTTTCACGTTCTATCTCTATGTTTGGATTCCTCTTGATGTAGCCCTAAGCAGTGACAGGCGAGAAACCCTTTCATGGAAAGGGGTTGCCAGGCTTCCCAAAATTACGAATCTCCAGAAATCTCAGCAAATATTTTTTCAGCCAAACTGGATGATACTTTCAGGTAATGATTAGTACACGAAGGCGACTTGGTTCCCCAAATTTCGTTCTTCTATGTTGAAGCTTTCGTTTCCAGTAACAGTTTGAATTTTTAGGTTTCACTCTGTTTTCTCCTATATTGATAGATGTATTTGGAACTCTAAATCCAACAGGGTTTGTGCTAGCTTCTTGAAACTTGACACAATAAAGTAGTTTCACGTTCTGTCTCTATGTTTTGTTTACTCTTGATGTAGCCCTAAGCAGTGACTGGCGAGAAACACTTTCATGGAAAGGGGTTGCTAGGCTTCCCAAAATTACGAATCTCCAGAAATCTCAGCAAATATTTTTTCACCCAAACAGGTTGATACTATCAGGTAATGATCAGTACACTAAGATGACTTGGTGCCCCAAATTTCATTCTTCTATGTTGAAGCGTTCGTTTCCAGTAACAGTTTGAATTTTTAGGTTTCACTCTGTTTTCTCCTATATTGATAGATGTATTTGGAACTCTAAATCCAACACGGTTTGTGCTAGCTTCTTGAAACTTGATACAATAAAGTAGTTTCAGGTTCTATCTCTATGTTTTGATTCCTCTTGATGTATCCCAAAGCAGTGACTGGCGAGAAACACTTTCATGGAAAGGGTTTGCCATGCTTCCCAAAATTACGAATCTCCAGAAATCTCAGCAAATATTTTTTCACACAAACTGGATGATACTTTCAGGTAATGATCAGTACACGAAGGCGACTTGGTTCCCCAAATTTCGTTCTTCTATGTTGAAGCGTTCGTTTCCAGTAACAGTTTGAATTTTTAGGTTTCACTGTGTTTTCTCCTATATTGATAGATGTATTTGGAACTCTAAATCCAACACGGTTTGTGCTAGCTTCTTGAAACTTGACACAATAAAGTAGTTTCACGTTCTGTCTCTATGTTTTGTTTCCTCTTGATGTAGCCCTAAGCAGTGACAGGCGAGAAACACTTCCATGGAAAGGGGTTGCCAGGCTTCCCAAAATTACGAATCTCCAGAAATCTCAGCAAATATTTTTTCACCCAAACAGGATGATACTTTCAGGTAATGATTAGTACACGAAGGCGACTTGGGTCCCCAAATTTCGTTCTTCAATGTTGAAGCGTTCATTTCCAGTAACAGTTTGAATTTTTAGGTTTCACTCTGTTTTCTCCTATATTGATAGATGTATTTGGAACTCTAAATCCAACACGGTTTGTGCTAGCTTCTTGAAACTTGACACAATAAAGTAGTTTCTCGTTCTATCTCTATGTTTTGTTTCCTCTTGATGTAGCCCTAAGCAGGGACAGGCGAGAAACACTTTCATGGAAAGGGGTTGCCAGGCTTCCCAAAATTACGAATCTCCAGAAATCTCAGCAAATATTTTTTCACCCAAACTTGATGATACTTTCAGGTAATGATCAGTACACGACGGCGACTTGGTTCCCCAAATATCGTTCTTCTATGTTGAAGCATTCGTTTCCAGTAACAGTTTGAATTTTTAGGTTTCACTCTGTTTTCTCCTATATTGATAGATGTATTTGGAACTCTAAATCCAACACGGTTTGTGCTAGCTTCTTGAAACTTGACACAATAAAGTAGTTTCACGTTCTATCTCTATGTTTTGATTCCTCTTGATGTAGCCCTAAGCAGTGACAGGCGAGAAACACTTCCATGGAAAGGGGTTGCCAGGCTTCCCAAAATTACGAATCTCCAGAAATCTCAGCAAATATTTTTTCACCCAAACAGGATGATAGTTTCAGGTAATGATCAGTACACGAAGGCGACTTGGTTCCCCAAATTTCGTTCTTCTATGTTGAAGCGTTCGTTTCCAGTAACAGTTTGAAATTTTAGGTTTCACTCTGTTTTCTCCTATATTGATAGATGTATTTGGAACCCTAAATCCAACACGGTTTGTGCTAGCTTCTTGAAACTTGACACAATAAAGTAGTTTCAAGTTCTATCTCTATGTTTTGTTTCCTCTTGATGTAGCACTAAGCAGTGACTGGCGAGAAACACTTACATGGAAAGGGGTTGCCAGGCTTCCCAAAATTACGAATATCCAGAAATCTCAGGAAATATTTTTTCACCCATACTGGATGATACTTTCAGGTAATGATCAGTACACTAAGGTGACTTGGTGCACCAAATTTCGTTCTTCTATGTTGAAGCGTTCGTTTCCAGTAACAGTTTGAATTTTTAGGTTTCACTCTGTTTTCTCCTATATTGATAGATGTATTTGGAACTCTAAATCCAACACGGTTTGTGCTAGCTTCTTGAAACTTGACCCAATAATGTAGTTTCATGTTCTATCTCTATGTTTTGATTCCTCTTGATGTAGCCCTAAGCAGTGACTGGCGAGAAACACTTTCATGGAAAGGGATTGCCAGGCTTCAAAAAATTACGAATCTCCAGAAATCTCAGCAAATATTTTTTCACCCAAACTGGATGATTCTTTCAGGTAATGATCAGTACACGAAGGCGACTTGGTTCCCCAAATATCTTTCTTCTATGTTGAAGCGTTCGTTTCCTGTAACAGTTTGAATTTTTGGTTTCACTCTGTTTTCTCCTATATTGATAGATGTATTTGGAACTCTAAATCCAACACGGTTTGTGCTAGCTTCTTGAAACTTGACACAATAAAGTAGTTTCACGTTCTATCTCTATGTTTGGATTCCTCTTGATGTAGCCCTAAGCAGTGACAGGCGAGAAACACTTTCATGGAAAGGGGTTGCCAGGCTTCCCAAAATTACGAATCTCCATAAATCTCAGCAAATATTTTTTCACCCAAACTGGATGATACTTTCAGGTAATGATCAGTACACGAAGGCGACTTGGTTCCCAAATATCGTTCTTCTATGTTGAAGCGTTCGTTTCCAGTAACAGTTTGAATTTTTAGGTTTCACTCTGTTTTCTCCTATATTGATAGATGTATTTGGAACTCTAAATCCAACACGGTTTGTGCTAGCTTCTTGAAACTTGACACAATAAAGTAGTTTCACGTTCTATCTCTATGTTTTGTTTCCTCTTGATGTAGCCCTAAGGAGTGACTGGCGAGAAACACTTTCATGGAAAGGGGTTGCCAGGCTTCCCAAAATTACGAATCTCCAGAAATCTCAGCAAATATTTTTTCACACAAACTGGATGATACTTTCAGGTAATGATCAGTACACGAAGGCGACTTGGTTCCCCAAATTTCGTTCTTCTATGTTGAAGCGTTCGTTTCCAGTAACAGTTTGAATTTTTAGGTTTCACTCTGTTTTCTCCTATATTGATAGATGTATTTGGAACTCTAAATCCAACACGGTTTGTGCTAGCTTCTTGAAACTTGACACAATAAAGTAGTTTCACGTTCTATCTCTATGTTTGGATTCCTCTTGATGTAGCCCTAAGCAGTGACAGGCGAGAAACCCTTTCATGGAAAGGGGTTGCCAGGCTTCCCAAAATTACGAATCTCCAGAAATCTCAGCAAATATTTTTTCAGCCAAACTGGATGATACTTTCAGGTAATGATTAGTACACGAAGGCGACTTGGTTCCCCAAATTTCGTTCTTCTATGTTGAAGCTTTCGTTTCCAGTAACAGTTTGAATTTTTAGGTTTCACTCTGTTTTCTCCTATATTGATAGATGTATTTGGAACTCTAAATCCAACAGGGTTTGTGCTAGCTTCTTGAAACTTGACACAATAAAGTAGTTTCACGTTCTGTCTCTATGTTTTGTTTACTCTTGATGTAGCCCTAAGCAGTGACTGGCGAGAAACACTTTCATGGAAAGGGGTTGCTAGGCTTCCCAAAATTACGAATCTCCAGAAATCTCAGCAAATATTTTTTCACCCAAACAGGTTGATACTATCAGGTAATGATCAGTACACTAAGATGACTTGGTGCCCCAAATTTCATTCTTCTATGTTGAAGCGTTCGTTTCCAGTAACAGTTTGAATTTTTAGGTTTCACTCTGTTTTCTCCTATATTGATAGATGTATTTGGAACTCTAAATCCAACACGGTTTGTGCTAGCTTCTTGAAACTTGATACAATAAAGTAGTTTCAGGTTCTATCTCTATGTTTTGATTCCTCTTGATGTATCCCAAAGCAGTGACTGGCGAGAAACACTTTCATGGAAAGGGTTTGCCATGCTTCCCAAAATTACGAATCTCCAGAAATCTCAGCAAATATTTTTTCACACAAACTGGATGATACTTTCAGGTAATGATCAGTACACGAAGGCGACTTGGTTCCCCAAATTTCGTTCTTCTATGTTGAAGCGTTCGTTTCCAGTAACAGTTTGAATTTTTAGGTTTCACTGTGTTTTCTCCTATATTGATAGATGTATTTGGAACTCTAAATCCAACACGGTTTGTGCTAGCTTCTTGAAACTTGACACAATAAAGTAGTTTCACGTTCTGTCTCTATGTTTTGTTTCCTCTTGATGTAGCCCTAAGCAGTGACAGGCGAGAAACACTTCCATGGAAAGGGGTTGCCAGGCTTCCCAAAATTACGAATCTCCAGAAATCTCAGCAAATATTTTTTCACCCAAACAGGATGATACTTTCAGGTAATGATTAGTACACGAAGGCGACTTGGGTCCCCAAATTTCGTTCTTCAATGTTGAAGCGTTCATTTCCAGTAACAGTTTGAATTTTTAGGTTTCACTCTGTTTTCTCCTATATTGATAGATGTATTTGGAACTCTAAATCCAACACGGTTTGTGCTAGCTTCTTGAAACTTGACACAATAAAGTAGTTTCTCGTTCTATCTCTATGTTTTGTTTCCTCTTGATGTAGCCCTAAGCAGGGACAGGCGAGAAACACTTTCATGGAAAGGGGTTGCCAGGCTTCCCAAAATTACGAATCTCCAGAAATCTCAGCAAATATTTTTTCACCCAAACTTGATGATACTTTCAGGTAATGATCAGTACACGACGGCGACTTGGTTCCCCAAATATCGTTCTTCTATGTTGAAGCATTCGTTTCCAGTAACAGTTTGAATTTTTAGGTTTCACTCTGTTTTCTCCTATATTGATAGATGTATTTGGAACTCTAAATCCAACACGGTTTGTGCTAGCTTCTTGAAACTTGACACAATAAAGTAGTTTCACGTTCTATCTCTATGTTTTGATTCCTCTTGATGTAGCCCTAAGCAGTGACAGGCGAGAAACACTTCCATGGAAAGGGGTTGCCAGGCTTCCCAAAATTATGAATCTCCAGAAATCTCAGCAAATATTTTTTCACCCAAACAGGATGATAGTTTCAGGTAATGATCAGTACACGAAGGCGACTTGGTTCCCCAAATTTCGTTCTTCTATGTTGAAGCGTTCGTTTCCAGTAACAGTTTGAAATTTTAGGTTTCACTCTGTTTTCTCCTATATTGATAGATGTATTTGGAACCCTAAATCCAACACGGTTTGTGCTAGCTTCTTGAAACTTGACACAATAAAGTAGTTTCAAGTTCTATCTCTATGTTTTGTTTCCTCTTGATGTAGCACTAAGCAGTGACTGGCGAGAAACACTTACATGGAAAGGGGTTGCCAGGCTTCCCAAAATTACGAATATCCAGAAATCTCAGGAAATATTTTTTCACCCATACTGGATGATACTTTCAGGTAATGATCAGTACACTAAGGTGACTTGGTGCACCAAATTTCGTTCTTCTATGTTGAAGCGTTCGTTTCCAGTAACAGTTTGAATTTTTAGGTTTCACTCTGTTTTCTCCTATATTGATAGATGTATTTGGAACTCTAAATCCAACACGGTTTGTGCTAGCTTCTTGAAACTTGACCCAATAATGTAGTTTCATGTTCTATCTCTATGTTTTGATTCCTCTTGATGTAGCCCTAAGCAGTGACTGGCGAGAAACACTTTCATGGAAAGGGATTGCCAGGCTTCAAAAAATTACGAATCTCCAGAAATCTCAGCAAATATTTTTTCACCCAAACTGGATGATTCTTTCAGGTAATGATCAGTACACGAAGGCGACTTGGTTCCCCAAATATCTTTCTTCTATGTTGAAGCGTTCGTTTCCAGTAACAGTTTGAATTTTTGGTTTCACTCTGTTTTCTCCTATATTGATAGATGTATTTGGAACTCTAAATCCAACACGGTTTGTGCTAGCTTCTTGAAACTTGACACAATAAAGTAGTTTCACGTTCTATCTCTATGTTTGGATTCCTCTTGATGTAGCCCTAAGCAGTGACAGGCGAGAAACACTTTCATGGAAAGGGGTTGCCAGGCTTCCCAAAATTACGAATCTCCATAAATCTCAGCAAATATTTTTTCACCCAAACTGGATGATACTTTCAGGTAATGATCAGTACACGAAGGCGACTTGGTTCCCAAATATCGTTCTTCTATGTTGAAGCGTTCGTTTCCAGTAACAGTTTGAATTTTTAGGTTTCACTCTGTTTTCTCCTATATTGATAGATGTATTTGGAACTCTAAATCCAACACGGTTTGTGCTAGCTTCTTGAAACTTGACACAATAAAGTAGTTTCACGTTCTATCTCTATGTTTTGTTTCCTCTTGATGTAGCCCTAAGGAGTGACTGGCGAGAAACACTTTCATGGAAAGGGGTTGCCAGGCTTCCCAAAATTACGAATTCAAGAAATCCCAGCAAATATTTTTTCACCCAAACAGGATGATACTTTCAGGTAATGATCAGTACACTAAGGTGACTTGGTGCCCCAAATTTCGTTCTTCTATGTTGAAGCGTTCGTTTCCAGTAACAGTTTGAATTTTTAGGTTTCACTCTGTTTTCTCCTATATTGATAGATGTATTTGGAACTCTAAATCCAACACGGTTTGTGCTAGCTTCTTGAAACTTGATACAATAAAGTAGTTTCACGTTCTATCTCTATGTTTTGATTCCTCTTGATGTAGCCCTAAGCAGTGACTGGCGAGAAACACTTTCATGGAAAGGGTTTGCCATGCTTCCCAAAATTACGAATCTCCAGAAATCTCAGCAAATATTTTTTCACACAAACTGGATGATACTTTCAGGTAATGATCAGTACACGAAGGCGACTTGGTTCCCCAAATTTCGTTCTTCTATGTTGAAGCGTTCGTTTCCAGTAACAGTTTGAATTTTTAGGTTTCACTGTGTTTTCTCCTATATTGATAGATGTATTTGGAACTCTAAATCCAACACGGTTTGTGCTAGCTTCTTGAAACTTGACACAATAAAGTAGTTTCACGTTCTATCTCTATGTTTTGATTCCTCTTGATGTAGCCCTAAGCAGTGACTGGCGAGAAACACTTTCATGGAAAGGGTTTGCCATGCTTCCCAAAATTACGAATCTCCAGAAATCTCAGCAAATATTTTTTCACACAAACTGGATGATACTTTCAGGTAATGATCAGTACACGAAGGCGACTTGGTTCCCCAAATTTCGTTCTTCTATGTTGAAGCGTTCGTTTCCAGTAACAGTTTGAATTTTTAGGTTTCACTCTGTTTTCTCCTATATTGATAGATGTATTTGGAACTCTAAATCCAACACGGTTTGTGCTAGCTTCTTGAAACTTGATACAATAAAGTAGTTTCACGTTCTGTCTCTATGTTTTGTTTCCTCTTGATGTAGCCCTAAGCAGTGACAGGCGAGAAACACTTTCATGGAAAGGGGTTGCCAGGCTTCCCAAAATTACGAATCTCCATAAGTCTCAGCAAATATTTTTTCACCCAAACTTGATGATACTTTCTGGTAATGATCAGTACACGAAGGCGACTTGGTTCCCCAAATATCGTTCTTCTATGTTGAAGCATTCGTTTCCAGTAACAGTTTGAATTTTTAGGTTTCACTCTGTATTCTCCTATATTGATAGATGTATTTGGAACTCTAAATCCAACACGGTTTGTGCTAGCTTCTTGAAACTTGACACAATAAAGTAGTTTCACGTTCTATCTCTATGTTTTGATTCCTCTTGATGTAGCCCTAAGCAGTGACAGGCGAGAAACACTTTCATGGAAAGGGGTTGCCAGGCTTCCCAAAATTACGAATCTCCAGAAATCTCAGCAAATATTTTTTCACACAAACTGGATGATACTTTCAGGTAATGATCAGTACACGAAGGCGACTTGGTTCCCCAAATTTCGTTCTTCTATGTGGAAGCGTTCGTTTCCAGTAACAGTTTGAAATTTTAGGTTTCACTCTGTTTTCTCCTATATTGATAGATGTATTTGGAACCCTAAATCCAACACGGTTTGTGCTAGCTTCTTGAAACTTGACACAATAAAGTAGTTTCAAGTTCTATCTCTATGTTTTGTTTCCTCTTGATGTAGCCCTAAGCAGTGACTGGCGAGAAACACTTACGTGGAAAGGGTTTGCCATGCTTCCCAAAATTACGAATCTCCAGAAATCTCAGCA
Source organism: Spermophilus citellus (assembly GCF_964194105.1). NCBI lineage: Eukaryota > Metazoa > Chordata > Mammalia > Rodentia > Sciuridae > Spermophilus > Spermophilus citellus. The sequence goes on along the minus strand of NC_138192.1, from coordinate 3,141,370 downwards.
AATATTTTTTCACCCAAACTGGATTATACTTTCAGGTAATGATCAGTACACTAAGGTGACTTGGTTCCCCAAATTTCGTTCTTCTATGTTGAAGCGTTCGTTTCCAGTAACAGTTTGAATTTTTAGGTTTCACTCTGTTTTCTCCTATATTGATAGATGTATTTGGAACTCTAAATCCAACACGGTTTGTGCTAGCTTCTTGAAACTTGACACAATAAAGTAGTTTCACGTTCTATCTCTATGTTTTGATTCCTCTTGATGTATCCCTAAGCAGTGACTGGCGAGAAACACTTTCATGGAAAGGGGTTTCCAGGCTTCCCAAAATTACGAATCTCCATAAATCTCAGCAAATATTTTTTCACCCAAACTGGATGATACTTTCAGGTAATGATCAGTACACGAAGGCGACTTGGTTCCCCAAATATCGTTCTTCTATGTTGAAGCGTTCGTTTCCAGTAACACTTTGAATTTTTAGGTTTCACTCTGTTTTCTCCTATATTGATAGATGTATTTGGAACTCTAAATCCAACACGGTGTGTGCTAGCTTCTTGAAACTTGACACAATAAAGTAGTTTCACGTTCTATCTCTATGTTTGGATTCCTCTTGATGTAGCCCTAAGCAGTGACAGGCGAGAAACAGTTTCATGGAAAGGGGTTGCCAGGCTTCCCAAAATTACGAATCTCCAGAAATCTCAGCAAATATTTTTTCAGCCAAACTGGATTATACTTTCAGGTAATGATCAGTACATGAAGGCGACTTGGTTCCCCAAATTTCGTTCTTCTATGTTGAAGCGTTCGTTTCCAGTAACAGTTTGAATTTTTAGGTTTCACTCTGTTTTCTCCTATATTGATAGATGTATTTGGAACTCTAAATCCAACACGGTTTGTGCTAGCTTCTTGAAACTTGACACAATAAAGTAGTTTCACGTTCTATCTCTATGTTTTGTTTCCTCTTGATGTAGCCCTAAGCAGTGACAGGCGAGAAACACTTTCATGGAAAGGGGTTGCCAGGCTTCCCAAAATTACGAATCTCCATAAATCTCAGCAAATATTTTTTCACCCAAACTTGATGATACTTTCAGGTAATGATCAGTACATGAAGGCGACTTGGTTCCCCAAATATCGTTCTTCTATGTTGAAGCGTTCGTTTCCAGTAACAGTTTGAATTTTTAGTTTTCACTCTGTTTTCTCCTATATTGAGAGAAGTATTTGGAACTCTAAATCCAACACGGTTTGTGCTAGCTTCTTGAACCTTGACACAATAAAGTAGTTTCACGTTCTATCTCTATGTTTGGATTCCTCTTGATGTAGCCCTAAGCAGTGACAGGCGAGAAACACTTTCATGGAAAGGGGTTGCCAGGCTTCCCAAAATTACGAATCTCCAGAAATCTCAGCAAATATTTTTTCAACCAAACTGGATGATACTTTCAGGTAATGATCAGTACACGAAGGCGACTTGGTTCCCCAAATTTCTTTCTTCTATGTTGAAGCGTTCGTTTCCAGTAACAGTTTGAATTTTTAGGTTTCACTCTGTTTTCTCCTATATTGATAGATGTATTTGGAACTCTAAATCCAACACGGTTTGTGCTAGGTTCTTGAAACTTGACACAATAAAGTAGTTTCACGTTCTTTCTCTATGTTTTGTTTCCTCTTGATGTAGCCCTAAGCAGTGACTGGCGAGAAACACTTTCATGGAAAGGGGTTGCCAGGCTTCCCAAAATTACGAATCTCCAGAAATCTCAGCAAATATTTTTTCACCCAAACAGGTTGATACTATCAGGTAATGATCAGTACACTAAGGTGACTTGGTTCCCCAAATTTCGTTCTTCTATGTTGAAGCGTTCGTTTCCAGAAACAGTTTGAATATTTAGGTTTCACTCTGTTTTCTCCTATATTGATAGATGTATTTGGAACTCTAAATCCAACACGGTTTGTGCTAGCTTATTGATACTTGACACAATAAAGTAGTTTCACGTTCTATCTCTATGTTTTGTTTCCTCTTGATGTAGCCCTAAGCAGTGACTGGCGAGAAACACTTTCATGGAAAGGGGTTGCCAGGCTTCCCAAAATTACAAATTCCAGAAATCTCAGCAAATATTTTTTCACCCAAACTGGATGATACTTTCAGGTAATGATCAGTACACGAAGGCGACTGGGTTCCCCAAATATTGTTCTTCTATGTTGAACCGTTCGTTTCCAGTAACAGTTTGAAATTTTAGGTTTCACTCTGTTTTCTCCTATATTGATAGATGTATTTGGAACCCTAAATCCAACACGGTTTGTGCTAGCTTCTTGAAACTTGACACAATAAAGTAGTTTCATGTTCTATCTCTATGTTTTGTTTCCTCTTGATGTAGCCCTAAGCAGTGACTGGCGAGAAACACTTACATGGAAAGGGGTTGCCAGGCTTCCCAAAATTACGAATCTCCAGAAATCTCAGCAAATATTTTTTCACCCAAACAGGATGATACTTTCAGGTAATGATCAGTACACTAAGGTGACTTGGTGCCCCAAATTTCGTTCTTCTATGTTGAAGCGTTCGTTTCCAGTAACAGTTTGAATTTTTAGGTTTCACTCTGTTTTCTCCTATATTGATACATGTATTTGGAACTCTAAATCCAACACGGTTTGTGCTAGCTTCTTGAAACTTGACCCAATAATGTAGTTTCATGTTCTATCTCTATGTTTTGATTCCTCTTGATGTAGCCCTAAGCAGGGACTGGCGAGAAACACTTTCATGGAAAGGGGTTGCCAGGGTTCCCAAAATTACGAATCTCCAGAAATCTCAGCAAATATTTTTTCACCCAAACTGGATGATTCTTTCAGGTAATGATCAGTACATGAAGGCGACTTGGTTCCCCAAATATCATTCTTCTATTTTGAAGCGTTCGTTTCCAGTAACAGTTTCAATTTTTAGGTTTCACTCTGTTTTCTCCTATATTGATAGATGTATTTGGAACTCTAAATCCAACATGGTGTGTGCTAGCTTCTTGAAACTTGACCCAATAAAGTAGTTTCACGTTCTATCTCTATGTTTGGATTCCTCTTGATGTAGCCCTAAGCAGTGACACGCGAGAAACAGTTTCATGGAAAGGGGTTGCCAGGCTTCCCAAAATTACGAATCTCCAGAAATCTCAGCAAATATTTTTTCAGCCAAACTGGATTATACTTTCAGGTAATGATCAGTACATGAAGGCGACTTGGTTCCCCAAATTTCGTTCTTCTATGTTGAAGCGTTCGTTTCCAGTAACAGTTTGAATTTTTATTTTTCACTCTGTTTTCTCCTATATTGATAGATGTATTTGGAACTCTAAATCCAACACGGTTTGTGCTAGCTTCTTGAAACTTGACACAATAAAGTAGTTTCACGTTCTATCTCTATGTTTTGTTTCCTCTTGATGTAGCCCTAAGCAGTGACAGGCGAGAAACACTTTCATGGAAAGGGGTTGCCAGGCTTCCCAAAATTACGAATCTCCAGAAATCTCAGCAAATATTTTTTCACCCAAACTTGATGATACTTTCAGGTAATGATCAGTACATGAAGGCGACTTGGTTCCCCAAATATCGTTCTTCTATGTTGAAGCGTTCGTTTCCAGTAACAGTTTGAATTTTTAGTTTTCACTCTGTTTTCTCCTATATTGATAGATGTATTTGGAACTCTAAATCCAACACGGTTTGTGCTAGCTTCTTGAACCTTGACACAATAAAGTAGTTTCACGTTCTATCTCTATGTTTGGATTCCTCTTGATGTAGCCCTAAGCAGTGACTGGCGAGAAACACTTTCATGGAAAGGGGTTGCCAGGCTTCCCAAAATTACGAATCTCCAGAAATCTCAGCAAATATTTTTTCACCCAAACAGGTTGATACTATCAGGTAATGATCAGTACACTAAGGTGACTTGGTTCCCCAAATTTCGTTCTTCTATGTTGAAGCGTTCGTTTCCAGAAACAGTTTCAATTTTTAGGTTTCACTCTGTTTTCTCCTATATTGATAGATGTATTTGGAACTCTAAATCCAACACGGTTTGTGCTAGCTTCTTGAAACTTGACACAATAAAGTAGTTTCACGTTCTATCTCTATGTTTGGATTCCTCTTGATGTAGCCCTAAGCAGTGACAGGCGACAAACAGTTTCATGGAAAGGGGTTGCCAGGCTTCCCAAAATTACGAATCTCCAGAAATCTCAGCAAATATTTTTTCAGCCAAACTGGATTATACTTTCAGGTAATGATCAGTACATGAAGGCGACTTGGTTCCCCAAATTTCGTTCTTCTATGTTGAAGCGTTCGTTTCCAGTAACAGTTTGAATTTTTAGGTTTCACTCTGTTTTCTCCTATATTGATAGATGTATTTGGAACTCTAAATCCAACACGGTTTGTGCTAGCTTCTTGAAACTTGACACAATAAAGTAGTTTCACGTTCTATCTCTATGTTTTGTTTCCTCTTGATGTAGCCCTAAGCAGTGACAGGCGAGAAACACTTTCATGGAAAGTGGTTGCCAGGCTTCCCTAAATTACGAATCTCCATAAATCTCAGCAAATATTTTTTCACCCAAACTTGATGATACTTTCAGGTAATGATCAGTACATGAAGGCGACTTGGTTCCCCAAATATCGTTCTTCTATGTTGAAGCGTTCGTTTCCAGTAACAGTTTGAATTTTTAGTTTTCACTCTGTTTTCTCCTATATTGATAGATGTATTTGGAACTCTAAATCCAACACGGTTTGTGCTAGCTTCTTGAACCTTGACACAATAAAGTAGTTTCACGTTCTATCTCTATGTTTGGATTCCTCTTGATGTAGCCCTAAGCAGTGACAGGCGAGAAACACTTTCATGGAAAGGGGTTGCCAGGCTTCCCAAAATTACGAATCTCCAGAAATCTCAGCAAATATTTTTTCAACCAAACTGGATGATACTTTCAGGTAATGATCAGTACACGAAGGCGACTTGGTTCCCCAAATTTCGTTCTTCTATGTTGAAGCGTTCGTTTCCAGTAACAGTTTGAATTTTTAGGTTTCACTCTGTTTTCTCCTATATTGATAGATGTATTTGGAACTCTAAATCCAACACGGTTTGTGCTAGGTTCTTGAAACTTGACACAATAAAGTAGTTTCACGTTCTTTCTCTATGTTTTGTTTCCTCTTGATGTAGCCCTAAGCAGTGACTGGCGAGAAACACTTTCATGGAAAGGGGTTGCCAGGCTTCCCAAAATTACGAATCTCCAGAAATCTCAGCAAATATTTTTTCACCCAAACAGGTTGATACTATCAGGTAATGATCAGTACACTAAGGTGACTTGGTTCCCCAAATTTCGTTCTTCTATGTTGAAGCGTTCGTTTCCAGAAACAGTTTGAATATTTAGGTTTCACTCTGTTTTCTCCTATATTGATAGATGTATTTGGAACTCTAAATCCAACACGGTTTGTGCTAGCTTCTTGATACTTGACACAATAAAGTAGTTTCACGTTCTATCTCTATGTTTTGTTTCCTCTTGATGTAGCCCTAAGCAGTGACTGGCGAGAAACACTTTCATGGAAAGGGGTTGCCAGGCTTCCCAAAATTACGAATCTCCAGAAATCTCAGCAAATATTTTTTCACCCAAACTGGATGATTCTTTCAGGTAATGATCAGTACATGAAGGCGACTTGGTTCCCCAAATATCATTCTTCTATGTTGAAGCGTTCGTTTCCAGTAACAGTTTTAATTTTTAGGTTTCACTCTGTTTTCTCCTATATTGATAGATGTATTTGGAACTCTAAATCCAACATGGTGTGTGCTAGCTTCTTGAAACTTGACACAATAAAGTAGTTTCACGTTCTATCTCTATGTTTTGTTTCCTCTTGATGTAGCCCTAACAGTGACTGGCGAGAAACACTTTCATGGAAAGGGGTTGCCAGGCTTCCCAAAATTACGAATTCCAGAAATCTCAGCAAATATTTTTTCACCCAAACTGGATGATACTTTCAGGTAATGATCAGTACACTAAGGTGACTTGGTGCCCCAAATTTCGTTCTTCTATGTTGAAGCGTTCGTTTCCAGTAACAGTTTGAATTTTTAGGTTTCACTCTGTTTTCTCCTATATTGATAGATGAATTTGGAACTCTAAATCCAACACGGTTTGTGCTAGCTTCTTGATACTTGACACAATAAAGTAGTTTCACGTTCTATCTCTATGTTTTGATTCCTCTTGATGTAGCCCTAAGCAGGGACTGGCGAGAAACACTTTCATGGAAAGGGGTTGCCAGGCTTCCCAAAATTACGAATCTCCAGAAATCTCAGCAAATATTTTTTCACCCAAACTGGATGATTCTTTCAGGTAATGATCAGTACATGAAGGCGACTTGGTTCCCCAAATATCATTCTTCTATGTTGAAGCGTTCGTTTCCAGTAACAGTTTCAATTTTTAGGTTTCACTCTGTTTTCTCCTATATTGATAGATGTATTTGGAACTCTAAATCCAACATGGTGTGTGCTAGCTTCTTGAAACTTGACACAATAAAGTAGTTTCACGTTCTATCTCTATGTTTGGATTCCTCTTGATGTAGCCCTAAGCAGTGACAGGCGAGAAACTGTTTCATGGAAAGGGGTTGCCAGGCTTCCCAAAATTACGAATCTCCAGAAATCTCAGCAAATATTTTTTCAGCCAAACTGGATTATACTTTCAGGTAATGATCAGTACATGAAGGCGACTTGGTTCCCCAAATTTCGTTCTTCTATGTTGAAGCGTTCGTTTCCAGTAACAGTTTGAATTTTTAGGTTTCACTCTGTTTTCTCATATATTGATAGATGTATTTGGAACTCTAAATCCAACACGGTTTGTGCTAGCTTCTTGAAACTTGATACAATAAAGTAGTTTCACGTTCCATCTCTATGTTTTGATTCCTCTTGATGTAGCCCTAAGCAGTGACAGGCGAGAAACACTTTCATGGAAAGGGGTTTCCAGGCTTCCCAAAATTACGAATCTCCATAAATCTCAGCAAATATTCTTTCACCCAAACTGGATGATACTTTCAGGTAATGATCAGTACACGAAGGCGACTGGGTTCCCCAAATATCGTTCTTCTATGTTGAACCGTTCGTTTCCAGTAACAGTTTGAAATTTTAGGTTTCACTCTGTTTTCTCCTATATTGATAGATGTATTTGGAACCCTAAATCCAACACGGTTTGTGCTAGCTTCTTTAAACTTGACACAATAAAGTAGTTTCATGTTCTATCTCTATGTTTTGTTTCCTCTTGATGTAGCCCTAAGCAGTGACTGGCGAGAAACACTTACATGGAAAGGGGTTGCCAGGCTTCCCAAAATTACGAATCTCCAGAAATCTCAGCAAATATTTTTTCACCCAAACAGGATGATACTTTCAGGTAATGATCAGTACACTAAGGTGACTTGGTGCCCCAAATTTCGTTCTTCTATGTTGAAGCGTTCGTTTCCAGTAACAGTTTGAATTTTTAGGTTTCACTCTGTTTTCTCCTATATTGATACATGTATTTGGAACTCTAAATCCAACACGGTTTGTGCTAGCTTCTTGAAACTTGACCCAATAATGTAGTTTCATGTTCTATCTCTATGTTTTGATTCCTCTTGATGTAGCCCTAAGCAGGGACTGGCGAGAAACACTTTCATGGAAAGGGGTTGCCAGGCTTCCCAAAATTACGAATCTCCAGAAATCTCAGCAAATATTTTTTCACCCAAACTGGATGATTCTTTCAGGTAATGATCAGTACATGAGGGCGACTTGGTTCCCCAAATATCATTCTTCTATGTTGAAGCGTTCGTTTCCAGTAACAGTTTCAATTTTTAGGTTTCACTCTGTTTTCTCCTATATTGATAGATGTATTTGGAACTCTAAATCCAACACGGTTTGTGCTAGCTTCTTGAAACTTGACACAATAAAGTAGTTTCACGTTCTATCTCTATGTTTGGATTCCTCTTGATGTAGCCCTAAGCAGTGACAGGCGAGAAACAGTTTCACGGAAAGGGGTTGCCAGGCTTCCCAAAATTACGAATCTCCAGAAATCTCAGCAAATATTTTTTCAGCCAAACTGGATTATACTTTCAGGTAATGATCAGTACATGAAGGCGACTTGGTTCCCCAATTTTCGTTCTTCTATGTTGAAGCGTTCGTTTCCAGTAACAGTTTGAATTTTTAGGTTTCACTCTGTTTTCTCCTATATTGATAGATGTATTTGGAACTCTAAATCCAACACGGTTTGTGCTAGCTTCTTGAAACTTGACACAATAAAGTAGTTTCACGTTCTATCTCTATGTTTTGTTTCCTCTTGATGTAGCCCTAAGCAGTGACAGGCGAGAAACACTTTCATGGAAAGGGGTTGCCAGGCTTCCCAAAATTACGAATCTCCAGAAATCTCAGCAAATATTTTTTCACCCAAACTTGATGATACTTTCAGGTAATGATCAGTACATGAAGACGACTTGGTTCCCCAAATATCGTTCTTCTATGTTGAAGCGTTCGTTTCCAGTAACAGTTTGAATTTTTAGTTTTCACTCTGTTTTCTCCTATATTGATAGATGTATTTGGAACTCTAAATCCAACACGGTTTGTGCTAGCTTCTTGAACCTTGACACAATAAAGTAGTTTCACGTTCTATCTCTATGTTTGGATTCCTCTTGATGTAGCCCTAAGCAGTAACAGGCGAGAAACACTTTCATGGAAAGGGGTTGCCAGGCTTCCCAAAATTACGAATCTCCAGAAATCTCAGCAAATATTTTTTCAACCAAACTGGATGATACTTTCAGGTAATGATCAGTACACGAAGGCGACTTGGTTCCCCAAATTTCTTTCTTCTATGTTGAAGCGTTCGTTTCCAGTAACAGTTTGAATTTTTAGGTTTCACTCTGTTTTCTCCTATATTGATAGATGTATTTGGAACTCTAAATCCAACACGGTTTGTGCTAGGTTCTTGAAACTTGACACAATAAAGTAGTTTCACGTTCTTTCTCTATGTTTTGTTTCCTCTTGATGTAGCCCTAAGCAGTGACTGGCGAGAAACACTTTCATGGAAAGGGGTTGCCAGGCTTCCCAAAATTACGAATCTCCATAAATCTCAGCAAATATTTTTTCACCCAAACAGGTTGATACTATCAGGTAATGATCAGTACACTAAGGTGACTTGGTTCCCCAAATTTCGTTCTTCTATGTTGAAGCGTTCGTTTCCAGAAACAGTTTGAATATTTTGGTTTCACTCTGTTTTCTCCTATATTGATAGATGTATTTGGAACTCTAAATCCAACACGGTTTGTGCTAGCTTCTTGATACTTGACACAATAAAGTAGTTTCACGTTCTATCTCTATGTTTTGTTTCCTCTTGATGTAGCCCTAAGCAGTGACTGGCGAGAAACACTTTCATGGAAAGGGGTTGCCAGGCTTCCCAAAATTACGAATTCCAGAAATCTCAGCAAATATTTTTTCACCCAAACTGGATGATACTTTCAGGTAATGATCAGTACACTAAGGTGACTTGGTGCCCCAAATTTCGTTCTTCTATGTTGAAGCGTTCGTTTCCAGTAACAGTTTGAATTTTTAGGTTTCACTCTGTTTTCTCCTATATTGATAGATGTATTTGGAACTCTAAATCCAACACGGTTTGTGCTAGCTTCTTGAAACTTGACACAATAAAGTAGTTTCACGTTCCATCTCTATGTTTTGATTCCTCTTGATGTAGCCCTAAGCAGTGACAGGCGAGAAACACTTTCATGGAAAGGGGTTTCCAGGCTTCCCAAAATTACGAATCTCCATAAACCTCAGCAAATATTCTTTCACCCAAACTGGATGATACTTTCAGGTAATGATCAGTACACGAAGGCGACTTGGTTCCCCAAATATCGTTCTTCTATGTTGAACCGTTCGTTTCCAGTAACAGTTTGAAATTTTAGGTTTCACTCTGTTTTCTCCTATATTGATAGATGTATTTGGAACCCTAAATCCAACACGGTTTGTGCTAGCTTCTTGAAACTTGACACAATAAAGTAGTTTCATGTTCTATCTCTATGTTTTGTTTCCTCTTGATGTAGCCCTAAGCAGTGACTGGCGAGAAACACTTACATGGAAAGGGGTTGCCAGGCTTCCCAAAATTACGAATCTCCAGAAATCTCAGCAAATATTTTTTCACCCAAACAGGATGATACTTTCAGGTAATGATCAGTACACTAAGGTGACTGGGTGCCCCAAATTTCGTTCTTCTATGTTGAAGCGTTCGTTTCCAGTAACAGTTTGAATTTTTAGGTTTCACTCTGTTTTCTCCTATATTGATACATGTATTTGGAACTCTAAATCCAACACGGTTTGTGCTAGCTTCTTGAAACTTGACCCAATAATGTAGTTTCATGTTCTATCTCTATGTTTTGATTCCTCTTGATGTAGCCCTAAGCAGGGACTGGCGAGAAACACTTTCATGGAAAGGGGTTGCCAGGCTTCCCAAAATTACGAATCTCCAGAAATCTCAGCAAATATTTTTTCACCCAAACTGGATGATTCTTTCAGGTAATGATCAGTACATGAAGGCGACTTGGTTCCCCAAATATCATTCTTCTATTTTGAAGCGTTCGTTTCCAGTAACAGTTTCAATTTTTAGGTTTCACTCTGTTTTCTCCTATATTGATAGATGTATTTGGAACTCTAAATCCAACATGGTGTGTGCTAGCTTCTTGAAACTTGACCCAATAAAGTAGTTTCACGTTCTATCTCTATGTTTGGATTCCTCTTGATGTAGCCCTAAGCAGTGACACGCGAGAAACAGTTTCATGGAAAGGGGTTGCCAGGCTTCCCAAAATTACGAATCTCCAGAAATCTCAGCAAATATTTTTTCAGCCAAACTGGATTATACTTTCAGGTAATGATCAGTACATGAAGGCGACTTGGTTCCCCAAATTTCGTTCTTCTATGTTGAAGCGTTCGTTTCCAGTAACAGTTTGAATTTTTAGGTTTCACTCTGTTTTCTCCTATATTGATAGATGTATTTGGAACTCTAAATCCAACACGGTTTGTGCTAGCTTCTTGAAACTTGACACAATAAAGTAGTTTCACGTTCTATCTCTATGTTTTGTTTCCTCTTGATGTAGCCCTAAGCAGTGACAGGCGAGAAACACTTTCATGGAAAGGGGTTGCCAGGCTTCCCAAAATTACGAATCTCCAGAAATCTCAGCAAATATTTTTTCACCCAAACTTGATGATACTTTCAGGTAATGATCAGTACATGAAGGCGACTTGGTTCCCCAAATATCGTTCTTCTATGTTGAAGCGTTCGTTTCCAGTAACAGTTTGAATTTTTAGTTTTCACTCTGTTTTCTCCTATATTGATAGATGTATTTGGAACTCTAAATCCAACACGGTTTGTGCTAGCTTCTTGAACCTTGACACAATAAAGTAGTTTCACGTTCTATCTCTATGTTTGGATTCCTCTTGATGTAGCCCTAAGCAGTGACAGGCGAGAAACACTTTCATGGAAAGGGGTTGCCAGGCTTCCCAAAATTACGAATCTCCAGAAATCTCAGCAAATATTTTTTCAACCAAACTGGATGATACTTTCAGGTAATGATCAGTACACGAAGGCGACTTGGTTCCCCAAATTTCTTTCTTCTATGTTGAAGCGTTCGTTTCCAGTAACAGTTTGAATTTTTAGGTTTCACTCTGTTTTCTCCTATATTGATAGATGTATTTGGAACTCTAAATCCAACACGGTTTGTGCTAGGTTCTTGAAACTTGACACAATAAAGTAGTTTCACGTTCTTTCTCTATGTTTTGTTTCCTCTTGATGTAGCCCTAAGCAGTGACTGGCGAGAAACACTTTCATGGAAAGGGGTTGCCAGGCTTCCCAAAATTACGAATCTCCAGAAATCTCAGCAAATATTTTTTCACCCAAACAGGTTGATACTATCAGGTAATGATCAGTACACTAAGGTGACTTGGTTCCCCAAATTTCGTTCTTCTATGTTGAAGCGTTCGTTTCCAGAAACAGTTTCAATTTTTAGGTTTCACTCTGTTTTCTCCTATATTGATAGATGTATTTGGAACTCTAAATCCAACACGGTTTGTGCTAGCTTCTTGAAACTTGACACAATAAAGTAGTTTCATGTTCTGTCTCTATGTTTTGTTTCCTCTTGATGTAGCCCTAAGCAGTGACTGGCGAGAAACACTTTAATGGAAAGGGGTTGCCAGGCTTCCCAAAATTACGAATCTCCAGAAATCTCAGCAAATATTTTTTCACCCAAACAGGATGATACTTTCAGGTAATGATCAGTACACTAAGGTGACTTGGTTCCCCAAATTTCGTTCTTGTATGGTGAAGCGTTCGTTTCCAGTAACAGTTTGAATATTTAGGTTTCACTCTGTTTTCTCCTATATTGATAGATGTATTTGGAACTCTAAATCCAACAATGTTTGTGCTAGCTTCTTTAAACTTGACAGAATAAAGTACTTTCACGTTCTATCTCTATGTTTTGTTTCCTCTTGATGTAGCCCTAAGCAGTGACTGGCGAGAAACACTTTCATGGAAAGGGGTTGGCAGGCTTCCCAAAATTACGAATCTCCAGAAATCTAAGCAAATATTTTTTCACCCAAACAGGATGATACTTTCAGGTAATAATCAGTACACTAAGGTGACTTGGTTCCCCCAATTTCGTTCTTCTATGTTGAAGCATTCGTTTCCAGTAAGAGTTTGAATTTTTAGGTTTCACTCTGTTTTCTCCTATATTGATAGATGTATTTGGAACTCTAAATCCAACACGGTTTGTGCTAGCTTCTTGAAACTTGACACAATAAAGTAGTTTCACGTTCTATCTCTACGTTTTGTTTCCTCTTGATGTACCCCCAAGCAGTGACTGGCGAGAAACACTTTCATGGAAAGGGGTTGCCAGGTTTCCCAAAATTACGAATCTCCAGAAATCTCAGCAAATATTTTTTCACCCAAACAGGATGATACTTTCAGGTAATGATCAGTACATGAAGGCGACTTGGTTCCCCAAATTTTGTTCTTCTACGTTGAAGCGATCGTTTCCAGTAACAGTTTGAAATTTAGGTTTCACTCTGTTTTCTCCTATATTGATAGATGTATTTGGAACTCTAAATCCAACACGGTTTGTGCTAGCTTCTTGAAACTTGACACAATAAAGTAGTTTCATGTTGTATCTCTATGTTTTCTTTCCTCTTGATGTAGCCCTAAGCAGTGACAGGCGAGAAACACTTTCATGGAAAGGGGTTGCCAGGCTTCCCAAAATTACGAATCTCCAGAAATCTCAACAAATATTTTTTCAGCCAAACTGGATGATACTTTCAGGTAATGATCAGTACACGAAGGCGACTTGGTTCCCCAAATTTTGTTCTTCTATGTTGAAGCGTTCGTTTCCAGTAACACTTTGAATTTTTAGGTTTCACTCTGTTTTCTCCTATATTGATAGATGTATTTGGAACTCTAAATCCAACACGGTTTGTGCTAGCTTCTTGAAACTTGACACAATAAAGTAGTTTCACGTTCTATCTCTATGTTTTGTTTCCTCTTGATGTAGCCCTAAGCAGTGACTGGCGAGAAACACTTTCAAGGAAAGGGGCTGCCAGGCTTCCCAAAATTACGAATCTCCAGAAATCTCAGCAAATATTTTTTCACCCAAACTGGATGATACTTTCAGGTAATGATCAGTACACTAAGGCGACTTGGTTCCCCAAATTTCGTTCTTCTATGTTGAAGCGTTCGTTTCCAGTAACAGTTTGAATTTTTAGGTTTCACTCTGTTTTCTCCTATATTGATAGATGTATTTGGAACTCTAAATCCAACACGGTTTGTGCTACCTTCTTGAAACTTGACACAATAAAGTAGTTTCACGTTCTATCTCTACGTTTTGTTTCCTCTTGATGTAGCCCTAAGCAGTGACTGGCGAGAAACATTTTCAAGGAAAGGGGCTGCCAGGCTTCCCAAAATTACGAATCTACAGAAATCTCAGCAAATATTTTTTCACCCAAACAGGATGATACTTTCAGGTAATGATCAGTACACTAAGGCGACTTGGTTCCCCAAATTTCGTTCTTCTATGTTGAAGCATTCGTTTCCAGTAACAGTTTGAATTTTTAGGTTTCACTCTGTTTTCTCCTATATTGATAGATGTATTTGGAACTCTAAATCCAACACGGTTTGTGCTAGCTTCTTGAAACTTGACACAATAAAGTAGTTTCACGTTCTGTCTCTATGTTTTGTTTCCTCTTGATGTAGCCCTAAGCAGTGACTGGCGAGAAACACTTTAATGGAAAGGGGTTGCCAGGCTTCCCAAAATTACGAATCTCCAGAAATCTCAGCAAATATTTTTTCACCCAAACAGGATGATACTTTCAGGTAATGATCAGTACACTAAGGTGACTTGGTTCCCCAAATTTCGTTCTTGTATGGTGAAGCGTTCGTTTCCAGTAACAGTTTGAATATTTAGGTTTCACTCTGTTTTCTCCTATATTGATAGATGTATTTGGAACTCTAAATCCAACACGGTTTGTGCTAGCTTCTTTAAACTTGACAGAATAAAGTACTTTCACGTTCTATCTCTATGTTTTGTTTCCTCTTGATGTAGCCCTAAGCAGTGACTGGCGAGAAACACTTTCATGGAAAGGGGTTGGCAGGCTTCCCAAAATTACGAATCTCCAGAAATCTCAGCAAATATTTTTTCACCCAAACAGGATGATACTTTCAGGTAATAATCAGTACACTAAGGTGACTTGGTTCCCCCAATTTCGTTCTTCTATGTTGAAGCGTTCGTTTCCAGTAAGAGTTTGAATTTTTAGGTTTCACTCTGTTTTCTCCTATATTGATAGATGTATTTGGAACTCTAAATCCAACACGGTTTGTGCTAGCTTCTTGAAACTTGACACAATAAAGTAGTTTCACGTTCTATCTCTATGTTTTGTTTCCTCTTGATGTAGCCCTAAGCAGTGACTGGCGAGAAACACTTTCATGGAAAGGGGTTGCCAGGCTTCCCAAAATTACGAATCTCCAGAAATCTCAGCAAATATTTTTTCACCCAAACAGGATGATACTTTCAGGTAATGATCAGTACACGAAGGCGACTTGGTTCCCCAAATTTCGTTCTTCTATGTTGAAGCGTTCGTTTCCAGTAACAGTTTGAATTTTTAGGTTTCACTCTGTTTTCTCCTATATTGATAGATGTATTTGGAACTCTAAATCCAACACGGTTTGTGCTAGCTTCTTGAAACTTGACACAATAAGGTAGTTTCACGTTCTATCTCTATGTTTTGTTTCCTCTTGATGTAGCCCTAAGCAGTGACAGGCGAGAAACACTTTCATGGAAAGGGGTTGCCAGGCTTCCCAAAATTACGAATCTCCAGACATATCAGCAAATATTTTTTCACCCAAACAGGATGATATTTCAGGTAATGATCAGTACACGAAGGCGACTTGGTTCCCTAAATTTTGTTCTTCTATGTTGAAGCGTTCGTTTCCAGTAACAGTTTGAATTTTTAGGTTTCACTCTGTTTTCTCCTATATTGATAGATGTATTTGGAACTCTAAATCCAACACGGTTTGTGCTAGCTTCTTGAAACTTGACACAATAAAGTAGTTTCACGTTCTATCTCTATGTTTTGTTTCCTCTTGATGTAGCCCTAAGATGTGACAGGCGAGAAACACTTTCATGGAAAGGGGTTGCCAGGCTTCCCAAAATTACGAATGTCCAGAAATCTCAGCAAATATTATTTCAGCCAAACTGGATGATACTTTCAGGTAATGATCAGTACACGAAGGCGACTTGGTTCCCCAAATATCGTTCTTCTATGTTGAAGCGTTCTTTTCCAGTAACAGTTTGAATTTTTAGGTTTCACTCTGTTTTCTCCTATATTGATAGATGTATTTGGAACTCTAAATCCAACACGGTTTGTGCTAGCTTCTTGAAACTTGACACAATAAAGTAGTTTCACGTTCTATCTCTATGTTTGGATTCCTCTTGATGTAGCCCTAAGCAGTGACAGGAGAGAAACACTTTCATGGAAAGGGGTTGCCAGGCTTCCCAAAATTACGAATCTCCAGAAATCTCAGCAAATATTTTTTCACCCAAACAGGATGATACTTTCAGGTAATGATCAGTACACTAAGGTGACTTGGTTCCCCAAATTTCGTTCTTGTATGGTGAAGCGTTCGTTTCCAGTAACAGTTTGAATATTTAGGTTTCACTCTGTTTTCTCCTATATTGATAGATGTATTTGGAACTCTAAATCCAACAAGGTTTGTGCTAGCTTCTTTAAACTTGACAGAATAAAGTACTTTCACGTTCTATCTCTATGTTTTGTTTCCTCTTGATGTAGCCCTAAGCAGTGACTGGCGAGAAACACTTTCATGGAAAGGGGTTGGCAGGCTTCCCAAAATTACGAATCTCCAGAAATCTAAGCAAATATTTTTTCACCCAAACAGGATGATACTTTCAGGTAATAATCAGTACACTAAGGTGACTTGGTTCCCCCAATTTCGTTCTTCTATGTTGAAGCATTCGTTTCCAGTAAGAGTTTGAATTTTTAGGTTTCACTCTGTTTTCTCCTATATTGATAGATGTATTTGGAACTCTAAATCCAACACGGTTTGTGCTAGCTTCTTGAAACTTGACACAATAAAGTAGTTTCACGTTCTATCTCTACGTTTTGTTTCCTCTTGATGTACCCCCAAGCAGTGACTGGCGAGAAACACTTTCATGGAAAGGGGTTGCCAGGTTTCCCAAAATTACGAATCTCCAGAAATCTCAGCAAATATTTTTTCACCCAAACAGGATGATACTTTCAGGTAATGATCAGTACATGAAGGCGACTTGGTTCCCCAAATTTTGTTCTTCTACGTTGAAGCGATCGTTTCCAGTAACAGTTTGAAATTTAGGTTTCACTCTGTTTTCTCCTATATTGATAGATGTATTTGGAACTCTAAATCCAACACGGTTTGTGCTAGCTTCTTGAAACTTGACACAATAAAGTAGTTTCATGTTGTATCTCTATGTTTTCTTTCCTCTTGATGTAGCCCTAAGCAGTGACAGGCGAGAAACACTTTCATGGAAAGGGGTTGCCAGGCTTCCCAAAATTACGAATCTCCAGAAATCTCAACAAATATTTTTTCAGCCAAACTGGATGATACTTTCAGGTAACGATCAGTACACGAAGGCGACTTGGTTCCCCAAATTTTGTTCTTCTATGTTGAAGCGTTCGTTTCCAGTAACACTTTGAATTTTTAGGTTTCACTCTGTTTTCTCCTATATTGATAGATGTATTTGGAACTCTAAATCCAACACGGTTTGTGCTAGCTTCTTGAAACTTGACACAATAAAGTAGTTTCACGTTCTATCTCTATGTTTTGTTTCCTCTTGATGTAGCCCTAAGCAGTGACTGGCGAGAAACACTTTCAAGGAAAGGGGCTGCCAGGCTTCCCAAAATTACGAATCTCCAGAAATCTCAGCAAATATTTTTTCACCCAAACTGGATGATACTTTCAGGTAATGATCAGTACACTAAGGCGACTTGGTTCCCCAAATTTCGTTCTTCTATGTTGAAGCGTTCGTTTCCAGTAACAGTTTGAATTTTTAGGTTTCACTCTGTTTTCTCCTATATTGATAGATGTATTTGGAACTCTAAATCCAACACGGTTTGTGCTACCTTCTTGAAACTTGACACAATAAAGTAGTTTCACGTTCTATCTCTACGTTTTGTTTCCTCTTGATGTAGCCCTAAGCAGTGACTGGCGAGAAACATTTTCAAGGAAAGGGGCTGCCAGGCTTCCCAAAATTACGAATCTACAGAAATCTCAGCAAATATTTTTTCACCCAAACAGGATGATACTTTCAGGTAATGATCAGTACACTAAGGCGACTTGGTTCCCCAAATTTCGTTCTTCTATGTTGAAGCATTCGTTTCCAGTAACAGTTTGAATTTTTAGGTTTCACTCTGTTTTCTCCTATATTGATAGATGTATTTGGAACTCTAAATCCAACACGGTTTGTGCTAGCTTCTTGAAACTTGACACAATAAAGTAGTTTCACGTTCTGTCTCTATGTTTTGTTTCCTCTTGATGTAGCCCTAAGCAGTGACTGGCGAGAAACACTTTAATGGAAAGGGGTTGCCAGGCTTCCCAAAATTACGAATCTCCAGAAATCTCAGCAAATATTTTTTCACCCAAACAGGATGATACTTTCAGGTAATGATCAGTACACTAAGGTGACTTGGTTCCCCAAATTTCGTTCTTGTATGGTGAAGCGTTCGTTTCCAGTAACAGTTTGAATATTTAGGTTTCACTCTGTTTTCTCCTATATTGATAGATGTATTTGGAACTCTAAATCCAACACGGTTTGTGCTAGCTTCTTTAAACTTGACAGAATAAAGTACTTTCACGTTCTATCTCTATGTTTTGTTTCCTCTTGATGTAGCCCTAAGCAGTGACTGGCGAGAAACACTTTCATGGAAAGGGGTTGGCAGGCTTCCCAAAATTACGAATCTCCAGAAATCTCAGCAAATATTTTTTCACCCAAACAGGATGATACTTTCAGGTAATAATCAGTACACTAAGGTGACTTGGTTCCCCCAATTTCGTTCTTCTATGTTGAAGCGTTCGTTTCCAGTAAGAGTTTGAATTTTTAGGTTTCACTCTGTTTTCTCCTATATTGATAGATGTATTTGGAACTCTAAATCCAACACGGTTTGTGCTAGCTTCTTGAAACTTGACACAATAAAGTAGTTTCACGTTCTATCTCTATGTTTTGTTTCCTCTTGATGTAGCCCTAAGCAGTGACTGGCGAGAAACACTTTCATGGAAAGGGGTTGCCAGGCTTCCCAAAATTACGAATCTCCAGAAATCTCAGCAAATATTTTTTCACCCAAACAGGATGATACTTTCAGGTAATGATCAGTACACGAAGGCGACTTGGTTCCCCAAATTTCGTTCTTCTATGTTGAAGCGTTCGTTTCCAGTAACAGTTTGAATTTTTAGGTTTCACTCTGTTTTCTCCTATATTGATAGATGTATTTGGAACTCTAAATCCAACACGGTTTGTGCTAGCTTCTTGAAACTTGACACAATAAGGTAGTTTCACGTTCTATCTCTATGTTTTGTTTCCTCTTGATGTAGCCCTAAGCAGTGACAGGCGAGAAACACTTTCATGGAAAGGGGTTGCCAGGGTTCCCAAAATTACGAATCTCCAGACATATCAGCAAATATTTTTTCACCCAAACAGGATGATATTTCAGGTAATGATCAGTACACGAAGGCGACTTGGTTCCCTAAATTTTGTTCTTCTATGTTGAAGCGTTCGTTTCCAGTAACAGTTTGAATTTTTAGGTTTCACTCTGTTTTCTCCTATATTGATAGATGTATTTGGAACTCTAAATCCAACACGGTTTGTGCTAGCTTCTTGAAACTTGACACAATAAAGTAGTTTCACGTTCTATCTCTATGTTTTGTTTCCTCTTGATGTAGCCCTAAGCAGTGACAGGCGAGAAACACTTTCATGGAAAGGGGTTGCCAGGCTTCCCAAAATTACGAATGTCCAGAAATCTCAGCAAATATTATTTCAGCCAAACTGGATGATACTTTCAGGTAATGATCAGTACACGAAGGCGACTTGGTTCCCCAAATATCGTTCTTCTATGTTGAAGCGTTCTTTTCCAGTAACAGTTTGAATTTTTAGGTTTCACTCTGTTTTCTCCTATATTGATAGATGTATTTGGAACTCTAAATCCAACACGGTTTGTGCTAGCTTCTTGAAACTTGACACAATAAAGTAGTTTCACGTTCTATCTCTATGTTTGGATTCCTCTTGATGTAGCCCTAAGCAGTGACAGGAGAGAAACACTTTCATGGAAAGGGGTTGCCAGGCTTCCCAAAATTACGAATCTCCAGAAATCTCAGCAAATATTTTTTCACCCAAACAGGATGATACTTTCAGGTAATGATCAGTACATGAAGGCGACTTGGTTCCCCAAATTTTGTTCTTCTACGTTGAAGCGATCGTTTCCAGTAACAGTTTGAAATTTAGGTTTCACTCTGTTTTCTCCTATATTGATAGATGTATTTGGAACTCTAAATCCAACACGGTTTGTGCTAGCTTCTTGAAACTTGACACAATAAAGTAGTTTCATGTTCTATCTCTATGTTTTCTTTCCTCTTGATGTAGCCCTAAGCAGTGACAGGCGAGAAACACTTTCATGGAAAGGGGTTGCCAGGCTTCCCAAAATTACGAATCTCCAGAAATCTCAACAAATATTTTTTCAGCCAAACTGGATGATACTTTCAGGTAACGATCAGTACACGAAGGCGACTTGGTTCCCCAAATTTCGTTCTTCTATGTTGAAGCGTTCGTTTCCAGTAACACTTTGAATTTTTAGGTTTCACTCTGTTTTCTCCTATATTGATAGATGTATTTGGAACTCTAAATCCAACACGGTTTGTGCTAGCTTCTTGAAACTTGACACAATAAAGTAGTTTCACGTTCTATCTCTGTGTTTTGTTTCCTCTTGATGTAGCCCTAAGAAGTGACAGGCGAGAAACACTTCCATGGAAAAAGGTTGCCAGTCTTCCCAAAATTACGAATCTCCAGAAATCTCAGCAAATATTTTTTCACCCAAACAGGATGATACTTTCACGTAATGATCAGTACATGAAGGTGACTTGGTTCCCAAATTTCGTTCTTCTATGTTGAAGCGTTCGTTTCCAGTAACAGTTTGAATATTTAGGTTTCACTCTGTTTTCTCCTATATTGATAGATGTATTTGGAACTCTAAATCCAACACGGTTTGTACTAGCTTCTTGAAACTTGACACAATAAAGTAGTTTCATGTTCTATCCCTATGTTTTGATTCCTCTTGATGTAGCCCTAAGCAGAGACTGGCGAGAAACACTTTCATGGAAAGGGGTTGCCAGGCTTCCCAAAATTACGAATCTCCAGAAATCTCAGCAAATATTTTTTCACCCAGGCTGGATGATACTTTCAGATAATGATCAGTACATGAAGGCGACGTGGTTCCCCAAATATCGTTCTTCTATGGTGAAGCGTTCGTTTCCAATAACAGTTTGAATTTTTAGGTTTCACTCTGTTTTCTCCTATATTGATAGATGTATTTGGAACTCTAAATCCAACACGGTTTGTGCTAGCTTCTTGAAACTTGACACAATAAAGTAGTTTCACGTTCTATCTCTACGTTTTGTTTCCTCTTGATGTAGCCCTAAGCAGTGACTGGCGAGAAACACTTTCATTGAAAGGGGTTGCCAGGCTTCCCAATATTACGAATCTCCAGAAATCTCAGCAAATATTTTTTCACCCAAACAGGATGATACTTTCAGGTAATGATCAGTACACGAAGGCGACTTGGTTTCCCGAATTTCATTCTTCTATGTTGAGGCGTTCGTTTCCAGTAACAGTTTGAATTTTTAGGTTTCACTCTGTTTTCTCCTATATTGATTGATGTATTTGGAACTCTAAATCCAACACGGTTTGTGCTAGCTTCTTGAAACTTGACACAATAAAGTAGTTTCACGTTCTATCTCTACGTTTTGTTTCCTCTTGATGTAGCCCTAAGCAGTGACTGGCGAGAAACACTTACAAGGAAAGGGGCTGCCAGGCTTCCCAAAATTACGAATCTACAGAAATCTCAGCAAATAATTTTCACCCAAACAGGATGATACTTTCAGGTAATGATCAGTACACTAAGGCGACTTGGTTCCCCAAATTTCGTTCTTCTATGTTGAAGCGTTCGTTTCCAGTAACAGTTTGAATTTTTAGGATTCACTCTGTTTTCTCCTATATTGATAGATGTATTTGGAACTCTAAATCCAACACGGTTTGTGCTAGCTTCTTGAAACTTGACACAATAAAGTAGTTTCATGTTCTGTCTCTATGTTTTGTTTCCTCATGATGTAGCCCTAAGCAGTGACTGGCGAGAAACACTTTAATGGAAAGGGGTTGCCAGGCTTCCCAAAATTACGAATCTCCAGAAATCTCAGCAAATATTTTTTCACCCAAACAGGATGATACTTTCAGGTAATGATCAGTACACTAAGGTGACTTGGTTCCCCAAATTTCGTTCTTGTATGGTGAAGCGTTCGTTTCCAGTAACAGTTTGAATATTTAGGTTTCACTCTGTTTTCTCCTATATTGATAGATGTATTTGGAACTCTAAATCCAACAAGGTTTGTGCTAGCTTCTTTAAACTTGACAGAATAAAGTACTTTCACGTTCTATCTCTATGTTTTGTTTCCTCTTGATGTAGCCCTAAGCAGTGACTGGCGAGAAACACTTTCATGGAAAGGGGTTGGCAGGCTTCCCAAAATTACGAATCTCCAGAAATCTAAGCAAATATTTTTTCACCCAAACAGGATGATACTTTCAGGTAATAATCAGTACACTAAGGTGACTTGGTTCCCCCAATTTCGTTCTTCTATGTTGAAGCATTCGTTTCCCGTAAGAGTTTGAATTTTTAGGTTTCACTCTGTTTTCTCCTATATTGATAGATGTATTTGGAACTCTAAATCCAACACGGTTTGTGCTAGCTTCTTGAAACTTGACACAATAAAGTAGTTTCACGTTCTGTCTCTATGTTTTGTTTCCTCTTGATGTAGCCCTAAGCAGTGACTGGCGAGAAACACTTTAATGGAAAGGGGTTGCCAGGCTTCCCAAAATTACGAATCTCCAGAAATCTCAGCAAATATTTTTTCACCCAAACAGGATGATACTTTCAGGTAATGATCAGTACACTAAGGTGACTTGGTTCCCCAAATTTCGTTCTTGTATGTTGAAGCGTTCGTTTCCAGTAACAGTTTGAATATTTAGGTTTCACTCTGTTTTCTCCTATATTGATAGATGTATTTGGAACTCTAAATCCAACACGGTTTGTGCTAGCTTCTTTAAACTTGACAGAATAAAGTACTTTCACGTTCTATCTCTATGTTTTGTTTCCTCTTGATGTAGCCCTAAGCAGTGACTGGCGAGAAACACTTTCATGGAAAGGGGTTGGCAGGCTTCCCAAAATTACGAATCTCCAGAAATATAAGCAAATATTTTTTCACCCAAACAGGATGATACTTTCAGGTAATAATCAGTACACTAAGGTGACTTGGTTCCCCAAATTTCGTTCTTCTATGTTGAAGCGTGCGTTTCCAGTAAGAGTTTGAATTTTTAGGTTTCATTCTGTTTTCTCCTATATTGATAGATGTATTTGGAACTCTAAATCCAACACGGTTTGTGCTAGCTTCTTGAAACTTGACACAATAAAGTAGTTTCACGTTCTATCTCTATGTTTTGTTTCCTCTTGATGTAGCCCTAATCAGTGACTGGCGAGAAACACTTTCATGGAAAGGGGTTGCCAGGTTTCCCAAAATTACGAATCTCCAGAAATCTCAGCAAATATTTTTTCACCCAAACAGGATGATACTTTCAGGTAATGATCAGTACATGAAGGCGACTTGGTTCCCCAAATTTTGTTCTTCTACGTTGAAGCGATCGTTTCCAGTAACAGTTTGAAATTTAGGTTTCACTCTGTTTTCTCCTATATTGATAGATGTATTTGGAACTCTAAATCCAACACGGTTTGTGCTAGCTTCTTGAAACTTGACACAATAAAGTAGTTTCATGTTCTATCTCTATGTTTTCTTTCCTCTTGATGTAGCCCTAAGCAGTGACAGGCGAGAAACACTTTCATGGAAAGGGGTTGCCAGGCTTCCCAAAATTACGAATCTCCAGAAATCTCAACAAATATTTTTTCAGCCAAACTGGATGATACTTTCAGGTAACGATCAGTACACGAAGGCGACTTGGTTCCCCAAATTTCGTTCTTCTATGTTGAAGCGTTCGTTTCCAGTAACACTTTGAATTTTTAGGTTTCACTCTGTTTTCTCCTATATTGATAGATGTATTTGGAACTCTAAATCCAACACGGTTTGTGCTAGCTTCTTGAAACTTGACACAATAAAGTAGTTTCACGTTCTATCTCTGTGTTTTGTTTCCTCTTGATGTAGCCCTAAGAAGTGACAGGCGAGAAACACTTCCATGGAAAAAGGTTGCCAGTCTTCCCAAAATTACGAATCTCCAGAAATCTCAGCAAATATTTTTTCACCCAAACAGGATGATACTTTCACGTAATGATCAGTACATGAAGGTGACTTGGTTCCCAAATTTCGTTCTTCTATGTTGAAGCGTTCGTTTCCAGTAACAGTTTGAATATTTAGGTTTCACTCTGTTTTCTCCTATATTGATAGATGTATTTGGAACTCTAAATCCAACACGGTTTGTACTAGCTTCTTGAAACTTGACACAATAAAGTAGTTTCATGTTCTATCCCTATGTTTTGATTCCTCTTGATGTAGCCCTAAGCAGAGACTGGCGAGAAACACTTTCATGGAAAGGGGTTGCCAGGCTTCCCAAAATTACGAATCTCCAGAAATCTCAGCAAATATTTTTTCACCCAGGCTGGATGATACTTTCAGGTAATGATCAGTACATGAAGGCGACGTGGTTCCCCAAATATCGTTCTTCTATGGTGAAGCGTTCGTTTCCAATAACAGTTTGAATTTTTAGGTTTCACTCTGTTTTCTCCTATATTGATAGATGTATTTGGAACTCTAAATCCAACACGGTTTGTGCTAGCTTCTTGAAACTTGACACAATAAAGTAGTTTCACGTTCTATCTCTACGTTTTGTTTCCTCTTGATGTAGCCCTAAGCAGTGACTGGCGAGAAACACTTTCATTGAAAGGGGTTGCCAGGCTTCCCAATATTACGAATCTCCAGAAATCTCAGCAAATATTTTTTCACCCAAACAGGATGATACTTTCAGGTAATGATCAGTACACGAAGGCGACTTGGTTTCCCAAATTTCATTCTTCTATGTTGAGGCGTTCGTTTCCAGTAACAGTTTGAATTTTTAGGTTTCACTCTGTTTTCTCCTATATTGATTGATGTATTTGGAACTCTAAATCCAACACGGTTTGTGCTAGCTTCTTGAAACTTGACACAATAAAGTAGTTTCACGTTCTATCTCTACGTTTTGTTTCCTCTTGATGTAGCCCTAAGCAGTGACTGGCGAGAAACACTTACAAGGAAAGGGGCTGCCAGGCTTCCAAAAATTACGAAACTACAGAAATCTCAGCAAATAATTTTCACCCAAACAGGATGATACTTTCAGGTAATGATCAGTACACTAAGGCGACTTGGTTCCCCAAATTTCGTTCTTCTATGTTGAAGCGTTCGTTTCCAGTAACAGTTTGAATTTTTAGGATTCACTCTGTTTTCTCCTATATTGATAGATGTATTTGGAACTCTAAATCCAACACGGTTTGTGCTAGCTTCTTGAAACTTGACACAATAAAGTAGTTTCATGTTCTGTCTCTATGTTTTGTTTCCTCATGATGTAGCCCTAAGCAGTGACTGGCGAGAAACACTTTAATGGAAAGGGGTTGCCAGGCTTCCCAAAATTACGAATCTCCAGAAATCTCAGCAAATATTTTTTCACCCAAACAGGATGATACTTTCAGGTAATGATCAGTACACTAAGGTGACTTGGTTCCCCAAATTTCGTTCTTGTATGGTGAAGCGTTCGTTTCCAGTAACAGTTTGAATATTTAGGTTTCACTCTGTTTTCTCCTATATTGATAGATGTATTTGGAACTCTAAATCCAACAAGGTTTGTGCTAGCTTCTTTAAACTTGACAGAATAAAGTACTTTCACGTTCTATCTCTATGTTTTGTTTCCTCTTGATGTAGCCCTAAGCAGTGACTGGCGAGAAACACTTTCATGGAAAGGGGTTGGAAGGCTTCCCAAAATTACGAATCTCCAGAAATCTAAGCAAATATTTTTTCACCCAAACAGGATGATACTTTCAGGTAATAATCAGTACACTAAGGTGACTTGGTTCCCCCAATTTCGTTCTTCTATGTTGAAGCATTCGTTTCCAGTAAGAGTTTGAATTTTTAGGTTTCACTCTGTTTTCTCCTATATTGATAGATGTATTTGGAACTCTAAATCCAACACGGTTTGTGCTAGCTTCTTGAAACTTGACACAATAAAGTAGTTTCACGTTCTGTCTCTATGTTTTGTTTCCTCTTGATGTAGCCCTAAGCAGTGACTGGCGAGAAACACTTTAATGGAAAGGGGTTGCCAGGCTTCCCAAAATTACGAATCTCCAGAAATCTCAGCAAATATTTTTTCACCCAAACAGGATGATACTTTCAGGTAATGATCAGTACACTAAGGTGACTTGGTTCCCCAAATTTCGTTCTTGTATGTTGAAGCGTTCGTTTCCAGTAACAGTTTGAATATTTAGGTTTCACTCTGTTTTCTCCTATATTGATAGATGTATTTGGAACTCTAAATCCAACACGGTTTGTGCTAGCTTCTTTAAACTTGACAGAATAAAGTACTTTCACGTTCTATCTCTATGTTTTGTTTCCTCTTGATGTAGCCCTAAGCAGTGACTGGCGAGAAACACTTTCATGGAAAGGGGTTGGCAGGCTTCCCAAAATTACGAATCTCCAGAAATCTAAGCAAATATTTTTTCACCCAAACAGGATGATACTTTCAGGTAATAATCAGTACACTAAGGTGACTTGGTTCCCCAAATTTCGTTCTTCTATGTTGAAGCGTTCGTTTCCAGTAAGAGTTTGAATTTTTAGGTTTCATTCTGTTTTCTCCTATATTGATAGATGTATTTGGAACTCTAAATCCAACACGGTTTGTGCTAGCTTCTTGAAACTTGACACAATAAAGTAGTTTCACGTTCTATCTCTATGTTTTGTTTCCTCTTGATGTAGCCCTAATCAGTGACTGGCGAGAAACACTTTCATGGAAAGGGGTTGCCAGGCTTCCCAAAATTACGAATCTCCAGAAATCTCAACAAATATTTTTTCACCCAAACAGGATGATACTTTCAGGTAATGATCAGTACATGAAGGCGACTTGGTTCCCCAAATTTTGTTCTTCTACGTTGAAGCGATCGTTTCCAGTAACAGTTTGAAATTTAGGTTTCACTCTGTTTTCTCCTATATTGATAGATGTATTTGGAACTCTAAATCCAACACGGTTTGTGCTAGCTTCTTGAAACTTGACACAATAAAGTAGTTTCATGTTCTATCTCTATGTTTTCTTTCCTCTTGATGTAGCCCTAAGCAGTGACTGGCGAGAAACACTTTCATGGAAAGGGGTTGCCAGGCTTCCCAAAATTACGAATCTCCAGAAATCTCAACAAATATTTTTTCAGCCAAACTGGATGATACTTTCAGGTAACGATCAGTACACGAAGGCGACTTGGTTCCCCAAATTTCGTTCTTCTATGTTGAAGCGTTCGTTTCCAGTAACAGTTTGAATTTTTAGGTTTCACTCTGTTTTCTCCTATATTGATAGATGTATTTGGAACTCTAAATCCAACACGGTTTGTGCTAGCTTCTTGAAACTTGACACAATAAAGTAGTTTCACGTTCTGTCTCTATGTTTTGTTTCCTCTTGATGTAGCCCTAAGCAGTGACTGGCGAGAAACACTTTAATGGAAAGGGGTTGCCAGGCTTCCCAAAATTACGAATCTCCAGAAATCTCAGCAAATATTTTTTCACCCAAACAGGATGATACTTTCAGGTAATGATCAGTACACTAAGGTGACTTGGTTCCCCAAATTTCGTTCTTGTATGTTGAAGCGTTCGTTTCCAGTAACAGTTTGAATATTTAGGTTTCACTCTGTTTTCTCCTATATTGATAGATGTATTTGGAACTCTAAATCCAACACGGTTTGTGCTAGCTTCTTTAAACTTGACAGAATAAAGTAATTTCACGTTCTATCTCTATGTTTTGTTTCCTCTTGATGTAGCCCTAAGCAGTGACTGGCGAGAAACACTTTCATGGAAAGGGGTTGGCAGGCTTCCCAAAATTACGAATCTCCAGAAATCTAAGCAAATATTTTTTCACCCAAACAGGATGATACTTTCAGGTAATGATCAGTACACTAAGGTGACTTGTTTCCCCAAATTTCGTTCTTCTATGTTGAAGCGTTCGTTTCCAGTAAGAGTTTGAATTTTTAGGTTTCATTCTGTTTTCTCCTATATTGATAGATGTATTTGGAACTCTAAATCCAACACGGTTTGTGCTAGCTTCTTGAAACTTGACACAATAAAGTAGTTTCACGTTCTATCTCTATGTTTTGTTTCCTCTTGATGTAGCCCTAATCAGTGACTGGCGAGAAACACTTTCATGGAAAGGGGTTGCCAGGTTTCCCAAAATTACGAATCTCCAGAAATCTCAGCAAATATTTTTTCACCCAAACAGGATGATACTTTCAGGTAATGATCAGTACATGAAGGCGACTTGGTTCCCCAAATTTTGTTCTTCTACGTTGAAGCGATCGTTTCCAGTAACAGTTTGAAATTTAGGTTTCACTCTGTTTTCTCCTATATTGATAGATGTATTTGGAACTCTAAATCCAACACGGTTTGTGCTAGCTTCTTGAAACTTGACACAATAAAGTAGTTTCATGTTCTATCTCTATGTTTTCTTTCCTCTTGATGTAGCCCTAAGCAGTGACAGGCGAGAAACACTTTCATGGAAAGGGGTTGCCAGGCTTCCCAAAATTACGAATCTCCAGAAATCTCAACAAATATTTTTTCAGCCAAACTGGATGATACTTTCAGGTAACGATCAGTACACGAAGGCGACTTGGTTCCCCAAATTTCGTTCTTCTATGTTGAAGCGTTCGTTTCCAGTAACACTTTGAATTTTTAGGTTTCACTCTGTTTTCTCCTATATTGATAGATGTATTTGGAACTCTAAATCCAACACGGTTTGTGCTAGCTTCTTGAAACTTGACACAATAAAGTAGTTTCACGTTCTATCTCTATGTTTTGTTTCCTCTTGATGTAGCCCTAAGCAGTGACTGGCGAGAAACACTTTCAAGGAAAGGGGCTGCCAGGCTTCCCAAAATTACGAATCTCCAGAAATCTCAGCAAATATTTTTTCACCCAAACAGGATGATACTTTCAGGTAATGATCAGTACACGAAGGCGACTTGGTTCCCCAAATTTCGTTCTTCTATGTTGAAGCGTTCGTTTCCAGTAACAGTTTGAATTTTTAGGTTTCACTCTGTTTTCTCCTATATTGATAGATGTATTTGGAACTCTAAATCCAACACGGTTTGTGCTAGCTTCTTGAAACTTGACACAATAAAGTAGTTTCACGTTCTGTCTCTATGTTTTGTTTCCTCTTGATGTAGCCCTAAGCAGTGACTGGCGAGAAACACTTTAATGGAAAGGGGTTGCCAGGCTTCCCAAAATTACGAATCTCCAGAAATCTCAGCAAATATTTTTTCACCCAAACAGGATGATACTTTCAGGTAATGATCAGTACACTAAGGTGACTTGGTTCCCCAAATTTCGTTCTTGTATGTTGAAGCGTTCGTTTCCAGTAACAGTTTGAATATTTAGGTTTCACTCTGTTTTCTCCTATATTGATAGATGTATTTGGAACTCTAAATCCAACACGGTTTGTGCTAGCTTCTTTAAACTTGACAGAATAAAGTACTTTCACGTTCTATCTCTATGTTTTGTTTCCTCTTGATGTAGCCCTAAGCAGTGACTGGCGAGAAACACTTTCATGGAAAGGGGTTGGCAGGCTTCCCAAAATTACGAATCTCCAGAAATCTAAGCAAATATTTTTTCACCCAAACAGGATGATACTTTCAGGTAATGATCAGTACACTAAGGTGACTTGGTTCCCCAAATTTCGTTCTTCTATGTTGAAGCGTTCGTTTCCAGTAAGAGTTTGAATTTTTAGGTTTCATTCTGTTTTCTCCTATATTGATAGATGTATTTGGAACTCTAAATCCAACACGGTTTGTGCTAGCTTCTTGAAACTTGACACAATAAAGTAGTTTCACGTTCTATCTCTATGTTTTGTTTCCTCTTGATGTAGCCCTAAGCAGTGACAGGCGAGAAACACTTTCATGGAAAGGGGTTGCCAGGCTTCCCAAAATTACGAATGTCCAGAAATCTCAGCAAATATTATTTCAGCCAAACTGGATGATACTTTCAGGTAATGATCAGTACACGAAGGCGACTTGGTTCCCCAAATATCGTTCTTCTATGTTGAAGCGTTCTTTTCCAGTAACAGTTCGAATTTTTAGGTTTCACTCTGTTTTCTCCTATATTGATAGATGTATTTGGAACTCTAAATCCAACACGGTTTGTGCTAGCTTCTTGAAACTTGACAAAATAAGGTAGTTTCACGTTCTATCTCTATGTTTTGTTTCCTCTTGATGTAGCCCTAAGCAGTGACAGGCGAGAAACACTTTCATGGAAAGGGGTTGCCAGGCTTCCCAAAATTACGAATCTCCAGACATATCAGCAAATATTTTTTCACCCAAACAGGATGATATTTCAGGTAATGATCAGTACACGAAGGTGACTTGGTTCCCTAAATTTTGTTCTTCTATGTTGAAGCGTTCGTTTCCAGTAACAGTTTGAATTTTTAGGTTTCACTCTGTTTTCTCCTATATTGATAGATGTATTTGGAACTCTAAATCCAACACGGTTTGTGCTAGCTTCTTGAAACTTGACACAATAAAGTAGTTTCACGTTCTATCTCTATGTTTGGATTCCTCTTGATGTAGCCCTAAGCAGTGACAGGAGAGAAACACTTTCATGGAAAGGGGTTGCCAGGCTTCCCAAAATTACGAATCTCCAGAAATCTCAGCAAATATTTTTTCACACAAACTGGATGATACTTTCAGGTAATGATCAGTACACGAAGGCGACTTGGTTCCCCAAATTTCGTTCTTCTATGTTGAAGCGTTCGTTTCCAGTAACAGTTTGAATTTTTAGGTTTCACTCTGTTTTCTCCTATATTGATAGATGTATTTGGAACTCTAAATCCAACACGGTTTTTGCTAGCTTCTTGAAACTTGACACAATAAAGTAGTTTCACGTTCTATCTCTATGTTTTGTTTCCTCTTGATGTAGCCCTAAGAAGTGACAGGCGAGAAACACTTCCATGGAAAAAGGTTGCCAGTCTTCCCAAAATTACGAATCTCCAGAAAACTCAGCAAATATTTTTTCACCCAAACAGGATGATACTTTCACGTAATGATCAGTACATGAAGGTGACTTGGTTCCCAAATTCCGTTCTTCTATGTTGAAGCGTTCGTTTCCAGTAACAGTTTGAATTTTTAGGTTTCACTCTGTTTTCTCCTATATTGATAGATGTATTTGGAACTCTAAATCCAACACGGTTTGTGCTAGCTTCTTGAAACTTGACACAATAAAGTAGTTTCACGTTCTATCCCTATGTTTTGATTCCTCTTGATGTAGCCCTAAGCAGAGACTGGCGAGAAACACTTTCATGGAAAGGGGTTGCCAGGCTTCCCAAAATTACGAATCTCCAGAAATCTCAGCAAATATTTTTTCACCCAAACAGGATGATACTTTCAGGTAATGATCAGTACATGAAGGCGACGTGGTTCCCCAAATATCGTTCTTCTATGGTGAAGCGTTCGTTTCCAATAACAGTTTGAATTTTTAGGTTTCACTCTGTTTTCTCCTATATTGATAGATGTATTTGGAAGTCTAAATCCAACACGGTTTGTGCTAGCTTCTTGAAACTTGACACAATAAAGTAGTTTCACGTTCTATCTCTACGTTTTGTTTCCTCTTGATGTAGCCCTAAGCAGTGACTGGCGAGAAACACTTTCATTGAAAGGGGTTGCCAGGCTTCCCAATATTACGAATCTCCAGAAATCTCAGCAAATATTTTTTCACCCAAACAGGATGATACTTTCAGGTAATGATCAGTACACGAAGGCGACTTGGTTTCCCAAATTTCATTCTTCTATGTTGAGGCGTTCGTTTCCAGTAACAGTTTGAATTTTTAGGTTTCACTCTGTTTTCTCCTATATTGATTGATGTATTTGGAACTCTAAATCCAACACGGTTTGTGCTAGCTTCTTGAAACTTGACACAATAAAGTAGTTTCACGTTCTATCTCTACGTTTTGTTTCCTCTTGATGTAGCCCTAAGCAGTGACTGGCGAGAAACACTTTCAAGGAAAGGGGCTACCAGGCTTCCCAAAATTACGAATCTACAGAAATCTCAGCAAATATTTTTTCACCCAAACAGGATGATACTTTCAGGTAATGATCAGTACACTAAGGTGACTTGGTTCCCCAAATTTCGTTCTTCTATGTTGAAGCGTTCGTTTCCAGTAACAGTTTGAATTTTTAGGTTTCACTCTGTTTTCTCCTATATTGATAGATGTATTTGGAACTCTAAATCCAACACGGTTTGTGCTAGCTTCTTGAAACTTGACACAATAAAGTAGTTTCACGTTCTGTCTCTATGTTTTGTTTCCTCTTGATGTAGCCCTAAGCAGTGACTGGCGAGAAACACTTAAATGGAAAGGGGTTGCCAGGCTTCCCAAAATTATGAATCTCCAGAAATCTCAGCAAATATTTTTTCACCCAAACAGGATGATACTTTCAGGTAATGATCAGTACACTAAGGTGACTTGGTTCCCCAAATTTCGTTCTTGTATGGTGAAGCGTTCGTTTCCAGTAACAGTTTGAATATTTAGGTTTCACTCTGTTTTCTCCTATATTGATAGATGTATTTGGAACTCTAAATCCAACACGGTTTGTGCTAGCTTCTTTAAACTTGACAGAATAAAGTACTTTCACGTTCTATCTCTATGTTTTGTTTCCTCTTGATGTAGCCCTAAGCAGTGACTGGCGAGAAACACTTTCATGGAAAGGGGTTGGCAGGCTTCCCAAAATTACGAATCTCCAAAAATCTAAGCAAATATTTTTTCACCCAAACAGGATGATACTTTCAGGTAATAATCAGTACACTAAGGTGACTTGGTTCCCCCAATTTCGTTCTTCTATGTTGAAGCGTTCGTTTCCAGTAACAGTTTGAATTTTTAGGTTTCACTCTGTTTTCTCCTATATTGATAGATGTATTTGGAACTCTAAATCCAACACGGTTTGTGCTAGCTTCTTGAAACTTGACACAATAAAGTAATTTCACGTTCTATCTCTACGTTTTGTTTCCTCTTGATGTAGCCCTAAGCAGTGACTGGCGAGAAACACTTTCATGGAAAGGGGTTGCCAAGCTTCCCAAAATTACGAATCTCCAGAAATCTCAGCAAATATTTTTTTACCCAAACAGGATGATACTTTCAGGTAATGATCAGTACATGAAGGCGACTTGGTTCCCCAAATTTCGTTCTTCTATGTTGAAGCGTTCGTTTCCAGTAACAGTTTGAATTTTTAGGTTTCACTCTGTTTTCTCCTATATTGATAGATGTATTTGGAACACTAAATCCAACACGGTTTGTGCTAGCTTCTTGAAACTTGACACAATAAAGTAGTTTCACGTTCTATCCCTATGTTTTGATTCCTCTTGATGTAGCCCTAAGCAGTGACTGGCGAGAAACACTTTCATGGAAAGGGGTTGCCAGGCTTTTCAAAATTACGAATGTCCCGAAATCTCAGCAAATATTATTTCAGCCAAACTGGATGATATTTTCAGGTAATGATCAGTACACGAAGGCGACTTGGTTCCCCAAATATCGTTCTTCTATGTTGAAGCGTTCGTTTCCAGTAACAGTTTGAATTTTTAGGTTTCACTCTGTTTTCTCCTATATTGATAGATGTATTTGGAACTCTAAATCCAACACGGTTTGTGCTAGCATCTTGAAACTTGACACAATAAAGTAGTTTCACGTTCTATCTCTATGTTTGGATTCCTCTTGATGTAGCCCTAAGCAGTGACAGGCGAGAAACACTTTCAATGAAAGGGGTTGCCAGGCTTCCCAAAATTACGAATCTCCTGAAATCTCAGCAAATATTTTTTCACACAAACTGGATGATACTTTCAGGTAATGATCAGTACACGAAGGCGACTTGGTTCCCCAAATTTCGTTCTTCTATGTTGAAGCGTTCGTTTCCAGTAACAGTTTGAATTTTTAGGTTTCACTCTCTTTTCTCCTATATTGATAGATGTATTTGGAACTCTAAATCCAACACGGTTTGTGCTAGCTTCTTGAAACTTGACACAATAAAGTAGTTTCACATTCTATCTCTATGTTTTGTTTCCTCTTGATGTAGCCCTAAGCAGTGACAGGCGAGAAACACTTTCATGGAAAGGGGTTGCCAGGCTTCCCAAAATTACGAATCTC
This sequence comes from Spermophilus citellus, assembly GCF_964194105.1. Taxonomy (NCBI): domain Eukaryota; kingdom Metazoa; phylum Chordata; class Mammalia; order Rodentia; family Sciuridae; genus Spermophilus; species Spermophilus citellus. Next base: position 3,107,200 of record NC_138192.1, on the reverse strand, counting down.
CAGAAATCTCAGCAAATATTTTTTCACCCAAACTGGATGATACTTTCAGGTAATGATCAGTACATGAAGGCGACTTGGTTCCCCAAATTTCGTTCTTCTATGTTGAAGCGTTCGTTTCCAGTAACAGTTTGAATTTTTAGGTTTCACTCTGTTTTCTCCTATATTGATAGATGTATTTGGAACTCTAAATCCAACACGGTTTGTGCTAGCTTCTTGAAACTTGACACAATAAAGTAGTTTCACGTTCTATCCCTATGTTTTGATTCCTCTTGATGTAGCCCTAAGCAGTGACTGGCGAGAAACACTTTCATGGAAAGGGGTTGCCAGGCTTCCCAAAATTACGAATCTCCAGAAATCTCAGCAAATATTTTTTCAGCCAAACTGGATGATACTTTCAGGTAACGATCAGTACACGAAGGTGACTTGATTCCCCAAATTTCGTTCTTCTATGTTGAGGCGTTTGTTTCCAGTAACAGTTTGAATTTTTAGGTTTCACTCTGTTTTCTCCTATATTGATAGATGTATTTGGAACTCTAAATCCAACACGGTTTGTGCTAGCTTCTTGAAACTTGACACAATAAAGTAGTTTCACGTTCTATCTCTATGTTTGGATTCCTCTTGGTGTAGCCCTAAGCAGTGACTGGCGAGAAACACTTTCATGGAAAGGGGTTGCCAGGCTTCCCAAAATTACGAATCTCCAGAAATCTCAGCAAATATTTTTTCACCCAAACAGGATGATACTTTCAGGTAATGATCAGTACACGAAGGCGACTTGGTTCCCCAAATTTCGTTCTTCTATGTTGAAGCGTTCGTTTCCAGTAACAGTTTGAATTTTTAGGTTTCACTCTGTTTTCTCCTATATTGATAGATGTATTTGGAACTCTAAATCCAACACGGTTTGTGCTAGCTTCTTGAAACTTGACACAATAAAGTAGTTTCACGTTCTATCCCTATGTTTTGATTCCTCTTGATGTAGCCCTAAGCAGTGACAGGCGAGAAACACTTTCAATGAAAGGGGTTGCCAGGCTTCCCAAAATTACGAATCTCCAGAAATCTCAGCAAATATTTTTTCACACAAACTGGATGATACTTTCAGGTAATGATCAGTACACGAAGGCGACTTGGTTCCCCAAATTTCGTTCTTCTATGTTGAAGCGTTCGTTTCCAGTAACAGTTTGAATTTTTAGGTTTCACTCTCTTTTCTCCTATATTGATAGATGTATTTGGAACTCTAAATCCAACACGGTTTGTGCTAGCTTCTTGAAACTTGACACAATAAAGTAGTTTCACATTCTATCTCTATGTTTTGTTTCCTCTTGATGTAGCCCTAAGCAGTGACAGGCGAGAAACACTTCCATGGAAAGGGGTTGCCAGGCTTCCCAAAATTACGAATCTCCAGAAATCTCAGCAAATATTTTTTCACCCAAACTGGATGATACTTTCAGGTAATGATCAGTACATGAAGGCGACTTGGTTCCCCAAATTTCGTTCTTCTATGTTGAAGCGTTCGTTTCCAGTAACAGTTTGAATTTTTAGGTTTCACTCTGTTTTCTCCTATATTGATAGATGTATTTGGAACTCTAAATCCAACACGGTTTGTGCTAGCTTCTTGAAACTTGACACAATAAAGTAGTTTCACGTTCTATCCCTATGTTTTGATTCCTCTTGATGTAGCCCTAAGCAGTGACTGGCGAGAAACACTTTCATGGAAAGGGGTTGCCAGGCTTCCCAAAATTACGAATGTCCAGAAATCTCAGCAAATATTATTTCAGCCAAACTGGATGATACTTTCAGGTAATGATCAGTACATGAAGGCGACTTGGTTCCCCAAATATCGTTCTTCTATGTTGAAGCGTTCGTTTCCAGTAACAGTTTGAATTTTTAGGTTTCACTCTGTTTTCTCCTATATTGATAGATGTATTTGGAACTCTAAATCCAACACGGTTTGTGCTAGCTTCTTGAAACTTGACACAATAAAGTAGTTTCACGTTCTATCTCTATGTTTGGATTCCTCTTGCTGTAGCCCTAAGCAGTGACAGGCGAGAAACACTTTCATGGAAAGGGGTTGCCAGGCTTCCCAAAATTACGAATCTCCAGAAATCTCAGCAAATATTTTTTCATACAAACTGGATGATACTTTCAGGTAATGATCAGTACACGAAAGCGACTTGGTTCCCCAAATTTCGTTCTTCTATGTTGAAGCGTTCGTTTCCAGTAACAGTTTGAATTTTTAGGTTTCACTCTGTTTTCTCCTATATTGATAGATGTATTTGGAACTCTAAATCCAACACGGTTTGTGCTAGCTTCTTGAAACTTGACACAATAAAGTAGTTTCACGTTCTATCTCTATGTTTGGATTCCTCTTGATGTAGCCCTAAGCAGTGACAGGCGAGAAACACTTTCATGTAAAGGGGTTGCCAAGCTTCCCAAAATTACGAATCTCCAGAAATCTCAGCAAATATTTTTTCACCCAAACTGGATGATACTTTCAGGTAATGATCAGTACATGTAGGCGACTTGGTTCCCCAAATATCGTTCTTCTATGTTGAAGCGTTCGTTTCCAGTAACAGTTTGAATTTTTAGGTTTCACTCTGTTTTCTCCTATATTGATAGATGTATTTGGAACTCTAAATCCAACACGGTTTGTGCTAGCTTCTTGAAACTTGACACAATAAAGTAGTTTCACGTTCTATCTCTATGTTTGGATTCCTCTTGATGTAGCCCTAAGCAGTGACAGGCGAGAAACACTTTCATGTAAAGGGGTTGCCAAGCTTCCCAAAATTACGAATCTCCAGAAATCTCAGCAAATATTTTTTCACTCAAACAGGATGATACTTTCAGGTAATGATCAGTACACTAAGGCGACTTGGTTCCCCAAATTTCGTTCTTCTATGTTGAAGCGTTCGTTTCCAGTAACAGTTTGAATTTTTAGGTTTCACTCTGTTTTCTCCTATATTGATAGATGTATTTGGAACTCTAAATCCAACACGGTTTGTGCTAGGTTCTTGAAACTTGACACAATAAAGTAGTTTCACGTTCTATCTCTATGTTTTGTTTCCTCTTGATGTAGCCCTAAGCAGTGACAGGCGAGAAACACTTTCATGGAAAGGGGTTGCCAGGCTTCCCAAAATTACGAATCTCCAGAAATCTCAGCAAATATTTTTTCAGCCAAACTGGATGAGACTTTCAGGTAACGATCAGTACACGAAGGTGACTTGGTTCCCCAAATTTTGTTCTTCTATGTTGAAGCGTTCGTTTCCAGTAACAGTTTGAATTTTTAGGTTTCACTCTGTTTTCTCCTATATGGATGGATGCATTTGGACCTCTAAATCCAACACGGTTTGTGCTAGCTTCTTGAAACTTGACACAATAAAGTAGTTTCACGTTCTATCTCTATGTTTTGTTTCCTCTTGATGTAGCCCTAAGCAGTGACAGGCGAGAAACACTTTCATGGAAAGGGGTTGCCAGGCTTCCCAAAATTACGAATCTCCAGAAATCTCAGCAAATATTTTTTCTGCCAAACTGGATGATACATTCAGGTAACGATCAGTACACGAAGGTGACTTGATTCCCCAAATTTCGTTCTTCTATGTTGAGGCGTTCGTTTCCAGTAACAGTTTGAATTTTTAGGTTTCACTCTGTTTTCTCCTATATTGATAGATGTATTTGGAACTCTAAATCCAACACGGTTTGTGCTAGCTTCTTGAAACTTGACACAATAAAGTAGTTTCACGTTCTATCACTATGTTTTGTTTCCTCTTGGTGTAGCCCTAAGCAGTGACTGGCGAGAAACACTGTCATGGAAAGGGGTTGCCAGGCTTCCCAAAATTACGAATCTCCAGAAATCTCAGCAAATATTTTTTCACCCAAACAGGATGATACTTTCAGGTAATGATCAGTACACGAAGGCGACTTGGTTCCCCAAATTTCGTTCTTCTATGTTGAAGCGTTCATTTCCAGTAACAGTTTGAAATTTTGGGTTTCACTCTGTTTTCTCCTATATTGATAGATGTATTTGGAACTCTAAATCCAACACGGTTTGTGCTAGCTTCTTGAAACTTGACACAATAATGTAGTTTCACGTTCCATCTCTACGTTTTGTTTCCTCTTGATGTAGCCCTAAGCAGTGACTGGCGAGAAACACTTTCATTGAAAGGGGTTGCCAGGCTTCTCAAAAATACGAATCTCCAGAAATCTCAGCAAATATTTTGTCAGCCAAACTGGATGATACTTTCAGGTAATGATCAGTACACGAAGGCAACTTGGTTTCCCAAATTTCGTTCTTCTATGTTGAGGCGTTCGTTTCCAGTAACAGTTTGAATTTTTAGGTTTCACTCTGTTTTCTCCTATATTGATAGATGTATTTGGAACTCAAAATCCAACACGGTTTGTGCTAGCTTCTTGAAACTTGACACAATAAAGTAGTTTCACGTTCTATCTCTACGTTTTGTTTCCTCTTGATGTAGCCCTAAGCAGTGACTGGCGAGAAACACTTTCATGGAAAGGGGCTGCCAGGCTTCCCAAAATAACGAATCTCCAGAAATCTCAGCAAATATTTCTTCACCCAAACAGGATGATACTTTCAGGTAATGATCAGTACACTAAGGCGACTTGGTTCCCCAAATTTCGTTCTTCTATGTTGAAGCGTTCGTTTCCAGTAACAGTTTGAATTTTTAGGTTTCACTCTGTTTTCTCCTATATTGATAGATGTATTTGGAACTCTAAATCCAACACGGTTTGTGCTAGCTTCTTGACACTTGACACAATAAAGTAGTTTCACGTTCTATCTCTATGTTTTGTTTCCTCTTGATGTAGCCCTAAGCAGTTACTGGCGAGAAACACTTTCATGGAAAGGGGTTGCCAGGCTTCCCAAAATTATGAATCTCCAGAAATCTCAGCAAATATTTTTTCACCCAAACAGGATGATAATTTCAGGTAATGATCAGTACACTAAGGTGACTTGGTTCCCCAAATTTCGTTCTTCTATGTTGAAGCGTTCGTTTCCAGTAACAGTTTGAATGTTTAGGTTACACTCTGTTTTCTCCTATATTGATAGATGTATTTGGAACACTAAATCCAACACGTTTTGTGCTAGCTATTTGAAACTTGACACAATAAAGTAGTTTCACGTTCTATCTCTATGTTTTGATTCCTCTTGATGTAGCCCTAAGCAGTGACAGGCGAGAAACACTTCCATGGAAAGGGGTTGCCAGGCTTCCCAAAATTACGAATCTCCAGAAATCTCAGCAAATATTTTTTCACCCAAACTGGATGATACTTTCAGGTAATGATCAGTACACTAAGGTGACTTGGTTCCCCAAATTTCGTTCTTCTATGTTGAAGCGTTCGTTTCCAGTAACAGTTTGAATTTTTAGGTTTCACTGTGTTTTCTCCTATATTGATAGATGTATTTGGAACTCTAAATCCAACACGGTTTGTGCTAGCTTCTTGAAACTTGACACAATAAAGTAGTTTCACGTTCTATCTCTATGTTTTGTTTCCTCTTGATGTACCCCTAAGCAGTGACTGGCGAGAAACACTTTCATTGAAAGTGGTTGCCAGGTTTCCCAAAATTACGAATCTCCAGAAATCTCAGCAAATATTTTTTCACCCAAACAGGATGATACTTTCAGGTAATGATCAGTACAGGAAGGCGACTTGGTTCCCCAAATTTTGTTCTTCTATGTTGAAGCGATCGTTTCCAGTAACAGTTTGAAATTTAGGTTTTACTCTGTTTTCTCCTATATTGATAGATGTATTTGGAACTCTAAATCCAACACGGTTTGTGCTAGCTTCTTGAAACTTGACACAATAAAGTAGTTTCACGTTCTATCTCTATGTTTTGTTTCCTCTTGATGTAGCCCTAAGAAGTGACCGGCGAGAAACACTTCCATGGAAAGGGGTTGCCAGGCTTCCCAAAATTACGAATCTCCAGAAATCTCAGCAAATATTTTTTCACCCAAACAGGATGATACTTTCAGGTAACGATCAGTACACTAAGGTGACTTGGTTCCCCAAATTTCGTTCTTCTATGTTGAAGCGTTCGTTTCCAGTAACAGTTTGAATTTTTAGGTTTCACTCTTTTTTCTCCTATATTGATAGATGTATTTGGAACTCTAAATCCAACACGGTTTGTGCTAGCGTCTTGAAACTTGACACAATAAAGTAGTTTCACGTTCTATCTCTATGTTTTTATTCCTCTTGATGTAGCCCTAAGCAGTGACTGGCGAGAAACACTTTCATGGAAAGGGGTTGCCAAGCTTCCCAAAATTAAGAAACTCCAGAAATCTCAGCAAATATTTTTTCACCCAAACTGGATGATACTTTCAGGTAATGATCAGTACACTAAGGTGACTTGGTTCCCCAAATTTCGTTCTTCTATGTTGAAGCGTTCGTTTCCAGTAACAGTTTGAATTTTTAGGTTTCACTCTGTTTTCTCCTATATTGATAGATGTATTTGGAACTCTAAATCCAACACGGTTTGTGCTAGCTTCTTGACACTTGACACAATAAAGTAGTTTCACGTTCTATCTCTATGTTTTGTTTCCTCTTGATGTAGCCCTAAGCAGTTACTGGCGAGAAACACTTTCATGGAAAGGGGTTGCCAGGCTTCCCAAAATTACAAATCTCCAGAAATCTCAGCAAATATTTTTTCACCCAAACAGGATGATAATTTCAGGTAATGATCAGTACACTAAGGCGACTTGGTTCCCCAAATTTCGTTCTTCTATGTTGAAGCGTTCATTTCCAGTAACAGTTTGAAATTTTGGGTTTCACTCTGTTTTCTCCTATATTGATAGATGTATTTGGAACTCTAAATCCAACACGGTTTGTGCTAGCTTCTTGAAACTTGACACAATAATGTAGTTTCACGTTCCATCTCTACGTTTTGTTTCCTCTTGATGTAGCCCTAAGCAGTGACTGGCGAGAAACACTTTCATTGAAAGGGGTTGCCAGGCTTCTCAAAAATACGAATCTCCAGAAATCTCAGCAAATATTTTTTCAGCCAAACTGGATGATACTTTCAGGTAATGATCAGTACACGAAGGCAACTTGGTTTCCCAAATTTCGTTCTTCTATGTTGAGGCGTTCGTTTCCAGTAACAGTTTGAATTTTTAGGTTTCACTCTGTTTTCTCCTATATTGATAGATGTATTTGGAACTCAAAATCCAACACGGTTTGTGCTAGCTTCTTGAAACTTGACACAATAAAGTAGTTTCACGTTCTATCTCTACGTTTTGTTTCCTCTTGATGTAGCCCTAAGCAGTGACTGGCGAGAAACACTTTCATGGAAAGGGGCTGCCAGGCTTCCCAAAATAACGAATCTCCAGAAATCTCAGCAAATATTTCTTCACCCAAACAGGATGATACTTTCAGGTAATGATCAGTACACTAAGGCGACTTGGTTCCCCAAATTTCGTTCTTCTATGTTGAAGCGTTCGTTTCCAGTAACAGTTTGAATTTTTAGGTTTCACTCTGTTTTCTCCTATATTGATAGATGTATTTGGAACTCTAAATCCAACACGGTTTGTGCTAGCTTCTTGACACTTGACACAATAAAGTAGTTTCACGTTCTATCTCTATGTTTTGTTTCCTCTTGATGTAGCCCTAAGCAGTTACTGGCGAGAAACACTTTCATGGAAAGGGGTTGCCAGGCTTCCCAAAATTATGAATCTCCAGAAATCTCAGCAAATATTTTTTCACCCAAACAGGATGATAATTTCAGGTAATGATCAGTACACTAAGGTGACTTGGTTCCCCAAATTTCGTTCTTCTATGTTGAAGCGTTCGTTTCCAGTAACAGTTTGAATGTTTAGGTTACACTCTGTTTTCTCCTATATTGATAGATGTATTTGGAACACTAAATCCAACACGTTTTGTGCTAGCTATTTGAAACTTGACACAATAAAGTAGTTTCACGTTCTATCTCTATGTTTTGATTCCTCTTGATGTAGCCCTAAGCAGTGACAGGCGAGAAACACTTCCATGGAAAGGGGTTGCCAGGCTTCCCAAAATTACGAATCTCCAGAAATCTCAGCAAATATTTTTTCACCCAAACTGGATGATACTTTCAGGTAATGATCAGTACACTAAGGTGACTTGGTTCCCCAAATTTCGTTCTTCTATGTTGAAGCGTTCGTTTCCAGTAACAGTTTGAATTTTTAGGTTTCACTGTGTTTTCTCCTATATTGATAGATGTATTTGGAACTCTAAATCCAACACGGTTTGTGCTAGCTTCTTGAAACTTGACACAATAAAGTAGTTTCACGTTCTATCTCTATGTTTTGTTTCCTCTTGATGTACCCCTAAGCAGTGACTGGCGAGAAACACTTTCATTGAAAGTGGTTGCCAGGTTTCCCAAAATTACGAATCTCCAGAAATCTCAGCAAATATTTTTTCACCCAAACAGGATGATACTTTCAGGTAATGATCAGTACAGGAAGGCGACTTGGTTCCCCAAATTTTGTTCTTCTATGTTGAAGCGATCGTTTCCAGTAACAGTTTGAAATTTAGGTTTTACTCTGTTTTCTCCTATATTGATAGATGTATTTGGAACTCTAAATCCAACACGGTTTGTGCTAGCTTCTTGAAACTTGACACAATAAAGTAGTTTCACGTTCTATCTCTATGTTTTGTTTCCTCTTGATGTAGCCCTAAGAAGTGACCGGCGAGAAACACTTCCATGGAAAGGGGTTGCCAGGCTTCCCAAAATTACGAATCTCCAGAAATCTCAGCAAATATTTTTTCACCCAAACAGGATGATACTTTCAGGTAACGATCAGTACACTAAGGTGACTTGGTTCCCCAAATTTCGTTCTTCTATGTTGAAGCGTTCGTTTCCAGTAACAGTTTGAATTTTTAGGTTTCACTCTTTTTTCTCCTATATTGATAGATGTATTTGGAACTCTAAATCCAACACGGTTTGTGCTAGCGTCTTGAAACTTGACACAATAAAGTAGTTTCACGTTCTATCTCTATGTTTTTATTCCTCTTGATGTAGCCCTAAGCAGTGACTGGCGAGAAACACTTTCATGGAAAGGGGTTGCCAAGCTTCCCAAAATTAAGAAACTCCAGAAATCTCAGCAAATATTTTTTCACCCAAACTGGATGATACTTTCAGGTAATGATCAGTACACTAAGGTGACTTGGTTCCCCAAATTTCGTTCTTCTATGTTGAAGCGTTCGTTTCCAGTAACAGTTTGAATTTTTAGGTTTCACTCTGTTTTCTCCTATATTGATAGATGTATTTGGAACTCTAAATCCAACACGGTTTGTGCTAGCTTCTTGACACTTGACACAATAAAGTAGTTTCACGTTCTATCTCTATGTTTTGTTTCCTCTTGATGTAGCCCTAAGCAGTTACTGGCGAGAAACACTTTCATGGAAAGGGGTTGCCAGGCTTCCCAAAATTACAAATCTCCAGAAATCTCAGCAAATATTTTTTCACCCAAACAGGATGATAATTTCAGGTAATGATCAGTACACTAAGGTGACTTGGTTCCCCAAATTTCGTTCTTCTATGTTGAAGCGTTCGTTTCCAGTAACAGTTTGAATGTTTAGGTTACACTCTGTTTTCTCCTATATTGATAGATGTATTTGGAACACTAAATCCAACACGTTTTGTGCTAGCTATTTGAAACTTGACACAATAAAGTAGTTTCACGTTCTATCTCTATGTTTTGATTCCTCTTGATGTAGCCCTAAGCAGTGACAGGCGAGAAACACTTCCATGGAAAGGGGTTGCCAGGCTTCCCAAAATTACGAATCTCCAGAAATCTCAGCAAATATTTTTTCACCCAAACTGGATGATACTTTCAGATAATGATCAGTACACTAAGGCGACTTGGTTCCCCAAATTTCGTTCTTCTATGTTGAAGCGTTAGTTTCCAGTAACAGTTTGAATTTTTAGGTTTCACTCTGTTTTCTCCTATATTGATAGATGTATTTGGAACTCTAAATCCAACACGGTTTGTGCTAGCTTCTTGAAACTTGACACAATAAAGTAGTTTCACGTTCTGTCTCTATGTTTTGTTTCCTCTTGATGTAGCCCTAAGCAGTGACTGGCGAGAAACACTTTCATGGAAAGGGGTTGCCAGGCTTCCCAAAATTACGAATCTCCAGAAATCGCAGCAAATATTTTTTCACCCAAACAGGATGATACTTTCAGGTAATGAACGGTACACGAAGGCGAGTTGGTTTCCCAAATTTCGTTCATCTATGTTGAGGCATTCGTTTCCAGTAACAGTTTGAATGTTTAGGTTTCACTCTGTTTTCTCCTATATTGATAGATGTATTTGGAACACTAAATCCAACACGGTTTGTGCTAGCATCTTGAAACTTGACACAATAAAGTAGTTTCACGTTCTATCTCTATGTTTTGATTCCTCTTGATGTAGCCCTAAGCAGTGACAGGCGAGAAACACTTCCATGGAAAGGAGATGCCAGGCTTCCCAAAATTACGAATCTCCAGAAATCTCAGCAAATATTTTTTTCACCCAAACTGGATGATACTTTCAGATAATGATCAGTACACTAAGGCGACTTGGTTCCCCAAATTTCGTTCTTCTATGTTGAAGCGTTCGTTTCCAGTAACAGTTTGAATTTTTAGGTTTCACTCTGTTTTCTCCTATATTGATAGATGTATTTGGAACTCTAAATCCAACACGGTTTGTGCTAGCTTCTTGAAACTTGACACAATAAAGTAGTTTCACGTTCTGTCTCTATGTTTTGTTTCCTCTTGATGTAGCCCTAAGCAGTGACTGGCGAGAAACACTTTCATGGAAAGGGGTTGCCAGGCTTCCCAAAATTACGAATCTCCAGAAATCTCAGCAAATATTTTTTTCACCCAAACAGGATGATACTTTCAGGTAATGATCAGTACACTAAGGTGACATGGTTCCCCAAATTTCGTTCTTCTATGTTGAAGCGTTCGTTTCCAGTAACAGTTTGAATTTTTAGGTTTCAGTCTGTTTTCTCATATATTGATAGATGTATTTGGAACTCTAAATCCAACACGGTTTGTGGTAGCTTCTTGAAACTTCACACAATAAAGTAGATTCAGGTTCTATCTCTATGTTTTGTTTCCTCTTGATGTAGCCCTAAGCAGTGACTGGCGAGAAACACTTTCATGGAAAGGGGTTGCCAGGCTTCCCACAATTACGAATCTCCAGAAATCTCAGCAAATATTTTTTCACCCAAACAGGATGATACTTTCAGGTAATGATCAGTACACTAAGGTGACTTGGTTCCCCAAATTTCGTTCTTCTATGTTGAAGCGTTCGTTTCCAGTAACAGTTTGAATTTTTCGGTTTCACTGTGTTTTCTCCTATATTGATAGATGTATTTGGAACTCTAAATCCAACACGGTTTGTGCTAGCTTCTTGAAACTTGACACAATAAAGTAGTTTCACGTTCTATCTCTATGTTTTGTTTCCTCTTGATGTACCCCTAAGCAGTGACTGGCGAGAAACACTTTCATTGAAAGTGGTTGCCAGGTTTCCCAAAATTACGAATCTCCAGAAATCTCAGCAAATATTTTTTCACCCAAACAGGATGATACTTTCAGGTAATGATCAGTACAGGAAGGCGACTTGGTTCCCCAAATTTTGTTCTTCTATGTTGAAGCGATCGTTTCCAGTAACAGTTTGAAATTTAGGTTTTACTCTGTTTTCTCCTATATTGATAGATGTATTTGGAACTCTAAATCCAACACGGTTTGTGCTAGCTTCTTGAAACTTGACACAATAAAGTAGTTTCACGTTCTATCACTATGTTTTGTTTCCTCTTGATGTAGCCCTAAGAAGTGACCGGCGAGAAACACTTCCATGGAAAGGGGTTGCCAGGCTTCCCAAAATTACGAATCTCCAGAAATCTCAGCAAATATTTTTTCACCCAAACAGCATGATACTTTCAGGTAATGATCAGTACACTAAGGTGACTTGGTTCCCCAAATTTCGTTCTTCTATGTTGAAGCGTTCGTTTCCAGTAACAGTTTGAATTTTTAGGTTTCACTCTGTTTTCTCCTATATTGATAGATGTATTTGGAACTCTAAATCCAACACGGTTTGTGCTAGCTTCTTTAAACTTGACACAATAAAGTAGTTTCACGTTCTATCTCTATGTTTTGATTCCTCTTGATGTAGCCCTAAGCAGTGACAGGCGAGAAACACTTCCATGGAAAGGGGTTGCCAGGCTTCCCAAAATTACGAATCTCCAGAAATCTGAGCAAATATTTTTTCACCCAAACTGGATGATACTTTCAGATAATGATCAGTACACTAAGGCGACTTGGTTCCCCAAATTTCGTTCTTCTATGTTGAAGCGTTCGTTTCCAGTAACACTTTGAATTTTTAGGTTTCACTGTGTTTTCTCCTATATTGATAGATGTATTTGGAACTCTAAATCCAACACGGTTTGTGCTAGCTTCTTGAAACTTGACACAATAAAGTAGTTTCACGTTCTATCTCTATGTTTTGATTCCTCTTGTTGTAGCCCTAAGATGTGACTGGCGAGAAACACTTTCATGGAAAGGGGTTGCCAGGCTTCCCAAAATTACGAATCTCCAGAAATCTCATCAAATATTTTTTCACCCACACTGGATGATACTTTCAGGTAATGATCAGTACAGGAAGGCGACTTGGTTCCCCAAATTTCGTTCTTCTATGTTGAAGCGTTCATTTCCAGTAACAGTTTGAATTTTTAGGTTTCACTCTGTTTTCTCCTATATTGATAGATGTATTTGGAACTCTAAATCCAACAAGGTTTGTGCTAGCTTCTTGAAACTTGACACAATTAAGTAGTTTCACGTTCTGTCTCTATGTTTTGTTTCCTCTTGATGTAGCCCTCAGCAGTGACTGGCGTGAAACACTTTCATGGAAACGGGTTGCCAAGCTTTCTAAAATTACGAATCTCCAGAAATCTCAGCAAATATTTTTTCACACAAACAGGATGATACTTTCAGGTAATGATCAGTACACTAAGGTGACTTGGTTCCCCAAATTTCGTTCTTCTATGTTGAAGCGTTCGTTTCCAGTAACAGTTTGAATATTTAGGTTTCACTCTGTTTTCTCCTATATTGATTGATGTATTTGGAACTCTAAATCCAACACGGTTTGTGCTAGCTTCTTTAAACTTGACACAATAAAGTAGTTTCACGTTCTATCTCTATGTTTTGATTCCTCTTGATGTAGCCCTAAGCAGTGACTGGCGAGAAACACTTTCATGGAAAGAGGTTGCCAGGCTTCCCAAAATTACCTATCTTCAGAAATCTCAGCAAATATTTTTTCACCCAAACAGGATGATACTTTCAGGTAATGATCAGTACACTAAGGTGACTTGGTTCCCCAAATTTCGTTCTTCTATGTTGAAGCGTTCGTTTCCAGTAACAGTTTGAAATTTTAGGTTTCACTCTGTTTTCTCCTATATTGATAGATGTATTTGGAACTCTAAATCCAACACGGTTTGTGCTAGCTTCTTTAAACTTGACACAATAAAGTAGTTTCACGTTCTATCTCTATGTTTTGATTCCTCTTGATGTAGCCCTAAGCAGTGACTGGCGAGAAACACTTTCATGGAAAGAGGTTGCCAGGCTTCCCAAAATTACGAATGTCCAGAAATCTCAGCAAATATTTTTTCACCCAAACTGGATGATACTTTCAGGTAATGATCAGTACACGAAGGCGACTTGGTTCCCCAAATTTCTTTCTTCTATGTTGAATCGTTCGTTTCCAGTAACAGTTTGAATTTTTAGGTTTCACTCTGTTTTCCCCTATATTGATAGATGTATTTGGAACTCTAAATCCAACACGGTTTGAGCTAGCTTCTTGAAACTTGACACAATAAAGTAGTTTCATGTTCTGTCTCTATGTTTTGTTTCCTCTTGATGTAGCCCTAAGCAGTGACTGGCGAGAAACACTTTCATGGAAAGGGGTTGCCAGGATTCCCAAAATTACGAATCTCCAGAAATATCAGCAAATATTTTTTCACCCAAACAGGATGATACTTTCAGGTAATGATCAGTACACGAAGGCGACGTGGTTCCCCAAATTTCGTTCTTCTATGTTGAAGCGTTCGTTTCCAGTAACAGTTTGAATTTTTAGGTTTCACTCTGTTTTCCGCTATATTGATAGATGTATTTGGAACTCTAAATCCAACACGGTTTGTGCTAGCTTCTTGAAACTTAACACAATAAAGTAGTTTCGCGTTCTGTCTCTATGTTTTGTTTCCTCTTGATGTAGCCCTCAGCAGTGACAGGCGAGAAACACTTTCATGGAAAGGGGTTGCCAGGCTTCCCAAAATTACGAATCTTCAGAAATCTCAGCAAATATTTTTTCACCCAAACAGGATGATACTTTCAGGTAATGATCAGTACACTAAGGTGACTTGGTTCCCCAAATTTCGTTCTTCTATGTTGAAGCGTTCTTTTCCAGTAACAGTTTGAAATTTTAGGTTTCACTCTGTTTTCTCCTATATTGATAGATGTATTTGGAACTCTAAATCCAACACGGTTTGTGCTAGCTTCTTTAAACTTGACACAATAAAGTAGTTTCACGTTCTATCTCTATGTTTTGATTCCTCTTGATGTAGCCCTAAGCAGTGACTGGCGAGAAACACTTTCATGGAAAGAGGTTGCCAGGCTTCCCAAAATTACGAATGTCCAGAAATCTCAGCAAATATTTTTTCACCCAAACTGGATGATACTTTCAGGTAATGATCAGTACACGAAGGCGACTTGGTTCCCCAAATTTCTTTCTTCTATGTTGAAGCGTTCGTTTCCAGTAACAGTTTGAATTTTTAGGTTTCACTCTGTTTTCCCCTATATTGATAGATGTATTTGGAACTCTAAATCCAACATGGTTTGAGCTAGCTTCTTGAAACTTGACGCAATAAAGTAGTTTCATGTTCTGTCTCTATGTTTTGTTTCCTCTTGATGTAGCCCTAAGCAGTGACTGGCGAGAAACACTTTCATGGAAAGGGGTTGCCAGGCTTCCCAAAATTACGAATCTCCAGAAATCTCAGCAAATATTTTTTCACCCAAACTGGATGATACTTTCAGGTAATGATCAGTACACGAAGGCGACTTGGTTCCCCAAATTTCTTTCTTCTATGTTGAAGCGTTCGTTTCCAGTAACAGTTTGAATTTTTAGGTTTCACTCTGTTTTCCCCTATATTGATAGATTTATTTGGAACTCTAAATCCAACACGGTTTGTGCTAGCTTCTTCGAACTTGACACAATAAAGTAGTTTCACGTCCTATCTCTATGTTTTGTTTCCTCTTGATGTAGCCCTAAGCAGTGACTGGCGAGAAACACTTTCATGGAAAGGGGTTGCCAGGCTTCCCAAAATTACGAATCACCAGTAATCTCAGGAAATATTTTTTCACCCAAACAGGATGATACTTTCAGGTAATGATCAGTACACTAAGGTGACTTGGTTCCCCAAATTTCGTTCTTCTATGTTGAAGCGTTCTTTTCCAGTAACAGTTTGAAATTTTAGGTTTCACTCTGTTTTCTCCTATATTGATAGATGTATTTGGAACTCTAAATCCAACACGGTTTGTGCTAGCTTCTTTAAACTTGACACAATAAAGTAGTTTCACGTTCTATCTCTATGTTTTGATTCCTCTTGATGTAGCCCTAAGCAGTGACTGGCGAGAAACACTTTCATGGAAAGAGGTTGCCAGGCTTCCCAAAATTACGAATGTCCAGAAATCTCAGCAAATATTTTTTCACCCAAACTGGATGATACTTTCAGGTAATGATCAGTACACGAAGGCGACTTGGTTCCCCAAATTTCTTTCTTCTATGTTGAAGCGTTCGTTTCCAGTAACAGTTTGAATTTTTAGGTTTCACTCTGTTTTCCCCTATATTGATAGATGTATTTGGAACTCTAAATCCAACATGGTTTGAGCTAGCTTCTTGAAACTTGACGCAATAAAGTAGTTTCATGTTCTGTCTCTATGTTTTGTTTCCTCTTGATGTAGCCCTAAGCAGTGACTGGCGAGAAACACTTTCATGGAAAGGGGTTGCCAGGCTTCCCAAAATTACGAATCTCCAGAAATCTCAGCAAATATTTTTTCACCCAAACTGGATGATACTTTCAGGTAATGATCAGTACACGAAGGCGACTTGGTTCCCCAAATTTCTTTCTTCTATGTTGAAGCGTTCGTTTCCAGTAACAGTTTGAATTTTTAGGTTTCACTCTGTTTTCCCCTATATTGATAGATTTATTTGGAACTCTAAATCCAACACGGTTTGTGCTAGCTTCTTCGAACTTGACACAATAAAGTAGTTTCACGTCCTATCTCTATGTTTTGTTTCCTCTTGATGTAGCCCTAAGCAGTGACTGGCGAGAAACACTTTCATGGAAAGGGGTTGCCAGGCTTCCCAAAATTACGAATCACCAGTAATCTCAGGAAATATTTTTTCACCCAAACAGGATGATACTTTCAGGTAATGATCAGTACACGAAGGCGACTTGGTTCCCCAAATTTCGTTCTTCTATGTTGAAGCGTTCGTTTCCAGTAACAGTTTGAATTTTTAGGTTTCACTCTGTTTTCTCCTATATTGATAGATGTATTTGGAACTCTAAATCCAACACGGTTTGTGCTAGCTTCTTTAAACTTGACAGAATAAAGTACTTTCACGTTCTATCTCTATGTTTTGTTTCCTCTTGATGTAGCCCTAAGCAGTGACTGGCGAGAAACACTTTCATGGAAAGGGGTTGCCAGGCTTCCCAAAATTACGAATCTCCAGAAATCTCAGCAAATATTTTTTCACCCAAACAGGATGATACTTTCAGGTAATAATCAGTACACTAAGGCGACTTGGTTCCCCAAATTTCGTTCTTCTATGTTGAAGCGTTCGTTTCCAGTAACAGTTTGAATTTTTAGGTTTCACTCTGTTTTCTCCTATATTGATAGATGTATTTGGAACTCTAAATCCAACACGGTTTGTGTTAGCTTCTTGAAACTTGACACAATAAAGTAGTTTCGCGTTCTGTCTCTATGTTTTGTTTCCTCTTGATGTAGCCCTAAGCAGTGACTGGCGAGAAACACTTTCATGGAAAGGGGTTGCCAGGCTTCCCAAAATTACGAATCTCCAGAAATCTCAGCAAATATTTTTTCACCCAAACAGGATGATACTTTCAGGTAATGATGAGTACACGAAGGCGACTTGGTTCCCCAAATTTCGTTCTTCTATGTTGAAGCGTTCGTTTCTAGTAACAGTTTGAATTTTTAGGTTTCACTCTGTTTTCTCCTATATTGATAGATGTATTTGGAACTCTAAATCCAACACGGTTTGTGCTAGCTTCTTGAAACTTGACACAATAAAGTAGTTTCACGTTCTGTCTCTATGTTTTGTTTCCTCTTGATGTAGCCCTAAGCAGTGACAGGCGAGAAACACTTTCATGGAAAGGGGTTGCCAGGCTCCCAAAATTACGAATCTCCAGAAATCTCAGCAAATATTTTTTCACCCAAACAGGATGATACTTTCAGGTAATGATCAGTACACTAAGGTGACTTGGTTCCCCAAATTTCGTTCTTGTATGTTGAAGCGTTCGTTTCCAGTAACAGTTTGAATATTTAGGTTTCACTCTGTTTTCTCCTATATTGATAGATGTATTTGGAACTCTAAATCCAACACGGTTTGTGCTAGCTTCTTTAAACTTGACAGAATAAAGTACTTTCACGTTCTGTCTCTATGTTTTGTTTCCTCTTGATGTAGCCCTAAGCAGTGCCTGGCGAGAAACACTTTCATGGAAAGGGGTTGGCAGGCTTCCCAAAATTACGAATCTCCAGAAATCTCAGCAAATATTTTTTCACCCAAACAGGATGATACTTTCAGGTAAAAATCACTACACTAAGGTGACTTGGTTCCCCAAATTTCGTTCTTCTATGTTGAAGCGTTCGTTTCCAGTAACAGTTTGAATTTTTAGGTTTCACTCTGTTTTCTCCTATATTGATAGATGTATTTGGAACTCTAAATCCAACACAGTTTGTGCTAGCTTCTTGAAACTTGACACAATAAAGTAGTTTCACATTCTATCTCTACGTTTTGTTTCCTCTTGATGTACCCCTAAGCAGTGACTGCCGAGAAACACTTTCATGGAAAGGGGTTGCCAGGTTTCCCAAAATTACGAATCTCCAGAAATCTCAGCAAATATTTTTTCACCCAAACAGGATGATACTTTCAGGTAATGATCAGTACACGAAGGCGACTTGGTTCCCCAAATTTTGTTCTTCTATGTTGAAGCGATCGTTTCCAGTAACAGTTTGAAATTTAGGTTTCACTCTGTTTTCTCCTATATTGATAGATGTATTTGGAACTCTAAATCCAACACGGTTTGTGCTAGCTTCTTGAAACTTGACACAATAAAGTAGTTTCACGTTCTGTCTCTATGTTTTGTTTCCTCTTGATGTAGCCCTAAGCAGTGACAGGCGAGAAACACTTTCATGGAAAGGGGTTGCCAGGCTTCCCAAAATTACGAATCTCCAGAAATCTCAGCAAATATTTTTTCAGCCAAACTGGATGATACTTTCAGGTAACGATCAGTACACGAAGGCGACTTGGTTCCCCAAATTTCGTTCTTCTATGTTGAAGCGTTCGTTTCCAGTAACACTTTGAATTTTTAGGTTTCATTCTGTTTTCTCCTATATTGATAGATGTATTTGGAACTCTAAATCCAACACGGTTTGTGCTAGCTTCTTGAAACTTGACACAATAAAGTAGTTTCACGTTCTGTCTCTATGTTTGGATTCCTCTTGATGTAGCCCTAAGCAGTGACAGGCGAGAAACACTTTCATGGAAAGGGGTTGCCAGGCTTCCCAAAATTACGAATCTCCAGAAATCTCAGCAAATATTTTTTCACCCAAACAGGATGATACTTTCAGGTAATGATCAGTACACTAAGGTGACTTGGTTCCCCAAATTTCGTTCTTCTATGTTGAAGCGTTCGTTTCCAGTAACAGTTTGAATATTTAGGTTTCACTCTGTTTTCTCCTATATTGATAGATGTATTTGGAACTCTAAATCCAACACGGTTTGTGCTAGCTTCTTGAAACTTGACACAATAAAGTAGTTTCACGTTCTATCTCTATGTTTTGTTTACTCTTGATGTAGCCCTAAGCAGTGACTGGAGAGAAACACTTTCATGGAAAGGGGTTGCCAGGCTTCCCAAAATTACGAATCTCCAGAAATCTCAGCAAATATTTTTTCACCCACACTGGAATATACTTTCAGGTAATGATCAGTACACGAAGGCGACTTGGTTCCCCAAATTTCGTTCTTCTATGTTGAAGCGTTCGTTTCCAGTAACAGTTTGAATTTTTAGGTTTCATTCTGTTTTCTCCTATATTGATAGATGTATTTGGAACTCTAAATCCAACACGGTTTGTGCTAGCTTCTTGAAACTTGACACAATAAAGTAGTTTCACGTTCTGTCTCTATGTTTTGTTTCCTCTTGATGTAGCCCTAAGCAGTGACTGGCGAGAAACACTTTAATGGAAAGGGGTTGCCAGGATTCCCAAAATTACGAATCTCCAGAAATCTCAGCAAATATTTTTTCACCCAAACAGGATGATACTTTCAGGTAATGATCAGTACACGAAGGCGACGTGGTTCCCCAAATTTCGTTCTTCTATGTTGAAGCGTTCGTTTCCAGTAACTGTTTGAATTTTTAGGTTTCACTCTGTTTTCCCCTATATTGATAGATGTATTTGGAACTCTAAATCCAACACGGTTTGTGCTAGCTTCTTGAAACTTAACACAATAAAGTAGTTTCGCGTTCTGTCTCTATGTTTTGTTTCCTCTTGATGTAGCCCTCAGCAGTGACAGGCGAGAAACACTTTCATGGAAAGGGGTTGCCAGGCTTCCCAAAATTACGAATCTCCAGAAATCTCAGCAAATATTTTTTCACCCAAACAGGATGATACTTTCAGGTAATGATCAGTACACGAAGGCGACTTGGTTCCCCAAATTTTGTTCTTCTATGTTGAAGCGATCGTTTCCAGTAACAGTTTGAAATTTAGGTTTCACTCTGTTTTCTCCTATATTGATAGATGTATTTGGAACTCTAAATCCAACACGGTTTGTGCTAGCTTCTTGAAACTTGACACAATAAAGTAGTTTCACGTTCTATCTCTATGTTTTGTTTCCTCTTGATGTAGCCCTAAGCAGTGACAGGCGAGAAACACTTTCATGGAAAGGGGTTGCCAGGCTTCCCAAAATTACGAATCTCCAGAAATCTCAGGAAATATTTTTTCAGCCAAATTGGATGATACTTTCAGGTAACGATCAGTACACGAAGGCGACTTGGTTCCCCAAATTTCGTTCTTCTATGTTGAAGCGTTCGTTTCCAGTAACAGTTTGAATTTTTAGGTTTCACTCTGTTTTCTCCTATATTGATAGATGTATTTGGAACTCTAAATCCAACACGGTTTGTGCTAGCTTCTTGAAACTTGACACAATAAAGTAGTTTCACGTTCTATCTCTATGTTTTGTTTCCTCTTGATGTAGCCCTAAGAAGTGACAGGCGAGAAACACTTCCATGGAAAAAGGTTGCCAGGCTTCCCAAAATTACGAATCTCCAGAAATCTCAGCAAATATTTTTTCACCCAAACATGATGATACTTTGAGGTAATGATCAGTACACTAAGGTGACTTGGTTCCCCAAATTTCGTTCTTCTATGTTGAGGCGTTCGTTTCCAGTAACAGTTTGAATATTTAGGTTTCACTCTGTTTTCTCCTATATTGATAGATGTATTTGGAACTCTAAATCCAACACGGTTTGTGCTAGCTTCTTGAAACTTGACACAATAAAGTAGTTTCACGTTCTATCTCTACGTTTTGTTTCCTCTTGATGTAGCCCTAAGCAGTGACTGGCGAGAAACACTTTCAAGGAAAGGGGCTGCCAGGCTTCCCAAAATTACGAATCTCCAGAAATCTCAACAAATATTTTTTCACCCAAACAGGATGATACTTTCAGGTAATGATCAGTACACTAAGGTGACTTGGTTCCCCAAATTTCGTTCTTGTATGTTGAAGCGTTCGTTTCCAGTAACAGTTTGAATATTTAGGTTTCACTCTGTTTTCTCCTATATTGATAGATGTATTTGGAACTCTAAATCCAACACGGTTTGTGCTAGCTTCTTTAAACTTGACAGAATAAAGTACTTTCACGTTCTATCTCTATGTTTTGTTTCCTCTTGATGTAGCCCTAAGCAGTGACTGGCGAGAAACACTTTCATGGAAAGGGGTTGGCAGGCTTCCCAAAATTACGAATCTCCAGAAATCTCAGCAAATATTTTTTCACCCAAACAGGATGATACTTTCAGGTCATAATCAGTACACTAAGGCGACTTGGTTCCCCAAATTTCGTTCTTCTATGTTGAAGCGTTCGTTTCCAGTAACAGTTTGAATTTTTAGGTTTCACTCTGTTTTCTCCTATATTGATAGATGTATTTGGAACTCTAAATCCAACACGGTTTGTGCTACCTTCTTGAAACTTGACACAATAAAGTAGTTTCACGTTCTATCTCTACGTTTTGTTTCCTCTTGATGTACCCCAAAGCAGTGACTGGCGAGAAACACTTTCATGGAAAGGGGTTGCCAGATTTCCCAAAATTACGAATCTCCAGAAATCTCAGCAAATATTTTTTCACCCAAACAGGATGAAACTTTCAGGTAATGATCAGTACACGAAGGCGACTTGGTTCCCCAAATTTTGTTCTTCTACGTTTAAGCGATCGTTTCCAGTAACAGTTTGAAATTTAGGTTTCACTCTGTTTTCTCCTATATTGATTGATGTGTTTGGAACTCTAAATCCAACACGGTTTGTGCTAGCTTCTTGAAACTTGACACAATAAAGTAGTTTCATGTTCTATCTCTATGTTTTGTTTCCTCTTGATGTAGCCCTAAGCAGTGACAGGCGAGAAACACTTTCATGGAAAGGGGTTGCCAGGCTTCCCAAAATTACGAATCTCCAGAAATCTCAGCAAATATTTTTTCAGCCAAACTGGATGATACTTTCAGGTAACAATCAGTACAAGAAGGCGACTTGGTTCCCCAAATTTCGTTCTTCTATGTTGAAGCGTTCGTTTCCAGTAACACTTTGAATTTTTAGGTTTCACTCTGTTTTCTCCTATATTGATAGATGTATTTGGAACTCTAAATGCAACACGGTTTGTGCTAGCTTCTTGAAACTTGACACAATAAAGTAGTTTCACGTTCTATCTCTATGTTTTGTTTCCTCTTGATGTAGCCCTAAGCAGTGACTGGCGAGAAACACTTTCATGGAAAGGGGTTGCCAGGCTTCCCAAAATTACGAATCTCCAGAAATCTCAGCAAATATTTTTTCACCCAAACAGGATGATACTTTCACGTAATGATCAGTACATGACGGTGACTTGGTTCCCCAAATTCCGTTCTTCTATGTTGAAGCGTTCGTTTCCAGTAACAGTTTGAATTTTTAGGTTTCACTCTGTTTTCTCCTATATTGATAGATGTATTTGGAACTCTAAATCCAACACGGTTTGTGCTAGCTTCTTGAAACTTGACACAATAAAGTAGTTTCACGTTCTATCTCTATGTTTTGTTTCCTCTTGATGTAGCCCTAAGCAGTGACAGGCGAGAAACACTTTCATGGAAAGGGGTTGCCAGGCTTCCCAAAATTACGAATGTCCAGAAATCTCAGCAAATATTATTTCAGCCAAACTGGATGATACTTTCAGGTAATGATCAGTACACGAAGGCGACTTGGTTCCCCAAATATCGTTCTTCTATGTTGAAGCGTTCTTTTCCAGTAACAGTTTGAATTTTTAGGTTTCACTCTGTTTTCTCCTATATTGATAGATGTATTTGGAACTCTAAATCCAACACGGTTTGTGCTAGCTTCTTGAAACTTGACACAATAAAGTAGTTTCACGTTCTATCTCTATGTTTGGATTCCTCTTGATGTAGCCCTAAGCAGTGACAGGAGAGAAACACTTTCATGGAAAGGGGTGGTCAGGCTTCCCAAAATTACGAATCTCCAGAAATCTCAGCAAATATTTTTTCACACAAACTGGATGATACTTTCAGGTAATGATCAGTACACGAAGGCGACTTGGTTCCCCAAATTTCGTTCTTCTATGTTGAAGCGTTCGTTTCCAGTAACAGTTTGAATTTTTAGGTTTCACTCTGTTTTCTCCTATATTGATAGATGTATTTGGAACTCTAAATCCAACACGGTTTGTGCTAGCTTCTTGAAACTTGACAGAATAAAGTACTTTCACGTTCTATCTCTATGTTTTGTTTCCTCTTGATGTAGCCCTAAGCAGTGACTGGCGAGAAACACTTTCATGGAAAGGGGTTGGCAGGCTTCCCAAAATTACGAATCTCCAGAAATCTCAGCAAATATTTTTTCACCCAAACAGGATGATACTTTCAGGTAATAATCAGTACACTAAGGTGACTTGGTTCCCCCAATTTCGTTCTTCTATGTTGAAGCGTTCATTTCCAGTAAGAGTTTGAATTTTTAGGTTTCACTCTGTTTTCTCCTATATTGATAGATGTATTTGGAACTCTAAATCCAACACGGTTTGTGCTAGCTTCTTGAAACTTGACACAATAAAGTAATTTCACGTTCTATCTCTACGTTTTGTTTCCTCTTGATGTAGCCCTAAGCAGTGACTGGCGAGAAACACTTTCATGGAAAGGGGTTGCCAGGCTTCCCAAAATTACGAATCTCCAGAAATCTCAGCAAATATTTTTTCACCCAAACAGGATGATACTTTCAGGTAATGATCAGTACACGAAGGCGACTTGGTTCCCCAAATTTCGTTCTTCTATGTTGAAGCGTTCGTTTCCAGTAACAGTTTGAATTTTTAGGTTTCACTCTGTTTTCTCCTATATTGATAGATGTATTTGGAACTCTAAATCCAACACGGTTTGTGCTAGCTTCTTGAAACTTGACACAATAATGTAGTTTCACGTTCTATCTCTATTTGGATTCCTCTTGATGTAGCCCTAAGCAGTGACAGGCGAGAAACACTTTCATGGAAAGGGGTTGCCAGGCTTCCCAAAATTACGAATCTCCAGAAATCTCAGCAAATATTTTTTCACACAAACTGGATGATACTTTCAGGTAATGATCAGTACACGAAGGCGACTTGGTTCCCCAAATTTCGTTCTTCTATGTTGAAGCGTTCGTTTCCAGTAACAGTTTGAATTTTTAGGTTTCACTCTGTTTTCTCCTATATTGATAGATGTATTTGGAACTCTAAATCCAACACGGTTTGTGCTAGCTTCTTGAAACTTGACACAATAAAGTAGTTTCACGTTCTATCTCTATGTTTTGTTTCCTCTTGATGTAGCCCTAAGCAGTGACAGGCGAGAAACACTTTCATGGAAAGGGGTTGCCAGGCTTCCCAAAATAACGAATGTCCAGAAATCTCAGCAAATATTATTTCAGCCAAACTGGATGATACTTTCAGGTAATGATCAGTACACGAAGGCGACTTGGTTCCCCAAATATCGTTCTTCTATGTTGAAGCGTTCTTTTCCAGTAACAGTTTGAATTTTTAGGTTTCACTCTGTTTTCTCCTATATTGATAGATGTATTTGGAACTCTAAATCCAACACGGTTTGTGCTAGCTTCTTGAAACTTGACACAATAAAGCAGTTTCACGTTCTATCTCTATGTTTTGTTTCCTCTTGATGTAGCCCTAAGCAGTGACAGGCGAGAAACACTTTCATGGAAAGGGGTTGCCAGGCTTCCCAAAATTACGAATGTCCAGAAATCTCAGCAAATATTATTTCAGCCAAACTGGATGATACTTTCAGGTAATGATCAGTACACGAAGGCGACTTGGTTCCCCAATTTCGTTCTTCTATGTTGAAGCGTTCTTTTCCAGTAACAGTTTGAATTTTTAGGTTTCACTCTGTTTTCTCCTATATTGATAGATGTATTTGGAACTCTAAATCCAACACGGTTTGTGCTAGCTTCTTGAAACTTGACACAATAAAGTAGTTTTACGTTCTATCTCTATGTTTGGATTCCTCTTGATGTAGCCCTAAGCAGTGACAGGAGAGAAACACTTTCATGGAAAGGGGTTGCAAGGCTTCCCAAAATTACGAATCTCCAGAAATCTCAGCAAATATTTTTTCACACAAACTGGATGATACTTTCAGGTAATGATCAGTACACGAAGGCGACTTGGTTCCCCAAATTCCGTTCTTCTATGTTGAAGCGTTCGTTTCCAGTAACAGTTTGAACTTTTAGGTTTCACTCTGTTTTCTCCTATATTGATAGATGTATTTGGAACTCTAAATCCAACACGGTTTGTGCTAGCTTCTTTAAACATGACAGAATAAAGTACTTTCACTTTCTATCTCTATGTTTTATTTCCTCTTGATGTAGCCCTAAGCAGTGACTGGCTAGAAACACTTTCATGGAAAGGGGTTGGCAGGCTTCCCAAAATTAAGAATCTCCAGAAATCTCAGCAAATATTTTTTCACCCAAACAGGATGATACTTTCAGGTAATGATCAGTACACGAAGGCGACTTGGTTCCCCAAATTTTGTTCTTCTACGTTGAAGCGATCGTTTCCAGTAACAGTTTGAAATTTAGGTTTCACTCTGTTTTCTCCTATATTGATAGATGTATTTGGAACTCTAAATCCAACACGGTTTGTGCTAGCTTCTTGAAACTTGACACAATAAAGTAATTTCATGTTCTATCTCTATGTTTTCTTTCCTCTTGATGTAGCCCTAAGCAGTGACAGGCGAGAAACACTTTCATGGAAAGGGGTTGCCAGGCTTCCCAAAATTACGAATCTCCAGAAATCTCAACAAATATTTTTTTCAGCCAAACTGGATGATACTTTCAGGTAACGATCAGTACATGAAGGCGACTTGGTTCCCCAAATTTCGTTCTTCTATGTTGAAGCGTTCGTTTCCAGTAACACTTTGAATTTTTAGGTTTCACTCTGTTTTCTCCTATATTGATAGATGTATTTGGAACTCTAAATCCAACACGGTTTGTGCTAGCTTCTTGAAACTTGACACAATAAAGAAGTTTCACGTTCTATCTCTATGTTTTGTTTCCTCTTGATGTAGCCCTAAGCAGTGACTGGCGAGAAACACTTTCATGGAAAGGGGTTGGCAGGCTTCCCAAAATTACGAATCTCCAGAAATCTCAGCAAATATATTTTCACCCAAACAGGATGATACTTTCAGGTAATGATCAGTACACGAATGCGACTTGGTTCCCCAAATATCGTACTTCTATGTTGAAGCGTTCGTTTCCAGTAACAGTTTGAATTTTTAGGTTTCACTCTGTTTTCTCCTACATTGATAGATGTATTTGGAACTCTAAATCCAACACGGTTTGGGCTAGCTTCTTGAAACTTGACACAATAAAGTAGTTTCACGTTCTATCCCTATGTTTTGTTTCCTCTTGATGTAGCCCTAAGCAGTGACTGGCGAGAAACACTTTCATGGAAAGGGGTTGCCAGGCTTCCCAAAATTACGAATCTCCAGAAATCTCAGCAAATATTTTTTCACCCAAGCTGTATGATACTTTCAGGTAATGATCAGTACATGAAGGCGACTTGGTTCCACAAATATCGTTCTTCTATGGTGAAGCGTTCCTTTCCAGTAACAGTTTGAATTTTTAAGTTTCACTCTGTTTTCTCCTATATTGATAGATGTATTTGGAA
The DNA here is from genome assembly GCF_964194105.1 of Spermophilus citellus. Taxonomy (NCBI): domain Eukaryota; kingdom Metazoa; phylum Chordata; class Mammalia; order Rodentia; family Sciuridae; genus Spermophilus; species Spermophilus citellus. The sequence continues at coordinate 3,080,502 of NC_138192.1, read as the reverse complement.
CTCTAAATCCAACACGGTTTGTGCTAGCTTCTTGAAACTTGACACAATAATGTAGTTTCACGTTCTATCTCTATGTTTTGTTTCCTCTTGATGTAGCCCTAAGAAGTGACAGGCGAGAAACACTTCCATGGAAAGGGGTTGCCAGGCTTCCCAAAATTACAAATCTCCAGAAATCTCAGCAAATATTTTTTCACCCAAACAGGATGATACTTTCACGTAATGATCAGTACATGAAGGTGACTTGGTTCCCCAAATTCCGTTCTTCTATGTTGAAGCGTTCGTTTCCAGTAACAGTTTGAATTTTTAGGTTTCACTCTGTTTTCTCCTATATTGATAGATGTATTTGGAACTCTAAATCCAACACGGTTTGTGCTAGCTTCTTGAAACTTGACACAATAAAGTAGTTTCACGTTCTATCCCTATGTTTTGATTCCTCTTGATTTAGCCCTAAGCAGTGACTGGCGAGAAACACTTTCATGGAAAGGGGTTGCCAGGCTTCCCAAAATTACGAATCTCCAGAAATCTCAGCAAATATTTTTTCACCCAAGCTGGATGATACTTTCAGGTAATGATCAGTATACGAAGGCGACTTGGTTCTCCAAATATCGTTCTTCTATGTTGAAGCGTTCGTTTCCAGTAACAGTTTGAATTTTTAGGTTTCACTCTGTTTTCTCCTATATTGATAGATGTATTTGGAACTCTAAATCCAACACGGTTTGTGCTAGATTCTTGAAACTTGACACAATAAAGTAGTTTCACGTTCTATCTTTATGTTTGGATTCGTCTTGATGTAGCCCTAAGCAGTGACAGGCGAGAAACACTTTCATGGAAAGGGGTTGCCATGCTTCCCAAAATTACGAATCTCCAGAAATCTCAGCAAATATTTTTTCACCCAAGCTGGATGATACTTTCAGGTAATGATCAGTACATGAAGGCGACGTGGTTCCCCAAATATCGTTCTTCTATGGTGAAGCGTTCGTTTCCAATAACAGTTTGAATTTTTAGGTTTCACTCTGTTTTCTCCTATATTGATAGATGTATTTGGAACTCTAAATCCAACACGGTTTGTGCTAGCTTCTTGAAACTTGACACAATAAAGTAATTTCATGTTCTATCTCTATGTTTTCTTTCCTCTTGATGTAGCCCTAAGCAGTGACAGGCGAGAAACACTTTCATGGAAAGGGGTTGCCAGGCTTCCCAAAATTACGAATCTCCAGAAATCTCAACAAATATTTTTTTCAGCCAAACTGGATGATACTTTCAGGTAACGATCAGTACATGAAGGCGACTTGGTTCCCCAAATTTCGTTCTTCTATGTTGAAGCGTTCGTTTCCAGTAACACTTTGAATTTTTAGGTTTCACTCTGTTTTCTCCTATATTGATAGATGTATTTGGAACTCTAAATCCAACACGGTTTGTGCTAGCTTCTTGAAACTTGACACAATAAAGAAGTTTCACGTTCTATCTCTATGTTTTGTTTCCTCTTGATGTAGCCCTAAGCAGTGACTGGCGAGAAACACTTTCATGGAAAGGGGTTGGCAGGCTTCCCAAAATTACGAATCTCCAGAAATCTCAGCAAATATATTTTCACCCAAACAGGATGATACTTTCAGGTAATGATCAGTACACGAATGCGACTTGGTTCCCCAAATATCGTACTTCTATGTTGAAGCGTTCGTTTCCAGTAACAGTTTGAATTTTTAGGTTTCACTCTGTTTTCTCCTACATTGATAGATGTATTTGGAACTCTAAATCCAACACGGTTTGGGCTAGCTTCTTGAAACTTGACACAATAAAGTAGTTTCACGTTCTATCCCTATGTTTTGTTTCCTCTTGATGTAGCCCTAAGCAGTGACTGGCGAGAAACACTTTCATGGAAAGGGGTTGCCAGGCTTCCCAAAATTACGAATCTCCAGAAATCTCAGCAAATATTTTTTCACCCAAGCTGTATGATACTTTCAGGTAATGATCAGTACATGAAGGCGACTTGGTTCCACAAATATCGTTCTTCTATGGTGAAGCGTTCCTTTCCAGTAACAGTTTGAATTTTTAAGTTTCACTCTGTTTTCTCCTATATTGATAGATGTATTTGGAACTCTAAATCCAACACGGTTTGTGCTAGCTTCTTGAAACTTGACACAATAATGTAGTTTCACGTTCTATCTCTATGTTTTGTTTCCTCTTGATGTAGCCCTAAGAAGTGACAGGCGAGAAACACTTCCATGGAAAGGGGTTGCCAGGCTTCCCAAAATTACAAATCTCCAGAAATCTCAGCAAATATTTTTTCACCCAAACAGGATGATACTTTCACGTAATGATCAGTACATGAAGGTGACTTGGTTCCCCAAATTCCGTTCTTCTATGTTGAAGCGTTCGTTTCCAGTAACAGTTTGAATTTTTAGGTTTCACTCTGTTTTCTCCTATATTGATAGATGTATTTGGAACTCTAAATCCAACACGGTTTGTGCTAGCTTCTTGAAACTTGACACAATAAAGTAGTTTCACGTTCTATCCCTATGTTTTGATTCCTCTTGATTTAGCCCTAAGCAGTGACTGGCGAGAAACACTTTCATGGAAAGGGGTTGCCAGGCTTCCCAAAATTACGAATCTCCAGAAATCTCAGCAAATATTTTTTCACCCAAGCTGGATGATACTTTCAGGTAATGATCAGTATACGAAGGCGACTTGGTTCTCCAAATATCGTTCTTCTATGTTGAAGCGTTCGTTTCCAGTAACAGTTTGAATTTTTAGGTTTCACTCTGTTTTCTCCTATATTGATAGATGTATTTGGAACTCTAAATCCAACACGGTTTGTGCTAGATTCTTGAAACTTGACACAATAAAGTAGTTTCACGTTCTATCTTTATGTTTGGATTCGTCTTGATGTAGCCCTAAGCAGTGACAGGCGAGAAACACTTTCATGGAAAGGGGTTGCCATGCTTCCCAAAATTACGAATCTCCAGAAATCTCAGCAAATATTTTTTCACCCAAGCTGGATGATACTTTCAGGTAATGATCAGTACATGAAGGCGACGTGGTTCCCCAAATATCGTTCTTCTATGGTGAAGCGTTCGTTTCCAATAACAGTTTGAATTTTTAGGTTTCACTCTGTTTTCTCCTATATTGATAGATGTATTTGGAACTCTAAATCCAACACGGTTTCTGCTAGCTTCTTGAAACTTGACACAATAAACTAGTTTCACGTTCTATCTCTACGTATTGTTTCCTCTTGATGTAGCCCTAAGCAGTGACTGGCGAGAAACACTTTCATTGAAAGGGGTTGCCAGGCTTCCCAATATTACGAATCTCCAGAAATCTCAGCAAATATTTTTTCACCCAAACAGGATGATACTTTCAGGTAATGATCAGTACACGAAGGCGACTTGGTTTCCCAAATTTCGTTCTTCTATGTTGAGGCGTTCTTTTCCAGTAACAGTTTGAATTTTTAGGTTTCACTCTGTTTTCTCCTATATTGATAGATGTATTTGGAACTCTAAATCCAACACGGTTTGTGCTAGCTTCTTGAAACTTGACACAATAAAGTAGTTTCACGTTCTATCTCTACGTTTTGTTTCCTCTTGATGTAGCCCTAAGCAGTGACTGGCGAGAAACACTTTCAAGGAAAGGGGTTGCCAGGTTTCCCAAAATTACGAATCTCCAGAAATCTCAGCAAATATTTTTTCACCCAAACAGGATGATACTTTCAGGTAATGATCAGTACACGAAGGCGACTTGGTTCCCCAAATTTTATTCTTCTACGTTGAAGCGATCGTTTCCAGTAACAGTTTGAAATTTAGGTTTCACTCTGTTTTCTCCTATATTGATAGATGTATTTGGAACTCTAAATCCAACACGGTTTGTGCAAGCTTCTTGAAACTTGACACAATAAAGAAGTTTCACGTTCTATCTCTATGTTTTGTTTCCTCTTGATGTAGCCCTAAGCAGTGACTGGCGAGAAACACTTTCATGGAAAGGGGTTGCCAGGCTTCCCAAAATTACGAATCTCCAGAAATCTCAGCAAATATATTTTCACACAAACAGGATGATACTTTCAGGTAATGATCAGTACACGAAGGCGACTTGGTTCCCCAAATATCGTTCTTCTATTTTGAAGCGTTCTTTTCCAGTAACAGTTTGAATTTTTAGGTTTCACTCTGTTTTCTCCTATATTGATAGATGTATTTGGAACTCTAAATCCAACACGGTTTGTGCTAGCTTCTTGAAACTTGACACAATAAAGTAGTTTCACGTTCTGTCTCTATGTTTTGTTTCCTCTTGATGTAGCCCTAAGCAGTGACTGGCGAGAAACACTTTAATGGAAAGGGGTTGCCAGGCTTCCCAAAATTACGAATCTCCAGAAATCTCAGCAAATATTTTTTCACCCAAACAGGATGATACTTTCAGGTAATGATCAGTACACTAAGGTGACTTGGTTCCCCAAATTTCGTTCTTGTATGTTGAAGCGTTCGTTTCCAGTAACAGTTTGAATATTTAGGTTTCACTCTGTTTTCTCCTATATTGATAGATGTATTTGGAACTCTAAATTCAACACGGTTTGTGCTAGCTTCTTGAAACTTGACACAATAAAGAAGTTTCACGTTCTATCTCTATGTTTTGTTTCCTCTTGATGTAGCCCTAAGCAGTGACTGGCGAGAAACACTTTCATGGAAAGGGGTTGGCAGGCTTCCCAAAATTACGAATCTCCAGAAATCTCAGCAAATATATTTTCACCCAAACAGGATGATACTTTCAGGTAATGATCAGTACACGAAGGCGACTTGGTTCCCCAAATATCGTACTTCTATGTTGAAGCGTTCGTTTCCAGTAACAGTTTGAATTTTTAGGTTTCACTCTGTTTTCTCCTATATTGATAGATGTATTTGGAACTCTAAATCCAACACGGTTTGGGCTAGCTTCTTGAAACTTGACACAATAAAGTAGTTTCACGTTCTATCTCTATGTTTTGTTTCCTCTTGATGTAGCCCTAAGAAGTGACAGGCGAGAAACACTTCCATGGAAAGGGTTTGCCAGGCTTCCCAAAATTACGAATCTCCAGAAATCTCAGCAAATATTTTTTCACCCAAACAGGATGATACTTTCACGTAATGATCAGTACATGAAGGTGACTTGGTTCCCCAAATTCCGTTCTTCTATGTTGAAGCGTTCATTTCCAGTAACAGTTTGAATTTTTAGGTTTCACTCTGTTTTCTCCTATATTGATAGATGTATTTGGAACTCTAAATCCAACACGGTTTGTGCTAGCTTCTTGAAACTTGACACAATAAAGTAGTTTCACGTTCTATCCCTATGTTTTGTTTCCTCTTGATGTAGCCCTAAGCAGTGACTGGCGAGAAACACTTTCATGGAAAGGGGTTGCCAGGCTTCCCAAAATTACGAATCTCCAGAAATCTCAGCAAATATTTTTTCACCCAAGCTGTATGATACTTTCAGGTAATGATCAGTACATGAAGGCGACTTGGTTCCACAAATATCGTTCTTCTATGGTGAAGCGTTTCTTTCCAGTAAAAGTTTGAATTTTTAGGTTTCACTCTGTTTTCTCCTATATTGATAGATGTATTTGGAACTCTAAATCCAACACGGTTTGTGCTAGCTTCTTGAAACTTGACACAATAATGTAGTTTCACGTTCTATCTCTATGTTTTGTTTCCTCTTGATGTAGCCCTAAGAAGTGACAGGCGAGAAACACTTCCATGGAAAGGGGTTGCCAGGCTTCCCAAAATTACGAATCTCCAGAAATCTCAGCAAATATTTTTTCACCCAAACAGGATGATACTTTCACGTAATGATCAGTACATGAAGGTGACTTGGTTCCCCAAATTCCGTTCTTCTATGTTGAAGCGTTCGTTTCCAGTAACAGTTTGAATTTTTAGGTTTCACTCTGTTTTCTCCTATATTGATAGATGTATTTGGAACTCTAAATCCAACACGGTTTATGCTAGCTTCTTGAAACTTGACACAATAAAGTAGTTTCACGTTCTATCCCTATGTTTTGATTCCTCTTGATTTAGCCCTAAGCAGTGACTGGCGAGAAACACTTTCATGGAAAGGGGTTGCCAGGCTTCCCAAAATTACGAATCTCCAGAAATCTCAGCAAATATTTTTTCACCCAAGCTGGATGATACTTTCAGGTAATGATCAGTACATGAAGGCGACGTGGTTCCCCAAATATCGTTCTTCTATGGTGAAGCGTTCGTTTCCAATAACAGTTTGAATTTTTAGGTTTCACTCTGTTTTATCCTATATTGATAGATGTATTTGGAACTCTAAATCCAACACGGTTTCTGCTAGCTTCTTGAAACTTGACACAATAAACTAGTTTCACGTTCTATCTCTACGTTTTGTTTCCTCTTGATGTAGCCCTAAGCAGTGACTGGCGAGAAACACTTTCATTGAAAGGGGTTGCCAGGCTTCCCAATATTACGAATCTCCAGAAATCTCAGCAAATATTTTTTCACCCAAACAGGATGATACTTTCAGGTAATGATCAGTACACGAAGGCGACTTGGTTTCCCAAATTTCGTTCTTCTATGTTGAGGCGTTCTTTTCCAGTAACAGTTTGAATTTTTAGGTTTCACTCTGTTTTCTCCTATATTGATAGATGTATTTGGAACTCTAAATCCAACACGGTTTGTGCTAGCTTCTTGAAACTTGACACAATAAAGTAGTTTCACGTTCTATCTCTACGTTTTGTTTCCTCTTGATGTAGCCCTAAGCAGTGACTGGCGAGAAACACTTTCAAGGAAAGGGGTTGCCAGGTTTCCCAAAATTACGAATCTCCAGAAATCTCAGCAAATATTTTTTCACCCAAACAGGATGATACTTTCAGGTAATGATCAGTACACGAAGGCGACTTGGTTCCCCAAATTTTGTTCTTCTACGTTGAAGCGATCGTTTCCAGTAACAGTTTGAAATTTAGGTTTCACTCTGTTTTCTCCTATATTGATAGATGTATTTGGAACTCTAAATCCAACACGGTTTGTGCTAGCTTCTTGAAACTTGACACAATAAAGTAGTTTCATGTTCTATCTCTATGTTTTCTTTCCTCTTGATGTAGCCCTAAGCAGTGACAGGCGAGAAACACTTTCATGGAAAGGGGTTGCCAGGCTTCCCAAAATTACGAATCTCCAGAAATCTCAACAAATATTTTTTCAGCCAAACTGGATGATACTTTCAGGTAACGATCAGTACACGAAGGCGACTTGGTTCCCCAAATTTCGTTCTTCTATGTTGAAGCGTTCGTTTCCAGTAACACTTTGAATTTTTAGGTTTCACTCTGTTTTCTCCTATATTGATAGATGTATTTGGAACACTAAATCCAACACGGTTTGTGCTAGCTTCTTGAAACTTGACACAATAAAGAAGTTTCACGTTCTATCTCTATGTTTTGTTTCCTCTTGATGTAGCCCTAAGCAGTGACTGGCGAGAAACACTTTCATGGAAAGGGGTTGCCAGGCTTCCCAAAATTACGAATCTCCAGAAATCTCAGCAAATATATTTTCACCCAAACAGGATGATACTTTCAGGTAATGATCAGTACACGAAGGCGACTTGGTTCCCCAAATATCGTTCTTCTATGTTGAAGCGTTCTTTTCCAGTAACAGTTTGAATTTTTAGGTTTCACTCTGTTTTCTCCTATATTGATAGATGTATTTGGAACTCTAAATCTAACACGGTTTGTGCTAGCTTCTTGAAACTTGACACAATAATGTAGTTTCACGTTCTATCTCTATGTTTGGATTCCTCTTGATATAGCCCTAAGCAGTGACAGGCGTGAAACACTTTCATGGAAAGGGTTTGCCAGGCTTCCCAAAATTACGAATCTCCAGAAATCTCAGCAAATATTTTTTCACACAAACTGGATGATACTTTCAGGTAATGATCAGTACACGAAGGCGACTTGGTTCCCCAAATTTCGTACTTCTATGTTGAAGCGTTCGTTTCCAGTAACAGTTTGAATTTTTAGGTTTCACTCTGTTTTCTCCTATATTGATAGATGTATTTGGAACTCTAAATCCAACACGGTTTGGGCTAGCTTCTTGAAACTTGACACAATAAAGTAGTTTCACGTTCTATCTCTATGTTTTGTTTCCTCTTGATTAGCCCTAAGAAGTGACAGGCGAGAAACACTTCCATGGAAAGGGTTTGCCAGGCTTCCCAAAATTACGAATCTCCAGAAATCTCAGCAAATATTTTTTCACCCAAACAGGATGATACTTTCACGTAATGATCAGTACATGAAGGTGACTTGGTTCCCCAAATTCCGTTCTTCTATGTTGAAGCGTTCATTTCCAGTAACAGTTTGAATTTTTAGGTTTCACTCTGTTTTCTCCTATATTGATAGATGTATTTGGAACTCTAAATCCAACACGGTTTGTGCTAGCTTCTTGAAACTTGACACAATAAAGTAGTTTCACGTTCTATCCCTATGTTTTGTTTCCTCTTGATGTAGCCCTAAGCAGTGACTGGCGAGAAACACTTTCATGGAAAGGGGTTGCCAGGCTTCCCAAAATTACGAATCTCCAGAAATCTCAGCAAATATTTTTTCACCCAAGCTGTATGATACTTTCAGGTAATGATCAGTACATGAAGGCGACTTGGTTCCACAAATATCGTTCTTCTATGGTGAAGCGTTCCTTTCCAGTAACAGTTTGAATTTTTAGGTTTCACTCTGTTTTCTCCTATATTGATAGATGTATTTGGAACTCTAAATCCAACACGGTTTCTGCTAGCTTCTTGAAACTTGACACAATAAAGTAGTTTCACCTTCTATCTCTACGTTTTGTTTCCTCTTGATGTAGCCCTAAGCAGTGACTGGCGAGAAACACTTTCATTGAAAGGGTTTGCCAGGCTTCCCAATATTACGAATCTCCAGAAATCTCAGCAAATATTTTTTTACCCAAACAGGATGATACTTTCAGGTAATGATCAGTACACGAAGGCGACTTGGTTCCCCAAATTTCGTTCTTCTATGTTGAAGCGTTCGTTTCCAGTAACAGTTTGAATTTTTAGGTTTCACTCTGTTTTCTCCTATATTGATAGATGTATTTGGAACTCTAAATCCAACACGGTTTGTGCTAGCTTCTTGAAACTTGACACAATAAAGTAGTTTCACGTTCTGTCTCTATGTTTTGTTTCCTCTTGATGTAGCCCTAAGCAGTGACTGGCGAGAAACACTTTAATGGAAAGGGGTTGCCAGGCTTCCCAAAATTACGAATCTCCAGAAATCTCAGCAAATATTTTTTCACCCAAAGAGGATGATACTTTCAGGTAATGATCAGTACACTAAGGTGACTTGGTTCCCCAAATTTCGTTCTTGTATGTTGAAGCGATCGTTTCCAGTAACAGTTTGAATATTTAGGTTTCACTCTGTTTTCTCCTATATTGATAGATGTATTTGGAACTCTAAATCCAACACGGTTTGTGCTAGCTTCTTGAAACTTGACACAATAAAGTAGTTTCACGTTCTATCCCTATGTTTTGTTTCCTCTTGATGTAGCCCTAAGCAGTGACTGGCGAGAAACACTTTCATGGAAAGGGGTTGCCAGGCTTCCCAAAATTACGAATCTCCAGAAATCTCAGCAAATATTTTTTCACCCAAGCTGTATGATACTTTCAGGTAATGATCAGTACATGAAGGCGACTTGGTTCCACAAATATCGTTCTTCTATGGTGAAGCGTTCCTTTCCAGTAACAGTTTGAATTTTTAGGTTTCACTCTGTTTTCTCCTATATTGATAGATGTATTTGGAACTCTAAATCCAACACGGTTTCTGCTAGCTTCTTGAAACTTGACACAATAAAGTAGTTTCACCTTCTATCTCTATGTTTTGTTTCCTCTTGATGTAGCCCTAAGCAGTGACTGGCAAGAAACACTTTCATTGAAAGGGTTTGCCAGGCTTCCCAATATTACGAATCTCCAGAAATCTCAGCAAATATTTTTTTACCCAAACAGGATGATACTTTCAGGTAATGATCAGTACACGAAGGCGACTTGGTTCCCCAAATTTCGTTCTTCTATGTTGAAGCGTTCGTTTCCAGTAACAGTTTGAATTTTTAGGTTTCACTCTGTTTTCTCCTATATTGATAGATGTATTTGGAACTCTAAATCCAACACGGTTTGTGCTAGCTTCTTGAAACTTGACACAATAAAGTAGTTTCACGTTCTGTCTCTATGTTTTGTTTCCTCTTGATGTAGCCCTAAGCAGTGACTGGCGAGAAACACTTTAATGGAAAGGGGTTGCCAGGCTTCCCAAAATTACGAATCTCCAGAAATCTCAGCAAATATTTTTTCACCCAAAGAGGATGATACTTTCAGGTAATGATCAGTACACTAAGGTGACTTGGTTCCCCAAATTTCGTTCTTGTATGTTGAAGCGATCGTTTCCAGTAACAGTTTGAATATTTAGGTTTCACTCTGTTTTCTCCTATATTGATAGATGTATTTGGAACTCTAAATCCAACACGGTTTGTGCTAGCTTCTTTAAACTTGACAGAATAAAGTACTTTCACGTTCTATCTCTATGTTTTGTTTCCTCTTGATGTAGCCCTAAACAGTGACTGGCGAGAAACACTTTCATGGAAAGGGGTTGGCAGGCTTCCCAAAATAACGAATCTCCAGAAATCTCAGCAAATATTTTTTCACCCAAACAGGATGATACTTTCAGGTAATAATCAGTACACTAAGGTGACTTGGTTCCCCAAATTTCGTTCTTCTATGTTGAAGCGTTCGTTTCCAGTAACAGTTTGAATTTTTAGGTTTCACTCTGTTTTCTCCTATATTGATAGATGTATTTGGAACTCTAAATCCAACACGGTTTGTGCTAGCTTCTTGAAACTTGACACAATAAAGTAGTTTCACGTTCTATCTCTACGTTTTGTTTCCTCTTGATGTACCCCTAAGCAGTGACTGGCGAGAAACACTTTCATGGAAAGGGGTTGCCAGTTTCCCAAAATTACGAATCTCCAGAAATCTCAGCAAATATTTTTTCACCCAAACAGGATGATACTTTCAGGTAATGATCAGTACACGAAGGCGACTTGGTTCCCCAAATTTTGTTCTTCTATGTTGAAGCGATCGTTTCCAGTAACAGTTTGAAATTTAGGTTTCACTCTGTTTTCTCCTATAATGATAGATGTATATGGAACTCTAAATCCAACACGGTTTGTGCTAGCTTCTTGAAACTTGACACAATAAAGTAGTTTCATGTTCTATCTCTATGTTTTGTTTCCTCTTGATGTAGCCCTAAGCAGTGACAGGCGAGAAACACTTTCATGGAAAGGGGTTGCCAGGCTTCCCAAAATTACGAATCTCCAGAAATCTCAGCAAATATTTTTTCAGCCAAACTGGATGATACTTTCAGGTAACGATCAGTACACGAAGGCGACTTGGTTCCCCAAATTTCGTTCTTCTATGTTGAAGCGTTCGTTTCCAGTAACACTTTGAATTTTTAGGTTTCACTCTGTTTTCTCCTTTATTGATAGATGTATTTGGAACTCTAAATCCAACACGGTTTGTGCTAGCTTCTTGAAACTTGACACAATAAAGTAGTTTCACGTTCTATCTCTATGTTTTGTTTCCTCTTGATGTAGCCCTAAGCAGTGACTGGCGAGAAACACTTTCATGGAAAGGGGTTGCCAGGCTTCCCAAAATTACGAATCTCCAGAAATCTCAGCAAATATTTTTTTCACCCAAACAGGATGATACTTTCAGGTAATGATCAGTACACGAAGGCGACTTGGTTTCCCAAATTTCGTTCTTCTATGTTGAGGCGTTCGTTTCCAGTAACAGTTTGAATTTTTAGGTTTCACTCTGTTTTCTCCTATATTGATAGATGTATTTGGAACTCTAAATCCAACACGGTTTGTGCTAGCTTCTTGAAACTTGACACAATATAGTAGTTTCACGTTCTATCTCTAGGTTTTGTTTCCTCTTGATGTAGCCCTAAGCAGTGACTGGCGAGAAACACTTTCAAGGAAAGGGGATGCCTGGCTTCCCAAAATTACGAATCTCCAGAAATCTCAGCAAATATTTTTTCACCCAAACAGGATGATACTTTCAGGTAATGATCAGTACACTAAGGCGACTTGGTTCCCCAAATTTCGTTCTTCTATGTTGAAGCGTTCGTTTCCAGTAACAGTTTGAATTTTTAGGTTTCACTCTGTTTTCTCCTATATTGATAGATGTATTTGGAACTCTAAATCCAACACGGTTTGTGCTAGCTTCTTGAAACTTGACACAATAAAGTAGTTTCACGTTCTATCTCTATGTTTTGTTTCCTCTTGATGTAGCCCTAAGCAGTGACAGGCGAGAAACACTTTCATGGAAAGGGAATGCCAGGCTTCCCAAAATTACGAATCTCCAGACATATCAGCAAATATTTTTTCACCCAAACAGGATGATATTTCAGGTAATGATCAGTACACGAAGGCGACTTGGTTCCCCAAATTTCGTTCTTCTATGTTGAAGCGTTCGTTTCCAGTAACAGTTTGAATTATTAGGTTTCACTCTGTTTTCTCCTATATTGATAGATGTATTTGGAACTCTAAATCCAACACGGTTTGTGCTAGCTTCTTGAAACTTGACACAATAATGTAGTTTCACGTTCTATCTCTATGTTTTGATTCCTCTTGATGTAGCCCTAAGCAGTGACAGGCGAGAAACACTTTCATGGAAAGGGGTTGCCAGGCTTCCCAAAATTACGAATCTCCAGAAATCTCAGCAAATATTTTTTCACACAAACTGGATGATACTTTCAGGTAATGATCAGTACACGAAGGCGACTTGGTTCCCCAAATTTCGTTCTTCTATGTTGAAGCGTTCGTTTCCAGTAACAGTTTGAATTTTTAGGTTTCACTCTGTTTTCTCCTATATTGATAGATGTATTTGGAACTCTAAATCCAACACGGTTTGGGCTAGCTTCTTGAAACTTGACACAATAAAGTAGTTTCACGTTCTATCTTTATGTTTTGTTTCCTCTTGATGTAGCCCTAAGCAGTGACAGGCGAGAAACACTTCCATGGAAAGGGGTTGCCATGCTTCCCAAAATTACGAATCTCCAGAAATCTCAGCAAATATTTTTTCACCCAAACAGGATGATACTTTCACATAATGATCAGTACATGAAGGTGACTTGGTTCCCCAAATTCCGTTCTTCTATGTTGAAGCGTTCGTTTCCAGTAACAGTTTGAATTTTTATGTTTCACTCTGTTTTCTCCTATATTGATAGATGTATTTGGAACTCTAAATCCAACACGGTTTGTGCTAGCTTCTTGAAACTTGACACAATAAAGTAGTTTCACGTTCTATCCCTATGTTTTGATTCCTCTTGATGTAGCCCTAAGCAGTGACTGGCGAGAAACACTTTCATGGAAAGGGGTTGCCAGGCTTCCCAAAATTACGAATCTCCAGAAATCTCAGCAAATATTTTTTCACCCAAGCTGGATGATACTTTCAGGTAATGATCAGTACATGAAGGTGACTTGGTTCCCCAAATATTGTTCTTCTATGGTGAAGCGTTCGTTTCCAATAACAGTTTGAATTTTTAGGTTTCACTCTGTTTTCTCCTATATTGATAGATGTATTTGGAACTCTAAATCCAACACGGTTTGTGCTAGCTTCTTGAAAGTTGACACAATAAAGTAGTTTCACGTTCTATCCCTATGTTTTGATTCCTCTTGATGTAGCCCTAAGCAGTGACAGGCGAGAAACACTTTCATGGAAAGGGGTTGCCAGGCTTCCCAAAATTACGAATCTCCAGAAATCTCAGCAAATATTTTTTCACACAAACTGGATGATACTTTCAGGTAATGATCAGTACACGAAGGCGACTTGGTTCCCCAAATTTTGTTCTTCTATGTTGAAGCGATCGTTTCCAGTAACAGTTTGAAATTTAGGTTTCACTCTGTTTTCTCCTATATTGATAGATGTATATGGAACTCTAAATCCAACACGGTTTGTGCTAGCTTCTTGAAACTTGACACAATAAAGTAGTTTCATGTTCTATCTCTATGTTTTGTTTCCTCTTGATGTAGCCCTAAGCAGTTACAGGCGAGAAACACTTTCATGGAAAGGGGTTGCCAGGCTTCCCAAAATTACGAATCTCCAGAAATCTCAACAAATATTTTTTCAGCCAAACTGGATGATACTTTCAGGTAACGATCAGTACACGAAGGCGACTTGGTTCCCCAAATTTCGTTCTTCTATGTTGAAGCGTTCGTTTCCAGTAACACTTTGAATTTTTAGGTTTCACTCTGTTTTCTCCTATATTGATAGATGTATTTGGAACTCTAAATCCAACACGGTTTGTGCTAGCTTCTTGAAACTTGACACAATAATGTAGTTTCACGTTCTATCTCTATGTTTGGATTCCTCTTGATGTAGCCCTAAGCAGTGACAGGCGAGAAACACTTTCATGGAAAGGGGTTGCCAGGCTTCCCAAAATTACGAATCTCCAGAAATCTCAGCAAATATTTTTTCACACAAACTGGATGATACTTTCAGGTAATGATCAGTACACGAAGGCGACTTGGTTCCCCAAATTTCGTTCTTCTATGTTGAAGCGTTCGTTTCCAGTAACAGTTTGAATTTTTAGGTTTCACTCTGTTTTCTCCTATATTGATAGATGTATTTGGAACTCTAAATCCAACACGGTTTGGGCTAGCTTCTTGTAACTTGACACAATAAAGTAGTTTCACGTTCTATCTTTATGTTTTGTTTCCTCTTGATGTAGCCCTAAGCAGTGACAGGCGAGAAACACTTCCATGGAAAGGGGTTGCCATGCTTCCCAAAATTACGAATCTCCAGAAATCTCAGCAAATATTTTTTCACCCAAACAGGATGATACTTTCACATAATGATCAGTACATGAAGGTGACTTGGTTCCCCAAATTCCGTTCTTCTATGTTGAAGCGTTCGTTTCCAGTAACAGTTTGAATTTTTATGTTTCACTCTGTTTTCTCCTATATTGATAGATGTATTTGGAACTCTAAATCCAACACGGTTTGTGCTAGCTTCTTGAAACTTGACACAATAAAGTAGTTTCACGTTCTATCCCTATGTTTTGATTCCTCTTGATGTAGCCCTAAGCAGTGACTGGCGAGAAACACTTTCATGGAAAGGGGTTGCCAGGCTTCCCAAAATTACGAATCTCCAGAAATCTCAGCAAATATTTTTTCACCCAAGCTGGATGATACTTTCAGGTAATGATCAGTACATGAAGGTGACTTGGTTCCCCAAATATTGTTCTTCTATGGTGAAGCGTTCGTTTCCAATAACAGTTTGAATTTTTAGGTTTCACTCTGTTTTCTCCTATATTGATAGATGTATTTGGAACTCTAAATCCAACACGGTTTGTGCTAGCTTCTTGAAAGTTGACACAATAAAGTAGTTTCACGTTCTATCCCTATGTTTTGATTCCTCTTGATGTAGCCCTAAGCAGTGACAGGCGAGAAACACTTTCATGGAAAGGGGTTGCCAGGCTTCCCAAAATTACGAATCTCCAGAAATCTCAGCAAATATTTTTTCACACAAACTGGATGATACTTTCAGGTAATGATCAGTACACGAAGGCGACTTGGTTCCCCAAATTTTGTTCTTCTATGTTGAAGCGATCGTTTCCAGTAACAGTTTGAAATTTAGGTTTCACTCTGTTTTCTCCTATATTGATAGATGTATATGGAACTCTAAATCCAACACGGTTTGTGCTAGCTTCTTGAAACTTGACACAATAAAGTAGTTTCATGTTCTATCTCTATGTTTTGTTTCCTCTTGATGTAGCCCTAAGCAGTTACAGGCGAGAAACACTTTCATGGAAAGGGGTTGCCAGGCTTCCCAAAATTACGAATCTCCAGAAATCTCAGCAAATATTTTTTCAGCCAAACTGGATGATACTTTCAGGTAACGATCAGTACACGAAGGCGACTTGGTTCCCCAAATTTCGTTCTTCTATGTTGAAGCGTTCGTTTCCAGTAACACTTTGAATTTTTAGGTTTCACTCTGTTTTCTCCTATATTGATAGATGTATTTGGAACTCTAAATCCAACACGGTTTGTGCTAGCTTCTTGAAACTTGACACAATAAAGTAGTTTCACGTTCTATCCCTATGTTTTGATTCCTCTTGATGTAGCCCTAAGCAGTGACTGGCGAGAAACACTTTCATGGAAAGGGGTTGCCAGGCTTCCCAAAATTACGAATCTCCAGAAATCTCAGCAAATATTTTTTCACCCAAGCTGGATGATACTTTCAGGTAATGATCAGTATACGAAGGCGACTTGGTTCTCCAAATATCGTTCTTCTATGTTGAAGCGTTCGTTTCCAGTAACAGTTTGAATTTTTAGGTTTCACTCTGTTTTCTCCTATATTGATAGATGTATTTGGAACTCTAAATCCAACACGGTTTGTGCTAGATTCTTGAAACTTGACACAATAAAGTAGTTTCACGTTCTATCTCTATGTTTGGATTCCTCTTGATGTAGCCCTAAGCAGTGACAGGCGAGAAACACTTTCATGGAAAGGGGTTGCCAGGCTTCCCAAAATTACGAATCTCCAGAAATCTCAGCAAATATTTTTTCAGCCAAACTGGATGATACTTTCAGGTAACGATCAGTACACGAAGGCAACTTGGTTCCCCAAATTTCGTTCTTCTATGTTGAAGCGTTCGTTTCCAGTAACACTTTGAATTTTTAGGTTTCACTCTGTTTTCTCCTTTATTGATAGATGTATTTGGAACTCTAAATCCAACACGGTTTGTGCTAGCTTCTTGAAACTTGACACAATAAAGTAGTTTCACGTTCTATCCCTATGTTTTGATTCCTCTTGATGTAGCCCTAAGCAGTGACTGGCGAGAAACACTTTCATGGAAAGGGGTTGCCAGGCTTCCCAAAATTACGAATCTCCAGAAATCTCAGCAAATATTTTTTCACCCAAGCTGGATGATACTTTCAGGTTATGATCAGTATACGAAGGCGACTTGGTTCTCCAAATATCGTTCTTCTATGTTGAAGCGTTCGTTTCCAGTAACAGTTTGAATTTTTAGGTTTCACTCTGTTTTCTCCTATATTGATAGATGTATTTGGAACTCTAAATCCAACACGGTTTGTGCTAGATTCTTGAAACTTGACACAATAAAGTAGTTTCACGTTCTATCTCTATGTTTGGATTCCTCTTGATGTAGCCCTAAGCAGTGACAGGCGAGAAACACTTTCATGGAAAGGGGTTGCCAGGCTTCCCAAAATTACGAATCTCCAGAAATCTCAGCAAATATTTTTTCACACAAACTGGATGATACTTTCAGGTAATGATCAGTACACGAAGGCGACTTGGTTCCCCAAATTTCGTTCTTCTATGTTGAAGCGTTCGTTTCCAGTAACAGTTTGAATTTTTAGGTTTCACTCTGTTTTCTCCTATATTGATAGATGTATTTGGAACTCTAAATCCAACACGGTTTGTGCAAGCTTCTTGAAACTTGACACAATAAAGAAGTTTCACGTTCTATCTCTATGTTTTGTTTCCTCTTGATGTAGCCCTAAGCAGTGACTGGCGAGAAACACTTTCATGGAAAGGGGTTGCCAGGCTTCCCAAAATTACGAATCTCCAGAAATCTCAGCAAATATATTTTCACACAAACAGGATGATACTTTCAGGTAATGATCAGTACACGAAGGCGACTTGGTTCCCCAAATATCGTTCTTCTATTTTGAAGCGTTCTTTTCCAGTAACAGTTTGAATTTTTAGGTTTCACTCTGTTTTCTCCTATATTGATAGATGTATTTGGAACTCTAAATCCAACACGGTTTGTGCTAGCTTCTTGAAACTTGACACAATAAAGTAGTTTCACGTTCTGTCTCTATGTTTTGTTTCCTCTTGATGTAGCCCTAAGCAGTGACTGGCGAGAAACACTTTAATGGAAAGGGGTTGCCAGGCTTCCCAAAATTACGAATCTCCAGAAATCTCAGCAAATATTTTTTCACCCAAACAGGATGATACTTTCAGGTAATGATCAGTACACTAAGGTGACTTGGTTCCCCAAATTTCGTTCTTGTATGTTGAAGCGTTCGTTTCCAGTAACAGTTTGAATATTTAGGTTTCACTCTGTTTTCTCCTATATTGATAGATGTATTTGGAACTCTAAATCCAACACGGTTTGTGCTAGCTTCTTGAAACTTGACACAATAAAGAAGTTTCACGTTCTATCTCTATGTTTTGTTTCCCCTTGATGTAGCCCTAAGCAGTGACTGGCGAGAAACACTTTCATGGAAAGGGGTTGGCAGGCTTCCCAAAATTACGAATCTCCAGAAATCTCAGCAAATATATTTTCACCCAAACAGGATGATACTTTCAGGTAATGATCAGTACACGAAGGCGACTTGGTTCCCCAAATATCGTACTTCTATGTTGAAGCGTTCGTTTCCAGTAACAGTTTGAATTTTTAGGTTTCACTCTGTTTTCTCCTATATTGATAGATGTATTTGGAACTCTAAATCCAACACGGTTTGGGCTAGCTTCTTGAAACTTGACACAATAAAGTAGTTTCACGTTCTATCTCTATGTTTTGTTTCCTCTTTATGTAGCCCTAAGAAGTGACAGGCGAGAAACACTTCCATGGAAAGGGTTTGCCAGGCTTCCCAAAATTACGAATCTCCAGAAATCTCAGCTAATATTTTTTCACCCAAACAGGATGATACTTTCACGTAATGATCAGTACATGAAGGTGACTTGGTTCCC
Organism: Spermophilus citellus; assembly: GCF_964194105.1. NCBI lineage: Eukaryota > Metazoa > Chordata > Mammalia > Rodentia > Sciuridae > Spermophilus > Spermophilus citellus. Next base: position 3,061,761 of record NC_138192.1, on the reverse strand, counting down.
CAAATTCCGTTCTTCTATGTTGAAGCGTTCATTTCCAGTAACAGTTTGAATTTTTAGGTTTCACTCTGTTTTCTCCTATATTGATAGATGTATTTGGAACTCTAAATCCAACACGGTTTGTGCTAGCTTCTTGAAACTTGACACAATAAAGTAGTTTCACGTTCTATCCCTATGTTTTGTTTCCTCTTGATGTAGCCCTAAGCAGTGACTGGCGAGAAACACTTTCATGGAAAGGGGTTGCCAGGCTTCCCAAAATTACGAATCTCCAGAAATCTCAGCAAATATTTTTTCACCCAAGCTGTATGATACTTTCAGGTAATGATCAGTACATGAAGGCGACTTGGTTCCACAAATATCGTTCTTCTATGGTGAAGCGTTTCTTTCCAGTAAAAGTTTGAATTTTTAGGTTTCACTCTGTTTTCTCCTATATTGATAGATGTATTTGGAACTCTAAATCCAACACGGTTTGTGCTAGCTTCTTGAAACTTGACACAATAATGTAGTTTCACGTTCTATCTCTATGTTTTGTTTCCTCTTGATGTAGCCCTAAGAAGTGACAGGCGAGAAACACTTCCATGGAAAGGGGTTGCCAGGCTTCCCAAAATTACGAATCTCCAGAAATCTCAGCAAATATTTTTTCACCCAAACAGGATGATACTTTCACGTAATGATCAGTACATGAAGGTGACTTGGTTCCCCAAATTCCGTTCTTCTATGTTGAAGCGTTCGTTTCCAGTAACAGTTTGAATTTTTAGGTTTCACTCTGTTTTCTCCTATATTGATAGATGTATTTGGAACTCTAAATCCAACACGGTTTATGCTAGCTTCTTGAAACTTGACACAATAAAGTAGTTTCACGTTCTATCCCTATGTTTTGATTCCTCTTGATTTAGCCCTAAGCAGTGACTGGCGAGAAACACTTTCATGGAAAGGGGTTGCCAGGCTTCCCAAAATTACGAATCTCCAGAAATCTCAGCAAATATTTTTTCACCCAAGCTGGATGATACTTTCAGGTAATGATCAGTACATGAAGGCGACGTGGTTCCCCAAATATCGTTCTTCTATGGTGAAGCGTTCGTTTCCAATAACAGTTTGAATTTTTAGGTTTCACTCTGTTTTATCCTATATTGATAGATGTATTTGGAACTCTAAATCCAACACGGTTTCTGCTAGCTTCTTGAAACTTGACACAATAAACTAGTTTCACGTTCTATCTCTACGTTTTGTTTCCTCTTGATGTAGCCCTAAGCAGTGACTGGCGAGAAACACTTTCATTGAAAGGGGTTGCCAGGCTTCCCAATATTACGAATCTCCAGAAATCTCAGCAAATATTTTTTCACCCAAACAGGATGATACTTTCAGGTAATGATCAGTACACGAAGGCGACTTGGTTTCCCAAATTTCGTTCTTCTATGTTGAGGCGTTCTTTTCCAGTAACAGTTTGAATTTTTAGGTTTCACTCTGTTTTCTCCTATATTGATAGATGTATTTGGAACTCTAAGTCCAACACGGTTTGTGCTAGCTTCTTGAAACTTGACACAATAAAGTAGTTTCACGTTCTATCTCTACGTTTTGTTTCCTCTTGATGTAGCCCTAAGCAGTGACTGGCGAGAAACACTTTCAAGGAAAGGGGTTGCCAGGTTTCCCAAAATTACGAATCTCCAGAAATCTCAGCAAATATTTTTTCACCCAAACAGGATGATACTTTCAGGTAATGATCAGTACACGAAGGCGACTTGGTTCCCCAAATTTTGTTCTTCTACGTTGAAGCGATCGTTTCCAGTAACAGTTTGAAATTTAGGTTTCACTCTGTTTTCTCCTATATTGATAGATGTATTTGGAACTCTAAATCCAACACGGTTTGTGCTAGCTTCTTGAAACTTGACACAATAAAGTAGTTTCATGTTCTATCTCTATGTTTTCTTTCCTCTTGATGTAGCCCTAAGCAGTGACAGGCGAGAAACACTTTCATGGAAAGGGGTTGCCAGGCTTCCCAAAATTACGAATCTCCAGAAATCTCAACAAATATTTTTTCAGCCAAACTGGATGATACTTTCAGGTAACGATCAGTACACGAAGGCGACTTGGTTCCCCAAATTTCGTTCTTCTATGTTGAAGCGTTCGTTTCCAGTAACACTTTGAATTTTTAGGTTTCACTCTGTTTTCTCCTATATTGATAGATGTATTTGGAACACTAAATCCAACACGGTTTGTGCTAGCTTCTTGAAACTTGACACAATAAAGAAGTTTCACGTTCTATCTCTATGTTTTGTTTCCTCTTGATGTAGCCCTAAGCAGTGACTGGCGAGAAACACTTTCATGGAAAGGGGTTGCCAGGCTTCCCAAAATTACGAATCTCCAGAAATCTCAGCAAATATATTTTCACCCAAACAGGATGATACTTTCAGGTAATGATCAGTACACGAAGGCGACTTGGTTCCCCAAATATCGTTCTTCTATGTTGAAGCGTTCTTTTCCAGTAACAGTTTGAATTTTTAGGTTTCACTCTGTTTTCTCCTATATTGATAGATGTATTTGGAACTCTAAATCTAACACGGTTTGTGCTAGCTTCTTGAAACTTGACACAATAATGTAGTTTCACGTTCTATCTCTATGTTTGGATTCCTCTTGATATAGCCCTAAGCAGTGACAGGCGTGAAACACTTTCATGGAAAGGGTTTGCCAGGCTTCCCAAAATTACGAATCTCCAGAAATCTCAGCAAATATTTTTTCACACAAACTGGATGATACTTTCAGGTAATGATCAGTACACGAAGGCGACTTGGTTCCCCAAATTTCGTACTTCTATGTTGAAGCGTTCGTTTCCAGTAACAGTTTGAATTTTTAGGTTTCACTCTGTTTTCTCCTATATTGATAGATGTATTTGGAACTCTAAATCCAACACGGTTTGGGCTAGCTTCTTGAAACTTGACACAATAAAGTAGTTTCACGTTCTATCTCTATGTTTTGTTTCCTCTTGATTAGCCCTAAGAAGTGACAGGCGAGAAACACTTCCATGGAAAGGGTTTGCCAGGCTTCCCAAAATTACGAATCTCCAGAAATCTCAGCAAATATTTTTTCACCCAAACAGGATGATACTTTCACGTAATGATCAGTACATGAAGGTGACTTGGTTCCCCAAATTCCGTTCTTCTATGTTGAAGCGTTCATTTCCAGTAACAGTTTGAATTTTTAGGTTTCACTCTGTTTTCTCCTATATTGATAGATGTATTTGGAACTCTAAATCCAACACGGTTTGTGCTAGCTTCTTGAAACTTGACACAATAAAGTAGTTTCACGTTCTATCCCTATGTTTTGTTTCCTCTTGATGTAGCCCTAAGCAGTGACTGGCGAGAAACACTTTCATGGAAAGGGGTTGCCAGGCTTCCCAAAATTACGAATCTCCAGAAATCTCAGCAAATATTTTTTCACCCAAGCTGTATGATACTTTCAGGTAATGATCAGTACATGAAGGCGACTTGGTTCCACAAATATCATTCTTCTATGGTGAAGCGTTCCTTTCCAGTAACAGTTTGAATTTTTAGGTTTCACTCTGTTTTCTCCTATATTGATAGATGTATTTGGAACTCTAAATCCAACACGGTTTCTGCTAGCTTCTTGAAACTTGACACAATAAAGTAGTTTCACCTTCTATCTCTACGTTTTGTTTCCTCTTGATGTAGCCCTAAGCAGTGACTGGCGAGAAACACTTTCATTGAAAGGGTTTGCCAGGCTTCCCAATATTACGAATCTCCAGAAATCTCAGCAAATATTTTTTTACCCAAACAGGATGATACTTTCAGGTAATGATCAGTACACGAAGGCGACTTGGTTCCCCAAATTTCGTTCTTCTATGTTGAAGCGTTCGTTTCCAGTAACAGTTTGAATTTTTAGGTTTCACTCTGTTTTCTCCTATATTGATAGATGTATTTGGAACTCTAAATCCAACACGGTTTGTGCTAGCTTCTTGAAACTTGACACAATAAAGTAGTTTCACGTTCTGTCTCTATGTTTTGTTTCCTCTTGATGTAGCCCTAAGCAGTGACTGGCGAGAAACACTTTAATGGAAAGGGGTTGCCAGGCTTCCCAAAATTACGAATCTCCAGAAATCTCAGCAAATATTTTTTCACCCAAAGAGGATGATACTTTCAGGTAATGATCAGGACACTAAGGTGACTTGGTTCCCCAAATTTCGTTCTTGTATGTTGAAGCGATCGTTTCCAGTAACAGTTTGAATATTTAGGTTTCACTCTGTTTTCTCCTATATTGATAGATGTATTTGGAACTCTAAATCCAACACGGTTTGTGCTAGCTTCTTTAAACTTGACAGAATAAAGTACTTTCACGTTCTATCTCTATGTTTTGTTTCCTCTTGATGTAGCCCTAAACAGTGACTGGCGAGAAACACTTTCATGGAAAGGGGTTGGCAGGCTTCCCAAAATAACGAATCTCCAGAAATCTCAGCAAATATTTTTTCACCCAAACAGGATGATACTTTCAGGTAATAATCAGTACACTAAGGTGACTTGGTTCCCCAAATTTCGTTCTTCTATGTTGAAGCGTTCGTTTCCAGTAACAGTTTGAATTTTTAGGTTTCACTCTGTTTTCTCCTATATTGATAGATGTATTTGGAACTCTAAATCCAACACGGTTTGTGCTAGCTTCTTGAAACTTGACACAATAAAGTAGTTTCACGTTCTATCTCTACGTTTTGTTTCCTCTTGATGTACCCCTAAGCAGTGACTGGCGAGAAACACTTTCATGGAAAGGGGTTGCCAGTTTACCAAAATTACGAATCTCCAGAAATCTCAGCAAATATTTTTTCACCCAAACAGGATGATACTTTCAGGTAATGATCAGTACACGAAGGCGACTTGGTTCCCCAAATTTTGTTCTTCTATGTTGAAGCGATCGTTTCCAGTAACAGTTTGAAATTTAGGTTTCACTCTGTTTTCTCCTATAATGATAGATGTATATGGAACTCTAAATCCAACACGGTTTGTGCTAGCTTCTTGAAACTTGACACAATAAAGTAGTTTCATGTTCTATCTCTATGTTTTGTTTCCTCTTGATGTAGCCCTAAGCAGTGACAGGCGAGAAACACTTTCATGGAAAGGGGTTGCCAGGCTTCCCAAAATTACGAATCTCCAGAAATCTCAGCAAATATTTTTTCAGCCAAACTGGATGATACTTTCAGGTAACGATCAGTACACGAAGGCGACTTGGTTCCCCAAATTTCGTTCTTCTATGTTGAAGCGTTCGTTTCCAGTAACACTTTGAATTTTTAGGTTTCACTCTGTTTTCTCCTTTATTGATAGATGTATTTGGAACTCTAAATCCAACACGGTTTGTGCTAGCTTCTTGAAACTTGACACAATAAAGTAGTTTCACGTTCTATCTCTATGTTTTGTTTCCTCTTGATGTAGCCCTAAGCAGTGACTGGCGAGAAACACTTTCATGGAAAGGGGTTGCCAGGCTTCCCAAAATTAGGAATCTCCAGAAATCTCAGCAAATATTTTTTTCACCCAAACAGGATGATACTTTCAGGTAATGATCAGTACACGAAGGCGACTTGGTTTCCCAAATTTCGTTCTTCTATGTTGAGGCGTTCGTTTCCAGTAACAGTTTGAATTTTTAGGTTTCACTCTGTTTTCTCCTATATTGATAGATGTATTTGGAACTCTAAATCCAACACGGTTTGTGCTAGCTTCTTGAAACTTGACACAATATAGTAGTTTCACGTTCTATCTCTAGGTTTTGTTTCCTCTTGATGTAGCCCTAAGCAGTGACTGGCGAGAAACACTTTCAAGGAAAGGGGATGCCTGGCTTCCCAAAATTACGAATCTCTAGAAATCTCAGCAAATATTTTTTCACCCAAACAGGATGATACTTTCAGGTAATGATCAGTACACTAAGGCGACTTGGTTCCCCAAATTTCGTTCTTCTATGTTGAAGCGTTCGTTTCCAGTAACAGTTTGAATTTTTAGGTTTCACTCTGTTTTCTCCTATATTGATAGATGTATTTGGAACTCTAAATCCAACACGGTTTGTGCTAGCTTCTTGAAACTTGACACAATAAAGTAGTTTCACGTTCTATCTCTATGTTTTGTTTCCTCTTGATGTAGCCCTAAGCAGTGACAGGCGAGAAACACTTTCATGGAAAGGGAATGCCAGGCTTCCCAAAATTACGAATCTCCAGACATATCAGCAAATATTTTTTCACCCAAACAGGATGATAATTCAGGTAATGATCAGTACACGAAGGCGACTTGGTTCCCCAAATTTTGTTCTTCTATGTTGAAGCGTTCGTTTCCAGTAACAGTTTGAATTATTAGGTTTCACTCTGTTTTCTCCTATATTGATAGATGTATTTGGAACTCTAAATCCAACACGGTTTGTGCTAGCTTCTTGAAACTTGACACAATAAAGTAGTTTCGCGTTCTATCTCTATGTTTTGTTTCCTCTTGATGTAGCCCTAAGCAGTGACAGGCGAGAATCACTTTCATGGAAAGGGTTTGCCAGGCTTCCCAAAATTACGAATGTCCAGAAATCTCAGCAAATATTATTTCAGCCAAACTGGATGATACTTTCAGGTAATGATCAGTGCACGAAGGCGACTTGGTTCCCCAAATACCGTTCTTCTATGTTAAAGCGTTCTTTTCCAGTAACAGTTTGAATTTTTAGGTTTCACTCTGTTTTCTCCTATATTGATAGATGTATTTGGAACTCTAAATCCAACACGGTTTGTGCTAGCTTCTTGAAACTTGACACAATAATGTAGTTTCACGTTCTATCTCTATGTTTTGATTCCTCTTGATGTAGCCCTAAGCAGTGACAGGCGAGAAACACTTTCATGGAAAGGGGTTGCCAGGCTTCCCAAAATTACGAATCTCCAGAAATCTCAGCAAATATTTTTTCACACAAACTGGATGATACTTTCAGGTAATGATCAGTACACGAAGGCGACTTGGTTCCCCAAATTTCGTTCTTCTATGTTGAAGCGTTCGTTTCCAGTAACAGTTTGAATTTTTAGGTTTCACTCTGTTTTCTCCTATATTGATAGATGTATTTGGAACTCTAAATCCAACACGGTTTGGGCTAGCTTCTTGAAACTTGACACAATAAAGTAGTTTCACGTTCTATCTTTATGTTTTGTTTCCTCTTGATGTAGCCCTAAGCAGTGACAGGCGAGAAACACTTCCATGGAAAGGGGTTGCCATGCTTCCCAAAATTACGAATCTCCAGAAATCTCAGCAAATATTTTTTCACCCAAACAGGATGATACTTTCACATAATGATCAGTACATGAAGGTGACTTGGTTCCCCAAATTCCGTTCTTCTATGTTGAAGCGTTCGTTTCCAGTAACAGTTTGAATTTTTATGTTTCACTCTGTTTTCTCCTATATTGATAGATGTATTTGGAACTCTAAATCCAACACGGTTTGTGCTAGCTTCTTGAAACTTGACACAATAAAGTAGTTTCACGTTCTATCCCTATGTTTTGATTCCTCTTGATGTAGCCCTAAGCAGTGACTGGCGAGAAACACTTTCATGGAAAGGGGTTGCCAGGCTTCCCAAAATTACGAATCTCCAGAAATCTCAGCAAATATTTTTTCACCCAAGCTGGATGATACTTTCAGGTAATGATCAGTACATGAAGGTGACTTGGTTCCCCAAATATTGTTCTTCTATGGTGAAGCGTTCGTTTCCAATAACAGTTTGAATTTTTAGGTTTCACTCTGTTTTCTCCTATATTGATAGATGTATTTGGAACTCTAAATCCAACACGGTTTGTGCTAGCTTCTTGAAAGTTGACACAATAAAGTAGTTTCACGTTCTATCCCTATGTTTTGATTCCTCTTGATGTAGCCCTAAGCAGTGACAGGCGAGAAACACTTTCATGGAAAGGGGTTGCCAGGCTTCCCAAAATTACGAATCTCCAGAAATCTCAGCAAATATTTTTTCACACAAACTGGATGATACTTTCAGGTAATGATCAGTACACGAAGGCGACTTGGTTCCCCAAATTTTGTTCTTCTATGTTGAAGCGATCGTTTCCAGTAACAGTTTGAAATTTAGGTTTCACTCTGTTTTCTCCTATATTGATAGATGTATATGGAACTCTAAATCCAACACGGTTTGTGCTAGCTTCTTGAAACTTGACACAATAAAGTAGTTTCATGTTCTATCTCTATGTTTTGTTTCCTCTTGATGTAGCCCTAAGCAGTTACAGGCGAGAAACACTTTCATGGAAAGGGGTTGCCAGGCTTCCCAAAATTACGAATCTCCAGAAATCTCAGCAAATATTTTTTCAGCCAAACTGGATGATACTTTCAGGTAACGATCAGTACACGAAGGCGACTTGGTTCCCCAAATTTCGTTCTTCTATGTTGAAGCGTTCGTTTCCAGTAACACTTTGAATTTTTAGGTTTCACTCTGTTTTCTCCTATATTGATAGATGTATTTGGAACTCTAAATCCAACACGGTTTGTGCTAGCTTCTTGAAACTTGACACAATAAAGTAGTTTCACGTTCTATCCCTATGTTTTGATTCCTCTTGATGTAGCCCTAAGCAGTGACTGGCGAGAAACACTTTCATGGAAAGGGGTTGCCAGGCTTCCCAAAATTACGAATCTCCAGAAATCTCAGCAAATATTTTTTCACCCAAGCTGGATGATACTTTCAGGTAATGATCAGTATACGAAGGCGACTTGGTTCTCCAAATATCGTTCTTCTATGTTGAAGCGTTCGTTTCCAGTAACAGTTTGAATTTTTAGGTTTCACTCTGTTTTCTCCTATATTGATAGATGTATTTGGAACTCTAAATCCAACACGGTTTGTGCTAGATTCTTGAAACTTGACACAATAAAGTAGTTTCACGTTCTATCTCTATATTTGGATTCCTCTTGATGTAGCCCTAAGCAGTGACAGGCGGGAAACACTTTCATGGAAAGGGGTTGCCAGGCTTCCCAAAATTACGAATCTCCAGAAATCTCAGCAAATATTTTTTCAGCCAAACTGGATGATACTTTCAGGTAACGATCAGTACACGAAGGCAACTTGGTTCCCCAAATTTCGTTCTTCTATGTTGAAGCGTTCGTTTCCAGTAACAGTTTGAATTTTTAGGTTTCACTCTGTTTTCTCCTTTATTGATAGATGTATTTGGAACTCTAAATCCAACACGGTTTGTGCTAGCTTCTTGAAACTTGACACAATAAAGTAGTTTCACGTTCTATCCCTATGTTTTGATTCCTCTTGATGTAGCCCTAAGCAGTGACTGGCGAGAAACACTTTCATGGAAAGGGGTTGCCAGGCTTCCCAAAATTACGAATCTCCAAAAATCTCAGCAAATATTTTTTCACCCAAGCTGGATGATACTTTCAGGTTATGATCAGTATACGAAGTCGACTTGGTTCTCCAAATATCGTTCTTCTATGTTGAAGCGTTCGTTTCCAGTAACAGTTTGAATTTTTAGGTTTCACTCTGTTTTCTCCTATATTGATAGATGTATTTGGAACTCTAAATCCAACACGGTTTGTGCTAGATTCTTGAAACTTGACACAATAAAGTAGTTTCACGTTCTATCTCTATGTTTGGATTCCTCTTGATGTAGCCCTAAGCAGTGACAGGCGAGAAACACTTTCATGGAAAGGGGTTGCCAGGCTTCCCAAAATTACGAATCTCCAGAAATCTCAGCAAATATTTTTTCACACAAACTGGATGATACTTTCAGGTAATGATCAGTACACGAAGGCGACTTGGTTCCCCAAATTTCGTTCTTCTATGTTGAAGCGTTCGTTTCCAGTAACAGTTTGAATTTTTAGGTTTCACTCTGTTTTCTCCTATATTGATACATGTATTTGGAACTCTAAATCCAACACGGTTTGTGCTAGCTTCTTGAAACTTGACACAATAAAGTAATTTCACGTTCTATCTCTACGTTTTGTTTCCTCTTGATGTAGCCCTAAGCAGTGACTGGCGAGAAACACTTTCATGGAAAGGGGTTGCCAAGCTTCCCAAAATTACGAATCTCCAGAAATCTCAGCAAATATTTTTTCACCCAAACAGGATGATACTTTCAGGTAATGATCAGTACATGAAGGCGACTTGGTTCCCCAAATTTCGTTCTTCTATGTTGAAGCGTTCGTTTCCAGTAACAGTTTGAATTTTTAGGTTTCACTCTGTTTTCTCCTATATTGATAGATGTATTTGGAACACTAAATCCAACACGGTTTGTGCTAGCTTCTTGAAACTTGACAAAATAAAGTAGTTTCACGTTCTATCCCTATGTTTTGATTCCTCTTGATGTAGCCCTAAGCAGTGACTGGCGAGAAACACTTTCATGGAAAGGGGTTGCCAGGCTTCCCAAAATTACGAATCTCCAGAAATCTCAGCAAATATTTTTTCACCCAAACTGGATGATACTTTCAGGTAATGATCAGTACATGAAGGCGACTTGGTTCCCCAAATTTCGTTCTTCTATGTTGAAGCGTTCGTTTCCAGTAACAGTTTGAATTTTTAGGTTTCACTCTGTTTTCTCCTATATTGATAGATGTATTTGGAACTCTAAATCCAACACGGTTTGTGCTAGCTTCTTGAAACTTGACACAATAAAGTAATTTCACGTTCTATCTCTACGTTTTGTTTCCTCTTGATGTAGCCCTAAGCAGTGACTGGCGAGAAACACTTTCATGGAAAGGGGTTGCCAGGCTTCCCAAAATTACGAATCTCCAGAAATCTCAGCAAATATTTTTTCACCCAAACAGGATGATACTTTCAGGTAATGATCAGTACATGAAGGCGACTTGGTTCCCCAAATTTCGTTCTTCTATGTTGAAGCGTTCGTTTCCAGTAACAGTTTGAATTTTTAGGTTTCACTCTGTTTTCTCCTATATTGATAGATGTATTTGGAACACTAAATCCAACACGGTTTGTGCTAGCTTCTTGAAACTTGACAAAATAAAGTAGTTTCACGTTCTATCCCTATGTTTTGATTCCTCTTGATGTAGCCCTAAGCAGTGACTGGCGAGAAACACTTTCATGGAAACGGGTTGCCAGGCTTCCCAAAATTATGAATGTCCAGAAATCTCAGCAAATATTATTTCAGCCAAACTGGATGATATTTTCAGGTAATGATCAGTACACGAAGGCGACTTGGTTCCCCAAATATCGTTCTTCTATGTTGAAGCGTTCTTTTCCAGTAACAGTTTGAATTTTTAGGTTTCACTCTGTTTTCTCCTATATTGATAGATGTATTTGGAACTCTAAATCCAACACGGTTTGTGCTAGCTTCTTGAAACTTGACACAATAAAGTAGTTTCACGTTCTATCTCTATGTTTGGATTCCTCTTGATGTAGCCCTAAGCAGTGACAGGCAAGAAACACTTTCAATGAAAGGGGTTGCCAGGCTTCCCAAAATTACGAATCTCCAGAAATCTCAACAAATATTTTTTCAGCCAAACTGGATGATACTTTCAGGTAACGATCAGTACACGAAGGCGACTTGGTTCCCCAAATTTCGTTCTTCTATGTTGAAGCGTTCGTTTCCAGTAACAGTTTGAATTTTTAGGTTTCAGTCTCTTTTCTCCTATATTGATAGATGTATTTGGAACTCTAAATCCAACACGGTTTGTGCTAGCTTCTTGAAACTTGACACAATAAAGTAGTTTCACATTCTATCTCTATGTTTTGTTTCTTCTTGATGTAGCCCTAAGCAGTGACAGGCGAGAAACACTTCCATGGAAAGGGGTTGCCAGGCTTCCCAAAATTACGAATCTCCAGAAATCTCAGCAAATATTTTTTCACCCAAACTGGATGATACTTTCAGGTAATGATCAGTACATGAAGGCGACTTGGTTCCCCAAATTTCGTTCTTCTATGTTGAAGCGTTCGTTTCCAGTAACAGTTTGAATTTTTAGGTTTCACTCTGTTTTCTCCTATATTGATAGATGTATTTGGAACTCTAAATCCAACACGGTTTGTGCTAGCTTCTTGAAACCTGACACAATAAAGTAGTTTCACGTTCTATCCCTATGTTTTGATTCCTCTTGATGTAGCCCTAAGCAGTGACTGGCGAGAAACACTTTCATGGAAAGGGGTTGCCAGGCTTCCCAAAATTACGAATGTCCAGAAATCTCATCAAATATTATTTCAGCCAAACTGGATGATACTTTCAGGTAATGATCAGTACATGAAGGCGACTTGGTTCCCCAAATATCGTTCTTCTATGTTGAAGCGTTTGTTTCCAGTAACAGTTTGAATTTTTAGGTTTCACTCTGTTTTCTCCTATATTGATAGATGTATTTGGAACTCTAAATCCAACACGGTTTGTGCTAGCTTCTTGAAACTTGACACAATAAAGTAGTTTCACGTTCTATCTCTATGTTTGGATTCCTCTTGCTGTAGCCCTAAGCAGTGACAGGCGAGAAACACTTTCATGGAAAGGGGTTGCCAGGCTTCCCAAAATTACGAATCTCCAGAAATCTCAGCAAATATTTTTTCATACAAACTGGATGATACTTTCAGGTAATGATCAGTACACGAAAGCGACTTGGTTCCCCAAATTTCGTTCTTCTATGTTGAAGCGTTCGTTTCCAGTAACAGTTTGAATTTTTAGGTTTCACTCTGTTTTCTCCTATATTGATAGATGTATTTGGAACTCTAAATCCAACACGGTTTGTGCTAGCTTCTTGAAACTTGACACAATAAAGTAGTTTCACGTTCTATCTCTATGTTTTGTTTCCTCTTGATGTAGCCCTAAGAAGTGACAGGCGAGAAACACTTCCATGGAAAGGGGTTGCCAGGCTTCCCAAAATTACGAATCTCCAGAAATCTCAGCAAATATTTTTTCGCCCAAACTGGATGATACTTTCAGGTAATGATCAGTACATGAAGGCGACTTGGTTCCCCAAATTTCGTTCTTCTATGTTGAAGCGTTCGTTTCCAGTAACAGTTTGAATTTTTAGGTTTCACTCTGTTTTCTCCTATATTGATAGATGTATTTGGAACTCTAAATCCAACACGGTTTGTGCTAGCTTCTTGAAACTTGACACAATAAAGTAGTTTCACGTTCTATCTCTAGGTTTTGTTTCCTCTTGATGTAGCCCTAAGCAGTGACTGGCGAGAAACACTTTCATGGAAAGGGGTTGCCAGCCTTCCCAAAATTACGAATCTCCAGAAATCTCAGCAAATATTTTTTCACCCAAACAGGATGATACTTTCAGGTAATGATCAGTATACGAAGGCGACTTGGTTCTCCAAATATCGTTCTTCTATGTTGAAGTGTTCGTTTCCAGTAACAGTTTGAATTTTTAGGTTTCACTCTGTTTTCTCCTATATTGATAGATGTATTTGGAACTCTAAATCCAACACGGTTTGTGCTAGATTCTTGAAACTTGACACAATAAAGTAGTTTCACGTTCTATCTCTATGTTTGGATTCCTCTTGATGTAGCCCTAAGCAGTGACAGGCGAGAAACACTTTCATGGAAAGGGGATGCCAGGCTTCCCAAAATTACGAATCTCCAGAAATCTCAGCAAATATTTGTTCACACAAACTGGATGATACTTTCAGGTAATGATCAGTACACGAAGGCGACTTGGTTCCCCAAATTTCGTTCTTCTATGTTGAAGCGTTCGTTTCCAGTAACAGTTTGAATTTTTAGGTTTCACTCTGTTTTCTCCTATATTGATAGATGTATTTAGAACTCTAAATCCAACACGGTTTGTGCTAGCTTCTTGAAACTTGACACAATAAAGTAGTTTCACGTTCTATCCCTATGTTTTGATTCCTCTTGATGTAGCCCTAAGCAGTGACTGGCGAGAAACACTTTCATGGAAAGGGGTTGCCAGGCTTTTCAAAATTACGAATGTCCCGAAATCTCAGCAAATATTATTTCAGCCAAACTGGATGATATTTTCAGGTAATGATCAGTACACGAAGGCGACTTGGTTCCCCAAATATCGTTCTTCTATGTTGAAGCGTTCTTTTCCAGTAACAGTTTGAATTTTTAGGTTTCACTCTGTTTTCTCCTATATTGATAGATGTATTTGGAACTCTAAATCCAACACGGTTTGTGCTAGCTTCTTGAAACTTGACACAATAAAGTAGTTTCACGTTCTATCTCTATGTTTCGATTCCTCTTGATGTAGCCCTAAGCAGTGACAGGCGAGAAACACTTTCAATGAAAGGGGTTGCCAGGCTTCCCAAAATTACGAATCTCCAGAAATATCAGCAAATATTTTTTCACACAAACTGGATGATACTTTCAGGTAATGATCAGTACACGAAGGCGACTTGGTTCCCCAAATTTCGTTCTTCTATGTTGAAGCGTTCGTTTCCAGTAACAGTTTGAATTTTTAGGTTTCACTCTCTTTTCTCCTATATTGATAGATGTATTTGGAACTCTAAATCCAACACGGTTTGTGCTAGCTTCTTTAAACTTGACACAATAAAGTAGTTTCACATTCTATCTCTATGTTTTGTTTCCTCTTGATGTAGCCCTAAGCAGTGACAGGCGAGAAACACTTCCATGGAAAGGGGTTGCCAGGCTTCCCAAAATTACGAATCTCCAGAAATCTCAGCAAATATTTTTTCACCCAAACTGGATGATACTTTCAGGTAATGATCAGTACATGAAGGCGACTTGGTTCCCCAAATTTCGTTCTTCTATGTTGAAGCGTTCGTTTCCAGTAACAGTTTGAATTTTTAGGTTTCACTCTGTTTTCTCCTATATTGATAGATGTATTTGGAACTCTAAATCCAACACGGTTTGTGCTAGCTTCTTGAAACTTGACACAATAAAGTAGTTTCACGTTCTATCCCTATGTTTTGATTCCTCTTGATGTAGCCCTAAGCAGTGACTGGCGAGAAACACTTTCATGGAAAGGGGTTGCCAGGCTTCCCAAAATTACGAATCTCCAGAAATCTCAGCAAATATTTTTTCACCCAAACTGGATGATACTTTCAGGTAATGATCAGTACATGAAGGCGACTTGGTTCCCCAAATATCGTTCTTCTATGTTGAAGCGTTCGTTTCCAGTAACAGTTTGAATTTTTAGGTTTCACTCTGTTTTCTCCTATATTGATAGATGTATTTGGAACTCTAAATCCAACACGGTTTGTGCTAGCTTCTTGAAACTTGACACAATAAAGTAGTTTCACGTTCTATCTCTATGTTTGGATTCCTCTTGATGTAGCCCTAAGCAGTGACAGGCGAGAAACACTTTCATGGAAAGGGGTTGCCAGGCTTCCCAAAATTACGAATCTCCAGAAATCTCAGCAAATATTTTTTCACCCAAACAGGATGATACTTTCAGGTAATGATCAGTACACTAAGGCGACTTGGTTCCCCAAATTTCGTTCTTCTATGTTGAAGCGTTCGTTTCCAGTAACAGTTTGAATTTTTAGGTTTCACTCTGTTTTCTCCTATATTGATAGATGTATTTGGAACTCTAAATCCAACACGGTTTGTGCTAGGTTCTTGAAACTTGACACAATAAAGTAGTTTCACGTTCAATCTCTATGTTTTGTTTCCTCTTGATGTAGCCCTAAGCAGTGACAGGCGAGAAACACTTTCATGGAAAGGGGTTGCCAGGCTTCCCAAAATTACGAATCTCCAGAAATCTCAGCAAATATTTTTTCAGCCAAACTGGATGATACTTTCAGGTAACGATCAGTACACGAAGGTGACTTGATTCCCCAAATTTCGTTCTTCTATGTTGAGGCGTTTGTTTCCAGTAACAGTTTGAATTTTTAGGTTTCACTCTGTTTTCTCCTATATTGATAGATGTATTTGGAACTCTAAATCCAACACGGTTTGTGCTAGCTTCTTGAAACTTGACACAATAAAGTAGTTTCACGTTCTATCTCTATGTTTGGATTCCTCTTGGTGTAGCCCTAAGCAGTGACAGGAGAGAAACACTTTCATGGAAAGGGGTTGCCAAGCTTCCCAAAATTACGAATCTCCAGAAATCTCAGCAAATATTTGTTCACCCAAACAGGATGATACTTTCAGGTAATGATCAGTACACTAAGGCGACTTGGTTCCCCAAATTTCGTTCTTCTATGTTGAGGCGTTCGTTTCCAGTAACAGTTTGAATTTTTAGGTTTCACTCTGTTTTCTCCTATATTGATAGATGTATTTGGAACTCTAAATCCAACACGGTTTGTGCTAGGTTCTTGAAACTTGACACAATAAAGTAGTTTCACGTTCTATCTCTATGTTTTGTTTCCTCTTGATTTAGCCCTAAGCAGTGACTGGCGAGAAACACTTTCATGGAAAGGGGTTGCCAGGCTTCCCAAAATTACGAATCTCCAGAAATCTCAGCAAATATTTTTTCACCCAAACAGGATGATACTTTCAGGTAATGATCAGTACACGAAGGCGACTTGGTTCCCCAAATTTCGTTCTTCTATGTTGAAGCGTTCGTTTCCAGTAACAGTTTGAATTTTTAGGTTTCACTCTGTTTTCTCCTATATTGATAGATGTATTTGGAACTCTAAATCCAACACGGTTTGTGCTAGCTTCTTGAAACTTGACACAATAAAGTAGTTTCACGTTCTATCCCTATGTTTTGATTCCTCTTGATGTAGCCCTAAGCAGTGACTGGCGAGAAACACTTTCATGGAAAGGGGTTGCCAGGCTTCCCAAAATTACGAATCTCCAGAAATCTCAGCAAATATTTTTTCACCCAAGCTGGATGATACTTTCAGGTAATGATCAGTACATGAAGGCGACTTGGTTCCCCAAATATCGTTCTTCTATGGTGAAGCGTTCGTTTCCAATAACAGTTTGAATTTTTAGGTTTCACTCTGTTTTCTCCTATATTGATAGATGTATTTGGAACTCAAAATCCAACACGGTTTGTGCTAGCTTCTTGAAACTTGACACAATAAAGTAGTTTCACGTTCTATCTCTACGTTTTGTTTCCTCTTGATGTAGCCCTAAGCAGTGACTGGCGAGAAACACTTTCATTGAAAGGGGTTGCCAGGCTTCCCAAAATTACGAATCTCCAGAAATCTCAGCAAATATTTTTTCACCCAAACAGGATGATACTTTCAGGTAATGATCAGTACATGAAGGCGACTTGGTTTCCCAAATTTCGTTCTTCTATGTTGAGGCGTTCGTTTCCAGTAACAGTTTGAATTTTTAGGTTTCACTCTGTTTTCTCCTATATTGATAGATGTATTTGGAACTATAAATCCAACACGGTTTGTGCTAGATTCTTGAAACTTGACACAATAAAGTAGTTTCACGTTCTATCTCTATATTTTGTTTCCTCTTGATGTAGCCCTAAGCAGTGACAGGCGAGAAACACTTCCATGGAAAGGGGTTGCCAGGCTTCCCAAAATTACGAATCTCCAGAAATATCAGCAAATATTTTTTCACCCAAACTGGATGATACTTTCAGGTAATGATCAGTACATGAAGGCGACTTGGTTCCCCAAATTTCGTTCTTCTATGTTGAAGCGTTCGTTTCCAGTAACAGTTTGAATTTTTAGGTTTCACTCTGTTTTCTCCTATATTGATAGATGTATTTGGAACTCTAAATCCAACACGGTTTGTGCTAGCTTCTTGAAACTTGACACAATAAAGTAGTTTCACGTTCTATCTCTATGTTTTGTTTCCTCTTGATTTAGCCCTAAGCAGTGACTGGCGAGAAACACTTTCATGGAAAGGGGTTGCCAGGCTTCCCAAAATTACGAATCTCCAGAAATCTCAGCAAATATTTTTTCACCCAAACAGGATGATACTTTCAGGTAATGATCAGTACACGAAGGCGACTTGGTTCCCCAAATTTCGTTCTTCTATGTTGAAGCGTTCGTTTCCAGTAACAGTTTGAATTTTTAGGTTTCACTCTGTTTTCTCCTATATTGATAGATGTATTTGGAACTCTAAATCCAACACGGTTTGTGCTAGCTTCTTGAAACTTGACACAATAAAGTAGTTTCACGTTCTATCCCTATGTTTTGATTCCTCTTGATGTAGCCCTAAGCAGTGACTGGCGAGAAACACTTTCATGGAAAGGGGTTGCCAGGCTTCCCAAAATTACGAATCTCCAGAAATCTCAGCAAATATTTTTTCACCCAAGCTGGATGATACTTTCAGGTAATGATCAGTACATGAAGGCGACTTGGTTCCCCAAATATCGTTCTTCTATGGTGAAGCGTTCGTTTCCAATAACAGTTTGAATTTTTAGGTTTCACTCTGTTTTCTCCTATATTGATAGATGTATTTGGAACTCAAAATCCAACACGGTTTGTGCTAGCTTCTTGAAACTTGACACAATAAAGTAGTTTCACGTTCTATCTCTACGTTTTGTTTCCTCTTGATGTAGCCCTAAGCAGTGACTGGCGAGAAACACTTTCATTGAAAGGGGTTGCCAGGCTTCCCAAAATTACGAATCTCCAGAAATCTCAGCAAATATTTTTTCACCCAAACAGGATGATACTTTCAGGTAATGATCAGTACATGAAGGCGACTTGGTTTCCCAAATTTCGTTCTTCTATGTTGAGGCGTTCGTTTCCAGTAACAGTTTGAATTTTTAGGTTTCACTCTGTTTTCTCCTATATTGATAGATGTATTTGGAACTATAAATCAAACACGGTTTGTGCTAGATTCTTGAAACTTGACACAATAAAGTAGTTTCACGTTCTATCTCTATATTTTGTTTCCTCTTGATGTAGCCCTAAGCAGTGACAGGCGAGAAACACTTCCATGGAAAGGGGTTGCCAGGCTTCCCAAAATTACGAATCTCCAGAAATATCAGCAAATATTTTTTCACCCAAACTGGATGATACTTTCAGGTAATGATCAGTACATGAAGGCGACTTGGTTCCCCAAATTTCGTTCTTCTATGTTGAAGCGTTCGTTTCCAGTAACAGTTTGAATTTTTAGGTTTCACTCTGTTTTCTCCTATATTGATAGATGTATTTGGAACTCTAAATCCAACACGGTTTGTGCTAGCTTCTTGAAACTTGACACAATAAAGTAGTTTCACGTTCTATCTCTAGGGTTTGTTTCCTCTTGATGTAGCCCTAAGCAGTGACTGGCGAGAAACACTTACATGGAAAGGGGTTGCCAGGCTTCCCAAAATTACGAATGTCCAGAAATCTCAGCAAATATTTTTTCACCCAAACAGGATGATACTTTCAGGTAATGATCAGTATACGAAGGCGACTTGGTTCCCCAAATTTCGTTCTTCTATGTTGAAGCGTTCGTTTCCAGTAACAGTTTGAATTTTTAGGTTTCACTCTGTTTTCTCCTATATTGATAGATGTATTTGGAACTCTAAATCCAACACGGTTTGTGCTAGATTCTTGAAACTTGACACAATAAAGTAGTTTCACGTTCTATCTCTATGTTTGGATTCCTCTTGATGTAGCCCTAAGCAGTGACAGGCGAGAAACCCTTTCATGGAAAGGGGATGCCAGGCTTCCCAAAATTACGAATCTCCAGATCTCAGCAAATATTTGTTCACACAAACTGGATGATACTTTCAGGTAATGATCAGTACACGAAGGCGACTTGGTTCCCCAAATTTCGTTCTTCTATGTTGAAGCGTTCGTTTCCAGTAACAGTTTGAATTTTTAGGTTTCACTCTGTTTTCTCCTATATTGATAGATGTATTTGGAACTCTAAATCCAACACGGTTTGTGCTAGCTTCTTGAAACTTGACACAATAAAGTAGTTTCACGTTCTATCCCTATGTTTTGATTCCTCTTGATGTAGCCCTAAGCAGTGACAGGCGAGAAACACTTTCAATGAAAGGGGTTGCCAGGCTTCCTAAAATTACGAATCTCCAGAAATCTCAGCAAATATTTTTTCACACAAACTGGATGATACTTTCAGGTAATGATCAGTACACGAAGGCGACTTGGTTCCCCAAATTTCGTTCTTCTATGTTGAAGCGTTCGTTTCCAGTAACAGTTTGAATTTTTAGGTTTCACTCTCTTTTCTCCTATATTGATAGATGTATTTGGAACTCTAAATCCAACACGGTTTGTGCTAGCTTCTTGAAAC
Source organism: Spermophilus citellus (assembly GCF_964194105.1). NCBI lineage: Eukaryota > Metazoa > Chordata > Mammalia > Rodentia > Sciuridae > Spermophilus > Spermophilus citellus. The sequence continues at coordinate 3,041,738 of NC_138192.1, read as the reverse complement.
TTGACACAATAAAGTAGTTTCACATTCTATCTCTATGTTTTGTTTCCTCTTGATGTAGCCCTAAGCAGTGACAGGCGAGAAACACTTCCATGGAAAGGGGTTGCCAGGCTTCCCAAAATTACGAATCTCCAGAAATCTCAGCAAATATTTTTTCACCCAAACTGGATGATACTTTCAGGTAATGATCAGTACATGAAGGCGACTTGGTTCCCCAAATTTCGTTCTTCTATGTTGAAGCGTTCGTTTCCAGTAACAGTTTGAATTTTTAGGTTTCACTCTGTTTTCTCCTATATTGATAGATGTATTTGGAACTCTAAATCCAACACGGTTTGTGCTAGCTTCTTGAAACTTGACACAATAAAGTAGTTTCACGTTCTATCCCTATGTTTTGATTCCTCTTGATGTAGCCCTAAGCAGTGACTGGCGAGAAACACTTTCATGGAAAGGGGTTGCCAGGCTTCCCAAAATTACGAATGTCCAGAAATCTCAGCAAATATTATTTCAGCCAAACTGGATGATACTTTCAGGTAATGATCAGTACATGAAGGCGACTTGGTTCACCAAATATCGTTCTTCTATGTTGAAGCGTTCGTTTCCAGTAACAGTTTGAATTTTTAGGTTTCACTCTGTTTTCTCCTATATTGATAGATGTATTTGGAACTCTAAATCCAACACGGTTTGTGCTAGCTTCTTGAAACTTGACACAATAAAGTAGTTTCACGTTCTATCTCTATGTTTGGATTCCTCTTGCTGTAGCCCTAAGCAGTGACAGGCGAGAAACACTTTCATGGAAAGGGGTTGCCAGGCTTCCCAAAATTACGAATCTCCAGAAATCTCAGCAAATATTTTTTCATACAAACTGGATGATACTTTCAGGTAATGATCAGTACACGAAAGCGACTTGGTTCCCCAAATTTCGTTCTTCTATGTTGAAGCGTTCGTTTCCAGTAACAGTTTGAATTTTTAGGTTTCACTCTGTTTTCTCCTATATTGATAGATGTAATCGGAACTCTAAATCCAACACGGTTTGTGCTAGGTTCTTGAAACTTGACACAATAAAGTAGTTTCACGTTCTATCTCTATGTTTTGTTTCCTCTTGATGTAGCCCTAAGCAGTGACAGGCGAGAAACACTTTCATGGAAAGGGGTTGCCAGGCTTCCCAAAATTACGAATCTCCAGAAATCTCAGCAAATATTTTTTCAGCCAAACTGGATGATACTTTCAGGTAACGATCAGTACACGAACGTGACTTGATTCCCCAAATTTCGTTCTTCTATGTTGAAGCATTCGTTTCCAGTAACAGTTTGAATTTTTAGGTTTCACTCTGTTTTCTCCTATATTGATAGATGTATTTGGAACTCTAAATCCAACACGGTTTGTGCTAGGTTCTTGAAACTTGACACAATAAAGTAGTTTCACGTTCTATCTCTATGTTTTGTTTCCTCTTGATGTAGCCCTAAGCAGTGACAGGCGAGAAACACTTTCATGGAAAGGGGTTGCCAGGCTTCACAAAATTACGAATCGCCAGAAATCTCAGCAAATATTTTTTCTGCCAAACTGGATGATACTTTCAGGTAACGATCAGTACACGAAGGTGACTTGATTCCCCAAATTTCGTTCTTCTATGTTGAGGCGTTCGTTTCCAGTAACAGTTTGAATTTTTAGGTTTCACTCTGTTTTCTCCTATATTGATAGATGTATTTGGAACTCTAAATCCAACACGGTTTGTGCTAGCTTCTTGAAACTTGACACAATAAAGTAGTTTCACGTTCTATCTCTATGTTTTGTTTCCTCTTGGTGTAGCCCTAAGCAGTGACTGGCGAGAAACACTGTCATGGAAAGGGGTTGCCAGGCTTCCCAAAATTACGAATCTCCAGAAATCTCAGCAAATATTTTTTCACCCAAACAGGATGATACTTTCAGGTAATGATCAGTACACGAAGGCGACTTGGTTCCCCAAATTTCGTTCTTCTATGTTGAAGCGTTCGTTTCCAGTAACAGTTTGAATTTTTAGGTTTCACTCTGTTTTCTCCTATATTGATAGATGTATTTGGAACTCTAAATCCAACACGGTTTGTGCTAGCTTCTTGAAACTTGACACAATAAAGTAGTTTCACGTTCTATCCCTATGTTTTGATTCCTCTTGATGTAGCCCTAAGCAGTGACTGGCGAGAAACACTTTCATGGAAAGGGGTTGCCAGGCTTCCCAAAATTACGAATGTCCAGAAATCTCAGCAAATATTATTTCAGCCAAACTGGATGATACTTTCAGGTAATGATCAGTACATGAAGGCGACTTGGTTCCCCAAATATCGTTCTTCTATGTTGAAGCGTTCGTTTCCAGTAACAGTTTGAATTTTTAGGTTTCACTCTGTTTTCTCCTATATTGATAGATGTATTTGGAACTCTAAATCCAACACGGTTTGTGCTAGCTTCTTGAAACTTGACACAATAAAGTAGTTTCACGTTCTATCTCTATGTTTGGATTCCTCTTGCTGTAGCCCTAAGCAGTGACAGGCGAGAAACACTTTCATGGAAAGGGGTTGCCAGGCTTCCCAAAATTACGAATCTCCAGAAATCTCAGCAAATATTTTTTCATACAAACTGGATGATACTTTCAGGTAATGATCAGTACACGAAAGCGACTTGGTTCCCCAAATTTCGTTCTTCTATGTTGAAGCGTTCGTTTCCAGTAACAGTTTGAATTTTTAGGTTTCACTCTGTTTTCTCCTATATTGATAGATGTAATCGGAACTCTAAATCCAACCCGGTTTGTGCTAGCTTCTTGAAACTTGACACAATAAAGTAGTTTCACGTTCTATCTCTATGTTTTGTTTCCTCTTGATGTAGCCCTAAGAAGTGACAGGCGAGAAACACTTCCATTGAAAGGGGTTGCCAGGCTTCCCAAAATTACGAATCTCCAGAAATCTCAGCAAATATTTTTTCACCCAAACTGGATGATACTTTCAGGTAATGATCAGCACACGAAGGCGACTTGGTTCCCCAAATTTCGTTCTTCTATGTTGAAGCGTTCGTTTCCAGTAACAGTTTGAATTTTTAGGTTTCACTCTGTTTTCTCCTATATTGATAGATGTATTTGGAACTCTAAATCCAACACGGTTTGTGCTAGCTTCTTGAAACTTGACACAATAAAGTAGTTTCACGTTCAATCTCTATGTTTTGATTCCTCTTGAAGTAGCCCTAAGCAGTGACTGGCGAGAAACACTTTCATGGAAAGGGGTTGCCAGCCTTCCCAAAATTACGAATCTCCAGAAATCTCAGCAAATATTTTTTCACCCAAACTGGATGATACTTTCAGGTAATGATCAGTACATGAAGGCAACTTGGTTCCCCAAATATCGTTCTTCTATGTTGAAGCGTTCGTTTCCAGTAACAGTTTGAATTTTTAGGTTTCACTCTGTTTTCTCCTATATTGATAGATGTATTCGGAACTCTAAATCCAACACGGTTTGTGCTAGCTTCTTGAAACTTGACACAATAAAGTAGTTTCACATTCTATCTCTATGTTTGGATTCCTCTTGATGTAGCCCTAAGCAGTGACAGGCGAGAAACACTTTCATGTAAAGGGGTTGCCAAGCTTCCCAAAATTACGAATCTCCAGAAATCTCAGCAAATATTTTTTCACCCAAACTGGATGATACTTTCAGGTAATGATCAGTACACTAAGGCGACTTGGTTCCCCAAATTTCGTTCTTCTATGTTGAAGCGTTCGTTTCCAGTAACAGTTTGAATTTTTAGGGTTCACTCTGTTTTCTCCTATATTGATAGATATATTTGGAACTCTAAATCCAACACGGTTTGTGCTAGGTTCTTGAAACTTGACACAATAAAGTAGTTTCACGTTCTATCTCTATGTTTTGTTTCCTCTTGATGTAGCCCTAAGCAGTGACAGGCGAGAAACACTTTCATGGAAAGGGGTTGCCAGGCTTCCCAAAATTACGAATCTCCAGAAATCTCAGCAAATATTTTTTCAGCCAAACTGGATGATACTTTCAGGTAACGATCAGTACACGAACGTGACTTGATTCCCCAAATTTCGTTCTTCTATGTTGAAGCGTTCGTTTCCAGTAACAGTTTGAATTTTTAGGTTTCACTCTGTTTTCTCCTATATTGATAGATGTATTTGGAACTCTAAATCCAACACGGTTTGTGCTAGGTTCTTGAAACTTGACACAATAAAGTAGTTTCACGTTCTATCTCTCTGTTTTGTTTCCTCTTGATGTAGCCCTAAGCAGTGACAGGCAAGAAACACTTTCATGGAAAGGGGTTGCCAGGCTTCACAAAATTACGAATCGCCAGAAATCTCAGCAAATATTTTTTCTGCCAAACTGGATGATACTTTCAGGTAACGATCAGTACACGAAGGTGACTTGATTCCCCAAATTTCGTTCTTCTATGTTGAGGCGTTCGTTTCCAGTAACAGTTTGAATTTTTAGGTTTCACTCTGTTTTCTCCTATATTGATAGATGTATTTGGAACCCTAAATCCAACACGGTTTGTGCTAGCTTCTTGAAACTTGACACAATAAAGTAGTTTCACGTTCTATCTCTATGTTTTGTTTCCTCTTGGTGTAGCCCTAAGCAGTGACTGGCGAGAAACACTGTCATGGAAAGGGGTTGCCAGGCTTCCCAAAATTACGAATCTCCAGAAATCTCAGCAAATATTTTTTCACCCAAACAGGATGATACTTTCAGGTAATGATCAGTACACGAAGGCGACTTGGTTCCCCAAATTTCGTTCTTCTATGTTGAAGCGTTCATTTCCAGTAACAGTTTGAAATTTTGGGTTTCACTCTGTTTTCTCCTATATTGATAGATGTATTTGGAACTCTAAATCCAACACGGTTTGTGCTAGCTTCTTGAAACTTGACACAATAATGTAGTTTCACGTTCCATCTCTATGTTTTGTTTCCTCTTGATGTAGCCCTAAGCAGTGACAGGCGAGAAACACTTTCAATGAAAGGGGTTGCCAGGCTTCTCAAAATTACGAATCTCCAGAAATCTCAGCAAATATTTTTTCACCCAAAGAGGATGATACTTTCAGGTAATGATAAGTACACGAAGGCGACTTGGTTTCCCAAATTTCGTTCTTCTATGTTGAGGCGTTCGTTTCCAGTAACAGTTTGAATTTTTAGGTTTCACTCTGTTTTCTCCTATATTGATAGATGTATTTGGAACTCAAAATCCAACACGGTTTGTGCTAGCTTCTTGAAACTTGACACAATAAAGTAGTTTCACGTTCTATCTCTACGTTTTGTTTCCTCTTGATGTAGCCCTAAGCAGTGACTGGTGAGAAACACTTTCATGGAAAGGGGCTGCCAGGCTTCCCAAAATAATGAATCTCCAGAAATCTCAGCAAATATTTCTTCACCCAAACAGGATGATACTTTCAGGTAATGATCAGTACACTAAGGCGACTTGGTTCCCCAAATTTCGTTCTTCTATGTTGAAGCGTTCGTTTCCAGTAACAGTTTGAATTTTTAGGTTTCACTCTGTTTTCTCCTATATTGATAGATGTATTTGGAACTCTAAATCCAACACGGTTTGTGCTAGCTTCTTGACACTTGACACAATAAAGTAGTTTCACGTTCTATCTTTATGTTTTGTTTCCTCTTGATGTAGCCCTAAGCAGTTACTGGCGAGAAACACTTTCATGGAAAGGGGTTGCCAGGCTTCCCAAAATTACGAATCTCCAGAAATCTCAGCAAATATTTTTTCACCCAAACAGGATGATAATTTCAGGTAATGATCAGTACACTAAGGTGACTTGGTTCCCCAAATTTCGTTCTTCTATGTTGAAGCGTTCGTTTCCAGTAACAGTTTGAATGTTTAGGTTACACTCTGTTTTCTCCTATATTGATAGATGTATTTGGAACACTAAATCCAACACGTTTTGTGCTAGCTATTTGAAACTTGACACAATAAAGTAGTTTCACGTTCTATCTCTATGTTTTGATTCCTCTTGATGTAGCCCTAAGCAGTGACAGGCGAGAAACACTTCCATGGAAAGGGGTTGCCAGGCTTCCCAAAATTACGAATCTCCAGAAATCTCAGCAAATATTTTTTCACCCAAACTGGATGATACTTTCAGATAATGATCAGTACACGAAGGCGACTTGGTTCCCCAAATTTCGTTCTTCTATGTTGAAGCGTTCGTTTCCAGTAACAGTTTGAATTTTTAGGTTTCACTCTGTTTTCTCCTATATTGATAGATGTATTTGGAACTCTAAATCCAACACGGTTTGTGCTAGCTTCTTGAAACTTGACACAATAAAGTAGTTTCACGTTCTGTCTCTATGTTTTGTTTCCTCTTGATGTAGCCCTAAGCAGTGACTGGCGAGAAACACTTTCATGGAAAGGGGTTGCCAGGCTTCCCAAAATTACGAATCTCCAGAAATCTCAGCAAATATTTTTTCACCCAAACAGGATGATACTTTCAGGTAATGATCAGTACACTAAGGTGACTTGGTTCCCCAAAATTCGTTCTTCTATGTTGAAGCGTTCGTTTCCAGTAACAGTTTGAATTTTTAGGTTTCACTCTGTTTTCTCCTATATTGATAGATGTATTTGGAACTCTAAATCCAACACGGTTTGTGCTAGCTTCTTGAAACTTCACACAATAAAGTAGATTCAGGTTCTATCTCTATGTTTTGTTTCCTCTTGATGTAGCCCGAAGCAGTGACTGGCGAGAAACACTTTCATGGAAAGGGGTTGCCAGGCTTCCCAAAATTACGAATCTCCAGAAATCTCAGCAATTATTTTTTCACCCAAACAGCATGATACTTTCAGGTAATGATCAGTACACTAAGATGACTTGGTTCCCCAAATTTCGTTCTTCTATGTTGAAGCGTTCGTTTCCAGTAACTGTTTGAATTTTTAGGTTTCACTCTGTTTTCTCCTATATTGATAGATGTATTTGGAACTCTAAATCCAACACGGTTTGTGCTAGCTTCTTGAAACTTGACACAATAATGTAGTTTCACGTTCCATCTCTACGTTTTGTTTCCTCTTGATGTAGCCCTAAGCAGTGACTGGCGAGAAACACTTTCAATGAAAGGGGTTGCCAGGCTTCTCAAAATTACGAATCTCCAGAAATCTCAGCAAATATTTTTTCACCCAAAGAGGATGATACTTTCAGGTAATGATAAGTACACGAAGGCGACTTGGTTTCCCAAATTTTGTTCTTCTATGTTGAGGCGTTCGTTTCCAGTAACAGTTTGAATTTTTAGGTTTCACTCTGTTTTCTCCTATATTGATAGATGTATTTGGAACTCAAAATCCAACACGGTTTGTGCTAGCTTCTTGAAACTTGACACAATAAAGTAGTTTCACGTTCTATCTCTACGTTTTGTTTCCTCTTGATGTAGCCCTAAGCAGTGACTGGCGAGAAACACTTTCATGGAAAGGGGCTGCCAGGCTTCCCAAAATAATGAATCTCCAGAAATCTCAGCAAATATTTCTTCACCCAAACAGGATGATACTTTCAGTTAATGATCAGTACACTAAGGCGACTTGGTTCCCCAAATTTCGTTCTTCTATGTTGAAGCGTTCGTTTCCAGTAACAGTTTGAATTTTTAGGTTTCACTCTGTTTTCTCCTATATTGATAGATGTATTTGGAACTCTAAATCCAACACGGTTTGTGCTAGCTTCTTGACACTTGACACAATAAATTAGTTTCACGTTCTATCTCTATGTTTTGTTTCCTCTTGATGTAGCCCTAAGCAGTTACTGGCGAGAAACACTTTCATGGAAAGGGGTTGCCAGGCTTCCCAAAATTACGAATCTCCAGAAATCTCAGCAAATATTTTTTCACCCAAACAGGATGATAATTTCAGGTAATGATCAGTACACTAAGGTGACTTGGTTCCCCAAATTTCGTTCTTCTATGTTGAAGCGTTCGTTTCCAGTAACAGTTTGAATGTTTAGGTTACACTCTGTTTTCTCCTATATTGATAGATGTATTTGGAACACTAAATCCAACACGTTTTGTGCTAGCTATTTGAAACTTGACACAATAAAGTAGTTTCACGTTCTATCTCTATGTTTTGATTCCTCTTGATGTAGCCCTAAGCAGTGACAGGCGAGAAACACTTCCATGGAAAGGGGTTGCCAGGCTTCCCAAAATTACGAATCTCCAGAAATCTCAGCAAATATTTTTTCACCCAAACTGGATGATACTTTCAGATAATGATCAGTACACTAAGGCGACTTGGTTCCCCAAATTTCGTTCTTCTATGTTGAAGCGTTCGTTTCCAGTAACAGTTTGAATTTTTAGGTTTCACTCTGTTTTCTCCTATATTGATAGATGTATTTGGAACTCTAAATCCAACACGGTTTGTGCTAGCTTCTTGAAACTTGACACAATAAAGTAGTTTCACGTTCTGTCTCTATGTTTTGTTTCCTCTTGATGTAGCCCTAAGCAGTGACTGGCGAGAAACACTTTCATGGAAAGGGGTTGCCAGGCTTCCCAAAATTACGAATCTCCAGAAATCTCAGCAAATATTTTTTCACCCAAACAGGATGATACTTTCAGGTAATGATCAGTACACTAAGGTGACTTGGTTCCCCAAAATTCGTTCTTCTATGTTGAAGCGTTCGTTTCCAGTAACAGTTTGAATTTTTAGGTTTCACTCTGTTTTCTCCTATATTGATAGATGTATTTGGAACTCTAAATCCAACACGGTTTGTGCTAGCTTCTTGAAACTTCACACAATAAAGTAGATTCAGGTTCTATCTCTATGTTTTGTTTCCTCTTGATGTAGCCCTAAGCAGTGACTGGCGAGAAACACTTTCATGGAAAGGGGTTGCCAGGCTTCCCAAAATTACGAATCTCCAGAAATCTCAGCAATTATTTTTTCACCCAAACAGGATGATACTTTCAGGTAATGATCAGTACACTAAGATGACTTGGTTCCCCAAATTTCGTTCTTCTATGTTGAAGCGTTCGTTTCCAGTAACTGTTTGAATTTTTAGGTTTCACTCTGTTTTCTCCTATATTGATAGATGTATTTGGAACTCTAAATCCAACACGGTTTGTGCTAGCTTCTTGAAACTTGACACAATAAAGTAGTTTCACGTTCTATCTCTATGTTTTGATTCCTCTTGATGTAGCCCTAAGCAGTGACTGGCGAGAAACACTTTCATGGAAAGGGGTTGCCAGGCTTCCCAAAATTACGAATCTCCAGAAATCGCAGCAAATATTTTTTGACCCAAACAGGATGATACTTTCAGGTAATGAACGGTACACGAAGGCGAGTTGGTTTCCCAAATTTCGTTCATCTATGTTGAGGCATTCGTTTCCAGTAACAGTTTGAATGTTTAGGTTTCACTCTGTTTTCTCCTATATTGATAGATGTATTTGGAACACTAATCCAACACGGTTTGTGCTAGCATCTTGAAACTTGACACAATAAAGTAGTTTCACGTTCTATCTCTATGTTTTGATTCCTCTTGATGTAGCCCTATGCAGTGACAGGCGAGAAACACTTCCATGGAAAGGAGATGCCAGGCTTCCCAAAATTACGAATCTCCAGAAATCTCAGCAAATATTTTTTTCACCCAAACTGGATGATACTTTCAGATAATGATCAGTACACTAAGGCGACTTGGTTCCCCAAATTTCGTTCTTCTATGTTGAAGCGTTCGTTTCCAGTAACAGTTTGAATTTTTAGGTTTCACTCTGTTTTCTCCTATATTGATAGATGTATTTGGAACTCTAAATCCAACACGGTTTGTGCTAGGTTCTTGAAACTTGACACAATAAAGTAGTTTCACGTTCTGTCTCTATGTTTTGTTTCCTCTTGATGTAGCCCTAAGCAGTGACTGGCGAGAAACACTTTCATGGAAACGGGTTGCCAGGCTTCCCAAAATTACGAATCTCCAGAAATCTCAGCAAATATTTTTTCACCCAAACAGGATGATACTTTCAGGTAATGATCAGTACACTAAGGTGACATGGTTCCCCAAATTTCGTTCTTCTATGTTGAAGCGTTCGTTTCCAGTAACAGTTTGAATTTTTAGGTTTCACTCTGTTTTCTCCTATATTGATAGATGTATTTGGAACTCTAAATCCAACACGGTTTGTGGTAGCTTCTTGAAACTTCACACAATAAAGTAGATTCAGGTTCTATCTCTATGTTTTGTTTCCTCTTGATGTAGCCCTAAGCAGTGACTGGCGAGAAACACTTTCATGGAAAGGGGTTGCCAGGCTTCCCAAAATTACGAATCTCCAGAAATCTCAGCAAATATTTTTTCACCCAAGCTGGATGATACTTTCAGGTAATGATCAGTACATGAAGGTGACTTGGTTCCCCAAATATTGTTCTTCTATGGTGAAGCGTTCGTTTCCAATAACAGTTTGAATTTTTAGGTTTCACTCTGTTTTCTCCTATATTGATAGATGTATTTGGAACTCTAAATCCAACACGGTTTGTGCTAGCTTCTTGAAAGTTGACACAATAAAGTAGTTTCACGTTCTATCCCTATGTTTTGATTCCTCTTGATGTAGCCCTAAGCAGTGACTGGCGAGAAACACTTTCATGGAAAGGGGTTGCCAGGCTTCTCATAATTACGAATCTCCAGAAATCTCAGCAAATATTATTTCAGCCAAACTGGATGATACTTTCAGGTAATGATCAGTACACGAAGGCGACTTGGTTCCCCAAATATCGTTCGTCTATGTTGAAGCGTTCGTTTCCAGTTACAGTTTGAATTTTTAGGTTTCACTCTGTTTTCTCCTATATTGATAGATGTATTTGGAACTCTAAATCCAACACGGTTTGTGCTAGCTTCTTGAAACTTGACACAATACAGTAGTTTCACGTTCTAACTCTATGTTTGGATTCCTCTTGATGTAGCCCTAAGCAGTGACAGGCGAGAAACACTTTCATGGAAAGGGGTTGCCAGGCTTCCCAAAATTACGAATCTCCAGAAATCTCAGCAAATATTTTTTTCACACAAACTGGATGATACTTTCAGGTAATGATCAGTACACGAAGACGACTTGGTTCCCCAAATTTTGTTCTTCTATGTTGAAGCGATCGTTTCCAGTAACAGTTTGAAATTTAGGTTTCACTCTGTTTTCTCCTATATTGATAGATGTATATGGAACTCTAAATCCAACACGGTTTGTGCTAGCTTCTTGAAACTTGACACAATAAAGTAGTTTCATGTTCTATCTCTATGTTTTGTTTCCTCTTGATGTAGCCCTAAGCAGTGACAGGCGAGAAACACTTCCATGGAAAGGGGTTGCCAGGCTTCCCAAAATTACGAATCTCCAGAAATCTCAGCAAATATTTTTTCAGCCAAACTGGATGATACTTTCAGGTAACGATCAGTACACAAAGGCGACTTGGTTCCCCAAATTTCGTTCTTCTATGTTGAAGCGTTCGTTTCCAGTAACACTTTGAATTTTTAGGTTTCACTCTGTTTTCTCCTTTATTGATAGATGTATTTGGAACTCTAAATCCAACACGGTTTGTGCTAGCTTCTTGAAACTTGACACAATAAAGTAGTTTCACGTTCTATCCCTATGTTTTGATTCCTCTTGATGTAGCCCTAAGCAGTGACTGGCGAGAAACACTTTCATGGAAAGGGGTTGCCAGGCTTCCCAAAATTACGAATCTCCAGAAATCTCAGCAAATATTTTTTCACCCAAGCTGGATGATACTTTCAGGTAATGATCAGTATACGAAGGCGACTTGGTTCTCCAAATATCGTTCTTCTATGTTGAAGCGTTCGTTTCCAGTAACAGTTTGAATTTTTAGGTTTCACTCTGTTTTCTCCTATATTGATAGATGTATTTGGAACTCTAAATCCAACACGGTTTGTGCTAGCTTCTTGAAACTTGACACAATAAAGTAGTTTCACGTTCTATCTCTATGTTTGGATTCCTCTTGATGTAGCCCTAAGCAGTGACAGGCGAGAAACACTTTCATGGAAAGGGGTTGCCAGGCTTCCCAAAATTACGAATCTCCAGAAATCTCAGCAAATATTGTTTCAGCCAAACTGGATGATACTTTCAGGTAACGATCAGTACACGAAGGCGACTTGGTTCCCCAAATTTCGTTCTTCTATGTTGAAGCGTTCGTTTCCAGTAACACTTTGAATTTTTAGGTTTCACTCTGTTTTCTCCTTTATTGATAGATGTATTTGGAACTCTAAATCCAACACGGTTTGTGCTAGCTTCTTGAAACTTGACACAATAATGTAGTTTCACGTTCTATCCCTATGTTTTGATTCCTCTTGATGTAGCCCTAAGCAGTGACTGGCGAGAAACACTTTCATGGAAAGGGGTTGCCAGGCTTCCCAAAATTACGAATCTCCAGAAATCTCAGCAAATATTTTTTCACCCAAGCTGGATGATACTTTCAGGTAATGATCAGTATACGAAGGCGACTTGGTTCTCCAAATATCGTTCTTCTATGTTGAAGCGTTCGTTTCCAGTAACAGTTTGAATTTTTAGGTTTCACTCTGTTTTCTCCTATATTGATAGATGTATTTGGAACTCTAAATCCAACACGGTTTGTGCTAGATTCTTGAAACTTGACACAATAAAGTAGTTTCACGTTCTATCTCTATGTTTGGATTCCTCTTGATGTAGCCCTAAGCAGTGACAGGCGAGAAACACTTTCAATGAAAGGGGTTGCCAGGCTTCCCAAAATTACGAATCTCCAGAAATCTCAGCAAATATTTTTTCACACAAACTGGATGATACTTTCAGGTAATGATCAGTACACGAAGGCGACTTGGTTCCCCAAATTTCGTTCTTCTATGTTGAAGCGTTCGTTTCCAGTAACAGTTTGAATTTTTAGGTTTCAGTCTCTTTTCTCTTATATTGATAGATGTATTTGGAACTCTAAATCCAACACGGTTTGTGCTAGCTTCTTGAAACTTGACACAATAAAGTAGTTTCACATTCTATCTCTATGTTTTGTTTCCTCTTGATGTAGCCCTAAGCAGTGACAGGCGAGAAACACTTCCATGGAAAGGGGTTGCCAGGCTTCCCAAAATTACGAATCTCCAGAAATCTCAGCAAATATTTTTTCACCCAAACTGGATGATACTTTCAGGTAATGATCAGTACATGAAGGCGACTTGGTTCCCCAAATTTCGTTCTTCTATGTTGAAGCGTTCGTTTCCAGTAACAGTTTGAATTTTTAGGTTTCACTCTGTTTTCTCCTATATTGATAGATGTATTTGGAACTCTAAATCCAACACGGTTTGTGCTAGCTTCTTGAAACCTGACACAATAAAGTAGTTTCACGTTCTATCCCTATGTTTTGATTCCTCTTGATGTAGCCCTAAGCAGTGACTGGCGAGAAACACTTTCATGGAAAGGGGTTGCCAGGCTTCCCAAAATTACGAATGTCCAGAAATCTCATCAAATATTATTTCAGCCAAACTGGATGATACTTTCAGGTAATGATCAGTACATGAAGGCGACTTGGTTCCCCAAATATCGTTCTTCTATGTTGAAGCGTTTGTTTCCAGTAACAGTTTGAATTTTTAGGTTTCACTCTGTTTTCTCCTATATTGATAGATGTATTTGGAACTCTAAATCCAACACGGTTTGTGCTAGCTTCTTGAAACTTGACACAATAAAGTAGTTTCACGTTCTATCTCTATGTTTGGATTCCTCTTGCTGTAGCCCTAAGCAGTGACAGGCGAGAAACACTTTCATGGAAAGGGGTTGCCAGGCTTCCCAAAATTACGAATCTCCAGAAATCTCAGCAAATATTTTTTCATACAAACTGGATGATACTTTCAGGTAATGATCAGTACACGAAAGCGACTTGGTTCCCCAAATTTCGTTCTTCTATGTTGAAGCGTTCGTTTCCAGTAACAGTTTGAATTTTTAGGTTTCACTCTGTTTTCTCCTATATTGATAGATGTATTTGGAACTCTAAATCCAACACGGTTTGTGCTAGCTTCTTGAAACTTGACACAATAAAGTAGTTTCATGTTCTATCTCTAGTTTTTGTTTCCTCTTGATGTAGCCCTAAGCAGTGACTGGCGAGAAACACTTTCATGGAAAGGGGTTGCCAGGCTTCCCAAAATTACGAATCTCCAGAAATCTCAGCAAATATTTTTTCACCCAAACTGGATGATACTTTCAGGTAATGATCAGTACATGAAGGCGACTTGGTTCCCCAAATTTCGTTCTTCTATGTTGAAGCGTTCGTTTCCAGTAACAGTTTGAATTTTTAGGTTTCACTCTGTTTTCTCCTATATTGATAGATGTATTTGGAACTCTAAATCCAACACGGTTTGTGCTAGCTTCTTGAAACTTGACACAATAAAGTAGTTTCACGTTCTATCCCTATGTTTTGATTCCTCTTGATGTAGCCCTAAGCAGTGACTGGCGAGAAACACTTTCATGGAAAGGGGTTGCCAGGCTTCCCAAAATTACGAATGTCCAGAAATCTCAGCAAATATTATTTCAGCCAAACTGGATGATACTTTCAGGTAATGATCAGTACATGAAGGCGACTTGGTTCCCCAAATATCGTTCTTCTATGTTGAAGCGTTCGTTTCCAGTAACAGTTTGAATTTTTAGGTTTCACTCTGTTTTCTCCTATATTGATAGATGTATTTGGAACTCTAAATCCAACACGGTTTGTGCTAGCTTCTTGAAACTTGACACAATAAAGTAGTTTCACGTTCTATCTCTATGTTTGGATTCCTCTTGATGTAGCCCTAAGCAGTGACAGGCGAGAAACACTTTCATGGAAAGGGGTTGCCAGGCTTCCCAAAATTACGAATCTCCAGAAATCTCAGCAAATATTTTTTCACCCAAACAGGATGATACTTTCAGGTAATGATCAGTACACTAAGGCGACTTGGTTCCCCAAATTTCGTTCTTCTATGTTGAAGCGTTCGTTTCCAGTAACAGTTTGAATTTTTAGGTTTCACTCTGTTTTCTCCTATATTGATAGATGTATTTGGAACTCTAAATCCAACACGGTTTGTGCTAGGTTCTTGAAACTTGACACAATAAAGTAGTTTCACGTTCAATCTCTATGTTTTGTTTCCTCTTGATGTAGCCCTAAGCAGTGACAGGCGAGAAACACTTTCATGGAAAGGGGTTGCCAGGCTTCCCAAAATTACGAATCTCCAGAAATCTCAGCAAATATTTGTTCACCCAAACAGGATGATACTTTCAGGTAATGATCAGTACACGAAGGCGACTTGGTTCCCCAAATTTCGTTCTTCTATGTTGAGGCGTTCGTTTCCAGTAACAGTTTGAATTTTTAGGTTTCACTCTGTTTTCTCCTATATTGATAGATGTATTTGGAACTCTAAATCCAACACGGTTTGTGCTAGGTTCTTGAAACTTGACACAATAAAGTAGTTTCACGTTCTATCTCTATGTTTTGTTTCCTCTTGATGTAGCCCTAAGCAGTGACTGGCGAGAAACACTTTCATGGAAAGGGGTTGCCGGGCTTCCCAAAATTAGGAATCTCCAGAAATCTCAGCAAATATTTTTTCACCCAAACAGGATGATACTTTCAGGTAATGATCAGTACACGAAGGCGACTTGGTTCCCCAAATATCGTTCTTCTATGGTGAAGCGTTCGTTTCCAATAACAGTTTGAATTTTTAGGTTTCACTCTGTTTTCTCCTATATTGATAGATGTATTTGGAACTCAAAATCCAACACGGTTTGTGCTAGCTTCTTGAAACTTGACACAATAAAGTAGTTTCACGTTCTATCTCTACGTTTTGTTTCCTCTTAATGTAGCCCTAAGCAGTGACTGGCGAGAAACACTTTCATTGAAAGGGGTTGCCAGGCTTCCCAAAATTACGAATCTCCAGAAATCTCAGCAAATATTTTTTCACCCAAACAGGATGATACTTTCAGGTAATGATCAGTACATGAAGGCGACTTGGTTTCCCAAATTTCGTTCTTCTATGTTGAAGCGTTCGTTTCCAGTAACAGTTTGAATTTTTAGGTTTCACTCTGTTTTCTCCTATATTGATAGATGTATTTGGAACTCTAAATCCAACACGGTTTGTGCTAGCTTCTTGAAACTTGACACAATAAAGTAGTTTCACGTTCTATCTCTAGGTTTTGTTTCCTCTTGATGTAGCCCTAAGCAGTGACTGGCGAGAAACACTTACATGGAAAGGGGTTGCCAGGCTTCCCAAAATTACGAATGTCCAGAAATCTCAGCAAATATTTTTTCACCCAAACAGGATGATACTTTCAGGTAATGATCAGTATACGAAGGCGACTTGGTTCTCCAAATATCGTTCTTCTATGTTGAAGCGTTCGTTTCCAGTAACAGTTTGAATTTTTAGGTTTCACTCTGTTTTCTCCTATATTGATAGATGTATTTGGAACTCTAAATCCAACACGGTTTGTGCTAGATTCTTGAAACTTGACACAATAAAGTAGTTTCACGTTCTATCTCTATGTTTGGATTCCTCTTGATGTAGCCCTAAGCAGTGACAGGCGAGAAACACTTTCATGGAAAGGGGTTGCCAGGCTTCCCAAAATTACGAATCTCCAGAAATCTTAGCAAATATTTTTTCACACAAACTGGATGATACTTTCAGGTAATGATCAGTACACTAAGGCGACTTGGTTCCCCAAATTTCGTTCTTCTATGTTGAAGCGTTCGTTTCCAGTAACAGTTTGAATTTTTAGGTTTCACTCTGTTTTCTCCTATATTGATAGATGTATTTGGAACTCTAAATCCAACACGGTTTGTGCTAGCTTCTTGAAACTTGACACAATAAAGTAGTTTCACGTTCTATCCCTATGTTTTGATTCCTCTTGATGTAGCCCTAAGCATTGACAGGCGAGAAACACTTTCAATGAAAGGGGTTGCCAGGCTTCCCAAAATTACGAATCTCCAGAAATCTCAGCAAATATTTTTTCACCCAAACAGGATGATACTTTCAGGTAATGATCAGTACATGAAGGCGACTTGGTTCCCCAAATATCGTTCTTCTATGGTGAAGCGTTCGTTTCCAATAACAGTTTGAATTTTTAGGTTTCACTCTGTTTTCTCCTATATTGATAGATGTATTTGGAACTCTAAATCCAACACGGTTTGTGCTAGCTTCTTGAAACTTGACACAATAAAGTAGTTTCACGTTCTATCTCTACGTTTTGTTTCCTCTTGATGTAGCCCTAAGCAGTGACTGGCGAGAAACACTTTCATTGAAAGGGGTTGCCAGGCTTCCCAAAATTACGAATCTCCAGAAATCTCAGCAAATATTTTTTCACCCAAACAGGATGATACATTCAGGTAATGATCAGTACATGAAGGCGACTTGGTTTCCCAAATTTCGTACTTCTATGTTGAGGCGTTCGTTTCCAGTAACAGTTTGAATTTTTAGGTTTCACTCTGTTTTCTCCTATATTGATAGATGTATTTGGAACTATAAATCCAACACGGTTTGTGCTAGATTCTTGAAACTTGACACAATAAAGTAGTTTCACGTTCTATCTCTATGTTTGGATTCCTCTTGATGTAGCCCTAAGCAGTGACAGGCGAGAAACACTTTCAATGAAAGGGGTTGCCAGGCTTCCCAAAATTACGAATCTCCAGAAATCTCAGCAAATATTTTTTCACACAAACTGGATGATACTTTCAGGTAATGATCAGTACACGAAGGCGACTTGGTTCCCCAAATTTCGTTCTTCTATGTTGAAGCGTTCGTTTCCAGTAACAGTTTGAATTTTTAGGTTTCAGTCTCTTTTCTCCTATATTGATAGATGTATTTGGAACTCTAAATCCAACACGGTTTGTGCTAGCTTCTTGAAACTTGACACAATAAAGTAGTTTCACATTCTATCTCTATGTTTTGTTTCCTCTTGATGTAGCCCTAAGCAGTGACAGGCGAGAAACACTTCCATGGAAAGGGGTTGCCAGGCTTCCCAAAATTACGAATCTCCAGAAATCTCAGCAAATATTTTTTCACCCAAACTGGATGATACTTTCAGGTAATGATCAGTACATGAAGGCGACTTGGTTCCCCAAATTTCGTTCTTCTATGTTGAAGCGTTCGTTTCCAGTAACAGTTTGAATTTTTAGGTTTCACTCTGTTTTCTCCTATATTGATAGATGTATTTGGAACTCTAAATCCAACACGGTTTGTGCTAGCTTCTTGAAACCTGACACAATAAAGTAGTTTCACGTTCTATCCCTATGTTTTGATTCCTCTTGATGTAGCCCTAAGCAGTGACTGGCGAGAAACACTTTCATGGAAAGGGGTTGCCAGGCTTCCCAAAATTACGAATGTCCAGAAATCTCATCAAATATTATTTCAGCCAAACTGGATGATACTTTCAGGTAATGATCAGTACATGAAGGCGACTTGGTTCCCCAAATATCGTTCTTCTATGTTGAAGCGTTTGTTTCCAGTAACAGTTTGAATTTTTAGGTTTCACTCTGTTTTCTCCTATATTGATAGATGTATTTGGAACTCTAAATCCAACACGGTTTGTGCTAGCTTCTTGAAACTTGACACAATAAAGTAGTTTCACGTTCTATCTCTATGTTTGGATTCCTCTTGCTGTAGCCCTAAGCAGTGACAGGCGAGAAACACTTTCATGGAAAGGGGTTGCCAGGCTTCCCAAAATTACGAATCTCCAGAAATCTCAGCAAATATTTTTTCATACAAACTGGATGATACTTTCAGGTAATGATCAGTACACGAAAGCGACTTGGTTCCCCAAATTTCGTTCTTCTATGTTGAAGCGTTCGTTTCCAGTAACAGTTTGAATTTTTAGGTTTCACTCTGTTTTCTCCTATATTGATAGATGTATTTGGAACTCTAAATCCAACACGGTTTGTGCTAGCTTCTTGAAACTTGACACAATAAAGTAGTTTCATGTTCTATCTCTAGTTTTTGTTTCCTCTTGATGTAGCCCTAAGCAGTGACTGGCGAGAAACACTTTCATGGAAAGGGGTTGCCAGGCTTCCCAAAATTACGAATCTCCAGAAATCTCAGCAAATATTTTTTCACCCAAACTGGATGATACTTTCAGGTAATGATCAGTACATGAAGGCGACTTGGTTCCCCAAATTTCGTTCTTCTATGTTGAAGCGTTCGTTTCCAGTAACAGTTTGAATTTTTAGGTTTCACTCTGTTTTCTCCTATATTGATAGATGTATTTGGAACTCTAAATCCAACACGGTTTGTGCTAGCTTCTTGAAACTTGACACAATAAAGTAGTTTCACGTTCTATCCCTATGTTTTGATTCCTCTTGATGTAGCCCTAAGCAGTGACTCTCGAGAAACACTTTCATGGAAAGGGGTTGCCAGGCTTCCCAAAATTACGAATGTCCAGAAATCTCAGCAAATATTATTTCAGCCAAACTGGATGATACTTTCAGGTAATGATCAGTACATGAAGGCGACTTGGTTCCCCAAATATCGTTCTTCTATGTTGAAGCGTTCGTTTCCAGTAACAGTTTGAATTTTTAGGTTTCACTCTGTTTTCTCCTATATTGATAGATGTATTTGGAACTCTAAATCCAACACGGTTTGTGCTAGCTTCTTGAAACTTGACACAATAAAGTAGTTTCACGTTCTATCTCTATGTTTGGATTCCTCTTGATGTAGCCCTAAGCAGTGACAGGCGAGAAACACTTTCATGGAAAGGGGTTGCCAGGCTTCCCAAAATTACGAATCTCCAGAAATCTCAGCAAATATTTTTTCACCCAAACAGGATGATACTTTCAGGTAATGATCAGTACACTAAGGCGACTTGGTTCCCCAAATTTCGTTCTTCTATGTTGAAGCGTTCGTTTCCAGTAACAGTTTGAATTTTTAGGTTTCACTCTGTTTTCTCCTATATTGATAGATGTATTTGGAACTCTAAATCCAACACGGTTTGTGCTAGGTTCTTGAAACTTGACACAATAAAGTAGTTTCACGTTCAATCTCTATGTTTTGTTTCCTCTTGATGTAGCCCTAAGCAGTGACAGGCGAGAAACACTTTCATGGAAAGGGGTTGCCAGGCTTCCCAAAATTACGAATCTCCAGAAATCTCAGCAAATATTTGTTCACCCAAACAGGATGATACTTTCAGGTAATGATCAGTACACGAAGGCGACTTGGTTCCCCAAATTTCGTTCTTCTATGTTGAGGCGTTCGTTTCCAGTAACAGTTTGAATTTTTAGGTTTCACTCTGTTTTCTCCTATATTGATAGATGTATTTGGAACTCTAAATCCAACACGGTTTGTGCTAGGTTCTTGAAACTTGACACAATAAAGTAGTTTCACGTTCTATCTCTATGTTTTGTTTCCTCTTGATGTAGCCCTAAGCAGTGACTGGCGAGAAACACTTTCATGGAAAGGGGTTGCCGGGCTTCCCAAAATTAGGAATCTCCAGAAATCTCAGCAAATATTTTTTCACCCAAACAGGATGATACTTTCAGGTAATGATCAGTACACGAAGGCGACTTGGTTCCCCAAATATCGTTCTTCTATGGTGAAGCGTTCGTTTCCAATAACAGTTTGAATTTTTAGGTTTCACTCTGTTTTCTCCTATATTGATAGATGTATTTGGAACTCAAAATCCAACACGGTTTGTGCTAGCTTCTTGAAACTTGACACAATAAAGTAGTTTCACGTTCTATCTCTACGTTTTGTTTCCTCTTAATGTAGCCCTAAGCAGTGACTGGCGAGAAACACTTTCATTGAAAGGGGTTGCCAGGCTTCCCAAAATTACGAATCTCCAGAAATCTCAGCAAATATTTTTTCACCCAAACAGGATGATACTTTCAGGTAATGATCAGTACATGAAGGCGACTTGGTTTCCCAAATTTCGTTCTTCTATGTTGAAGCGTTCGTTTCCAGTAACAGTTTGAATTTTTAGGTTTCACTCTGTTTTCTCCTATATTGATAGATGTATTTGGAACTCTAAATCCAACACGGTTTGTGCTAGCTTCTTGAAACTTGACACAATAAAGTAGTTTCACGTTCTATCTCTAGGTTTTGTTTCCTCTTGATGTAGCCCTAAGCAGTGACTGGCGAGAAACACTTACATGGAAAGGGGTTGCCAGGCTTCCCAAAATTACGAATGTCCAGAAATCTCAGCAAATATTTTTTCACCCAAACAGGATGATACTTTCAGGTAATGATCAGTATACGAAGGCGACTTGGTTCTCCAAATATCGTTCTTCTATGTTGAAGCGTTCGTTTCCAGTAACAGTTTGAATTTTTAGGTTTCACTCTGTTTTCTCCTATATTGATAGATGTATTTGGAACTCTAAATCCAACACGGTTTGTGCTAGATTCTTGAAACTTGACACAATAAAGTAGTTTCACGTTCTATCTCTATGTTTGGATTCCTCTTGATGTAGCCCTAAGCAGTGACAGGCGAGAAACACTTTCATGGAAAGGGGTTGCCAGGCTTCCCAAAATTACGAATCTCCAGAAATCTTAGCAAATATTTTTTCACACAAACTGGATGATACTTTCAGGTAATGATCAGTACACTAAGGCGACTTGGTTCCCCAAATTTCGTTCTTCTATGTTGAAGCGTTCGTTTCCAGTAACAGTTTGAATTTTTAGGTTTCACTCTGTTTTCTCCTATATTGATAGATGTATTTGGAACTCTAAATCCAACACGGTTTGTGCTAGCTTCTTGAAACTTGACACAATAAAGTAGTTTCACGTTCTATCCCTATGTTTTGATTCCTCTTGATGTAGCCCTAAGCATTGACAGGCGAGAAACACTTTCAATGAAAGGGGTTGCCAGGCTTCCCAAAATTACGAATCTCCAGAAATCTCAGCAAATATTTTTTCACCCAAACAGGATGATACTTTCAGGTAATGATCAGTACATGAAGGCGACTTGGTTCCCCAAATATCGTTCTTCTATGGTGAAGCGTTCGTTTCCAATAACAGTTTGAATTTTTAGGTTTCACTCTGTTTTCTCCTATATTGATAGATGTATTTGGAACTCTAAATCCAACACGGTTTGTGCTAGCTTCTTGAAACTTGACACAATAAAGTAGTTTCACGTTCTATCTCTACGTTTTGTTTCCTCTTGATGTAGCCCTAAGCAGTGACTGGCGAGAAACACTTTCATTGAAAGGGGTTGCCAGGCTTCCCAAAATTACGAATCTCCAGAAATCTCAGCAAATATTTTTTCACCCAAACAGGATGATACATTCAGGTAATGATCAGTACATGAAGGCGACTTGGTTTCCCAAATTTCGTACTTCTATGTTGAGGCGTTCGTTTCCAGTAACAGTTTGAATTTTTAGGTTTCACTCTGTTTTCTCCTATATTGATAGATGTATTTGGAACTATAAATCCAACACGGTTTGTGCTAGATTCTTGAAACTTGACACAATAAAGTAGTTTCACGTTCTATCTCTATATTTTTTTTCCTCTTGATGTAGCCCTAAGCAGTGACAGGCGAGAAACACTTCCATGGAAAGGGGTTGCCAGGCTTCCCAAAATTACGAATCTCCAGAAATATCAGCAAATATTTTTTCACCCAAACAGGATGATACTTTCAGGTAATGATAAGTACACGAAGGCGACTTGGTTTCCCAAATTTCGTTCTTCTATGTTGAGGCGTTCGTTTCCAGTAACAGTTTGAATTTTTAGGTTTCACTCTGTTTTCTCCTATATTGATAGATGTATTTGGAACTCAAAATCCAACACGGTTTGTGCTAGCTTCTTGAAACTTGACACAATAAAGTAGATTCACGTTCTATCTCTACGTTTTGTTTCCTCTTGATGTAGCCCTAAGCAGTGACTGGCGAGAAACACTTTCATGGAAAGGGGCTGCCAGGCTTCCCAAAATAACGAATCTCCAGAAATCTCAGCAAATATTTCTTCACCCAAACAGGATGATACTTTCAGGTAATGATCAGTACACTAAGGCGACTTGGTTCCCCAAATTTCGTTCTTCTATGTTGAAGCGTTCGTTTCCAGTAACAGTTTGAATTTTTAGGTTTCACTCTGTTTTCTCCTATATTGATAGATGTATTTGGAACTCTAAATCCAACACGGTTTGTGCTAGCTTCTTGACACTTGACACAATAAAGTAGTTTCACGTTCTATCTCTATGTTTTGTTTTTTTCTTGATGTAGCCCTAAGCAGTTACTGGCGAGAAACACTTTCATGGAAAGGGGTTGCCAGGCTTCCCAAAATTACGAATCTCCAGAAATCTCAGCAAATATTTTTTAACCCAAACAGGATGATAATTTCAGGTAATGATCAGTACACTAAGGTGACTTGGTTCCCCAAATTTCGTTCTTCTATGTTGAAGCGTTCGTTTCCAGTAACAGTTTGAATGTTTAGGTTACACTCTGTTTTCTCCTATATTGATAGATGTATTTGGAACACTAAATCCAACACGTTTTGTGCTAGCTATTTGAAACTTGACACAATAAAGTAGTTTCACGTTCTATCTCTATGTTTTGATTCCTCTTGATGTAGCCCTAAGCAGTGACAGGCGAGAAACACTTCCATGGAAAGGGGTTGCCATGCTTCCCAAAATTACGAATCTCCAGAAATCTCAGCAAATATTTTTTCACCCAAACTGGATGATACTTTCAGGTAACGATCAGTACACGAAGGCGACTTGGTTCCCCAAATTTCGTTCTTCTATGTTGAAGCGTTCGTTTCCAGTAACACTTTGAATTTTTAGGTTTCACTCTGTTTTCTCCTTTATTGATAGATGTATTTGGAACTCTAAATCCAACACGGTTTGTGCTAGCTTCTTGAAACTTGACACAATAAAGTAGTTTCACGTTCTATCCCTATGTTTTGATTCCTCTTGATGTAGCCCTAAGCAGTGACTGGCGAGAAACACTTTCATGGAAAGGGGTTGCCAGGCTTCCCAAAATTACGAATCTCCAGAAATCTCAGCAAATATTTTTTCACCCAAGCTGGATGATACTTTCAGGTAATGATCAGTATACGAAGGCGACTTGGTTCTACAAATATCGTTCTTCTATGTTGAAGCGTTCGTTTCCAGTAACAGTTTGAATTTTTAGGTTTCACTCTGTTTTCTCCTATATTGATAGATGTATTTGGAACTCTAAATCCAACACGGTTTGTGCTAGCTTCTTGAAACTTGACACAATAAAGTAGTTTCACGTTCTATCTCTATGTTTGGATTCCTCTTGATGTAGCCCTAAGCAGTGACAGGCGAGAAACACTTTCATGGAAAGGGGTTGCCAGGCTTCCCAAAATTACGAATCTCCAGAAATCTCAGCAAATATTGTTTCAGCCAAACTGGATGATACTTTCAGGTAACGATCAGTACACGAAGGCGACTTGGTTCCCCAAATTTCGTTCTTCTATGTTGAAGCGTTCGTTTCCAGTAACACTTTGAATTTTTAGGTTTCACTCTGTTTTCTCCTTTATTGATAGATGTATTTGGAACTCTAAATCCAACACGGTTTGTGCTAGCTTCTTGAAACTTGACACAATAATGTAGTTTCACGTTCTATCCCTATGTTTTGATTCCTCTTGATGTAGCCCTAAGCAGTGACTGGCGAGAAACACTTTCATGGAAAGGGGTTGCCAGGCTTCCCAAAATTACGAATCTCCAGAAATCTCAGCAAATATTTTTTCACCCAAGCTGGATGATACTTTCAGGTAATGATCAGTATACGAAGGCGACTTGGTTCTCCAAATATCGTTCTTCTATGTTGAAGCGTTCGTTTCCAGTAACAGTTTGAATTTTTAGGTTTCACTCTGTTTTCTCCTATATTGATAGATGTATTTGGAACTCTAAATCCAACACGGTTTGTGCTAGATTCTTGAAACTTGACACAATAAAGTATTTTCACGTTCTATCTCTATGTTTGGATTCCTCTTGATGTAGCCCTAAGCAGTGACAGGCGAGAAACACTTTCAATGAAAGGGGTTGCCAGGCTTCCCAAAATTACGAATCTCCAGAAATCTCAGCAAATATTTTTTCACACAAACTGGATGATACTTTCAGGTAATGATCAGTACACGAAGGCGACTTGGTTCCCCAAATTTCGTTCTTCTATGTTGAAGCGTTCGTTTCCAGTAACAGTTTGAATTTTTAGGTTTCAGTCTCTTTTCTCCTATATTGATAGATGTATTTGGAACTCAAAATCCAACACAGTTTGTGCTAGCTTCTTGAAACTTGACACAATTAAGTAGTTTCACGTTCTGTCTCTATGTTTTGTTTCCTCTTGATGTAGCCCTAAGCAGTGACAGGCGAGAAACACTTTCATGGAAAGGGGTTGCCAGGCTTCCCAAAATTACGAATCTCCAGAAATCTCAGCAAATATTTGTTCACCCAAACAGGATGATACTTTCAGGTAATGATCAGTACATGAAGGCGACTTGGTTCCCCAAATTTCGTTCTTCTATGTTGAAGCGTTCGTTTCCAGTAACAGTTTGAATTTTTAGGTTTCACTCTGTTTTCTCCTATATTGATAGATGTATTTGGAACTCTAAATCCAACACGGTTTGTGCTAGCTTCTTGAAACTTGACACAATAAAGTAGTTTCACGTTCTATCTCTAGTTTTTGTTTCCTCTTGATGTAGCCCTAAGCAGTGACTGGCGAGAAACACTTTCATGGAAAGGGGTTGCCAGGCTTCCCAAAATTACGAATCTCCAGAAATCTCAGCAAATATTTTTTCACCCAAACTGGATGATACTTTCAGGTAATGATCAGTACATGAAGGCGACTTGGTTCCCCAAATTTCGTTCTTCTATGTTGAAGCGTTCGTTTCCAGTAACAGTTTGAATTTTTAGGTTTCACTCTGTTTTCTCCTATATTGATAGATGTATTTGGAACTCTAAATCCAACACGGTTTGTGCTAGCTTCTTGAAACTTGACACAATAAAGTAGTTTCACGTTCTATCCCTATGTTTTGATTCCTCTTGATGTAGCCCTAAGCAGTGACTGGCGAGAAACACTTTCATGGAAAGGGGTTGCCAGGCTTCCCAAAATTATGAATGTCCAGAAATCTCAGCAAATATTATTTCAGCCAAACTGGATGATACTTTCAGGTAATGATCAGTACATGAAGGCGACTTGGTTCCCCAAATATCGTTCTTCTATGTTGAAGCGTTCGTTTCCAGTAACAGTTTGAATTTTTAGGTTTCACTCTGTTTTCTCCTATATTGATAGATGTATTTGGAACTCTAAATCCAACACGGTTTGTGCTAGCTTCTTGAAACTTGACACAATAAAGTAGTTTCACGTTCTATCTCTATGTTTGGATTCCTCTTGATGTAGCCCTAAGCAGTGACAGGCGAGAAACACTTTCATGGAAAGGGGTTGCCAGGCTTCCCAAAATTACGAATCTCCAGAAATCTCAGCAAATATTTTTTCACCCAAACAGGATGATACTTTCAGGTAATGATCAGTACACTAAGGCGACTTGGTTCCCCAAATTTCGTTCTTCTATGTTGAAGCGTTCGTTTCCAGTAACAGTTTGAATTTTTAGGTTTCACTCTGTTTTCTCCTATATTGATAGATGTATTTGGAACTCTAAATCCAACACGGTTTGTGCTAGGTTCTTGAAACTTGACACAATAAAGTAGTTTCACGTTCAATCTCTATGTTTTGTTTCCTCTTGATGTAGCCCTAAGCAGTGACAGGCGAGAAACACTTTCATGGAAAGGGGTTGCCAGGCTTCCCAAAATTACGAATCTCCAGAAATCTCAGCAAATATTTGTTCACCCAAACAGGATGATACTTTCAGGTAATGATCAGTACACGAAGGCGACTTGGTTCCCCAAATTTCGTTCTTCTATGTTGAGGCGTTCGTTTCCAGTAACAGTTTGAATTTTTAGGTTTCACTCTGTTTTCTCCTATATTGATAGATGTATTTGGAACTCTAAATCCAACACGGTTTGTGCTAGGTTCTTGAAACTTGACACAATAAAGTAGTTTCACGTTCTATCTCTATGTTTTGTTTCCTCTTGATGTAGCCCTAAGCAGTGACTGGCGAGAAACACTTTCATGGAAAGGGGTTGCCAGGCTTCCCAAAATTACGAATCTCCAGAAATCTCAGCAAATATTTTTTCACCCAAACAGGATGATACTTTCAGGTAATGATCAGTACACGAAGGCGACTTGGTTCCCCAAATTTCGTTCTTCTATGTTGAAGCGTTCGTTTCCAGTAACAGTTTGAATTTTTAGGTTTCACTCTGTTTTCTCCTATATTGATAGATGTATTTGGAACTCTAAATCCAACACGGTTTGTGCTAGCTTCTTGAAACTTGACACAATAAAGTAGTTTCACGTTCTATCCCTATGTTTTGATTCCTCTTGATGTAGCCCTAAGCAGTGACTGGCGAGAAACACTTTCATGGAAAGGGGTTGCCAGGCTTCCCAAAATTACGAATCTCCAGAAATCTCAGCAAATATTTTTTCACCCAATCTGGATGATACTTTCAGGTAATGATCAGTACATGAAGGCAACTTGGTTCCCCAAATATCGTTCTTCTATGGTGAAGCGTTCGTTTCCAATAACAGTTTGAATTTTTAGGTTTCACTCTGTTTTCTCCTATATTGATAGATGTATTTGGAACTCAAAATCCAACACGGTTTGTGCTAGCTTCTTGAAACTTGACACAATAAAGTAGTTTCACGTTCTATCTCTACGTTTTGTTTCCTCTTAATGTAGCCCTAAGCAGTGACTGGCGAGAAACACTTTCATTGAAAGGGGTTGCCAGGCTTCCCAAAATTACGAATCTCCAGAAATCTCAGCAAATATTTTTTCACCCAAACAGGATGATACTTTCAGGTAATGATCAGTACATGAAGGCGACTTGGTTTCCCAAATTTCGTTCTTCTATGTTGAGGCGTTCGTTTCCAGTAACAGTTTGAATTTTTAGGTTTCACTCTGTTTTCTCCTATATTGATAGATGTATTTGGAACTATAAATCCAACACGGTTTGTGCTAGATTCTTGAAACTTGACACAATAAAGTAGTTTCACGTTCTATCTCTATATTTTGTTTCCTCTTGATGTAGCCCTAAGCAGTGACAGGCGAGAAACACTTCCATGGAAAGGGGTTGCCAGGCTTCCCAAAATTACAAATCTCCAGAAATATCAGCAAATATTTTTTCACCCAAACTGGATGATACTTTCAGGTAATGATCAGTACATGAAGGCGACTTGGTTCCCCAAATTTCGTTCTTCTATGTTGAAGCGTTCGTTTCCAGTAACAGTTTGAATTTTTAGGTTTCACTCTGTTTTCTCCTATATTGATAGATGTATTTGGAACTCTAAATCCAACACGGTTTGTGCTAGATTCTTGAAACTTGACACAATAAAGTAGTTTCACGTTCTATCTCTATGTTTGGATTCCTCTTGATGTAGCCCTAAGCAGTGACAGGCGAGAAACACTTTCATGGAAAGGGGTTGCCAGGCTTCCCAAAATTACGAATCTCCAGAAATCTTAGCAAATATTTTTTCACACAAACTGGATGATACTTTCAGGTAATGATCAGTACACTAAGGCGACTTGGTTCCCCAAATTTCGTTCTTCTATGTTGAAGCGTTCGTTTCCAGTAACAGTTTGAATTTTTAGGTTTCACTCTGTTTTCTCCTATATTGATAGATGTATTTGGAACTCTAAATCCAACACGGTTTGTGCTAGCTTCTTGAAACTTGACACAATAAAGTAGTTTCACGTTCTATCCCTATGTTTTGATTCCTCTTGATGTAGCCCTAAGCAGT
The DNA here is from genome assembly GCF_964194105.1 of Spermophilus citellus. Lineage (NCBI taxonomy): Eukaryota > Metazoa > Chordata > Mammalia > Rodentia > Sciuridae > Spermophilus > Spermophilus citellus. The sequence goes on along the minus strand of NC_138192.1, from coordinate 3,013,050 downwards.
GACAGGAGAGAAACACTTTCAATGAAAGGGGTTGCCAGGCTTCCCAAAATTACGAATCTCCAGAAATCTCAGCAAATATTTTTTCACACAAACTGGATGATACTTTCAGGTAATGATCAGTACACGAAGGCGACTTGGTTCCCCAAATTTCGTTCTTCTATGTTGAAGCGTTCGTTTCCAGTAACAGTTTGAATTTTTAGGTTTCACTCTCTTTTCTCCTATATTGATAGATGTATTTGGAACTCTAAATCCAACACGGTTTGTGCTAGCTTCTTGAAACTTGACACAATAAAGTAGTTTCACATTCTATCTCTATGTTTTGTTTCCTCTTGATGTAGCCCTAAGCAGTGACAGGCGAGAAACACTTCCATGGAAAGGGGTTGCCAGGCTTCCCAAAATTACGAATCTCCAGAAATCTCAGCAAATATTTTTTCACCCAAACTGGATGATACTTTCAGGTAATGATCAGTACATGAAGGCGACTTGGTTCCCCAAATTTCGTTCTTCTATGTTGAAGCGTTCGTTTCCAGTAACAGTTTGAATTTTTAGGTTTCACTCTGTTTTCTCCTATATTGATAGATGTATTTGGAACTCTAAATCCAACACGGTTTGTGCTAGGTTCTTGAAACTTGACACAATAAAGTAGTTTCACGTTCAATCTCTATGTTTTGTTTCCTCTTGATGTAGCCCTAAGCAGTGACAGGCGAGAAACACTTTCATGGAAAGGGGTTGCCAGGCTTCCCAAAATTACGAATCTCCAGAAATCTCAGCAAATATTTTTTCAGCCAAACTGGATGATACTTTCAGGTAACCATCAGTACACGAAGGTGACTTGATTCCCCAAATTTCGTTCTTCTATGTTGAGGCGTTTCTTTCCAGTAACAGTTTGAATTTTTAGGTTTCACTCTGTTTTCTCCTATATTGATAGATGTATTTGGAACTCTAAATCCAACACGGTTTGTGCTAGCTTCTTGAAACTTGACACAATAAAGTAGTTTCACGTTCTATCTCTATGTTTGGATTCCTCTTGGTGTAGCCCTAAGCAGTGACAGGAGAGAAACACTTTCATGGAAAGGGGTTGCCAAGCTTCCCAAAATTACGAATCTCCAGAAATCTCAGCAAATATTTGTTCACCCAAACAGGATGATACTTTCAGGTAATGATCAGTACACTAAGGCGACTTGGTTCCCCAAATTTCGTTCTTCTATGTTGAGGCGTTCGTTTCCAGTAACAGTTTGAATTTTTAGGTTTCACTCTGTTTTCTCCTATATTGATAGATGTATTTGGAACTCTAAATCCAACACGGTTTGTGCTAGGTTCTTGAAACTTGACACAATAAAGTAGTTTCACGTTCTATCTCTATGTTTTGTTTCCTCTTGATGTAGCCCTAAGCAGTGACTGGCGAGAAACACTTTCATGGAAAGGGGTTGCCAGGCTTCCCAAAATTACGAATCTCCAGAAATCTCAGCAAATATTTTTTCACCCAAACAGGATGATACTTTCAGGTAATGATCAGTACACGAAGGCGACTTGGTTCCCCAAATTTCGTTCTTCTATGTTGAAGCGTTCGTTTCCAGTAACAGTTTGAATTTTTAGGTTTCACTCTGTTTTCTCCTATATTGATAGATGTATTTGGAACTCTAAATCCAACACGGTTTGTGCTAGCTTCTTGAAACATGACACAATAAAGTAGTTTCACGTTCTATCCCTATGTTTTGATTCCTCTTGATGTAGCCCTAAGCAGTGACTTGCGAGAAACACTTTCATGGAAAGGGGTTGCCAGGCTTCCCAAAATTACGAATCTCCAGAAATCTCAGCAAATATTTTTTCACCCAAGCTGGATGATACTTTCAGGTAATGATCAGTACATGAAGGCGACTTGGTTCCCCAAATATCGTTCTTCTATGGTGAAGCGTTCGTTTCCAATAACAGTTTGAATTTTTAGGTTTCACTCTGTTTTCTCCTATATTGATAGATGTATTTGGAACTCTAAATCCAACACGGTTTGTGCTAGCTTCTTGAAACTTGACACAATAAAGTAGTTTCACGTTCTATCTCTACGTTTTGTTTCCTCTTGATGTAGCCCTAAGCAGTGACTGGCGAGAAACACTTTCATTGAAAGGGGTTGCCAGGCTTCCCAAATTTACGAATCTCCAGAAATCTCAGCAAATATTTTTTCACCCAAACAGGATGATACTTTCAGGTAATGATCAGTACATGAAGGCGACTTGGTTTCCCAAATTTCGTACTTCTATGTTGAGGCGTTCGTTTCCAGTAACAGTTTGAATTTTTAGGTTTCACTCTGTTTTCTCCTATATTGATAGATGTATTTGGAACTATAAATCCAACACGGTTTGTGCTAGATTCTTGAAACTTGACACAATAAAGTAGTTTCACGTTCTATCTCTATATTTTTTTTCCTCTTGATGTAGCCCTAAGCAGTGACAGGCGAGAAACACTTCCATGGAAAGGGGTTGCCAGGCTTCCCAAAATTACGAATCTCCAGAAATATCAGCAAATATTTTTTCACCCAAACAGGATGATACTTTCAGGTAATGATAAGTACACGAAGGCGACTTGGTTTCCCAAATTTCGTTCTTCTATGTTGAGGCGTTCGTTTCCAGTAACAGTTTGAATTTTTAGGTTTCACTTTGTTTTCTCCTATATTGATAGATGTATTTGGAACTCAAAATCCAACACGGTTTGTGCTAGCTTCTTGACACTTGACACAATAAAGTAGTTTCACGTTCTATCTCTATGTTTTGTTTTTTCTTGATGTAGCCCTAAGCAGTTACTGGCGAGAAACACTTTCATGGAAAGGGGTTGCCAGGCTTCCCAAAATTACGAATCTCCAGAAATCTCAGCAAATATTTTTTAACCCAAACAGGATGATAATTTCAGGTAATGATCAGTACACTAAGGTGACTTGGTTCCCCAAATTTCGTTCTTCTATGTTGAAGCGTTCGTTTCCAGTAACAGTTTGAATGTTTAGGTTACACTCTGTTTTCTCCTATATTGATAGATGTATTTGGAACACTAAATCCAACACGTTTTGTGCTAGCTATTTGAAACTTGACACAATAAAGTAGTTTCACGTTCTATCTCTATGTTTTGATTCCTCTTGATGTAGCCCTAAGCAGTGACAGGCGAGAAACACTTCCATGGAAAGGGGTTGCCAGGCTTCCCAAAATTACGAATCTCCAGAAATCTCAGCAAATATTTTTTCACCCAAACTGGATGATACTTTCAGATAATGATCAGTACACTAAGGCGACTTGGTTCCCCAAATTTCGTTCTTCTATGTTGAAGCGTTCGTTTCCAGTAACAGTTTGAATTTTTAGGTTTCACTTTGTTTTCTCCTATATTGATAGATGTATTTGGAACTCTAAATCCAACACGGTTTGTGCTAGCTTCTTGAAACTTGACACAATAAAGTAGTTTCACGTTCTGTCTCTATGTTTTGTTTCCTCTTGATGTAGCCCTAAGCAGTGACTGGCGAGAAACACTTTCATGGAAAGGGGTTGCCAGGCTTCCCAAAATTACGAATCTCCAGAAATCTCAGCAAATATTTTTTCACCCAAACAGGATGATACTTTCAGGTAATCATCAGTACATGAAGGCGACTTGGTTCCCCAAATTTCGTTCTTCTATGTTGAAGCGTTCGTTTCCAGTAACAGTTTGAATTTTTAGGTTTCACTCTGTTTTCTCCTATATTGATAGATGTATTTGGAACTCTAAATCCAACACGGTTTGTGCTAGCTTCTTGAAACTTCACACAATAAAGTAGATTCAGGTTCTATCTCTATGTTTTGTTTCCTCTTGATGTAGCCCTAAGCAGTGACTGGCGAGAAACACTTTCATGGAAAGGGGTTGCCAGGCTTCCCAAAATTACGAATCTCCAGAAATCTCAGCAAATATTTTTTCACCCAAACAGGATGATACTTTCAGGTAATGATCAGTACACTAAGGTGACATGGTTCCCCAAATTTCGTTCTTCTATGTTGAAGCGTTCGTTTCCAGTAACAGTTTGAATTTTTAGGTTTCACTCTGTTTTCTCCTATATTGATAGATGTATTTGGAACTCTAAATCCAACACGGTTTGTGGTAGCTTCTTGAAACTTCACACAATAAAGTAGATTCAGGTTCTATCTCTATGTTTTGTTTCCTCTTGATGTAGCCCTAAGCAGTGACTGGCGAGAAACACTTTCATGGAAAGGGGTTGCCAGGCTTCCCACAATTACGAATCTCCAGAAATCTCAGCAAATATTTTTTCACCCAAACAGGATGATACTTTCAGGTAATGATCAGTACACTAAGGTGACTTGGTTCCCCAAATTTCGTTCTTCTATGTTGAAGCGTTCATTTCCAGTAACAGTTTGAATTTTTAGGTTTCACTCTGTTTTCTCCTATATTGATAGATGTATTTGGAACTCTAAATCCAACACGGTTTGTGCTAGGTTCTTGAAACTTGACACAATAAAGTAGTTTCACATTCTATCTCTATGTTTTGATTCCTCTTGATGTAGCCCTAAGCAGTGACTGGCGAGAAACACTTTCATGGAAAGGGGTTGCCAGGCTTCCCAAAACTACGAATCTCCAGAAATCTCAGCAAATATTTTTTCACCCAAACAGGATGATACATTCAGGTAATGATCAGTACACTAAGGTGAGTTGGTTCCCCAAATTTCGTTCTTCTATGTTGAGGCGTTCGTTTCCAGTAACAGTTTGAATTTTTAGGTTTCACTCTGTTTTCTCCTATATTGATAGATGTATTTGGAACTCTAAATCCAACACGGTTTGTGCTAGCTTCTTGAAACTTGACACAATAAAGTAGTTTCACGTTCTATCTCTATGTTTTGTTTCCTCTTGATGTAGCCCTAAGCAGTGACAGGCGAGAAACACTTTCATGGAAAGGGGTTGCCAGGCTTCCCAAAATTACGAATTTCCAGAAATCTCAGCAAATATTTTTTCAGCCAAACTGGATGATACTTTCAGGTAACGATCAGTACACGAAGGCGATTTGGTTCCCCAAATTTCGATCTTCTATGTGGAAGCGTTCGTTTCCACGAACTCTTTGAATTTTTAGGTTTCACTCTGTTTTCTCCTATATTGATAGATGTATTTGGAACTCTAAATCCAACACGGTTTGTGCTAGCTTCTTGAAACTTGACACAATAAAGTAGTTTCACGTTCTGTCTCTATGTTTTGTTTCCTCTTAATGTAGCCCTAAGTAGTGACAGGCGAGAAACACTTCCATGGAAAGGGGTTGCCAGGCTTCCCAAAATTACGAATCTCCAGAAATCTCAGCAAATATTTTTTCACCCAAACTGGATGATACTTTCAGATAATGATCAGTACACTAAGGCGACTTGGTTTCCCAAATTTCGTTCTTCTATGTTGAAGCGTTCGTTTCCAGTAACTGTTTGAATTTTTAGGTTTCACTCTGTTTTCTCCTATATTGATAGATGTATTTGGAACTCTAAATCCAACACGGTTTGTGCTAGCTTCTTGAAACTTGACACAATAAAGTAGTTTCACGTTCTGTCTCTATGTTTTGTTTCCTCTTGATGTAGCCCTAAGCAGTGACTGGCGAGAAACACTTTCATGGAAAGGGGTTGCCAGGCTTCCCAAAATTACGAATCTCCAGAAATCTCAGCAAATATTTTTTCACCCAAACAGGATGATACTTTCAGGTAATGATCAGTACACTAAGGTGACTTGGTTCCCCAAATTTCGTTCTTCTATGTTGAAGCGTTCGTTTCCAGTAACAGTTTGAATTTTTAGGTTTCACTCTGTTTTCTCCTATAATGATAGATGTATTTGGAACTCTAAATCCAACACGGTTTGTGCTAGCTTCTTGAAACTTCACACAATAAAGTAGATTCAGGTTCTATCTCTATGTTTTGTTTCCTCTTGATGTAGCCCTAAGCAGTGACTGGCGAGAAACACTTTCATGGAAAGGGGTTGCCAGGCTTCCCAAAATTACGAATCTCCAGAAATCTCAGCAAATATTTTTTCACCCAAACAGGATGATACTTTCAGGTAATGATCAGTACACTAAGGTGACTTGGTTCCCCAAATTTCGTTCTTCTATGTTGAAGCGTTCATTTCCAGTAACTGTTTGAATTTTTAGGTTTCACTCTGTTTTCTCCTATATTGATAGATGTATTTGGAACTCTAAATCCAACACGGTTTGTGCTAGCTTCTTGAAACTTGACACAATAAAGTAGTTTCACGTTCTATCTCTATGTTTTGATTCCTCTTGATGTTGCCCTAAGCAGTGACTGGCGAGAAACACTTTCATGGAAAGGGGTTGCCAGGCTTCCCAAAATTACGAATCTCCGGAAATCTCAGCAAATATTTTTTCACCCAAACAGGATGATACTTTCAGGTAATGAACGGTACACGAAGGCGAATTGGTTTCCCAAATTTCGTTCATCTATGTTGAGGCGTTCCTTTCCAGTAACAGTTTGAATTTTTAGGTTTCACTCTGTTTTCTCCTATATTGATAGATGTATTTGGAACTCTAAATCCAACACGGTTTGTGCTAGCTTTTTGAAAGTTGACACAATAAAGTAGTTTCACGTTCTATCTCTATGTTTTGATTCCTCTTGATGTAGCCCTAAGCAGTGACAGGCGAGAAACACTTCCATGGAAAGGGGTTGCCAGGCGTCCCAAAATTACGAATCTCCAGAAATCTCAGCAAATATTTTTTCACCCAAACAGGATGATACTTTCAGGTAATGATCAGTACACGAAGGTGACTTGGTTCCCCAAATTTCGTTCTTCTATGTTGAAGCGTTCGTTTCCAGTAACAGTTTGAATGTTTAGGTTTCACTCTGTTTTCTCCTATATTGATAGATGTATTTGGAACACTAAATCCAACACGGTTTGTGCTAGCTTCTTGAAACTTGACACAATAAAGTAGTTTCACGTTCTATCTCTATGTTTTGATTCCTCTTGATGTAGCCCTAAGCAGTGACAGGCGAGAAACACTTCCATGGAAAGGGGTTGCCAGGCTTCCCAAAATTACGAATCTCCAGAAATCTCAGCAAATATTTTTTCACCCAAACTGGATGATACTTTCAGATAATGATCAGTACACGAAGGCGACTTGGTTCCCCAAATTTCGTTCTTCTATGTTGAAGCGTTCGTTTCCAGTAACTGTTTGAATTTTTAGGTTTCACTCTGTTTTCTCCTATATTGATAGATGTATTTGGAACTCTAAATCCAACACGGTTTGTGCTAGCTTCTTGAAACTTGACACAATAAAGTAGTTTCACGTTCTGTCTCTATGTTTTGTTTCCTCTTGATGTAGCCCTAAGCAGTGACTGGCGAGAAACACTTTCATGGAAAGGGGTTGCCAGGCTTCCCAAAATTACGAATCTCCAGAAATCTCAGCAAATATTTTTTCACCCAAACAGGATGATACTTTCAGGTAATGATCAGTACACTAAGGTGACTTGGTTCCCCAAATTTCGTTCTTCTATATTGAAGCGTTCGTTTCAAGTAACAGTTTGAATTTTTAGGTTTCACTCTGTTTTCTCCTATATTGATAGATGTATTTGGAACTCTAAATCCAACACGGTTTGTGCTAGCTTCTTGAAACTTCACACAATAAAGTAGATTCAGGTTCTATCTCTATGTTTTGTTTCCTCTTGATGTAGCCCTAAGCAGTGACTGGCGAGAAACACTTTCATGGAAAGGGGTTGCCAGGCTTCCCAAAATTACGAATCTCCAGAAATCTCAGCAAATATTTTTTCAGCCAAACTGGATGATACTTTCAGGTAACGATCAGTACACGAAGGCGACTTGGTTCCCCAAATTTCGTTCTTCTATGTTGAAGCATTCGTTTCCAGTAACAGTTTGAATTTTTAGGTTTCACTCTGTTTTCTCCTATATTGATAGATGTATTTGGAACTCTAAATCCAACACGGTTTGTGCTAGCTTCTTGAAACTTGACACAATAAAGTAGTTTCACGTTCTATCTCTGTTTTGTTTCCTCTTGATGTAGCCCTAAGCAGTGACTGGCGAGAATCACTTTCATGGAAAGGGGTTGCCAGGCTTCCCAAAATTACGAATCTCCAGAAATCTCAGCAAATATTTTTTCACCCAAACAGGATGATACTTTCAGGTAATGATCAGTACACGAAGGCGACTTGGTTCCCCAAATTTCGTTCTTCTATGTTGAGGCGTTCGTTTCCAGTAACAGTCTGAATTTTTAGGTTTCACTCTGTTTTCTCCTATATTGATAGATGTATTTGGAACTCTAAATCCAACACGGTTTGTGCTAGCTTCTTGAAACTTGACACAATAAAGTAGTTTCATGTTCTATCTCTACGTTTTGTTTCCTCTTGATGTACCCCTAAGCAGTGACTGGCGAGAAACACTTTCATGGAAAAGGGTTTTCAGGTTTCCCAAAATTACGAATCTCCAGAAATCTCGGCAAATTTTTTTCCACCCAACAGGATGATACTTTCAGGTAATGATCAGTACATGAAGGCGACTTGGTTCCCCAAATTTTGTTCTTCTATGTTGAAGCGTTCGTTTCCAGTAACAGTTTGAAATTTAGGTTTCACTCTGTTTTCTCCTATATTGATAGATGTATTTGGAACTCTAAATCCAACACAGTTTGTGCTAGCTTCTTGAAACTTGACACAATAAAGAAGTTTCACATTCTATCTCTATGTTTTGTTTCCTCTTGATGTAGCCCTAAGCAGTGACAGGCGAGAAACACTTTTATGGAAAGGGGTTGCCAGGCTTCCCAAAATTACGAATCTCCAGAAATCTCAGGAAATATTTTTTCACCCAAACAGGATGATACTTTCAGGTAATGATCAGTACATGAAGGCGACTTGGTTCCCCAAATTTCGTTCTTCTATGTTGAAGCGTTCGTTTCCAGTAACAGTTTGAATTTTTAGGTTTCACTCTGTTTTCTCCTATATTGATAGATGTATTTGGAACTCTAAATCCAACACGGTGTGTGCTAGCTTCTTGAAACTTGACACAATAAATCAGTTTCACGTTCTATCTCTATGTTTTTATTCCTCTTGATGTAGCCCTAAGAAGTGACTGGCGAGAAACACTTTCATGGAAAGGGGTTGCCAGGCTTCCAAAATTACGAATCTCCTGAAATCTCAGCAAATATTTTTTCACCCAAATTGGATGATACTTTCAGGTAATGATCAGCACACGAAGGCGACTTGGTTCCCCAAATTTCGTTCTTCTATGTTGAACCGTTCGTTTCCAGTAACAGTTTGAATTTTTAGGTTTCACTCTGTTTTCTCCTATTTTGATAGATGTATTTGGAACTCTAAATCCAACACGGTTTGTGCTAGCTTCTTGAAACTTGACACAATAAAGTAATTTCACGTTCTATCTCTACGTTTTGTTTCCTCTTGATGTAGCCCTAAGCAGTGACTGGCGAGAAACACTTCCATGGAAAGGGGTTGCCAAGCTTCCCAAAATTACGAATCTCCAGAAATCTCAGCAAATATTTTTTCACCCAAACACGATGATACTTTCAGGTAATGATCAGTACACTAAGGCGACTTGGTTCCCCAAATTTCATTCTTCTATGTTGAAGCGTTCGTTTCCAGTAACAGTTTGAATTTTTAGGTTTCACTCTGTTTTCTCCTATATTGATAGATGTATTTGGAACTCTAAATCCAACACGGTTTGTGCTACCTTCTTGAAACTTGACACAATAAGGTAGATTCACGTTCTGTCTCTATGTTTTGTTTCCTCTTGATGTAGCCCTAAGAGGTGACTGGCGAGAAACACTTTCATGGAAAGGGGTTGCCAGGCTTCCCAAAATTACGAATCTCCAGAAATCTCAGCAAATATTTTTTCACCCAAACAGGATGATACTTTCAGGTAATGATCAGTACACGAAGGCGACTTGGTTCCCCATATTTCGTTCTTCTATGTTGAGGCGTTCGTTTCCAGTAACACTTTGATATTTTAGGTTTCACTCTGTTTTCCCCTATATTGATAGATGTATTTGGAACTCTAAATCCAACACGGTTTGTGCTAGCTTCTTGAAACTTGGCACAATAAAGTAGTTTCACGTTCTGTCTCTATGTTTTGTTTCCTCTTAATGTAGCCCTAAGCAGTGACAGGCGAGAAACACTTTCATGGAAAGGGGTTGCCAGGCTTCCCAAAATTACGAATCTCCAGAAATCTCAGCAAATATTTTTTCACCCAAACAGGATGATACTTTCAGGTAATGATCAGTACACTAAGGTGACTTGGTTACCCAAATTTCGTTCTTCTATGTTGAGGCGTTCGTTTCCAGGAACAGTTTGAATTTTTAGGTTTCACTCTGTTTTCTCCTATATTGATAGATGTATCTGGAACTCTAAATCCAACACGGTTTGTGCTAGCTTTTTGAAACTTGACACAATAAAGTAGTTTCACGTTCTCTCTCTATGTTATGTTTCCTCTTGATGTAGCCCTAAGCAGTGACAGGCGAGAAACACTTTCATGGAAAGGGGTTGCCAGGCTTCCCAAAATTACGAATCTCCAGAAATCTCAGCAAATATTTTTTCAGCCAAACTGGATGATACTTTCAGGTAACGATCAGTACACGAAGGCGACTTGGTTCCCCAAATTTCGTTCTTCTATGTTGAAGCATTCGTTTCCAGTAACAGTTTGAATTTTTAGGTTTCACTCTGTTTTCTCCTATATTGATAGATGTATTTGGAACTCTAAATCCAACACGGTTTGTGCTAGCTTCTTGAAACTTGACACAATAAAGTAGTTTCACGTTCTATCTCTGTTTTGTTTCCTCTTGATGTAGCCCTAAGCAGTGACTGGCGAGAATCACTTTCATGGAAAGGGGTTGCCAGGCTTCCCAAAATTACGAATCTCCAGAAATCTCAGCAAATATTTTTTCACCCAAACAGGATGATACTTTCAGGTAATGATCAGTACACGAAGGCGACTTGGTTCCCCAAATTTCGTTCTTCTATGTTGAGGCGTTCGTTTCCAGTAACAGTTTGAATTTTTAGGTTTCACTCTGTTTTCTCCTATATTGATAGATGTATTTGGAACTCTAAATCCAACAAGGTTTGTGCTAGCTTCTTGAAACTTGACACAATAAAGTAGTTTCATGTTCTATCTCTACGTTTTGTTTCCTCTTGATGTACCCCTAAGCAGTGACTGGCGAGAAACACTTTCATGGAAAAGGGTTTCCAGGTTTCCCAAAATTACGAATCTCAAGAAATCTCGGCAAATTTTTTTTCACCCAACAGGATGATACTTTCAGGTAATGATCAGTACATGAAGGCGACTTGGTTCCCCAAATTTTGTTCTTCTATGTTGAAGCGTTCGTTTCCAGTAACAGTTTGAAATTTAGGTTTCACTCTGTTTTCTCCTATATTGATAGATGTATTTGGAACTCTAAATCCAACAGAGTTTGTGCTAGCTTCTTGAAACTTGACACAATAAAGAAGTTTCACGTTCTATCTCTATGTTTTGTTTCCTCTTGATGTAGCCCTAAGCAGTGACAGGCGAGAAACACTTTTATGGAAAGGGGTTGCCAGGCTTCCCAAAATTACGAATCTCCAGAAATCTCAGCAAATATTTTTTCACCCAAACAGGATGATACTTTCAGGTAATGATCAGTACACGAAGGCGACTTGGTTCCCCAAATTTCGATCTTCTATGTTGAAGCGTTCGTTTCCAGTAACAGTTTGAATTTTTAGGCTTCACTCTGTTTTCTCCTATATTGATAGATGTATTTGGAACTCTAAATCCAACACGGTGTGTGCTAGCTTCTTGAAACTTGACACAATAAATCAGTTTCACGTTCTATCTCTATGTTTTTATTCCTCTTGATGTAGCCCTAAGAAGTGACTGGCGAGAAACACTTTCATGGAAAGGGGTTGCCAGGCTTCCCAAAATTACGAATCTCCAGAAATCTCAGCAAATATTTTTTCACCCAAACAGGATGATACTTTCAGGTAATGATCAGTACACTAAGGTGACATGGTTCCCCAAATTTCGTTCTTCTATGTTGAAGCGTTCGTTTCCAGTAACAGTTTGAATTTTTAGGTTTCACTCTGTTTTCTCCTATATTGATAGATGTATTTGGAACTCTAAATCCAACACGGTTTGTGGTAGCTTCTTGAAACTTCACACAATAAAGTAGATTCAGGTTCTATCTCTATGTTTTGTTTCCTCTTGATGTAGCCCTAAGCAGTGACTGGCGAGAAACACTTTCATGGAAAGGGGTTGCCAGGCTTCCCACAATTACGAATCTCCAGAAATCTCAGCAAATATTTTTTCACCCAAACAGGATGATACTTTCAGGTAATGATCAGTACACTAAGGTGACTTGGTTCCCCAAATTTCGTTCTTCTATGTTGAAGCGTTCATTTCCAGTAACAGTTTGAATTTTTAGGTTTCACTCTGTTTTCTCCTATATTGATAGATGTATTTGGAACTCTAAATCCAACACGGTTTGTGCTAGGTTCTTGAAACTTGACACAATAAAGTAGTTTCACATTCTATCTCTATGTTTTGATTCCTCTTGATGTAGCCCTAAGCAGTGACTGGCGAGAAACACTTTCATGGAAAGGGGTTGCCAGGCTTCCCAAAATTACGAATCTCCAGAAATATCAGCAAATATTTTTTCACCCAAACTGGATGATACTTCCAGGTAATGATCAGTACGCGAAGGCGACTTGGTTCCCCAAATTTCGTTCTTCTATGTTGAAGCGTTCGTTTCCAGTAACTGTTTGAATTTTTAGGTTTCACTCTGTTTTCTCCTATATTGATAGATGTATTTGGAACTCTAAATCTAACACGGTTTGTGCTAGCTTCTTGAAACTTGACACAATAAAGTAGTTTCACGTTCTATCTCTATGTTTTGTTTCCTCTTGATGTAGCCCTAAGCAGTGACAGGCGAGAAACACTTTCATGGAAAGGGGTTGCCAGGCTTCCCAAAATTACGAATTTCCAGAAATCTCAGCAAATATTTTTTCAGCCAAACTGGATGATACTTTCAGGTAACGATCAGTACACGAAGGCGATTTGGTTCCCCAAATTTCGATCTTCTATGTGGAAGCGTTCGTTTCCACGAACTCTTTGAATTTTTAGGTTTCACTCTGTTTTCTCCTATATTGATAGATGTATTTGGAACTCTAAATCCAACACGGTTTGTGCTAGCTTCTTGAAACTTGACACAATAAAGTAGTTTCACATTCTGTCTCTATGTTTTGTTTCCTCTTAATGTAGCCCTAAGTAGTGACAGGCGAGAAACACTTTCATGGAAAGGGGTTGCCAGGCTTCCCAAAACTACGAATCTCCAGAAATCTCAGCAAATATTTTTTCACCCAAACAGGATGATACATTCAGGTAATGATCAGTACACTAAGGTGAGTTGGTTCCCCAAATTTCGTTCTTCTATGTTGAGGCGTTCGTTTCCAGTAACAGTTTGAATTTTTAGGTTTCACTCTGTTTTCTCCTATATTGATAGATGTATTTGGAACTCTAAATCCAACACGGTTTGTGCTAGCTTCCTGAAACTTGACACAATAAAGTAGTTTCACGTTCTATCTCTATGTTTTGTTTCCTCTTGATGTAGCCCTAAGCTGTGACTGGCGAGAAACACTTTCATGGAAAGGGGATGCCAGGCTTCCCAAAATTAAGAATCTCCAGAAATCTCAGCAAATATTTTTTCACCCAAACAGGACGATACTATCAGGTAATAATCAGTACACGAAGGCGACTGGGTTCCCCAAATTTTGTTCTTCTATGTTGAAGCGTTCGTTTCCAGTAACAGTTTGAATTTTTAGGTTTCACTCTGTTTTCTCCTATATTGATAGATGTATTTGGAACACTAAATCCAACACGGTTTGTGCTAGCTTCTTGAAACTTGACACAATAAAGTAGTTTCACGTTCTATCTCTATGTTTTGATTCCTCTTGATGTAGCCCTAAGCAGTGACAGGCGAGAATCACTTCCATGGAAAGGGGTTGCCAGGCTTCCCAAAATTACGAATCTCCAGAAATCTCAGCAAATATTTTTTCACCCAAACTGGATGATACTTTCAGATAATGATCAGTACACTAAGGCAACTTGGTTCCCCAAATTTCGTTCTTCTATGTTGAAGCGTTCATTTCCAGTAACTGTTTGAATTTTTAGGTTTCACTCTGTTTTCTCCTATATTGATAGATGTATTTGGAACTCTAAATCCAACACGGTTTGTGCTAGCTTCTTGAAACTTGACACAATAAAGTAGTTTCACGTTCTATCTCTATGTTTTGTTTCCTCTTGATGTAGCCCTAAGCAGTGACAGTCGAGAAACACTTCCATGGAAAGGAGTTGCCAGGGTTCACAAAATTACGAATCTCCAGAAATCTCAGCAAATATTTTTTTAACCCAAACTGGATGATACTTTCAGATAATGATCAGTACACGAAGGCGACTTGGTTCCCCAAATTTCGTTCTTCTATGTTGAAGCGTTCGTTTCCAGTAACAGTTTGAAGTTTTAGGTTTCACTCTGTTTTCTCCTATATTGATAGATGTATTTGGAACTCTAAATCCAACACGGTTTGTGCTAGCTTCTTGAAACTTGACACAATAAAGTAGTTTCACGTTCTGTCTCTATGTTTTGTTTCCTCTTGATGTAGCCCTAAGCAGTGACTGGCGAAAAACACTTTCATGGAAAGGGGTTGCCAGGCTTCCCAAAATTACGAATCTCCAGAAATCTCAGCAAATATTTTTTCACCCAAACAGGATGATACTTTCAGGTAATGATCAGTACACTAAGGTGACTTGGTTCCCCAAATTTCGTTCTTCTATGTTGAAGCGTTCGTTTCCAGTAACAGTTTGAATTTTTAGGTTTCACTCTGTTTTCTCCTATATTGATAGATGTATTTGGAACTCTAAATCCAACACGGTTTGTGCTAGCTTCTTGAAACTTGACACAATAAAGTAGTTTCACGTTCTATCTCTATGTTTTGTTTCCTCTTGAAGTAGCCCTAAGCAGTGACAGGCGAGAAACACTTTCATGGAAAGGGGTTGCCAGGCTTCCCAAAATTACGAATTTCCAGAAATCTCAGCAAATATTTTTTCAGCCAAACTGGATGATACTTTCAGGTAACGATCAGTACACGACGGCGATTTGGTTCCCCAAATTTCGATCTTCTATGTGGAAGCATTCGTATCCACGAACTCTTTGAATTTTTAGGTTTCACTCTGTTTTCTCCTATATTGATAGATGTATTTGGAACTCTAAATCCAACACGGTTTGTGCTAGCTTCTTGAAACTTGACACAATAAAGTAGTTTCACGTTCTGTCTCTATGTTTTGTTTCCTCTTAATGTAGCCCTAAGTAGTGACAGGCGAGAAACACTTCCATGGAAAGGGGTTGCCAGGCTTCCCAAAATTACGAATCTCCAGAAATCTCAGCAAATATTTTTTCACCCAAACTGGATGATACTTTCAGATAATGATCAGTACACTAAGGCGACTTGGTTTCCCAAATTTCGTTCTTCTATGTTGAAGCGTTCGTTTCCAGTAACTGTTTGAATTTTTAGGTTTCACTCTGTTTTCTCCTATATTGATAGATGTATTTGGAACTCTAAATCCAACACGGTTTGTGCTAGCTTCTTGAAACTTGACACAATAAAGTAGTTTCACGTTCTGTCTCTATGTTTTATTTCCTCTTGATGTAGCCCTAAGCAGTGACTGGCGAGAAACACTTTCATGGAAAGGGGTTGCCAGGCTTCCCAAAATTACGAATCTCCAGAAATCTCAGCAAATATTTTTTCACCCAAACAGGATGATACTTTCAGGTAATGATCAGTACACTAAGGTGACTTGGTTCCCCAAATTTCGTTCTTCTATGTTGCAGCGTTCGTTTCCAGTAACAGTTTGAATTTTTAGGTTTCACTCTGTTTTCTCCTATATTGATAGATGTATTTGGAACTCTAAATCCAACACGGTTTGTGCTAGCTTCTTGAAACTTCACACAATAAAGTAGATTCAGGTTCTATCTCTATGTTTTATTTCCTCTTGATGTAGCCCTAAGCAGTGACTGGCGAGAAACACTTTCATGGAAAGGGGTTGCCAGGCTTCCCAAAATTACGAATCTCCAGAAATCTCAGCAAATATTTTTTCACCCAAACAGGATGATACTTTCAGGTAATGATCAGTACACTAAGGTGACTTGGTTCCCCAAATTTCGTTCTTCTATGTTGAAGCGTTCATTTCCAGTAACTGTTTGAATTTTTAGGTTTCACTCTGTTTTCTCCTATATTGATAGATGTATTTGGAACTCTAAATCCAACACGGTTTGTGCTAGCTTCTTGAAACTTGACACAATAAAGTAGTTTCACGTTCTATCTCTATGTTTTGATTCCTCTTGATGTTGCCCTAAGCAGTGACTGGCGAGAAACACTTTCATGGAAAGGGGTTGCCAGGCTTCCCAAAATTACGAATCTCCGGAAATCTCAGCAAATATTTTTTCACCCAAACAGGATGATACTTTCAGGTAATGAACGGTACACGAAGGCGAATTGGTTTCCCAAATTTCGTTCATCTATGTTGAGGCGTTCCTTTCCAGTAACAGTTTGAATTTTTAGGTTTCACTCTGTTTTCTCCTATATTGATAGATGTATTTGGAACTCTAAATCCAACACGGTTTGTGCTAGCTTTTTGAAAGTTGACACAATAAAGTAGTTTCACGTTCTATCTCTATGTTTTGATTCCTCTTGATGTAGCCCTAAGCAGTGACAGGCGAGAAACACTTCCATGGAAAGGGGTTGCCAGGCTTCCCAAAATTACGAATCTCCAGAAATCTCAGCAAATATTTTTTCACCCAAACAGGATGATACTTTCAGGTAATGATCAGTACACGAAGGTGACTTGGTTCCCCAAATTTCGTTCTTCTATGTTGAAGCGTTCGTTTCCAGTAACAGTTTGAATGTTTAGGTTTCACTCTGTTTTCTCCTATATTGATAGATGTATTTGGAACACTAAATCCAACACGGTTTGTGCTAGCTTCTTGAAACTTGACACAATAAAGTAGTTTCACGTTCTATCTCTATGTTTTGATTCCTCTTGATGTAGCCCTAAGCAGTGACAGGCGAGAAACACTTCCATGGAAAGGGGTTGCCAGGCTTCCCAAAATTACGAATCTCCAGAAATCTCAGCAAATATTTTTTCACCCAAACTGGATGATACTTTCAGATAATGATCAGTACACAAAGGCGACTTGGTTCCCCAAATTTCGTTCTTCTATGTTGAAGCGTTCGTTTCCAGTAACTGTTTGAATTTTTAGGTTTCACTCTGTTTTCTCCTATATTGATAGATGTATTTGGAACTCTAAATCCAACACGGTTTGTGCTAGCTTCTTGAAACTTGACACAATAAAGTAGTTTCACGTTCTGTCTCCATGTTTTGTTTCCTCTTGATGTAGCCCTAAGCAGTGACTGGCGAGAAACACTTTCATGGAAAGGGGTTGCCAGGCTTCCCAAAATTACGAATCTCCAGAAATCTCAGCAAATATTTTTTCACCCAAACAGGATGATACTTTCAGGTAATGATCAGTACACTAAGGTGACTTGGTTCCCCAAATTTCGTTCTTCTATATTGAAGCGTTCGTTTCAAGTAACTGTTTGAATTTTTAGGTTTCACTCTGTTTTCTCCTATATTGATAGATGTATTTGGAACTCTAAATCCAACACGGTTTGTGCTAGCTTCTTGAAACTTCACACAATAAAGTAGATTCAGGTTCTATCTCTATGTTTTGTTTCCTCTTGATGTAGCCCTAAGCAGTGACTGGCGAGAAACACTTTCATGGAAAGGGGTTGCCAGGCTTCCCAAAATTACGAATCTCCAGAAATCTCAGCAAATATTTTTTCAGCCAAACTGGATGATACTTTCAGGTAACGATCAGTACACGAAGGCGACTTGGTTCCCCAAATTTCGTTCTTCTATGTTGAAGCATTCGTTTCCAGTAACAGTTTGAATTTTTAGGTTTCACTCTGTTTTCTCCTATATTGATAGATGTATTTGGAACTCTAAATCCAACACGGTTTGTGCTAGCTTCTTGAAACTTGACACAATAAAGTAGTTTCACGTTCTATCTCTGTTTTGTTTCCTCTTGATGTAGCCCTAAGCAGTGACTGGCGAGAATCACTTTCATGGAAAGGGGTTGCCAGGCTTCCCAAAATTACGAATCTCCAGAAATCTCAGCAAATATTTTTTCACCCAAACAGGATGATACTTTCAGGTAATGATCAGTACACGAAGGCGACTTGGTTCCCCAAATTTCGTTCTTCTATGTTGAGGCATTCGTTTCCAGTAACAGTCTGAATTTTTAGGTTTCACTCTGTTTTCTCCTATATTGATAGATGTATTTGGAACTCTAAATCCAACACGGTTTGTGCTAGCTTCTTGAAACTTGACACAATAAAGTAGTTTCATGTTCTATCTCTACGTTTTGTTTCCTCTTGATGTACCCCTAAGCAGTGACTGGCGAGAAACACTTTCATGGAAAAGGGTTTTCAGGTTTCCCAAAATTACGAATCTCCAGAAATCTCGGCAAATTTTTTTTCACCCAACAGGATGATACTTTCAGGTAATGATCAGTACATGAAGGCGACTTGGTTCCCCAAATTTTGTTCTTCTATGTTGAAGCGTTCGTTTCCAGTAACAGTTTGAAATTTAGGTTTCACTCTGTTTTCTCCTATATTGATAGATGTATTTGGAACTCTAAATCCAACACAGTTTGTGCTAGCTTCTTGAAACTTGACACAATAAAGAAGTTTCACATTCTATCTCTATGTTTTGTTTCCTCTTGATGTAGCCCTAAGCAGTGACAGGCGAGAAACACTTTTATGGAAAGGGGTTGCCAGGCTTCCCAAAATTACGAATCTCCAGAAATCTCAGGAAATATTTTTTCACCCAAACAGGATGATACTTTCAGGTAATGATCAGTACATGAAGGCGACTTGGTTCCCCAAATTTCGTTCTTCTATGTTGAAGCGTTCGTTTCCAGTAACAGTTTGAATTTTTAGGTTTCACTCTGTTTTCTCCTATATTGATAGATGTATTTGGAACTCTAAATCCAACACGGTGTGTGCTAGCTTCTTGAAACTTGACACAATAAATCAGTTTCACGTTCTATCTCTATGTTTTTATTCCTCTTGATGTAGCCCTAAGAAGTGACTGGCGAGAAACACTTTCATGGAAAGGGGTTGCCAGGCTTCCAAAATTACGAATCTCCTGAAATCTCAGCAAATATTTTTTCACCCAAATTGGATGATACTTTCAGGTAATGATCAGCACACGAAGGCGACTTGGTTCCCCAAATTTCGTTCTTCTATGTTGAACCGTTCGTTTCCAGTAACAGTTTGAATTTTTAGGTTTCACTCTGTTTTCTCCTATTTTGATAGATGTATTTGGAACTCTAAATCCAACACGGTTTGTGCTAGCTTCTTGAAACTTGACACAATAAAGTAATTTCACGTTCTATCTCTACGTTTTGTTTCCTCTTGATGTAGCCCTAAGCAGTGACTGGCGAGAAACACTTCCATGGAAAGGGGTTGCCAAGCTTCCCAAAATTACGAATCTCCAAAAATCTCAGCAAATATTTTTTCACCCAAACACGATGATACTTTCAGGTAATGATCAGTACACTAAGGCGACTTGGTTCCCCAAATTTCATTCTTCTATGTTGAAGCGTTCGTTTCCAGTAACAGTTTGAATTTTTAGGTTTCACTCTGTTTTCTCCTATATTGATAGATGTATTTGGAACTCTAAATCCAACACGGTTTGTGCTAGCTTCTTGAAACTTGACACAATAAAGTAGTTTCACGTTCTATCTCTATGTTTTGTTTCCTCTTGATGTAGCCCTAAGAGGTGACTGGCGAGAAACACTTTCATCGAAAGGGGTTGCCAGGCTTCCCAAAATTACGAATCTCCAGAAATCTCAGCAAATATTTTTTCACCCAAACAGGATGATACTTTCAGGTAATGATCAGTACACGAAGGCGACTTGGTTCCCCATATTTCGTTCTTCTATGTTGAGGCGTTCGTTTCCAGTAACACTTTGATATTTTAGGTTTCACTCTGTTTTCCCCTATATTGATAGATGTATTTGGAACTCTAAATCCAACACGGTTTGTGCTAGCTTCTTGAAACTTGGCTCAATAAAGTAGTTTCACGTTCTGTCTCTATGTTTTGTTTCCTCTTAATGTAGCCCTAAGCAGTGACAGGCGAGAAACACTTTCATGGAAAGGGGTTGCCAGGCTTCCCAAAATTACGAATCTCCAGAAATCTCAGCAAATATTTTTTCACCCAAACAGGATGATACTTTCAGGTAATGATCAGTACACTAAGGTGACTTGGTTACCCAAATTTCGTTCTTCTATGTTGAGGCGTTCGTTTCCAGGAACAGTTTGAATTTTTAGGTTTCACTCTGTTTTCTCCTATATTGATAGATGTATCTGGAACTCTAAATCCAACACGGTTTGTGCTAGCTTTTTGAAACTTGACACAATAAAGTAGTTTCACGTTCTCTCTCTATGTTATGTTTCCTCTTGATGTAGCCCTAAGCAGTGACAGGCGAGAAACACTTTCATGGAAAGGGGTTGCCAGGCTTCCCAAAATTACGAATCTCCAGAAATCTCAGCAAATATTTTTTCAGCCAAACTGGATGATACTTTCAGGTAACGATCAGTACACGAAGGCGACTTGGTTCCCCAAATTTCGTTCTTCTATGTTGAAGCATTCGTTTCCAGTAACAGTTTGAATTTTTAGGTTTCACTCTGTTTTCTCCTATATTGATAGATGTATTTGGAACTCTAAATCCAACACGGTTTGTGCTAGCTTCTTGAAACTTGACACAATAAAGTAGTTTCACGTTCTATCTCTGTTTTGTTTCCTCTTGATGTAGCCCTAAGCAGTGACTGGCGAGAATCACTTTCATGGAAAGGGGTTGCCAGGCTTCCCAAAATTACGAATCTCCAGAAATCTCAGCAAATATTTTTTCACCCAAACAGGATGATACTTTCAGGTAATGATCAGTACATGAAGGTGACTTGGTTCCCCAAATTTCGTTCTTCTATGTTGAAGCGTTCGTTTCCAGTAACAGTTTGAATTTTTAGGTTTCACTCTGTTTTCTCCTATATTGATAGATGTATTTGGAACTCTAAATCCAACACGGTTTGTGCTAGCTTCTTGAAACTTGGCACAATAAAGTAGTTTCAGGTTCTGTCTCTATGTTTTGTTTCCTCTTAATGTAGCCCTAAGCAGTGACAGGCGAGAAACACTTTCATGGAAAGGGGTTGCCAGGCTTCCCAAAATTACGAATCTCCAGAAATCTCAGCAAATATTTTTTCAGCCAAACAGGATGATACTTTCAGGTAATGATCAGTACACTAAGGTGACTTGGTTACCCAAATTTCGTTCTTCTATGTTGAGGCGTTCGTTTCCAGTAACAGTTTGAATTTTTAGGTTTCACTCTGTTTTCTCCTATATTGATAGATGTATTTGGAACTCTAAATCCAACACGGTTTGTGCTAGCTTTTTGAAACTTGACACAATAAAGCAGTTTCACGTTCTATTTCTATGTTTTGTTTCCTCTTGATGTAGCCCTAAGAAGTGACAGGCGAGAAACACTTCCATGGAAAGGGGTTGCCAGGCTTCCCAAAATTATGAATCTCCAGAAATCTCAGCAAATATTTTTTCACCCAAACAGGATGATACTTTCAGGTAATGATCAGTACATGAAGGTGACTTGGTTCCCCAAATTTCGTTCTTCTATGTTGAAGCGTTCGTTTCCAGTAACAGTTTGAATTTTTAGGTTTCACTCTGTTTTCTCCTATATTGATAGATGTATTTGGAACTCTAAATCCAACACGGTTTGTGCTACCTTCTTGAAAATTGACACAATAAAGTAGTTTCACGATCTATCTCTATGTTTTGATTCCTCTTGATGTAGCCCTAAGCAGTGACTGGCGAGAAACACTTTCATGTAAAGGGGTTGCCAGGCTTCCCAAAATTATGAATCTCCAGAAATCTCAGCAAATATTTTTTTAATCCAAACTGGATGATACTTTCAGGTAATGATCAGTACATGAAGGTGACTTGGTTCCCCAAATATCTTTCTTCTATGTTGAAGCGTTCGTTTCCAGTAACAGTTTGAATTTTTAGGTTTCACTCTGTTTTCTCCTATATTGATAGATGTATTTGGAACTCTAAATCCAACACGGTTTGTGCTAGCTTCTTGAAACTTGACACAATAAAGTAGTTTCACGTTCTATCTCTATGTTTGGATTCCTCTTGATGTAGCCCTAAGCAGTGACAGGCGAGAAACACTTTCATGGAAAGCGGTTGCCAAGCTTCCCAAAATTACGAATCTCCAGAAATCTCAGCAAATATTTTTTCACCCAAACAGGATGATACTTTCAGGTAATGATCAGTACACTAAGGCGACTTGGTTCCCCAAATTTCGTTCTTCTATGTTGAAGCGTTCGTTTCCAGTAACAGTTTGAATTTTTAGGTTTCACTCTGTTTTCTCCTATATTGATAGATGTATTTGGAACTCTAAATCCAACATGGTTTGTGCTAGATTCTTGAAACTTGACACAATAAAGTAGTTTCACGTTCTATCTCTATGTTATGTTTCCTCTTGATGTAGCCCTAAGCAGTGACAGGCGAGAAACACTTTCATGGAAAAGGGTTGCCAGGCTTCCCAAAATTACGAATCTCCAGAAATCTCAGCAAATATTTTTTGAGCCAAACTGGATGATACTTTCAGGTAACGATCAGTACACGAAGGCGACTTGGTTCCCCAAATTTCGTTCTTCTATGTTGAAGCATTCGTTTCCAGTAACAGTTTGAATTTTTAGGTTTCACTCTGTTTTCTCCTATATTGATAGATGTATTTGGAACTCTAAATCCAACACGGTTTGTGCTAGCTTCTTGAAACTTGACACAATAAAGTAGTTTCACGTTCTATCTCTGTTTTGTTTCCTCTTGATGTAGCCCTAAGCAGTCACTGGCGAGAATCACTTTCATGGAAAGGGGTTGCCAGGCTTCCCAAAATTACGAATCTCCAGAAATCTCAGCAAATATTTTTTCACCCAAACTGGATGATACTTTCAGGTAATGATCAGTACACGAAGGCGACTTGGTTCTCCAAATATCGTTCTTGTATGTTGAAGCGTTCGTTTCCAGTAACAGTTTGAATTTTTAGGTTTCACTCTGTTTTCTCCTATATTGATAGATGTATTTGGAACTCTAAATCCAACACGGTTTGTGCTAGCTTCTTGAAACTTGACACAATAAAGTAGTTTCACGTTCTATCTCTATGTTTTGTTTCCTCTTGATGTAGCCCTAAGCAGTGACAGGCGAGAAACAATTTCATGGAAAGGGGTTGCCTGGCTTCCCAAAATTACGAATCTCCAGAAATCTCAGCAAATATTTTTTCAGCCAAACTGGATGATACTTTCAGGTAATGATCAGTACACGAAGGCGACTTGGTTCCCCAAATTTCGTTCTTCTATGTTGAAGCGTTCGTTTCCAGTAACAGTTTGAATTTTTAGGTTTCACTCTGTTTTCTCCTATATTGATAGATGTATTTGGAACTCTAAATCCAACACGGTTTGGGCTAGCTTTTTGAAACTTCACACAATAAAGTAGTTTCACGTTCTGTCTCTATGTTTTGTTTCCTCTTAATGTAGCCCTAAGCAGTGACAGGCGAGAAACACTTTCATGGAAAGGGGTTGCCAGGCTTCCCAAAATTACGAATCTCCAGAAATCTCAGCAAATATTTTTTCACCCAAACAGGATGATACTTTCAGGTATTGATCAGTACACGAAGGCGACTTGGTTTCCCAAATTTCGTTCTTCTATGTTGAGGCGTTCGTTTCCAGTAACAGTTTGAATTTTTAGGTTTCACTCTGTTTTCTCCTATATTGATAGATGTATTTGGAACTCTAAATCCAACACGGTTTGTGCTAGCTTCTTGAAACTTGACACAATAAAGTAGTTTCATGTTCTATCTCTACGTTTTGTTTCCTCTTGATGTACCCCTAAGCAGTGACTGGCGAGAAACACTTTCATGGAAAAGGGTTGCCAGGTTTCCCAAAATTACGAATCTCCAGAAATCTCAGCAAATATTTTTTCACCCAAACAGGATGATACTTTCAGGTAATGATCAGTACGTGAAGGTGACTTGGTTCCCCAAATTTCGTTCTTCTATGTTGAAGCGTGCGTTTCCAGTAACAGTTTGAATTTTTAGGTTTCACTCTGTTTTCTCCTATATTGATAGATGTATTTGGAACTCTAAATCCAACACGGTTTGTGCTACCTTCTTGAAAATTGACACAATAAAGTAGTTTCACGATCTATCTCTATGTTTTGATTCCTCTTGATGTAGCCCTAAGCAGTGACTGGCGAGAAACACTTTCATGGAAACGGGTTGCCAGGCTTCCCAAAATTACGAATCTCCAGAAATCTCAGCAAATATTTTTTCACCCAAACTGGATGATACTTTCAGGTAATGATCAGTACACGAAGGCGACTTGGTTCCCCAAATTTTTTTCTTCTATGTTGAAGCGTTGTTTTCCAGTAACATTTTGAATTTTTAGGTTTCACTCTGTTTTCTCCTATATTGATAGATGTATTTGGAACTCTAAATCAAACACGGTTTGTGCTAGCTTCTTGAAACTTGACACAATAAAGTAGTTTCACGTTCTATCTCTATGTTTTGTTTCCTCTTGATGTAGCCCTAAGCAGTGACTGGCGAGAAACACTTTCATGGAAAGGGGTTGCCAGGCTTCCCAAAATTACGAATGTCCAGAAATCTCAGCAAATATTATTTCAGCCAAACTGGATGATACTTTCAGGTAATGATCAGTACACGAAGGCGACTTCGTTCCCCAAATATCGTTCTTCTATGTTGAAGCGTTCTTTTCCAGTAACAGTTTGAATTTTTAGGTTTCACTCTGTTTTCTCCTATATTGATAGATGTATTTGGAACTCTAAATCCAACACGGTTTGTGCTAGCTTCTTGAAACTTGACACAATAAAGCAGTTTCACGTTCTATCTCTATGTTTGGATTCCTCTTGATGTAGCCCTAAGCAGTGACAGGCGAGAAACACTTTCATGGAAAGGGGTTGCCAGGCTTCCCAAAATTACGAATCTCCAGAAATCTCAGCAAATATTTTTTCACACAAACTGGATGATACATTCAGGTAATGATCAGTACACGAAGGCGACTTGGTTCCCCAAATTTCGTTCTTCTATGTTGAAGCGTTCGTTTCCAGTAACAGTTTGAATTTTTAGGTTTCACTCTGTTTTCTCCTATATTGATAGATGTATTTGGAACTCTAAATCCAACACGGTTTGTGCTAGCTTCTTGAAACTTGACACAATAAAGTAGTTTCAGGTTTTATCTCTACGTTTTGATTCCTCTTGATGTAGCCCTAAGCAGTGACTGGCGAGAAACACTTTCAAGGAAAGGGGATGCCAGGCTTCCAAAAATTACGAATCTCAAGAAATCTCAGCAAATATTTTTTCACCCAAACTGGATGATACTTTCAGGTAATGATCAGTACATGAAGGCGACTTGGTTCCCCAAATTTCGTTCTTCTATGTTGAAGCGTTCGTTTCCAGTAACAGTTTGAATTTTTAGGTTTCACTCTGTTTTCTCCTATATTGATAGATGTATTTGGAACTCTAAATCCAACACGGTTTATGCTAGCTTCTTGAAACTTGACACAATAAAATAGTTTCACGTTCTATCCCTATGTTTTGATTCCTCTTGATGTAGCCCTAAGCAGTGACTGACGAGAAACACTTTCATGGAAAGGGGTTGCCAGGCTTCCCAAAATTACGAATGTCCAGAAATCTCAGCAAATATTATTTCAGCCAAACTGGATGATACTTTCAGGTAATGATCAGTATACGAAGGCGACTTGGTTCCCCAAATATCGTTCTTCTATTTTGAAGCGTTCGTTTCCAGTAACAGTTTGAATTTTTAGGTTTCACTCTGTTTTCTCCTATATTGATAGATGTATTTGGAACTCTAAATCCAACACGGTTTGTGCTAGCTTCTTGAAACTTGACACAATAAAGTAGTTTCACGTTCTATCTCTATGTTTTGTTTCCTCTTGATGTAGCCCTAAGAAGTGACAGGCCAGAAACTCTTCCATTGAAAGGGGTTGCCAGGCTTCCCAAAATTACGAATCTCCAGAAATCTCAGCAAATATTTTTTCACCCAAACAGGATGATACTTTCAGGTAATGATCAGTACACGAAGGCGACTTGGCTCCCCAAATTTCGTTCTTCTATGTTGAAGCGTTCGTTTCCAGTAACAGTTTGAATTTTTAGGTTTCACTCTGTTTTCTCCTATATTGATAGATGTATTTGGAACTCTAAATCCAACACGGTTTGTGCTAGCTTCTTGAAACTTGACACAATAAAGTAGTTTCACGTTCTATCTCTATGTTTTGTTTCCTCTTGATGTAGCCCTAAGCAGTGACTGGCGAGAAACACTTTCATTGAAAGGGGTTGCCAGGCTTCCCAAAATTACGAATCTCCAGAAATCTCAGCAAATATTTTTTTCACCCAAACAGGATGATACTTTCAGGTAATGATCAGTACACGAAGGCGACTTGGTTTCCCAAATTTCGTTCTTCTATGTTGAGGCGTTCGTTTCCAGTAACAGTTGGAATTTTTAGGTTTCACTCTGTTTTCTCCTATATTGATAGATGTATTTGGAACTCTAAATCCAACACGGTTTGTGCTAGCTTCTTGAAACTTGACACAATAAAGTAGTTTCACATTCTATCTCTACGTTTTGTTTCCTCTTGATGTAGCCCTAAGCAGTGACTGGCGAGAAACACTTTCAAGGAAAGGGGCTGCCAGGCTACCCAAAATTACGAATCTCCAGAAATCTCAGCAAATATTTTTTCACCCAAACAGGATGATAATTTCAGGTAATGATCAGTACACTAAAGCGACTTGGTTCCCCAAATTTCGTTCTTCTATGTTGAAGCGTTCGTTTCCAGTAACAGTTTGAATTTTTAGGTTTCACTCTGTTTTCTCCTATATTGATAGATGTATTTGGAACTCTAAATCCAACACGGTTTGTGCTAGCTTCTTGAAACTTGACACAATGAAGTAGTTCACGTTCTATCTCTATGTTGTGTTCCCTCTTGATGTAGCCCTAAGCAGTGACAGGCGAGAAACACTTCCATGGAAAGGGGTTGCCAGGCTTCCCAAAATTACGAATCTCCAGAAATCTCAGCAAATATTTTTTCACCCAAACTGGATGATACTTTCAGGTAATGATCAGTACATGAAGGCGACTTTGTTCCCCAAATTTCGTTCTTCTATGTTGAAGCGTTCGTTTCCAGTAACAGTTTGAATTTTTAGGTTTCACTCTGTTTTCTCCTATATTGATAGATGTATTTGGAACTCTAAATCCAACACGGTTTGTGCTAGCTTCTTGAAACTTGACACAATAAAGGAGTTTCAAGTTCTATCTCTATGTTTGGATTCCTCTTGATGTAGCCCTAAGCAGTGACAGGCGAGAAACACTTTCATGGAAAAGGGTTGCCAGGCTTCCCAAAATTACGAATCTCCAGAAATCTCAGCAAATATTTTTTCACACAAACTGGATGATACTTTCAGGTAATGATCAGTACACGAAGGCGACTTGGTTTCCCAAATTTCGTTCTTCTATGTTGAGGCATTCGTTTCCAGTAACAGTTTGAATTTTTAGGTTTCACTCTGTTTTCTCCTATATTGATAGATGTATTTGGAACTCTAAATCCAACACGGTTTGTGCTAGCTTCTTGAAACTTGACACAATAAAGTAGTTTCACATTCTATCTCTACGTTTTGTTTCCTCTTGATGTAGCCCTAAGCAGTGACTGGCGAGAAACACTTTCAAGGAAAGGGGCTGCCAGGCTACCCAAAATTACGAATCTCCAGAAATCTCATCAAATATTTTTTCACCCAAACAGGATGATAATTTCAGGTAATGATCAGTACACTAAGGCGACTTGGTTCCCCAAATTTCGTTCTTCTATGTTGAAGCGTTCGTTTCCAGTAACAGTTTGAATTTTTAGGTTTCACTCTGTTTTCTCCTATATTGATAGATGTATTTGGAACTCTAAATCCAACACGGTTTGTGCTAGCTTCTTGAAACTTGACACAATGAAGTAGTTCACGTTCTATCTCTATGTTGTGTTTCCTCTTGATGTAGCCCTAAGCAGTGACAGGCGAGAAACACTTCCATGGAAAGGGGTTGCCAGGCTTCCCAAAATTACGAATCTCCAGAAATCTCAGCAAATATTTTTTCACCCAAACTGGATGATACTTTCAGGTAATGATCAGTACATGAAGGCGACTTTGTTCCCCAAATTTCGTTCTTCTATGTTGAAGCGTTCGTTTCCAGGAACAGTTTGAATTTTTAGGTTTCACTCTGTTTTCTCCTATATTGATAGATGTATTTGGAACTCTAAATCCAACACGGTTTGTGCTAGCTTCTTGAAACTTGACACAATAAAGTAGTTTCAAGTTCTATCTCTATGTTTGGATTCCTCTTGATGTAGCCCTAAGCAGTGACAGGCGAGAAACACTTTCATGGAAAAGGGTTGCCAGGCTTCCCAAAATTACGAATCTCCAGAAATCTCAGCAAATATTTTTTCACACAAACTGGATGATACTTTCAGGTAATGATCAGTACACGAAGGCGACTTGTTTCCCCAAATTTCGTTCTTCTATGTTGAAGCGTTCGTTTCCAGTAACAGTTTGAATTTTTAGGTTTCACTCTGTTTTCTCCTATATTGATAGATGTATTTGGAACTCTAAATCCAACACGGTTTGTGCTAGCTTCTTGAAACTTGACACAATAAAGTAGTTTCACGTTCTATCTCTATGTTTTGTTTCCTCTTGATGTAGCCCTAAGCAGTGACAGGCGAGAAACAATTTCATGGAAAGGTGTTGCCTGGCTTCCCAAAATTACGAATCTCCAGAAATCTCAGCAAATATTTTTTCAGCCAAACTGGATGATACTTTCAGGTAATGATCAGTACACGAAGGCGACTTGGTTCCCCAAATTTCGTTCTTCTATGTTGAAGCGTTCGTTTCCAGTAACAGTTTGAATTTTTAGGTTTCACTCTGTTTTCTCCTATATTGATAGATGTATTTGGAACTCTAAATCCAACACGGTTTGGGCTAGCTTTTTGAAACTTCACACAATAAAGTAGTTTCACGTTCTGTCTCTATGTTTTGTTTCCTCTTAATGTAGCCCTAAGCAGTGACAGGCGAGAAACACTTTCATGGAAAGGGGTTGCCAGGCTTCCCAAAATTACGAATCTCCAGAAATCTCAGCAAATATTTTTTCACCCAAACAGGATGATACTTTCAGGTATTGATCAGTACACGAAGGCGACTTGGTTTCCCAAATTTCGTTCTTCTATGTTGAGGCGTTCGTTTCCAGTAACAGTTTGAATTTTTAGGTTTCACTCTGTTTTCTCCTATATTGATAGATGTATTTGGAACTCTAAATCCAACACGGTTTGTGCTAGCTTCTTGAAACTTGACACAATAAAGTAGTTTCATGTTCTATCTCTACGTTTTGTTTCCTCTTGATGTACCCCTAAGCAGTGACTGGCAAGAAACACTTTCATGGAAAAGGGTTGCCAGGTTTCCCAAAATTACGAATCTCCAGAAATCTCAGCAAATATTTTTTCACCCAAACAGGATGATACTTTCAGGTAATGATCAGTACCTGAAGGTGACTTGGTTCCCCAAATTTCGTTCTTCTATGTTGAAGCGTGCGTTTCCAGTAACAGTTTGAATTTTTAGATTTCACTCTGTTTTCTCCTATATTGATAGATGTATTTGGAACTCTAAATCCAACACGGTTTGTGCTACCTTCTTGAAAATTGACACAATAAAGTAGTTTCACGATCTATCTCTATGTTTTGATTCCTCTTGATGTAGCCCTAAGCAGTGACTGGCGAGAAACACTTTCATGGAAACGGGTTGCCAGGCTTCCCAAAATTACGAATCTCCAGAAATCTCAGCAAATATTTTTTCACCCAAACTGGATGATACTTTCAGGTAATGATCAGTACACGAAGGCGACTTGGTTCCCCAAATTTTTTTCTTCTATGTTGAAGCGTTCTTTTCCAGTAACATTTTGAATTTTTAGGTTTCACTCTGTTTTCTCCTATATTGATAGATGTATTTGGAACTCTAAATCCAACACGGTTTGTGCTAGCTTCTTGAAACTTGACACAATAAAGTAGTTTCACGTTCTATCTCTATGTTTTGTTTCCTCTTGATGTAGCCCTAAGCAGTGACTGGCGAGAAACACTTTCATGGAAAGGGGTTGCCAGGCTTCCCAAAATTACGAATGTCCAGAAATCTCAGCAAATATTATTTCAGCCAAACTGGATGATACTTTCAGGTAATGATCAGTACACGAAGGCGACTTCGTTCCCCAAATATCGTTCTTCTATGTTGAAGCGTTCTTTTCCAGTAACAGTTTGAATTTTTAGGTTTCACTCTGTTTTCTCCTATATTGATAGATGTATTTGGAACTCTAAATCCAACACGGTTTGTGCTAGCTTCTTGAAACTTGACACAATAAAGCAGTTTCACGTTCTATCTCTATGTTTGGATTCCTCTTGATGTAGCCCTAAGCAGTGACAGGCGAGAAACACTTTCATGGAAAGGGGTTGCCAGGCTTTTCAAAATTACGAATCTCCAGAAATCTCAGCAAATATTTTTTCACACAAACTGGATGATACATTCAGGTAATGATCAGTACACGAAGGCGACTTGGTTCCCCAAATTTCGTTCTTCTATGTTGAAGCGTTCGTTTCCAGTAACAGTTTGAATTTTTAGGTTTCACTCTGTTTTCTCCTATATTGATAGATGTATTTGGAACTCTAAATCCAACACGGTTTGTGCTAGCTTCTTGAAACTTGACACAATAAAGTAGTTTCACGTTTTATCTCTACGTTTTGATTCCTCTTGATGTAGCCCTAAGCAGTGACTGGCGAGAAACACTTTCAAGGAAAGGGGATGCCAGGCTTCCAAAAATTACGAATCTCCAGAAATCTCAGCAAATATTTTTTCACCCAAACTGGATGATACTTTCAGGTAATGATCAGTACATGAAGGCGACTTGGTTCCCCAAATTTCGTTCTTCTATGTTGAAGCGTTCGTTTCCAGTAACAGTTTGAATTTTTAGGTTTCACTCTGTTTTCTCCTATATTGATAGATGTATTTGGAACTCTAAATCCAACACGGTTTATGCTAGCTTCTTGAAACTTGACACAATAAAATAGTTTCACGTTCTATCCCTATGTTTTGATTCCTCTTGATGTAGCCCTAAGCAGTGACTGGCGAGAAACACTTTCAAGGAAAGGGGATGCCAGGCTTCCAAAAATTACGAATCTCCAGAAATCTCAGCAAATATTTTTTCACCCAAACTGGATGATACTTTCAGGTAATGATCAGTACATGAAGGCGACTTGGTTCCCCAAATTTCGTTCTTCTATGTTGAAGCGTTCGTTTCCAGTAACAGTTTGAATTTTTAGGTTTCACTCTGTTTTCTCCTATATTGATAGATGTATTTGGAACTCTAAATCCAACACGGTTTATGCTAGCTTCTTGAAACTTGACACAATAAAATAGTTTCACGTTCTATCCCTATGTTTTGATTCCTCTTGATGTAGCCCTAAGCAGTGACTGACGAGAAACACTTTCATGGAAAGGGGTTGCCAGGCTTCCCAAAATTACGAATGTCCAGAAATCTCAGCAAATATTATTTCAGCCAAACTGGATGATACTTTCAGGTAATGATCAGTATACGAAGGCGACTTGGTTCCCCAAATATCGTTCTTCTATTTTGAAGCGTTCGTTTCCAGTAACAGTTTGAATTTTTAGGTTTCACTCTGTTTTCTCCTATATTGATAGATGTATTTGGAACTCTAAATCCAACACGGTTTGTGCTCGCTTCTTGAAACTTGACACAATAAAGTAGTTTCACATTCTATCCCTATGTTTTGATTCCTCTTGATGTAGCCCTAAGCAGTGACTGGCGAGAAACACTTTCATGGAAAGGGGTTGCCAGGCTTCCCAAAATTACGAATGTCCAGAAATCTCAGCAAATATTATTTCAGCCAAACTGGATGATACTTTCAGGTAATGATCAGTACATGAAGGCGACTTGGTTCCCCAAATTTCGTTCTTCTATGTTGAAGCGTTCGTTTCCAGTAACAGTTTGAATTTTTAGGTTTCACTCTGTTTTCTCCTATATTGATAGATGTATTTGGAACTCTAAATCCAACACGGTTTGTGCTAGCTTCTTGAAACTTGACACAATAAAGTAGTTTCAAGTTCTGTCTCTATGTTTGGATTCCTCTTGATGTAGCCCTAAGCAGTGACAGGCGAGAAACACTTTCATGGAAAAGGGTTGCCAGGCTTCCCAAAATTACGAATCTCCAGAAATCTCAGCAAATATATTTTCACACAAACTGGATGATACTTTCAGGTAATGATCAGTACACGAAGGCGACTTGTTTCCCCAAATTTCGTTCTTCTATGTTGAAGCGTTCGTTTCCAGTAACAGTTTGAATATTTAGGTTTCACTCTGTTTTCTCCTATATTGATAGATGTATTTGGAACTCTAAATCCAACACGGTTTGTGCTAGCTTCTTGAAACTTGACACAATAAAGTAGTTTCACGTTCTATCTCTATGTTTTGTTTCCTCTTGATGTAGCCCTAAGAAGTGACAGGCCAGAAACTCTTCCATTGAAAGGGGTTGCCAGGCTTCCCAAAATTACGAATCTCCAGAAATCTCAGCAAATATTTTTTCACCCAAACAGGATGATACTTTCAGGTAATGATCAGTACATGAAGGCGACTTGGCTCCCCAAATTTCGTTCTTCTATGTTGAAGCGTTCGTTTCCCGTAACAGTTTGAATTTTTAGGTTTCACTCTGTTTTCTCCTATATTGATAGATGTATTTGGAACTCTAAATCCAACACGGTTTGTGCTAGCTTCTTGAAACTTGACACAATAAAGTAGTTTCACGTTCTCTCTCTATGTTTTGTTTCCTCTTGATGTAGCCCTAAGCAGTGACTGGCGAGAAACACTTTCATTGAAAGGGGTTGCCAGGCTTCCCAAAATTACGAATCTCCAGAAATCTCAGCAAATATTTTTTTCACCCAAACAGGATGATACTTTCAGGTAATGATCAGTACACGAAGGCGACTTGGTTTCCCAAATTTCGTTCTTCTATGTTGAGGCGTTCGTTTCCAGTAACAGTTTGAATTTTTAGGTTTCACTCTGTTTTCTCCTATATTGATAGATGTATTTGGAACTCTAAATCCAACACGGTTTGTGCTAGCTTCTTGAAACTTGACACAATAAAGTAGTTTCACATTCTATCTCTACGTTTTGTTTCCTCTTGATGTAGCCCTAAGCAGTGACTGGCGAGAAACACTTTCAAGGAAAGGGGCTGCCAGGCTACCCAAAATTACGAATCTCCAGAAATCTCAGCAAATATTTTTTCACCCAAACAGGATGATAATTTCAGGTAATGATCAGTACACTAAAGCGACTTGGTTCCCCAAATTTCGTTCTTCTATGTTGAAGCGTTCGTTTCCAGTAACAGTTTGAATTTTTAGGTTTCACTCTGTTTTCTCCTATATTGATAGATGTATTTGGAACTCTAAATCCAACACGGTTTGTGCTAGCTTCTTGAAACTTGACACAATGAAGTAGTTCACGTTCTATCTCTATGTTGTGTTTCCTCTTGATGTAGCCCTAAGCAGTGACAGGCGAGAAACACTTCCATGGAAAGGGGTTGCCAGGCTTCCCAAAATTACGAATCTCCAGAAATCTCAGCAAATATTTTTTCACACAAACTGGATGATACTTTCAGGTAATGATCAGTACACGAAGGCGACTTGTTTCCCCAAATTTCGTTCTTCTATGTTGAAGCGTTCGTTTCCAGTAACAGTTTGAATTTTTAGGTTTCACTCTGTTTTCTCCTATATTGATAGATGTATTTGGAACTCTAAATCCAACACGGTTTGTGCTAGCTTCTTGAAACTTGACACAATAAAGTAGTTTCACGTTATATCTCTATGTTTTGTTTCCTATTGATGTAGCCCTAAGAAGTGACAGGCCAGAAACTCTTCCATGGAAAGGGGTTGCCAGGCTTCCCAAAATTACGAATCTCCAGAAATCTCAGCAAATATTTTTTCACCCAAACAGGATGATACTTTCAGGTAATGATCAGTACACGAAGGCGACTTGGTTCCCCAAATTTCGTTCTTCTATGTTGAAGCGTTCGTTTCCAGTAACAGTTTGAATTTTTAGGTTTCACTCTGTTTTCTCCTATATTGATAGATGTATTTGGAACTCTAAATCCAACACGGTTTGTGCTAGCTTCTTGAAACTTGACACAATAAAGTAGTTTCACGTTCTATCTCTATGTTTTGTTTCCTCTTGATGTAGCCCTAAGCAGTGACTGGCGAGAAACACTTTCATTGAAAGGGGTTGCCAGGCTTCCCAAAATTACGAATCTCCAGAAATCTCAGCAAATATTTTTTTCACCCAAACAGGATGATACTTTAAGGTAATGATCAGTACACGAAGGCGACTTGGTTTCCCAAATTTCGTTCTTCTATGTTGAGGCGTTCGTTTCCAGTAACAGTTTGAATTTTTAGGTTTCACTCTGTTTTCTCCTATATTGATAGATGTATTTGGAACTCTAAATCCAACACGGTTTGTGCTAGCTTCTTGAAACTTGACACAATAAAGTAGTTTCACATTCTATCTCTACGTTTTGTTTCCTCTTGATGTAGCCCTAAGCAGTGACTGGCGAGAAACACTTTCAAGGAAAGGGGCTGCCAGGCTACCCAAAATTACGAATCTCCAGAAATCTCAGCAAATATTTTTTCACCCAAACAGGATGATAATTTCAGGTAATGATCAGTACACTAAGGCGACTTGGTTCCCCAAATTTCGTTCTTCTATGTTGAAGCGTTCGTTTCCAGTAACAGTTTGAATTTTTAGGTTTCACTCTGTTTTCTCCTATATTGATAGATGTATTTGGAACTCGAAATCCAACACGGTTTGTGCTAGCTTCTTGAAACTTGACACAATAAAGTAGTTTCAAGTTCTGTCTCTATGTTTGGATTCCTCTTGATGTAGCCCTAAGCAGTGACAGGCGAGAAACACTTTCATGGAAAAGGGTTGCCAGGCTTCCCAAAATTACGAATCTCCAGAAATCTCAGCAAATATATTTTCACACAAACTGGATGATACTTTCAGGTAATGATCAGTACACGAAGGCGACTTGTTTCCCCAAATTTCGTTCTTCTATGTTGAAGCGTTCGTTTCCAGTAACAGTTTGAATATTTAGGTTTCACTCTGTTTTCTCCTATATTGATAGATGTATTTGGAACTCTAAATCCAACACGGTTTGTGCTAGCTTCTTGAAACTTGACACAATAAAGTAGTTTCACGTTCTATCTCTATGTTTTGTTTCCTCTTGATGTAGCCCTAAGAAGTGACAGGCCAGAAACTCTTCCATTGAAAGGGGTTGCCAGGCTTCCCAAAATTACGAATCTCCAGAAATCTCAGCAAATATTTTTTCACCCAAACAGGATGATACTTTCAGGTAATGATCAGTACATGAAGGCGACTTGGCTCCCCAAATTTCGTTCTTCTATGTTGAAGCGTTCGTTTCCCGTAACAGTTTGAATTTTTAGGTTTCACTCTGTTTTCTCCTATATTGATAGATGTATTTGGAACTCTAAATCCAACACGGTTTGTGCTAGCTTCTTGAAACTTGACACAATAAAGTAGTTTCACGTTCTCTCTCTATGTTTTGTTTCCTCTTGATGTAGCCCTAAGCAGTGACTGGCGAGAAACACTTTCATTGAAAGGGGTTGCCAGGCTTCCCAAAATTACGAATCTCCAGAAATCTCAGCAAATATTTTTTTCACCCAAACAGGATGATACTTTCAGGTAATGATCAGTACACGAAGGCGACTTGGTTTCCCAAATTTCGTTCTTCTATGTTGAGGCGTTCGTTTCCAGTAACAGTTTGAATTTTTAGGTTTCACTCTGTTTTCTCCTATATTGATAGATGTATTTGGAACTCTAAATCCAACACGGTTTGTGCTAGCTTCTTGAAACTTGACACAATAAAGTAGTTTCACATTCTATCTCTACGTTTTGTTTCCTCTTGATGTAGCCCTAAGCAGTGACTGGCGAGAAACACTTTCAAGGAAAGGGGCTGCCAGGCTACCCAAAATTACGAATCTCCAGAAATCTCAGCAAATATTTTTTCACCCAAACAGGATGATAATTTCAGGTAATGATCAGTACACTAAAGCGACTTGGTTCCCCAAATTTCGTTCTTCTATGTTGAAGCGTTCGTTTCCAGTAACAGTTTGAATTTTTAGGTTTCACTCTGTTTTCTCCTATATTGATAGATGTATTTGGAACTCTAAATCCAACACGGTTTGTGCTAGCTTCTTGAAACTTGACACAATGAAGTAGTTCACGTTCTATCTCTATGTTGTGTTTCCTCTTGATGTAGCCCTAAGCAGTGACAGGCGAGAAACACTTCCATGGAAAGGGGTTGCCAGGCTTCCCAAAATTACGAATCTCCAGAAATCTCAGCAAATATTTTTTCACACAAACTGGATGATACTTTCAGGTAATGATCAGTACACGAAGGCGACTTGTTTCCCCAAATTTTGTTCTTCTATGTTGAAGCGTTCGTTTCCAGTAACAGTTTGAATTTTTAGGTTTCACTCTGTTTTCTCCTATATTGATAGATGTATTTGGAACTCTAAATCCAACACGGTTTGTGCTAGCTTCTTGAAACTTGACACAATAAAGTAGTTTCACGTTATATCTCTATGTTTTGTTTCCTATTGATGTAGCCCTAAGAAGTGACAGGCCAGAAACTCTTCCATGGAAAGGGGTTGCCAGGCTTCCCAAAATTACGAATCTCCAGAAATCTCAGCAAATATTTTTTCACCCAAACAGGATGATACTTTCAGGTAATGATCAGTACACGAAGGCGACTTGGTTCCCCAAATTTCGTTCTTCTATGTTGAAGCGTTCGTTTCCAGTAACAGTTTGAATTTTTAGGTTTCACTCTGTTTTCTCCTATATTGATAGATGTATTTGGAACTCTAAATCCAACACGGTTTGTGCTAGCTTCTTGAAACTTGAAACAATAAAGTAGTTTCACGTTCTATCTCTATGTTTTGTTTCCTCTTGATGTAGCCCTAAGCAGTGACTGGCGAGAAACACTTTCATTGAAAGGGGTTGCCAGGCTTCCCAAAATTACGAATCTCCAGAAATCTCAGCAAATATTTTTTTCACCCAAACAGGATGATACTTTAAGGTAATGATCAGTACACGAAGGCGACTTGGTTTCCCAAATTTCGTTCTTCTATGTTGAGGCGTTCGTTTCCAGTAACAGTTTGAATTTTTAGGTTTCACTCTGTTTTCTCCTATATTGATAGATGTATTTGGAACTCTAAATCCAACACGGTTTGTGCTAGCTTCTTGAAACTTGACACAATAAAGTAGTTTCACATTCTATCTCTAGGTTTTGTTTCCTCTTGATGTAGCCCTAAGCAGTGACTGGCGAGAAACACTTTCAAGGAAAGGGGCTGCCAGGCTACCCAAAATTACGAATCTCCAGAAATCTCAGCAAATATTTTTTCACCCAAACAGGATGATAATTTCAGGTAATGATCAGTACACTAAGGCGACTTGGTTCCCCAAATTTCGTTCTTCTATGTTGAAGCGTTCGTTTCCAGTAACAGTTTGAATTTTTAGGTTTCACTCTGTTTTCTCCTATATTGATAGATGTATTTGGAACTCTAAATCCAACACGGTTTGTGCTAGCTTCTTGAAACTTGACACAATGAAGTAGTTCACGTTCTATCTCTATGTTGTGTTTCCTCTTGATGTAGCCCTAAGCAGTGACAGGCGAGAAACACTTCCATGGAAAGGGGTTGCCAGGCTTCCCAAAATTACGAATCTCCAGAAATCTCAGCAAATATTTTTTCACCCAAACTGGATGATACTTTCAGGTAATGATCAGTACATGAAGGCGACTTTGTTCCCCAAATTTCGTTCTTCTATGTTGAAGCGTTCGTTTCCAGTAACAGTTTGAATTTTTAGGTTTCACTCTGTTTTCTCCTATATTGATAGATGTATTTGGAACTCTAAATCCAACACGGTTTGTGCTAGCTTCTTGAAACTTGACACAATAAAGTAGTTTCACGTTCTATCCCTATGTTTTGATTCCTCTTGATGTAGCCCTAAGCAGTGACTGGCGAGAAACACTTTCATGGAAAGGGGTTGCCAGGCTTCCCAAAATTACGAATGTCCAGAAATCTCAGCAAATATAATTTCAGCCAAACTGGATGATACTTTCAGGTAATGATCAGTACATGAAGGCGACTTGGTTCCCCAAATTTCGTTCTTCTATGTTGAAGCGTTCGTTTCCAGTAACAGTTTGAATTTTTAGGTTTCACTCTGTTTTCTCCTATATTGATAGATGTATTTGGAACTCTAAATCCAACACAGTTTGTGCTAGCTTCTTGAAACTTGACACAATAAAGTAGTTTCACGTTCTATCTCTATGTTTTGTTTCCTCTTGATGTAGCCCTAAGAAGTGACAGGCCAGAAACTCTTCCATGGAAAGGGGTTGCCAGGCTTCCCAAAATTACGAATCTCCAGAAATCTCAGCACATATTTTTTCACCCAAACAGGATGATACTTTCAGGTAATGATCAGTACACGAAGGCGACTTGGTTCCCCAAATTTCGTTCTTCTATGTTGAAGCGTTCGTTTCCAGTAACAGTTTGAATTTTTAGGTTTCACTCTGTTTTCTCCTATATTGATAGATGTATTTGGAACTCTAAATCCAACACGGTTTGTGCTAGCTTCTTGAAACTTGACACAATAAAGTAGTTTCACGTTCTATCTCTATGTTTTGTTTCCTCTTGATGTAGCCCTAAGCAGTGACTGGCGAGAAACACTTTCATTGAAAGGGGTTGCCAGGCTTCCCAAAATTACGAATCTCCAGAAATCTCAGCACATATTTTTTCACCCAAACAGGATGATACTTTCAGGTAATGATCAGTACACGAAGGCGACTTGGTTCCCCAAATTTCGTTCTTCTATGTTGAAGCGTTCGTTTCCAGTAACAGTTTGAATTTTTAGGTTTCACTCTGTTTTCTCCTATATTGATAGATGTATTTGGAACTCTAAATCCAACACGGTTTGTGCTAGCTTCTTGAAACTTGACACAATAAAGTAGTTTCACGTTCTATCTCTATGTTTTGTTTCCTCTTGATGTAGCCCTAAGCAGTGACTGGCGAGAAACACTTTCATTGAAAGGGGTTGCCAGGCTTCCCAAAATTACGAATCTCCAGAAATCTCAGCAAATATTTTTTTCACCCAAACATGATGATAATTTCAGGTAATGATCAGTACACTAAGGCGACTTGGTTCCCCAAATTTCGTTCTTCTATGTTGAAGCGTTCGTTTCCAGTAACAGTTTGAATTTTTAGGTTTCACTCTGTTTTCTCCTATATTGATAGATGTATTTGGAACTCTAAATCCAACACGGTTTGTGCTAGCTTCTTGAAACTTGACACAATGAAGTAGTTCACGTTCTATCTCTATGTTGTGTTTCCTCTTGATGTAGCCCTAAGCAGTGACAGGCGAGAAACACTTCCATGGAAAGGGGTTGCCAGGCTTCCCAAAATTACGAATCTCCAGAAATCTCAGCAAATATTTTTTCACCCAAACAGGATGATACTTTCAGGTAATGATCAGTACATGAAGGCGACTTTGTTCCCCAAATTTCGTTCTTCTATGTTGAAGCGTTCGTTTCCAGTAACAGTTTGAATTTTTAGGTTTCACTCTGTTTTCTCCTATATTGATAGATGTATTTGGAACTCTAAATCCAACA
Source organism: Spermophilus citellus (assembly GCF_964194105.1). NCBI lineage: Eukaryota > Metazoa > Chordata > Mammalia > Rodentia > Sciuridae > Spermophilus > Spermophilus citellus. The sequence goes on along the minus strand of NC_138192.1, from coordinate 2,973,024 downwards.
CGGTTTGTGCTAGCTTCTTGAAACTTGACACAATAAAGTAGTTTCACGTTCTATCCCTATGTTTTGATTCCTCTTGATGTAGCCCTAAGCAGTGACTGGCGAGAAACACTTTCATGGAAAGGGGTTGCCAGGCTTCCCAATATTACGAATGTCCAGAAATCTCAGCAAATATTATTTCAGCCAATCTGGATGATACTTTCAGGTAATGATCAGTATATGAAGGCGACTTGGTTCCCCAAATATCGTTCTTCTATTTTGAAGCGTTCGTTTCCAGTAACAGTTTGAATTTTTAGGTTTCACTCTGTTTTCTCCTATATTGATAGATGTATTTGGAACTCTAAATCCAACACGGTTTGTGCTAGCTTCTTGAAACTTGACACAATAAAGTAGTTTCATGTTCTATCTCTACGTTTTGTTTCCTCTAGATGTACCCCTAAGCAGTGACTGGCGAGAAACACTTTCATGGAAAAGGGTTGCCAGGTTTCCCAAAATTACGAATCTCCAGAAATCTCAGCAAATATTTTTTCACCCAAACAGGATGATACTTTCAGGTAATGATCAGTACCTGAAGGTGACTTGGTTCCCCAAATTTCGTTCTTCTATGTTGAAGCGTGCGTTTCCAGTAACAGTTTGAATTTTTAGGTTTCACTCTGTTTTCTCCTATATTGATAGATGTATTTGGAACTCTAAATCCAACACGGTTTGTGCTACCTTCTTGAAAATTGACACAATAAAGTAGTTTCATGATCTATCTCTATGTTTTGATTCCTCTTGATGTAGCCCTAAGCAGTGACTGGCGAGAAACACTTTCATTGAAAGGGGTTGCCAGGCTTCCCAAAATTACGAATCTCCAGAAATCTCAGCAAATATTTTTTCACACAAACTGGATGATACATTCAGGTAATGATCAGTACACGAAGGCGACTTTGTTCCCCAAATTTCGTTCTTCTATGTTGAAGCGTTCGTTTCCAGTAACAGTTTGAATTTTTAGGTTTCACTCTGTTTTCTCCTATATTGATAGATGTATTTGGAACTCTAAATCCAACACGGTTTGTGCTAGCTTCTTGAAACTTGACACAATAAAGTAGTTTCACGTTTTATCTCTACGTTTTGTTTCCTCTTGATGTAGCCCTAAGCAGTGACTGGCGAGAAACACTTTCAAGGAAAGGGGATGCCAGGCTTCCAAAAATTACGAATCTCCAGAAATCTCAGCAAATATTCTTTCACCCAAACTGGATGATACTTTCAGGTAATGATCAGTACATGAAGGCGACTTGGTTCCCCAAATTTCGTTCTTCTATGTTGAAGCGTTCGTTTCCAGTAACTGTTTGAATTTTTAGGTTTCACTCTGTTTTCTCCTATATTGATAGATGTATTTGGAACTCTAAATCCAACACGGTTTATGCTAGCTTCTTGAAACTTGACACAATAAAGTAGTTTCACGTTCTATCCCTATGTTTTGATTCCTCTTGATGTAGCCCTAAGCAGTGACTGACGAGAAACACTTTCATGGAAAGGGGTTGCCAGGCTTCCCAAAATTACGAATGTCCAGAAATCTCAGCAAATATTATTTCAGCCAAACTGGATGATACTTTCAGGTAATGATCAGTATACGAGGCGACTTGGTTCCCCAAATATCGTTCTTCTATTTTGAAGCGTTCGTTTCCAGTAACAGTTTGAATTTTTAGGTTTCACTCTGTTTTCTCCTATATTGATACATGTATTTGGAACTCTAAATCCAACACGGTTTGTGCTAGCTTCTTGAAACTTGACACAATAAAGTAGTTTCAAGTTCTATCCCTATGTTTTGATTCCTCTTGATGTAGCCCTAAGCAGTGACAGGCGAGAAACACTTTCATGGAAAGGGGTTGCCAGGCTTCCCAAAATTACGAATGTCCAGAAATCTCAGCAAATATTATTTCAGCCAAACTGTATGATACTTTCAGGTAATGATCAGTACACGAAGGCGACTTGGTTCCCCAAATTTCGTTCTTCTATGTTAAAGCGTTCGTTTCCAGTAACAGTTTGAATTTTTAGGTTTCACTCTGTTTTCTCCTATATTGATAGATGTATTTGGAACTCTAAATCCAACACGGTTTGTGCTAGCTTCTTGAAACTTGACACAATAAAGTAGTTTCACGTTCTATCTCTATGTTTTGTTTCCTCTTGATGTAGCCCTAAGAAGTGACAGGCCAGAAACTCTTCCATGGAAAGGGGTTGCCAGGCTTCCCAAAATTACGAATCTCCAGAAATCTCAGCAAATATTTTTTCACCCAAACAGGATGATACTTTCAGGTAATGATCAGTACACGAAGGCGACTTGGTTCCCCAAATTTCGTTCTTCTATGTTGAAGCGTTCGTTTCCAGTAACAGTTTGAATTTTTAGGTTTCACTCTGTTTTCTCCTATATTGATAGATGTATTTGGAACTCTAAATCCAACACGGTTTGTGCTAGCTTCTTGAAACTTGACACAATAAAGTAGTTTCACGTTCTATCTCTATGTTTTGTTTCCTCTTGATGTAGCCCTAAGAAGTGACAGGCCAGAAACTCTTCCATGGAAAGGGGTTGCCAGGCTTCCCAAAATTACGAATCTCCAGAAATCTCAGCAAATATTTTTTCACCCAAACAGGATGATACTTTCAGGTAATGATCAGTACACGAAGGCGACTTGGTTCCCCAAATTTCGTTCTTCTATGTTGAAGCGTTCGTTTCCAGTAACAGTTTGAATTTTTAGGTTTCACTCTGTTTTCTCCTATATTGATAGATGTATTTGGAACTCTAAATCCAACACGGTTTGTGCTAGCTTCTTGAAACTTGACACAATAAAGTAGTTTCACGTTCTATCTCTATGTTTTGTTTCCTCTTGATGTAGCCCTAAGCAGTGACTGGCGAGAAACACTTTCATTGAAAGGGGTTGCCAGGCTTCCCAAAATTACGAATCTCCAGAAATCTCAGCAAATATTTTTTTCACCCAAACAGGATGATACTTTCAGGTAATGATCAGTACACGAAGACGACTTGGTTTCCCAAATTTCGTTCTTCTATGTTGAGGCGTTCGTTTCCAGTAACAGTTTGAATTTTTAGGTTTCACTCTGTTTTCTCCTACATTGATAGATGTATTTGGAACTCTAAATCCAACACGGTTTGTGCTAGCTTCTTGAAACTTGACACAATAAAGTAGTTTCACATTCTATCTCTACGTTTTGTTTCCTCTTGATGTAGCCCTAAGCAGTGACTGGCGAGAAACACTTTCAAGGAAAGGGGCTGCCAGGCTACCCAAAATTACGAATCTCCAGAAATCTCAGCAAATATTTTTTCACCCAAACAGGATGATAATTTCAGGTAATGATCAGTACACTAAGGCGACTTGGTTCCCCAAATTTCGTTCTTCTATGTTGAAGCGTTCGTTTCCAGTAACAGTTTGAATTTTTAGGTTTCACTCTGTTTTCTCCTATATTGATAGATGTATTTGGAACTCTAAATCCAACACGGTTTGTGCTAGCTTCTTGAAACTTGACACAATGAAGTAGTTCACGTTCTATCTCTATGTTGTGTTTCCTCTTGATGTAGCCCTAAGCAGTGACAGGGGAGAAACACTTCCATGGAAAGGGGTTGCCAGGCTTCCCAAAATTACGAATCTCCAGAAATCTCAGCAAATATTATTTCAGCCAAACTGGATGATACTTTTAGGTAATGATCAGTACACGAAGGCGACTTGGTTCCCCAAATATCGTTCTTCTATGTTGAAGCGTTCGTTTCCAGTAACAGTTTGAATTTTAGGTTTCACTCTGTTTTCTCCTATATTGATAGATGTATTTGGAACTCTAAATCCAACACGGTTTGTGCTAGCTTCTTGAAACTTCACACAATGAAGTAGTTTTACGTTCTATCTCTATGTTTGGATTCCTCTTGATGTAGCCCTAAGCAGTGACAGGCGAGAAACACTTTCAATGAAAGGGGTTGCCAGGCTTCCCAAAATTACGAATCTCCAGAAATCTCAGCAAATATTTTTTCACCCAAACAGGATGATACTTTCAGGTAATGATCAGTACACGAAGGCGACTTGGTTCCCCAAATTTCGTTCTTCTATGTTGAAGCGTTCGTTTCCAGTAACAGTTTGAATTTTTAGGTTTCACTCTGTTTTCTCCTATATTGATAGATGTATTTGGAACTCTAAATCCAACACGGTTTGTGCTAGCTTCTTGAAACTTGACACAATAAAGAAGTTTCACGTTCTATCTCTATGTTTTGTTTCCTCTTGATGTAGCCCTAAGCAGTGACAGGCGAAAAACACTTTCATGGAAAGGGGTTGCCAGGCTTCCCAAAATTACGAATCTCCGGAAATATCAGCAAATATTTTTTCACCCAAACAGGATGATACTTTCAGGTAATGATCAGTACACGAAGGCGACTTGGTTCCCCAAATTTTGTTCTTCTATGTTGAAGCGTTCGTTTCCAGTAACAGTTTGAATTTTTAGGTTTCACTCTGTTTTCTCCTATATTGATAGATGTATTTGGAACTCTAAATCCAACACGGTTTGTGCTAGCTTCTTGAAACTTGACACAATAAAGTAGTTTCACGTTCTATCTCTATGTTTTGTTTCCTCTTGATGTAGCCATAAGCAGTGACAGGCGAGAAACACTTCCATGGAAAGGGGTTGCCAGGCTTCCCAAAATTACGAATCTCCAGAAATCTCAGCAAATATTTTTTCACCCAAACTGGATGATACTTTCAGGTAATGATCAGTACATGAAGGCGACTTGGTTCCCCAAATTTCGTTCTTCTATGTTGAAGCGTTCGTTTCCAGTAACAGTTTGAATTTTTAGGTTTCACTCTGTTTTCTCCTATATTGATAGATGTATTTGGAACTCTAAATCCAACACGGTTTGTGCTAGCTTCTTGAAACTTGACACAATAAAGTAGTTTCATGTTCTATCCCTATGTTTTGATTCCTCTTTATGTATCCCTAAGCAGTGACTGGCGAGAAACACTTTCATGGAAAGGGGTTGCCAGGCTTCCCAAAATTACGAATGTCCAGAAAACTCAGCAAATATTATTTCAGCCAATCTGGATGATACTTTCAGGTAATGATCAGTATATGAAGGCGACTTGGTTCCCCAAATATCGTTCTTCTATTTTGAAGCGTTCGTTTCCAGTAACAGTTTGAATTTTTAGGTTTCACTCTGTTTTCTCCTATATTGACAGATGTATTTGGAACTCTAAATCCAACACGGTTTGTGCTAGATTCTTGAAACTTGACAAAATAAAATAGTTTCACGTTCTATCTCTATGTTTGGATTCCTCTTGATGTAGCCCTAAGCAGTGACAGGCGAGAAACACTTTCATGGAAAGGGGTTGCCAGGCTTCCCAAAATTACGAATCTCCAGAAATCTCAGCAAATATTTTTTCACACAAACTGGATGATAATTTCAGGTAATGATCAGTACACGAAGGCGACTTGGTTCCCCAAATTTCGTTCTTCTATGTTGAAGCGTTCGTTTCCAGTAACAGTTTGAATTTTTAGGTTTCACTCTGTTTTCTCCTATATTGATAGATGTATTTGGAACTCTAAATCCAACACGGCTTGTGCTAGCTTCTTGAAACTTGACACAATAAAGTAGTTTCACGTTCTATCTCTATGTTTTGTTTCCTCTTGATGTAGCCCTAAGAAGTGACAGGCGAGAAACACTTCCATGGAAAGGGGTTGCCAGGATTCCCAAAATTACGAATCTCCAGAAATCTCAGCAAATATTTTTTCACCCAAACTGGATTATACTTTCAGGTAATGATCAGCACACGAAGGCGACTTGGTTCCCCAAATTTCGTTCTTCTATGTTGAAGCGTTCGTTTCCAGTAACAGTTTGAATTTTTAGGTTTCACTCTGTTTTCTCCTATATTGATAGATGTATTTGGAACTCTAAATCCAACACGGTTTGTGCTAGCTTCTTGAAAATTGACACAATAAAGTAGTTTCACGTTCTATCTCTATGTTTTGATTCCTCTTGATGTATCCCTAAGCAGTGACTGGCGAGAAACACTTTCATGGAAAATGGTTGCCAGCCTTCCCAAAATTACGAATCTCTAGAAAAATCAGCAAATATTTTTTCACCCAAACTGGATGATACATTCAGGTAATGATCAGTACATGAAGGCGACTTGGTTCCCAAAATATCGTTCTTCTATGTTGAAGCGTTCGTTTCCAGTAACAGTTTGAATTTTTAGGTTTCACTCTGTTTTCTCCTATATTGATAGATGTATTTGGAACTCTAAATCCAACACGGTTTGTGCTAGCTTCTTGAAACTTGACACAATAAAGAAGTTTCACGTTCTATCTCTACGTTTTGTTTCCTCTTGATGTAGCCCTAAGCAGTGACTGGCGAGAAACACTTTCATGGAAAGGGGCTGCCAGCCTTCCCAAAATTACGAATCTCCAGAAATCTCAGCAAATATTTCTTCACCCAAACAGGATGATACTTTCAGGTAATGATCAGTATACTAAAGCGACTTGGTTCCCCAAATTTCGTTCTTCTATGTTGAAGCGTTCGTTTCCAGTAACAGTTTGAATTTTTAGGTTTCACTCTGTTTTCTCCTATATTGATAGATGTATTTGGAACTCTAAATCTAACACGGTTTGTGCTAGCTTCTTGAAAGTTGACACAATAAAGTAGTTTCACGTACTATCTCTATGTTTGGATTCCTCTTGATGTAGCCCTAAGCAGTGACAGGCGAGAAACACTTTCATGGAAAGGGGTTGGCAGGCTTCCCAAAATTACGAATCTCCAGAAATCTCAGCAAATATTTTTTCAGCCAAACTGGATGATACTTTCAGGTAACGATCAGTACACGAAGGCGACTTGGTTCCCCAAATTTCGTTCTTCTATGTTGAAGCGTTCGTTTCCAGTAACACTTTGAATTTTTAGGTTTCACTCTGTTTTCTCCTATATTGATAGATGTATTTGGAACTCTAAATCCAACACGGTTTGTGCTAGGTTCTTGAAACTTCACACAAAAAAGTAGTTTCACGTTCTCTCTCTATGTTTTGTTTCCTCTTGATGTAGCCCTAAGCAGTGACAGGCGAGTAACACTTTCATGGAAAGGGGTTGCCAGGCTTCCCAAAATTACGAATCTCCAGAAATCTCAGCAAATATTTTTTCAGCCAAACTGGATGATACTTTCAGGTAACGATCTGTACACGAAGGCGACTTGGTTCCCCAAATTTCGTTCTTCTATGTTGAAGCGTTCGTTTCCAGTAACAGTTTGAATTTTTAGGTTTCACTCTGTTTTCTCCTATATTTATAGATGTATTTGGAACTCTAAATCCAACACGGTTTGTGCTAGCTTCTTGAAACTTGACACAATAAAGTAGTTTCACGTTCTGTCTCTATGTTTTGTTTCCTCTTAATGTAGCCCTAAGCAGTGACAGGCGAGAAACACTTTCATGGAAAGGGGTTGCCAGGCTTCCCAAAATTACGAATCTCCAGAAATCTCAGCAAATATTTTTTCACCCAAACAGGATGATACTTTCAGGTAATGATCAGTACACTAATGTGACTTGGTTCCCCAAATTTCGTTCTTCTATGTTGAGGCGTTCGTTTCCAGTAACAGTTTGAATTTTTAGGTTTCACTCTGTTGTCTCCTATATTGATAGATGTATTTGGAACTCTAAATCCAAGACGGTTTGTGCTAGCTTTTTGAAACTTGACACAATAAAGCAGTTTCACGTTCTATCTCTACGTTTTGTTTCCTCTTGATGTAGCCCTAAGCAGTGACTGGCGAGAAACACTTTCATGGAAAGGGGTTGCCAGGCTTCCCAAAATTACGAATCTCCAGAAATCTCAGCAAATATTTTTTTCACCCAAACATGATGATACTTTCAGGTAATGATCAGTACACGAAGGCGACTTGGTTCCCCAAATTTCGTTCTTCTATGTTGAAGCGTTCGTTTCTAGTAACAGTTTGAATTTTTAGGTTTCACTCTGTTTTCTCCTATATTGATAGATGTATTTGGAACTCTAAATCCAACACGGTTTGTGCTAGCTTCTTGAAACTTGACACAATAAAGTAGTTTCACGTTCTATCTCTACGTTTTGTTTCCTCTTGATGTAGCCCTAAGCAGTGACTGGCGAGAAACACTTTCATGGAAACGGGCTGCCAGGCTTCCCAAAATTACGAATCTCCAGAAATCTCAGCAAATATTTCTTCACCCAAACAGGATGATACTTTCAGGTAATGATCAGTACACTAAGGTGACTGGGTTCCCCAAATTTCGTTCTTCTATGTTGAGGCATTCGTTTCCAGTAACAGTTTGAATTTTTAGGTTTCACTCTGTTTTCTCCTATATTGATAGATGTATTTGGAACTCTAAATCCAACACGGTTTGTGCTAGCTTCTTGAAAGTTGACACAATAAAGTAGTTTCACGTTCTATCTCTATGTTTGGATTCCCCTTGATGTAGCCCTAAGCAGTGACAGGCGAGAAACACTTCCATGGAAAGGGGTTGCCAGGCTTCCCAAAATTACGAATCTCCAGAAATCTCAGCAAATATTTTTTCACCCAAACTGGATGATACTTTCAGGTAATGATCAGTACACGAAGGCGACTTGGTTCCCCAAATTTCGTTCTTCTATGTTGAAGCATTCGTTTCCAGTAACAGTTTGAATTTTTAGGTTTCACTCTGTTTTCTCCTATATTGATAGATGTATTTGGAACTCTAAATCCAACACGGTTTGTGCTAGCTTCTTGAAACTTGACACAATAAAGTAGTTTCACGTTCTGTCTCTATGTTTTGTTTCCTCTTGATGTAGCCTTAAGCAGTGACAGGCGAGAAACACTTTCATGGAAAGAGGTTGCGAGGCTTCCCAAAATGACAAATCTCCAGAAATATCAGCAAATATTTTTTCACCCAAACAGGATGATACTTTCAGGTAATGATCAGTACACTAAGGTGACTTGGTTCCCCAAATTTCATTCTTCTGTGTTGAAGCGTTCGTTTCCAGTAACAGTTTGAATTTTTAGGTTTCACTCTGTTTTCTCCTATATTGATAGATGTATTTGGAACTCTAAATCCAACACGGTTTGTGCTAGCTTCTTGAAACTTGACACAATAAAGTAGTTTCACGTTCTATCTCTACGTTTTGTTTCCTCTTGATGTAGCCCTAAGCAGTGACTGGCGAGAAACACTTTCATGGAAACGGGCTGCCAGGCTTCCCAAAATTACGAATCTCCAGAAATCTCAGCAAATATTTCTTCACCCAAACAGGATGATACTTTCAGGTAATGATCAGTACACTAAGGTGACTTGGTTCCCCAAATTTCGTTCTTCTATGTTGAGGCATTCGTTTCCAGTAACAGTTTGAATTTTTAGGTTTCACTCTGTTTTCTCCTATATTGATAGATGTATTTGGAACTCTAAATCCAACACGGTTTGTGCTAGCTTCTTGAATGTTGACACAATAAAGTAGTTTCACGTTCTATCTCTATGTTTTGATTCCCCTTGATGTAGCCCTAAGCAGTGACAGGCGAGAAACACTTCCATGGAAAGGGGTTGCCAGGCTTCCCAAAATTACGAATCTCCAGAAATCTCAGCAAATATTTTTTCACCCAAACTGGATGATACTTTCAGGTAATGATCAGTACACGAAGGCGACTTGGTTCCCCAAATTTCGTTCTTCTATGTTGAAGCGTTCGTTTCCAGTAACAGTTTGAATTTTTAGGTTTCACTCTGTTTTCTCCTATATTGATAGATGTATTTGGAACTCTAAATCCAACACGGTTTGTGCTAGCTTCTTGAAACTTGACACAATAAAGTAGTTTCACGTTCTGTCTCTATGTTTTGTTTCCTCTTGATGTAGCCTTAAGCAGTGACAGGCGAGAAACACTTTCATGGAAAGAGGTTGCCAGGCTTCCCAAAATGACAAATCTCCAGAAATATCAGCAAATATTTTTTCACCCAAACAGGATGATACTTTCAGGTAATGATCAGTACACTAAGGTGACTTGGTTCCCCAAATTTCATTCTTCTGTGTTGAAGCGTTCGTTTCCAGTAACAGTTTGAATTTTTAGGTTTCACTCTGTTTTCTCCTATATTGATAGATGTATTTGGAACTCTAAATCCAACACGGTTTGTGCTAGCTTCTTGAAACTTGACACAATAAAGTAGTTTCACGTTCTATCTCTATGTTTTGTTTCCTCTTGATGTAGCCCTAAGCAGTGACTGGCGAGAAACACTTTCATGGAAACGGGCTGCCAGGCTTCCCAAAATTACGAATCTCCAGAAATCTCAGCAAATATTTCTTCACCCAAACAGGATGATACTTTCAGGTAATGATCAGTACACTAAGGTGACTTGGTTCCCCAAATTTCGTTCTTCTATGTTGAGGCATTCGTTTCCAGTAACAGTTTGAATTTTTAGGTTTCACTCTGTTTTCTCCTATATTGATAGATGTATTTGGAACTCTAAATCCAACACGGTTTGTGCTAGCTTCTTGAATGTTGACACAATAAAGTAGTTTCACGTTCTATCTCTATGTTTTGATTCCCCTTGATGTAGCCCTAAGCAGTGACAGGCGAGAAACACTTCCATGGAAAGGGGTTGCCAGGCTTCCCAAAATTACGAATCTCCAGAAATCTCAGCAAATATTTTTTCACCCAAACTGGATGATACTTTCAGGTAATGATCAGTACACGAAGGCGACTTGGTTCCCCAAATTTCGTTCTTCTATGTTGAAGCGTTCGTTTCCAGTAACAGTTTGAATTTTTAGGTTTCACTCTGTTTTCTCCTATATTGATAGATGTATTTGGAACTCTAAATCCAACACGGTTTGTGCTAGCTTCTTGAAACTTGACACAATAAAGTAGTTTCACGTTCTGTCTCTATGTTTTGTTTCCTCTTGATGTAGCCTTAAGCAGTGACAGGCGAGAAACACTTTCATGGAAAGAGGTTGCCAGGCTTCCCAAAATGACAAATCTCCAGAAATATCAGCAAATATTTTTTCACCCAAACTGGATGATACTTTCAGGTAATGATCAGTACACTAAGGTGACTTGGTTCCCCAAATTTCATTCTTCTGTGTTGAAGCGTTCGTTTCCAGTAACAGTTTGAATTTTTAGGTTTCACTCTGTTTTCTCCTATATTGATAGATGTATTTGGAACTCTAAATCCAACACGGTTTGTGCTAGCTTCTTGAAACTTGACACAATAAAGTAGTTTCACGTTCTGTCTCTATGTTTTGTTTCCTCTTGATGTAGCCCTAAGCAGTGATTGGCGAGAAACACTTTCATGGAAAGGGGTTGCCAGGCTTCCCAAAATTACGAATCTCCAGAAATCTCAGCAAATATTTTTTCACCCAAACAGGATGATACTTTCAGGTAATGATCAGTACACGAAGGCGACTTGGTCCCCCAAATTTCGTTCTTCTATGTTGAAGCGTTCGTTTCCAGTAACAGTTTGAATTTTTAGGTTTCACTCTGTTTTCTCCTATATTGATAGATGTATTTGGAACTCTAAATCCAACACGGTTTGTGCTAGCTTCTTGAAACTTGACACAATAAAGTAGTTTCACGTTCTGTCTCTATGTTTTGTTTCCTCTTGATGTAGCCCTAAGCAGTGACTGGCGAGAAACACTTTCATGGAAAGGGGTTGCCAGGCTTCCCAAAATTACGAATCTCCAGAAATCTCAGCAAATATTTTTTCACCCAAACAGGATGATACTTTCAGGTAATGATCAGTATACGAAGGCGACTTGGTTCCCCAAATTTCGTTCTTCTATGTTGAAGCGTTCGTTTCCAGTAACAGTTTGAATTTTTAGGTTTCACTCTGTTTTCTCCTATATTGATAGATGTATTTGGAACTCTAAATCCAACACGGTTTGTGCTAGCTTCTTGACACTTGACACAATAAAGTAGTTTCACGTTCTATCTCTATGTTTTGTTTCCTCTTGATGTAGCCCTAAGCAGTTACTGGCGAGAAACACTTTCATGGAAAGGGGTTGCCAGGCTTCCCAAAATTACGAATCTCCAGAAATCTCAGCAAATATTTTTTCACCCAAACAGGATGATAATTTCAGGTAATGATCAGTACACTAAGGTGACTTGGTTCCCCATATTTCGTTCTTCTATGTTGAAGCGTTCGTTTCCAGTAACAGTTTGAATGTTTAGGTTACACTCTGTTTTCTCCTATATTGATAGATGTATTTGGAACATTAAATCCAACACGGTTTGTGCTAGCTTCTTGAAACTTGACACAATAAAGTAGTTTCACGTTCTATCTCTATGTTTTGATTCCTCTTGATGTAGCCCTAAGCAGTGACAGGCGAGAAACACTTCCATGGAAAGGGGTTGCCAGGCTTCCCAAAATTACGAATCTCCAGAAATCTCAGCAAATATTTTTTCACCCAAACTGGATGATACTTTCAGGTAATGATCAGTACACGAAGGCGACTTGGTTCCCCAAATTTCGTTCTTCTATGTTGAACCGTTCGTTTCCAGTAACAGTTTGAATTTTTAGGTTTCACTCTGTTTTCTCCTATATTGATAGATGTATTTGAAACTCTAAATCCAACACGGTTTGTGCTAGCTTCTTGAAACTTGACACAATAAAGTAGTTTCACGTTCTGTCTCTATGTTTTGTTTCCTCTTGATGTAGCCCTAAGCAGTGACTGGCGAGAAACACTTTCATGGAAAGGGGTTGCCAGGCTTCCCAAAATTACGAATCTCCAGAAATCTCAGCAAATATTTTTTCACCCAAACAGGATGATACTTTCAGGTAATGATCAGTACACTAAGGTGACTTGGTTCCCCAAATTTCGTTCTTCTATGTTGAAGCGTTCGTTTCCAGTAACAGTTTGAATTTTTAGGTTTCACTCTGTTTTCTCCTATATTGATAGATATATTTGGAACTCTAAATCCAACACGGTTTGTGCTAGCTTCTTGAAACTTCACACAATAAAGTAGATTCAGGTTCTAACTCTATGTTTTGTTTCCTCTTGATGTAGCCCTAAGCAGTGACTGGCGAGAAACACTTTCATGGAAAGGGGTTGCCAGGCTTCCCAAAATTACGAATCTCCAGAAATCTCAGCAAATATTTTTTCAGCCAAACTGGATGATACTTTCAGGTAACGATCAGTACACGAAGGCGACTTGGTTCCCCAAATTTCGTTCTTCTATGTTGAAGCGTTCGTTTCCAGTAACAGTTTGAATTTTTAGGTTTCACTCTGTTTTCTCCTATATTGATAGATGTATTTGGAACTCTAAATCCAACATGGTTTCTGCTAGCTTCTTGAAACTTGACACAATAAAGTAGTTTCACGTTCTGTCTCTATGTTTTGTTTCCTCTTAATGTAGCCCTAAGCAGTGACAGGCGAGAAACACTTTCATGGAAAGGGGTTGCCAGGCTTCCCAAAATTACGAATCTCCAGAAATCTCAGCAAATATTTTTTCACCCAAACAGGATGATACTTTCAGGTAATGATCAGTACACTAAGGTGACTTGGTTCCCCAAATTTCGTTCTTCTATGTTTAGGCGTTCGTTTCCAGTAACAGTTTGAATTTTTAGGTTTCACTCTGTTTTCTCCTATATTGATAGATGTATTTGGAACTCTACATCCAAGACGGTTTGTGCTAGCTTTTTGAAACTTGACACAATAAAGCAGTTTCACGTTCTATCTCTATGATTTGTTTCCTCTTGATGTAGCCCTAAGCAGTGACTGGCGAGAAACACTTTCATGGAAAGGGGTTGCCAGGGTTCCCAAAATTACGAATCTCCAGAAATCTCAGCAAATATTTTTTTCACCCAAACAGGATGATACTTTCAGGTAATGATCAGTACACGAAGGCGACTTGGTTCCCCAAATTTCGTTCTTCTATGTTGAAGCGTTCGTTTCCAGTAAGAGTTTGAATTTTTAGGTTTCACTCTGTTTTCTCCTATATTGATAGATGTATTTGGAACTCTAAATCCAACACGGTTTGTGCTAGCTTCTTGAAACTTGACACAATAAAGTAGTTTCACGTTCTATCTCTACGTTTTGTTTCCTCTTGATGTAGCCCTAAGCAGTGAATGGCGAGAAACACTTTCATGGAAAGGGGCTGCCAGGCTTCCCAAAATTACGAATCTCCAGAAATCTCAGCAAATATTTCTTCACCCAAACAGGATGATACTTTCAGGTAATGATCAGTATACTAAGGCGACTTGGTTCCCCAAATTTCGTTCTTCTATGTTGAAGCGTTCGTTTCCAGTAACAGTTTGAATTTTTAGGTTTCACTCTGTTTTCTCCTATATTGATAGATGTATTTGGAACTCTAAATCCAACACGGTTTGTGCTAGCTTCTTGAAAGTTGACACAATAAAGTAGTTTCACGTTCTATCTCTATGTTTGGATTCCTCTTGATGTAGCCCTAAGCAGTGACAGGCGAGAAACACTTTTATGGAAAGGGGTTGCCAGGCTTCCCAAAATTACGAATCTCCAGAAATCTCAGCAAATATTTTTTCAGCCAAACTGGATGATACTTTCAGGTAACGATCAGTACACGAAGGCAAATTGGTTCCCCAAATTTCGTTCTTCTATGTTGAAGCGTTCGTTTCCAGTAACAGTTTGAATTTTTAGGTTTCACTCTGTTTTCTCCTATATTGATAGATGTATTTGGAACTCTAAATCCAACACGGTTTGTGCTAGCTTCTTGAAACTTGACACAATAAAGTAGTTTCACGTTCTGTCTCTATGTTTTGTTTCCTCTTAATGTAGCCCTAAGCAGTGACAGGCGAGAAACACTTTCATGGAAAGGGGTTGCCAGGCTTCCCAAAATTACGAATCTCCAGAAATCTCAGCAAATATTTTTTCACCCAAACAGGATGATACTTTCAGGTAATGATCAGTACACTAAGGTGACTTGGTTCCCCAAATTTCGTTCTTCTATGTTGAGGCGTTCGTTTCCAGTAACAGTTTGAATTTTTAGGTTTCACTCTGTTTTCTCCTATATTGATAGATGTATTTGGAACTCTAAATCCAAGACGGTTTGTGCTAGCTTTTTGAAACTTGACACAATGAAGCAGTTTCACGTTCTATCTCTATGTTTTGTTTCCTCTTGATGTAGCCCTAAGAAGTGACTGGCGAGAAACACTTTCATGGAAAGGGGTTGCCAGGCTTCCCAAAATTACGAATCTCCAGAAATCTCAGCAAATATTTTTTTCACCCAAACCGGATGATACTTTCAGGTAATGATCAGTACACGAAGGCGACTTGGTTCCCCAAATTTCGTTCTTCTATGTTGAAGCGTTCGTTTCCAGTAACAGTTTGAATTTTTAGGTTTCACTCTGTTTTCTCCTATATTGATAGATGTATTTGGAACTCTAAATCCAACACGGTTTGTGCTAGCTTCTTGAAACTTGACACAATAAAGTAGTTTCACGTTCTGTCTCTATGTTTTGTTTCCTCTTGATGTAGCCCTAAGCAGTGACAGGTGAGAAACACTTTCATGGAAAGGGGTTGCCAGGCTTCCCAAAATTACGAATCTCCAGAAATCTCAGCAAATATTTTTTCACCCAAACAGGATGATACTTTCAGGTAATGATCAGTACATGAAGGCGACTTGGTTCCCCAAATTTCGTTCTTCTATGTTGAAGCGTTCGTTTCCAGTAACAGTTTGAATTTTTAGGTTTCACTCTGTTTTCTCCTATATTGATAGATGTATTTGGAACTCTAAATCCAACACGGTTTGTGCTAGCTTCTTGAAACTTGACACAATAAAGTAGTTTCACGTTCTATCTCTACGTTTTGTTTCCTCTTGATGTAGCCCTAAGCAGTGAATGGCGAGAAACACTTTCATGGAAAGGGGCTGCCAGGCTTCCCAAAATTACGAATCTCCAGAAATCTCAGCAAATATTTCTTCACCCAAACAGGATGATACTTTCAGGTAATGATCAGTATACTAAGGCGACTTGGTTCCCCAAATTTCGTTCTTCTATGTTGAAGCGTTCGTTTCCAGTAACAGTTTGAATTTTTAGGTTTCACTCTGTTTTCTCCTATATTGATAGATGTATTTGGAACTCTAAATCCAACACGGTTTGTGCTAGCTTCTTGAAAGTTGACACAATAAAGTAGTTTCACGTTCTATCTCTATCTTTGGATTCCTCTTGATGTAGCCCTAAGCAGTGACAGGCGAGAAACACTTTCATGGAAAGGGGTTGCCAGGCTTCCCAAAATTACGAATCTCCAGAAATCTCAGCAAATATTTTTTCAGCCAAACTGGATGATACTTTCAGGTAACGATCAGTACACGAAGGCAAATTGGTTCCCCAAATTTCGTTCTTCTATGTTGAAGCGTTCGTTTCCAGTAACAGTTTGAATTTTTAGGTTTCACTCTGTTTTCTCCTATATTGATAGATGTATTTGGAACTCTAAATCCAACACGGTTTGTGCTAGCTTCTTGAAACTTGACACAATAAAGTAGTTTCACGTTCTATCTCTACGTTTTGTTTCCTCTTGATGTAGCCCTAAGCAGTGAATGGCGAGAAACACTTTCATGGAAAGGGGCTGCCAGGCTTCCCAAAATTACGAATCTCCAGAAATCTCAGCAAATATTTCTTCACCCAAACAGGATGATACTTTCAGGTAATGATCAGTATACTAAGGCGACTTGGTTCCCCAAATTTCGTTCTTCTATGTTGAAGCGTTCGTTTCCAGTAACAGTTTGAATTTTTAGGTTTCACTCTGTTTTCTCCTATATTGATAGATGTATTTGGAACTCTAAATCCAACACGGTTTGTGCTAGCTTCTTGAAAGTTGACACAATAAAGTAGTTTCACGTTCTATCTCTATGTTTGGATTCCTCTTGATGTAGCCCTAAGCAGTGACAGGCGAGAAACACTTTTATGGAAAGGGGTTGCCAGGCTTCCCAAAATTACGAATCTCCAGAAATCTCAGCAAATATTTTTTCAGCCAAACTGGATGATACTTTCAGGTAACGATCAGTACACGAAGGCAAATTGGTTCCCCAAATTTCGTTCTTCTATGTTGAAGCGTTCGTTTCCAGTAACAGTTTGAATTTTTAGGTTTCACTCTGTTTTCTCCTATATTGATAGATGTATTTGGAACTCTAAATCCAACACGGTTTGTGCTAGCTTCTTGAAACTTGACACAATAAAGTAGTTTCACGTTCTGTCTCTATGTTTTGTTTCCTCTTAATGTAGCCCTAAGCAGTGACAGGCGAGAAACACTTTCATGGAAAGGGGTTGCCAGGCTTCCCAAAATTACGAATCTCCAGAAATCTCAGCAAATATTTTTTCACCCAAACAGGATGATACTTTCAGGTAATGATCAGTACACTAAGGTGACTTGGTTCCCCAAATTTCGTTCTTCTATGTTGAGGCGTTCGTTTCCAGTAACAGTTTGAATTTTTAGGTTTCACTCTGTTTTCTCCTATATTGATAGATGTATTTGGAACTCTAAATCCAAGACGGTTTGTGCTAGCTTTTTGAAACTTGACACAATGAAGCAGTTTCACGTTCTATCTCTATGTTTTGTTTCCTCTTGATGTAGCCCTAAGAAGTGACTGGCGAGAAACACTTTCATGGAAAGGGGTTGCCAGGCTTCCCAAAATTACGAATCTCCAGAAATCTCAGCAAATATTTTTTTCACCCAAACCGGATGATACTTTCAGGTAATGATCAGTACACGAAGGCGACTTGGTTCCCCAAATTTCGTTCTTCTATGTTGAAGCGTTCGTTTCCAGTAACAGTTTGAATTTTTAGGTTTCACTCTGTTTTCTCCTATATTGATAGATGTATTTGGAACTCTAAATCCAACACGGTTTGTGCTAGCTTCTTGAAACTTGACACAATAAAGTAGTTTCACGTTCTGTCTCTATGTTTTGTTTCCTCTTGATGTAGCCCTAAGCAGTGACAGGTGAGAAACACTTTCATGGAAAGGGGTTGCCAGGCTTCCCAAAATTACGAATCTCCAGAAATCTCAGCAAATATTTTTTCACCCAAACAGGATGATACTTTCAGGTAATGATCAGTACATGAAGGCGACTTGGTTCCCCAAATTTCGTTCTTCTATGTTGAAGCGTTCGTTTCCAGTAACAGTTTGAATTTTTAGGTTTCACTCTGTTTTCTCCTATATTGATAGATGTATTTGGAACTCTAAATCCAAGACGGTTTGTGCTAGCTTTTTGAAACTTGACACAATGAAGCAGTTTCACGTTCTATCTCTATGTTTTGTTTCCTCTTGATGTAGCCCTAAGAAGTGACTGGCAAGAAACACTTTCATGGAAAGGGGTTGCCAGGCTTCCCAAAATTACGAATCTCCAGAAATCTCAGCAAATATTTTTTTCACCCAAACCGGATGATACTTTCAGGTAATGATCAGTACACGAAGGCGACTTGGTTCCCCACATTTCGTTCTTCTATGTTGAAGCGTTCGTTTCCAGTAACAGTTTGAATTTTTAGGTTTCACTCTGTTTTCTCCTATATTGATAGATGTATTTGGAACTCTAAATCCAACACGGTTTGTGCTAGCTTCTTGAAACTTGACACAATAAAGTAGTTTCACGTTCTGTCTCTATGTTTTGTTTCCTCTTGATGTAGCCCTAAGCAGTGACAGGTGAGAAACACTTTCATGGAAAGGGGTTGCCAGGCTTCCCAAAATTACGAATCTCCAGAAATCTCAGCAAATATTTTTTCACCCAAACAGGATGATACTTTCAGGTAATGATCAGTACATGAAGGCGACTTGGTTCCCCAAATTTCGTTCTTCTATGTTGAAGCGTTCGTTTCCAGTAACAGTTTGAATTTTTAGGTTTCACTCTGTTTTCTCCTATATTGATAGATGTATTTGGAACTCTAAATCCAACACGGTTTGTGCTAGCTTCTTGAAACTTGACACAATAAAGTAGTTTCACGTTCTATCTCTACGTTTTGTTTCCTCTTGATGTAGCCCTAAGCAGTGACTGGCGAGAAACACTTTCATTGAAACGGGCTGCCAGGCTTCCCAAAATTACGAATCTCCAGAAATCTCAGCAAATATTTCTTCACCCAAACAGGATGATACTTTCAGGTAATGATCAGTATACTAAGGCGACTTGGTTCCCTAATTTTGTTCTTCTATGTTGAAGCGTTCGTTTCCAGTAACAGTTTGAATTTTTAGGTTTCACTCTGTTTTCTCCTATATTGATAGATGTATGTGGAACTCTAAATCCAACACGGTTTGTGCTAGCTTCTTGAATGTTGACACAATAAAGTAGTTTCACGTTCTATCTCTATGTTTTGATTCCCCTTGATGTAGCCCTAAGCAGTGACAGGCGAGAAACACTTCCATGGAAAGGGGTTGCCAGGCTTCCCAAAATTACGAATCTCCAGAAATCTCAGCAAATATTTTTTCACCCAAACTGGATGATACTTTCAGGTAATGATCAGTACACGAAGGCGACTTGGTTCCCCAAATTTCGTTCTTCTATGTTGAAGCGTTCGTTTCCAGTAACAGTTTGAATTTTTAGGTTTCAGTCTGTTTTCTCCTATATTGATAGATGTATTTGGAACTCTAAATCCAACACGGTTTGTGCTAGCTTCTTGAAACTTGACACAATAAAGTAGTTTCACGTTCTGTCTCTATGTTTTGTTTCCTCTTGATGTAGCCTTAAGCAGTGACAGGCGAGAAACACTTTCATGGAAAGAGGTTGCCAGGCTTCCCAAAAAGACGAATCTCCAGAAATATCAGCAAATATTTTTTCACCCAAACAGGATGATACTTTCAGGTAATGATCAGTACACTAAGGTGACTTGGTTCCCCAAATTTCATTCTTCTATGTTGAAGCGTTCGTTTCCAGTAACAGTTTGAATTTTTAGGTTTCACTCTGTTTTCTCCTATATTGATAGATGTATTTGGAACTCTAAATCCAACACGGTTTGTGCTAGCTTCTTGAAACTTGACACAATAAAGTAGTTTCACGTTCTGTCTCTATGTTTTGTTTCCTCTTGATGTAGCCCTAAGCAGTGACAGGTGAGAAACACTTTCATGGAAAGGGGTTGCCAGGCTTCCCAAAATTACGAATCTCCAGAAATCTCAGCAAATATTTTTTCACCCAAACAGGATGATACTTTCAGGTAATGATCAGTACATGAAGGCGACTTGGTTCCCCAAATTTCGTTCTTCTATGTTGAAGCGTTCGTTTCCAGTAACAGTTTGAATTTTTAGGTTTCACTCTGTTTTCTCCTATATTGATAGATGTATTTGGAACTCTAAATCCAACACGGTTTGTGCTAGCTTCTTGAAACTTGACACAATAAAGTAGTTTCACGTTCTATCTCTACGTTTTGTTTCCTCTTGATGTAGCCCTAAGCAGTGAATGGCGAGAAACACTTTCATGGAAAGGGGCTGCCAGGCTTCCCAAAATTACGAATCTCCAGAAATCTCAGCAAATATTTCTTCACCCAAACAGGATGATACTTTCAGGTAATGATCAGTATACTAAGGCGACTTGGTTCCCCAAATTTCGTTCTTCTATGTTGAAGCGTTCGTTTCCAGTAACAGTTTGAATTTTTAGGTTTCACTCTGTTTTCTCCTATATTGATAGATGTATTTGGAACTCTAAATCCAACACGGTTTGTGCTAGCTTCTTGAAAGTTGACACAATAAAGTAGTTTTACGTTCTATCTCTATGTTTGGATTCCTCTTGATGTAGCCCTAAGCAGTGACAGGCGAGAAACACTTTTATGGAAAGGGGTTGCCAGGCTTCCCAAAATTACGAATCTCCATAAATCTCAGCAAATATTTTTTCAGCCAAACTGGATGATACTTTCAGGTAACGATCAGTACACGAAGGCAAATTGGTTCCCCAAATTTCGTTCTTCTATGTTGAAGCGTTCGTTTCCAGTAACAGTTTGAATTTTTAGGTTTCACTCTGTTTTCTCCTATATTGATAGATGTATTTGGAACTCTAAATCCAACACGGTTTGTGCTAGCTTCTTGAAACTTGACACAATAAAGTAGTTTCACGTTCTGTCTCTATGTTTTGTTTCCTCTTAATGTAGCCCTAAGCAGTGACAGGCGAGAAACACTTTCATGGAAAGGGGTTGCCAGGCTTCCCAAATTACGAATCTCCAGAAATCTCAGCAAATATTTTTTCACCCAAACAGGATGATACTTTCAGGTAATGATCAGTACACTAAGGTGACTTGGTTCCCCAAATTTCGTTCTTCTATGTTGAGGCGTTCGTTTCCAGTAACAGTTTGAATTTTTAGGTTTCACTCTGTTTTCTCCTATATTGATAGATGTATTTGGAACTCTAAATCCAAGACGGTTTGTGCTAGCTTTTTGAAACTTGACTCAATGAAGCAGTTTCACGTTCTATCTCTATGTTTTGTTTCCTCTTGATGTAGCCCTAAGAAGTGACTGGCGAGAAACACTTTCATGGAAAGGGGTTGCCAGGCTTCCTAAAATTACGAATCTCCAGAAATCTCAGCAAATATTTTTTTCACCCAAACCGGATGATACTTTCAGGTAATGATCAGTACACGAAGGCGACTTGGTTCCCCAAATTTCGTTCTTCTATGTTGAAGCGTTCGTTTCCAGTAACAGTTTGAATTTTTAGGTTTCACTCTGTTTTCTCCTATATTGATAGATGTATTTGGAACTCTAAATCCAACACGGTTTTTGCTAGCTTCTTGAAACTTGACACAATAAAGTAGTTTCACGTTCTATCTCTACGTTTTGTTTCCTCTTGATGTAGCCCTAAGCAGTGACTGGCGAGAAACACTTTCATGGAAAGGGGTTGCCAGGCTTCCCAAAATTACGAATCTCCAGAAATCTCAGCAAATATTTTTTTCACCCAAACAGGATGATACTTTCAGGTAATGATCAGTACATGAAGGCGACTTGGTTCCCCAAATTTCGTTCTTCTATGTTGAAGCGTTCATTTCCAGTAACAGTTTGAATTTTTAGGTTTCACTCTGTTTTCTCCTATATTGATAGATGTATTTGGAACTCTAAATCCAACACGGTTTGTGCTAGCTTCTTGAAACTTGACACAATAAAGTAGTTTCACGTTCTATCTCTACGTTTTGTTTCCTCTTGATGTAGCCCTAAGCAGTGACTGGCGAGAAACACTTTCATGGAAACGGGCTGCCAGGCTTCCCAAAATTACGAATCTCCAGAAATCTCAGCAAATATTTCTTCACCCAAACAGGATGATACTTTCAGGTAATGATCAGTATACTAAGGCGACTTGGTTCCCAAATTTTGTTCTTCTATGTTGAAGCGTTCGTTTCCAGTAACAGTTTGAATTTTTAGGTTTCACTCTGTTTTCTCCTATATTGATAGATGTATTTGGAACTCTAAATCCAACACGGTTTGTGCTAGCTTCTTGAATGTTGACACAATAAAGTAGTTTCACGTTCTATCTCTATGTTTTGATTCCCCTTGATGTAGCCCTAAGCAGTGACAGGCGAGAAACACTTCCATGGAAAGGGGTTGCCAGGCTTCCCAAAATTACGAATCTCCAGAAATCTCAGCAAATATTTTTTCACCCAAACTGGATGATACTTTCAGGTAATGATCAGTACACGAAGGCGACTTGGTTCCCCAAATTTCGTTCTTCTATGTTGAAGCGTTCGTTTCCAGTAACAGTTTGAATTTTTAGGTTTCACTCTGTTTTCTCCTATATTGATAGATGTATTTGGAACTCTAAATCCAACACGGTTTGTGCTAGCTTCTTGAAACTTGACACAATAAAGTAGTTTCACGTTCTGTCTCTATGTTTTGTTTCCTCTTGATGTAGCCTTAAGCAGTGACAGGCGAGAAACACTTTCATGGAAAGAGGTTGCCAGGCTTCCCAAAATGACGAATCTCCAGAAATATCAGCAAATATTTTTTCACCCAAACAGGATGATACTTTCAGGTAATGATCAGTACATTAAGGCGACTTGGTTCCCCAAATTTCGTTCTTCTATGTTGAAGCGTTCGTTTCCAGTAACAGTTTGAATTTTTAGGTTTCACTCTGTTTTCTCCTATATTGATAGATGTATTTGGAACTCTAAATCCAACACGGTTTGTGCTAGCTTCTTGAAACTTGACACAATAAAGTAGTTTCACGTTCTGTCTCTATGTTTTGTTTCCTCTTGATGTAGCCCTAAGCAGTGACAGGTGAGAAACACTTTCATGGAAAGGGGTTGCCAGGCTTCCCAAAATTACGAATCTCCAGAAATCTCAGCAAATATTTTTTCACCCAAACAGGATGATACTTTCAGGTAATGATCAGTACATGAAGGCGACTTGGTTCCCCAAATTTCGTTCTTCTATGTTGAAGCGTTCGTTTCCAGTAACAGTTTGAATTTTTAGGTTTCACTCTGTTTTCTCCTATATTGATAGATGTATTTGGAACTCTAAATCCAACACGGTTTGTGCTAGCTTCTTGAAACTTGACACAATAAAGTAGTTTCACGTTCTGTCTCTATGTTTTGTTTCCTCTTGATGTAGCCCTAAGCAGTGACTGGCGAGAAACACTTTCATGGAAAGGGGTTGCCAGGCTTCCCAAAATTACGAATCTCCAGAAATCTCAGCAAATATTTTTTCACCCAAACAGGATGATACTTTCAGGTAATGATCACTACACGAAGGCGACTTGGTTCCCCAAATTTCGTTCTTCTATGTTGAAGCGTTCGTTTCCAGTAACAGTTTGAATTTTTAGGTTTCACTCTGTTTTCTCCTATATTGATAGATGTATTTGGAACTCTAAATCCAAGACGGTTTGTGCTAGCTTTTTGAAACTTGACACAATAAAGCAGTTTCACGTTCTATCTCTATGTTTTGTTTCCTCTTGATGTAGCCCTAAGCAGTGACTGGCGAGAAACACTTTCATGGAAAGGGGTTGCCAGGCTTCCCAAAATTACGAATCTCCAGAAATCTCAGCAAATATTTTTTTCACCCAAACAGGATGATACTTTCAGGTAATGATCAGTACATGAAGGGGACTTGGTTCCCCAAATTTCGTTCTTCTATGTTGAAGCGTTCGTTTCCAGTAAGAGTTTGAATTTTTAGGTTTCACTCTGTTTTCTCCTATATTGATAGATGTATTTGGAACTCTAAATCCAACACGGTTTGTGCTAGCTTCTTGAAACTTGACACAATAAAGTAGTTTCACGTTCTATCTCTACGTTTTGTTTCCTCTTGATGTAGCCCTAAGCAGTGAATGGCGAGAAACACTTTCATGGAAAGGGGCTGCCAGGCTTCCCAAAATTACGAATCTCCAGAAATCTCAGCAAATATTCTTCACCCAAACAGGATGATACTTTCAGGTAATGATCAGTATACTAAGGTGACTTAGTTCCCCAAATTTCGTTCTTCTATGTTGAAGCGTTCGTTTCCAGTAACAGTTTGAATGTTTAGGTTACACTCTGTTTTCTCCTATATTGATAGATGTATTTGGAACACTAAATCCAACACGGTTTGTGCTAGCTTCTTGAAACTTGACACAATAAAGTAGTTTCACGTTCTATCTCTATGTTTTGATTCCTCTTGATGTAGCCCTAAGCAGTGACAGGCGAGAAACACTTCCATGGAAAGGGGTTGCCAGGCTTCCCAAAATTACGAATCTCCAGAAATCTCAGCAAATATTTTTTCACCCAAACTGGATGATACTTTCAGATAATGATCAGTACACTAAGGCGACTTGGTTCCCCAAATTTCGTTCTTCTATGTTGAAGCGTTCGTTTCCAGTAACAGTTTGAATTTTTAGGTTTCACTCTGTTTTCTCCTATATTGAAAGATATATTTAGAACTCTAAATCCAACACGATTTGTGCTAGCTTCTTGAAACTTCACACAATAAAGTAGATTCAGGTTCTATCTCTATGTTTTGTTTCCTCTTGATGTAGCCCTAAGCAGTGACTGGCGAGAAACACTTTCATGGAAAGGGGTTGCCAGGCTTCCCAAAATTACGAATCTCCAGAAATCTCAGCAAATATTTTTTCACCCAAACAGGATGATACTTTCAGGTAATGAACGGTACACGAAGGCGACTTGGTTTCCCAAATTTCGTTCATCTATGTTGAGGCGTTCGTTTCCAGTAACAGTTTGAATTTTTAGGTTTCACTCTGTTTTCTCCTATATTGATAGATGTATTTGGAACTCTAAATCCAACACGGTTTGTGCTAGCTTCTTGAAAGTTGACACAATAAAGTAGTTTCACGTTCTATCTCTATGTTTTGATTCCTCTTGATGTAGCCCTAAGCAGTTACAGGCGAGAAACACTTCCATGGAAAGGGGTTGCCAGGCTTCCCAAAATTACGAGTCTCCAGAAATCTCAGCAAATATTTTTTCACCCAAACTGGATGATACTTTCAGGTAATGATCAGTACACGAAGGCGACTTGGTTCCCCAAATTTCGTTCTTCTATGTTGAAGCGTTCATTTCCAGTAACAGTTTGAATTTTTAGGTTTCACTCTGTTTTCTCCTATATTGATAGATGTATTTGGAACTCTAAATCCAACACGGTTTGTGCTATCTTCTTGACACTTGACACAATAAAGTAGTTTCACGTTCTATCTCTATGTTTTGTTTCCTCTTGATGTAGCCCTAAGCAGTTACTGGCGAGAAACTCTTTCATGGAAAGTGGTTGCCAGGCTTCCCAAAATTACGAATCTCCAGAAATCTCAGCAAATATTTTTTCACCCAAACAGGATGATACTTTCAGGTAATGATCAGTACACTAAGGTGACTTGGTTCCCCAAATTTCGTTCTTCTATGTTGAAGCGTTCGTTTCCAGTAACAGTTTGAATGTTTAGGTTTCACTCTGTTTTCTCCTATATTGATAGATGTATTTGGAACACTAAATCCAACACGGTTTGTGCTAGCTTCTTGAAACTTGACACAATAAAGTAGTTTCACGTTCTATCTCTATGTTTTGATTCCTCTTGATGTAGCCCTAAGCAGTGAAAGGCGAGAAACACTTCCATGGAAAGGAGTTTCCAGGCTTCCCAAAATTACGAATCTAAAGAAATCTCAGCAAATATTTTTTTCACCCAAACTGGATGATACTTTCAGATAATGATCAGTACACTAAGGCGACTTGGTTCCCCAAATTTCGTTTTTCTATGTTGAAGCGTTCGTTTCCAGTAACAGTTTGAATTTTTAGGTTTCACTCTGTTTTCTCCTATATTGATAGATGTATTTGGAATTCTAAATCCAACACGGTTTGTGCTAGCTTCTTGAAACTTGACACAATAAAGTAGTTTCACGTTCTGTCTCTATGTTTTGTTTCCTCTTGATGTAGCCCTAAGCAGTGACTGGCGAGAAACACTTTCATGGAAAGGGGTTGCCAGGCTTCCCAAAATTACGAATCTCCAGAAATCTCAGCAAATATTTTTTCACCCAAACAGGATGATACTTTCAGGTAATGATCAGTACACTAAGGTGACTTGGTTCCCCAAATTTCGTTCTTCTATGTTGAAGCGTTCGTTTCCAGTAACAGTTTGAATTTTTAGGTTTCACTCTGTTTTCTCCTATATTGATAGATGTATTTGGAACTCTAAATCCAACACGGTTTGTGCTAGCTTCTTGAAACTTGACACAATAAAGTAGTTTCACGTTCTATCTCTATGTTTTGTTTCCTCTTGATGTAGCCCTAAGCAGTGACTGGCGAGAAACACTTTCATGGAAAGGGGTTGCCAGGCTTCCCAAAATTACGAATCTCCAGAAATCTCAGCAAATATTTTTTCACCCAAACAGGATGATACTTTCAGGTAATGATCAGTACACTAAGGTGACTTGGTTCCCCAAATTTCGTTCTTCTATGTTGAAGCGTTCATTTCCAGTAACAGTTTGAATTTTTAGGTTTCACTCTGTTTTCTCCTATATTGATAGATGTATTTGGAACTCTAAATCCAACACGGTTTGTGCTAGCTTCTTGAAACTTGACACAATAAAGTAGTTTCACATTCTATCTCTACATTTTGTTTCCTCTTGATGTAGCCCTAAGCAGTGACTGGCGAGAAACACTTTCATTGAAAGGGGTTGCCAGGCTTCCCAAAATTACGAATCTGCAGAAATCTCAGCAAATATTTTTTCACCCAAACAGGATGATACTTTCAGGTAATGATTGGTACACGAAGGCGACTTGGTTTCCCAAATTTCATTCATCTATGTTGAGGCGTTCGTTTCCAGTAACAGTTTGAATTTTTAGGTTTCACTCTGTTTTCTCCTATATTGATAGATGTATTTGGAACTCTAAATCCAACACGGTTTGTGCTAGCTTCTTGAAAGTTGACACAATAAAGTAGTTTCACGTTCTATCTCTATGTTTGGATTCCTCTTGATGTAGCCCTAAGCAGTGACAGGCGAGAAACACTTTTATGGAAAGGGGTTGCCAGGCTTCCCAAAATTACGAATCTCCAGAAATCTCAGCAAATATTTTTTCAGCCAAACTGGATGATACTTTCAGGTAACGATCAGTACACGAAGGCAAATTGGTTCCCCAAATTTCGTTCTTCTATGTTGAAGCGTTCGTTTCCAGTAACAGTTTGAATTTTTAGGTTTCACTCTGTTTTCTCCTATATTGATAGATGTATTTGGAACTCTAAATCCAACACGGTTTGTGCTAGCTTCTTGAAACTTGACACAATAAAGTAGTTTCACGTTCTGTCTCTATGTTTTGTTTCCTCTTAATGTAGCCCTAAGCAGTGACAGGCGAGAAACACTTTCATGGAAAGGGGTTGCCAGGCTTCCCAAAATTACGAATCTCCAGAAATCTCAGCAAATATTTTTTCACCCAAACAGGATGATACTTTCAGGTAATGATCAGTACACTAAGGTGACTTGGTTCCCCAAATTTCGTTCTTCTATGTTGAGGCGTTCGTTTCCAGTAACAGTTTGAATTTTTAGGTTTCACTCTGTTTTCTCCTATATTGATAGATGTATTTGGAACTCTAAATCCAAGACGGTTTGTGCTAGCTTTTTGAAACTTGACACAATGAAGCAGTTTCACGTTCTATCTCTATGTTTTGTTTCCTCTTGATGTAGCCCTAAGAAGTGACTGGCGAGAAACACTTTCATGGAAAGGGGTTGCCAGGCTTCCCAAAATTACGAATCTCCAGAAATCTCAGCAAATATTTTTTTCACCCAAACCGGATGATACTTTCAGGTAATGATCAGTACACGAAGGCGACTTGGTTCCCCAAATTTCGTTCTTCTATGTTGAAGCGTTCGTTTCCAGTAACAGTTTGAATTTTTAGGTTTCACTCTGTTTTCTCCTATATTGATAGATGTATTTGGAACTCTAAATCCAACACGGTTTGTGCTAGCTTCTTGAAACTTGACACAATAAAGTAGTTTCACGTTCTATCTCTACGTTTTGTTTCCTCTTGATGTAGCCCTAAGCAGTGACTGGCGAGAAACACTTTCATGGAAAGGGGTTGCCAGGCTTCCCAAAATTACGAATCTCCAGAAATCTCAGCAAATATTTTTTTCACCCAAACAGGATGATACTTTCAGGTAATGATCAGTACACGAAGGCGACTTGGTTCCCCAAATTTCGTTCTTCTATGTTGAAGCGTTCGTTTCCAGTAACAGTTTGAATTTTTAGGTTTCACTCTGTTTTCTCCTATATTGATAGATGTATTTGGAACTCTAAATCCAACAAGGTTTGTGCTAGCTTCTTGAAACTTGACACAATAAAGTAGTTTCACGTTCTATCTCTACGTTTTGTTTCCTCTTGATGTAGCCCTAAGCAGTGACTGGCGAGAAACACTTTCATGGAAACGGGCTGCCAGGCTTCCCAAAATTACGAATCTCCAGAAATCTCAGCAAATATTTCTTCACCCAAACAGGATGATACTTTCAGGTAATGATCAGTATACTAAGGCGACTTGGTTCCCAAATTTTGTTCTTCTATGTTCAAGCGTTCGTTTCCAGTAACAGTTTGAATTTTTAGGTTTCACTCTGTTTTCTCCTATATTGATAGATGTATTTGGAACTCTAAATCCAACACGGTTTGTGCTAGCTTCTTGAATGTTGACACAATAAAGTAGTTTCACGTTCTATCTCTATGTTTGATTCCCCTTGATGTAGCCCTAAGCAGTGACAGGCGAGAAACACTTCCATGGAAAGGGGTTGCCAGGCTTCCCAAAATTACGAATCTCCAGAAATCTCAGCAAATATTTTTTCACCCAAACTGGATGATACTTTCAGGTAATGATCAGTACACCAAGGCGACTTGGTTCCCCAAATTTCGTTCTTCTATGTTGAAGCGTTCGTTTCCAGTAACAGTTTGAATTTTTAGGTTTCACTCTGTTTTCTCCTATATTGATAGATGTATTTGGAACTCTAAATCCAACACGGTTTGTGCTACCTTCTTGAAACTTGCCACAATAAAGTAGTTTCATGTTCCATCTCTATGTTTTGTTTCCTCTTGATGTAGCCCTAAGCAGTGACTGGCGAGAAAAACTTTCATGGAAAGGGGTTGCCAAGCTTCCAAAAAGTAGGAATCTGCAGAAATCTCAGCAAATATTTTTTCACCCAAGCTGGATGATACTTTCAGGTAATGATCAGTACACTAAGCCAACTTGATTCCCCAAATTTTGTTCTTCTATGTTGAAGCGTTCGATTCCAGTAACAGTTTGAATTTTTAGGTTTCACTCTGTTTTCTCCTATATTGATACATGTATTTGGAACTCTAAATTCAACACGGTTTTTGCTAGCTTCTTGAAACTTGACACAATAAAGTAGTTTCATGTTCTGTCTCTATGTTTTGTTTCCTCTTGATGAAGCCCTAAGCAGTGACTGGCGAGAAACACTTTCATAGAAAGGGGTTGCCAAGCTTCCAAAAATTACGAATCTCCAGAAATCTCAGCAAATATTTTTTCACCCAAATTCTATGATACTTTCACGTAATGATCAGTACACTAAGCCGACTTGGTTCGCCAAATTTCGTTTTTCTATGTTGAAGCGCTGGTTTCCAGTAACAGTTTGAATTTTTAGGTTTCACTCTGTTTTCTCCTGTATTGATACATGTATTTGGAACTCTAAATCCAACACGGTTTGTGCTAGCTTCTTGAAACTTGACACAATAAAGTAGTTTCACGTTCTATCTCTATGTTATGTTTCCTCTTGATGTAGCCCTAAGCATTGACTGGCGAGAAACACTTTCATTTAAAGGGGTTGCCAAGCTTCCAAAAATTACGAATCTCCAGAAATCTCAGCAAATATTTTTTCACCCAAACTGAATGATACTTTCAGGTAATGATCAGTATACTAAGCCGACTTGGTTCCCCAAATTTCATTCTTCTATGTTGAAGCGTTCGTTTCCAGTAACAGTTTGAATTTTTAGGTGTCACTCTGTTTTCTCCTATATTGATAGATGTATTTAGAACTCTAAATCCAAAACGATTTGGGCTAGCTTCTTGAAACGTGACACAATAAAGTAGTTTCATGTTCTATCACTATGTTTTGTTTCCTCTTGATGTACCCATAAGCAGTGACTGGCGAGAAACACTTTCATGGAAAGGGGTTGCCAAGATTCCAAAACTTACGAATCTCCAGAAATCACAGCAAATATTTTTTCACCCAAACTGGATGATACGTTCAGGTAATGATCAGTACACTAAGCCGTCTTGGTTCCCCAAATTTCGTTCTTCTATGTTGAAGTGTTCATTTCCCGTAAGAGTTTGAATTTTTAGGTTTCACTCTGTTTTCTCCTATATTCATAGATGTATTTGGAACTCTAAATCCAACACAGTTTGTGCTAGCTTCTTGAAACTTGCCACAATAAAGTAGTTTCATGTTCCATCTCTGTGTTTTGTTTCCTCTTGATGTAGCCCTAAGCAGTGACTGGCGAGAAACACTTTCATGGAAAGGGGTTGCCAAGCTTCCAAAAAGTAGGAATCTGCAGAAATCTCAGCAAAAATTTTTTCACCCAAACTGGATGATACTTTCAGGTAATTATCACTACACTAAGCTGACTTGGTTTCCCAAATTTCATTCTTCTATGTTGAAGCGTTCGTTTCTAGTAACAGTTTGAATTTTTAGGTTTCACTCTGTTTTCTCCTATATTGATAGATGTATTTGGAACTCTAAATCCAACACGGTTTGTGCTACCTTCTTGAAACTTGCCACAATAAAGTAGTTTCATGTTCCATCTCTATGTTTTGTTTCCTCTTGATGTAGCCCTAAGCAGTGACTGGCAAGAAACACTTTCATGGAAAGCGGTTGCCAAGCTTCCAAAAAGTAGGAATCTGCAGAAATCTCAGCAAATATTTTTTCACCCAAACTGGATGATAATTTCAGGTAATGATCAGTACACTAAGACGACTTGGTTCCCCAAATTTCATTCTTCTATGTTGAAGCGTTCGTTTCCAGTAACAGTTTGAATTTTTAGGTTTCACTCTGTTTTCTAATATATTGATAGTTGTATTTGGAACTCTAAATCCAAAACGGTTTTTGCTAGCTTCTTGAAACCTGACAAAAAAAAGTAGTTTCACGTTCTGTCTCTATGTATTTTTTCCTCTTGATGTAGCCTTAAGCATTAACTGGCGAGAAACACTTTCATGGAAAGGGGTTGCCAAGCTTCCAAAAATTACGAATCTCTAGAAATCTCAGCAAATATTTTTTCACCCATACTGGATGATACATTCAGGTAATGATCAGTACACTAAGCCGACTTGGATCCCCAAATTTCGTTCTTCTATGTTGAAGCGTTCGTTTCCAGTAATAGTTTGAATTTTAAGGTTTCACTCTGTTTTCTCCTATATTCATACATGTATTTGGAACTCTAAATCCAACACGGTTTGTGCTAGCTTCTTGAAACATGACACAATAAAGTAGTTTCACGTTCTATCTGTATGTTATGCTTCCACTTGATGTAGCCCTAAGCAGTGACTGGCGAGAAACACTTTCATGGAAAGGGGTTGCCAAGCTTCCAAAAATTACGAATCTCCAGAAATCTCAGCAAATATTTTTTCACCCAAATTCTATGATACTTTCACGTAATGATCAGTACACTAAGCTGACTTGGTTCCCCAAATTTTGTTCTTCTATGTTGAAGCGTTCATTTGCAGTAACAGTTTGAATTTTTAGGTGTCACTCTGTTTTCTCTTATAATGATAGATATATTTGGAACTCTAAATCCAGCACGGTTTGTACTAGCTTCTTGAAACCTGACACAATAAAGTAGTTTCATGTTCCATCTCTGTATTTTGTTTCCTCTTGATGTAGCCCTAAGCAGTGACTGGCGAGAATCACTTTCATGGAATGGGGTTGCCAAGCTTCCAAAAAGTAGGAATCTGCAGAAATCTCAGCAAATATTTTTTCACCGAAACTGGATGATACTTTCAGGTAATGATCAGTACACTAAGCTGACTTGGTTCCCCAAATTTCATTCTTCTATGTTGAAGCGTTCGTTTCTAGTAACAGTTTGAATTTTTAGGTTTCACTCTGTTTTCTCCTATATTGATAGATGTATTTGGAACTCTAAATCCAACACGGTTTTTGCTAGCTTCTTGAAACCTGACACAATAAAGTAGTTTCACGTTCTATCTCTAAGTTTTGTTTCCTCTTGATTTAGCCCTAAGCAGTTACTGGCGAGAAAGACTTTCATGTAAAGGGTTTGCCAAGCTTCCAAAAA
Source organism: Spermophilus citellus (assembly GCF_964194105.1). NCBI lineage: Eukaryota > Metazoa > Chordata > Mammalia > Rodentia > Sciuridae > Spermophilus > Spermophilus citellus. The sequence goes on along the minus strand of NC_138192.1, from coordinate 2,940,422 downwards.
TTACTAATCTCCAGGAATCTCAGCAAATATTTTTTCACCCAAACTCTATGATACTTTCACGTAATGATCCGTACACTAAGGCGACTTGGTTTCCCAAATTTTGTTCTTCTATGTTGAAGCGTTTATTTGCAGTAACAGTTTGAATTTTTAGGTTTCACTCGGTTTTCGCCTATATTGATAGATGTATTTGGAACTCTAAATCCAACACGGTTTGTGCTAGCTTCTTGAAACTTGCCACAATAAAGTAGTTTCATGTTCCATCTCTGTGTTTTGTTTCCTCTTGATGTAGCCCTAAGCAGTGACTGGCGAGAAACACTTTCATGGAAAGGGGTTACCAAGCTTCCAAAAAGTAGGAATCTGCAGAAATCTCAGCAAAAATTTTTTCACCCAAACTGGATGATACTTTCAGGTAATTATCAGTACACTAAGCCGACTTGGTTCCCCAAATTTCATTCTTCTATGTTGAAGCGTTCGTTTCTAGTAACAATTTGAATTTTTAGGTTTCACTCTGTTTTCTCCTATATTGATAGATGTGTTTGGAACTCTAAATCCAACACCGTTTGTGCTACCTTCTTGAAACTTGCCACAATAAAGTAGTTTCATGTTCCATCTCTATGTTTTGTTTCCTCTTGATGAAGCCCTAAGCAGTGACTGGCGAGAAACACTTTCATGGAAAGGGGTTGCCAAGCTTCCAAAAAGAAGGAATCTGCAGAAATCTCAGCAAATATTTTTTCACCCAAACTGGATGACACTTTCAGGTAATGATCAGTACACTAAGACGACTTGTTTCCCAAATTTCATTCTTCTATGTTGAAGCGTTCGTTTCCAGTAACAGTTTGAATTTTTAGGTTTCACTCTGTTTTCTCCTATATTGATAGATGTATTTGGAACCCTAAATCCAACACGATTTTTGCTAGATTCTTGAAACCTGACACAATAGTTTCACGTTCTATCTCTATGTTTTGTTTCCTCTTGATGTAGCCCTAAGCAGTGACTGGAGAGAAACACTTTCATGGAAAGGGGTTGCCAAGCTTCCAAAAATTACGAATCTACAGAAATCTCAGCAAATATTATTTCACCCAAACTGGATGATACTTTCAGGTAATGATAAGTACACTAAGCCCACTTGGTTCCCCAAATTTCGTTCTTCTATGTTGAAGCGTTCATTTCCAGTAACAGTTTGAATTTTTAGGTTTCACTCTGTTTTCTCCTATTTTGATAGATGTATTTGGAACCCTAAATTCAACACGATTTTTGCTAGCTTCTTGAAACCTGACACAATAGTTTCACTTTCTATCTCTATGTTTTGATTCCTCTTGATGTACCGCTAAGCAGTGACTGGCGAGAAACACTTCCATGGAAAGGGGATGCCAAGCTTCCAAAAATTATCAATCTCCAGAAATCTCAGCAAATATTTTTTCACCCAAACTGGATACTTTCAGGAAATGATCAGTACACTAAGCTGACTTGGTTCCCCAAATTTCGTTCTTCTATGTTGAAGCGTTCGTTTCCAGTAACAGTTTGAATTTTTAGGTTTCACTCTGTTTTCTCCTATATTGATACATGTATTTGGAACTCTAAATCCAACAAGGTTTGTGCTAGCTTCTTGAAACTTGACACAATAAAGTAGTTTCACGTTCTATCTCTCTGTTTTGTTTCCTCTTGATATAGCCCTAAGCAGTGACTGGCGAGAAACACTTTCATGGAAAGGGATTGCCAAGCTTAAAATAATTACGAATCTCCAGAAATCCAGCAAATATTTTTTCACCCAAACTGGATACTTTCAGGTAATGATCCATACACTAATCTGACTTGATTCCCCAAATTTCGTTCTTCTATGTTGAAGCGTTCGTTTCCAGTAACAGTTTGAAATTTTAGGTTTCAATCTGTTTTCTCCTATACTGATACATGTATTTGGAACTCTAAATCCAGCACGGTTTGTGCTAGCTTCTTGAAACTTGACACAATAAAGTAGTTTCAAGTTCTATCTCTATGTTTTGTTTCCTCTTGATGTAGCCCTATGCAGTGACTGGCGAGAAACACTTTCATTGAAATGGGTTGCCAAGTAAATCAAAATTACGAATCTCCAGAAATCTCAGCAAATATTTTTTCAGCCAAACTGGATGATACTTTCAGGTAATGATCAGTACACTAAGGCGACTTGGTTCCCCAAATTTCGTTCTTCTATGTTGAAGCGTTCGTTTCGAGTAACAGTTTGAATTTTTAGGTTTCACTCTGTTTTCTCCTATATTGATAGAGGTATTTGAACACTAAATGCAACACGGTTTGTGCTAGCTTCTTGAAACTTGACACAATAAAGTAGTTTCACGTTCTGTCTCCATGTTTTGTTTCCTCTTGAAGTAGCCCTAAGCAGTGACAGGCGAGAAACACTTTCATGGAAAGGGGTTGCCAGGCTTCCCAAAATTACGAATCTCCAGAAATCTCAGCAAATATTTTTTCACCCAAACAGGATGATACTTTCAGGTAATGATCAGTACACTAAGGCGACTTGGTTGCCCAAATTTCTTTCTTCTATGTTGAAGCGTTCGTTTCCAGTAACAGTTTGAATTTTTAGGTTTCACTCTGTTTTCTCCTATATTGATAGATGTATTTGGAACTCTAAATCAAACACGGTTTGTGCTAGCTTCTTGAAACTTGACACAATAAAGTAGTTTCACGTTCTATCTCTATGTTTGGATTCCTCTTGATGTAGCCCTAAGCAGTGACAGGCGAGAAACACTTTCATGGAAAGGGGTTGCCAGGCTTCTCAAAATTACGAATCTCCAGAAATCTCAGCAAATATTTTTTCAGCCAAACTGGATGATACTCAGGTAATGATCAGTACACGAAGGCGACTTGGTTCCCCAAATTTCGTTCTTCTATGTTGAAGCGTTCGTTTCCAGTAACAGTTTGAATTTTTAGGTTTCACTCTGTTTTCTCCTATATTGATAGATGTATTTGGAACTCTAAATCCAACACGGTTTGTGCTAGCTTCTTGAAACTTGACACAATAAAGTAGTTTCACGTTCTATCTCTATGTTTTGTTTCCTCTTGATGTAGCACTAAGCAGTGACAGGCGAGAAACACTTTCATGGAAAGGGGTTTCCAGGCTTCCCAAAATTACGAATCTCCATAAATCTCAGCAAATATTCTTTCACCCAAACTGGATGATACTTTCAGGTAATGATCAGTACACAAAGGCGACTTGGTTCCCCAAATATCGTTCTTCTATGTTGAAGCGTTCGTTTCCAGTAACAGTTTGAATTTTTAGGTTTCACTCTGTTTTCTCCTATATTGATAGATGTATTTGGAACTCTAAATCCAACACGGTTTGTGCTAGCTTCTTGAAACTTGACACAATAAAGTAGTTTCACGTTCTATATCTATGTTTGGATTCCTCTTGATGTAGCCCTAAGCAGTGACAGGCGAGAAACACTTTCATGGAAAGGGGTTGCCAGGCTTCCCAAAATTACGAATCTCCAGAAATCTCAGCAAATATTTTTTCAGCCAAAGTGGATGATACTTTCAGGTAATGATCAGTACACGAAGTCGACTTGGTTCCCCAAATTTCGTTCTTCTATGTTGAAGCGTTCGTTTCCAGTAACACTTTGAATTTTTAGGTTTCACTCTGTTTTCTCCTATATTGATAGATGTATTTGGAACCCTAAATCCAACACGGTTTGTGCTAGCTTCTTGAAACTTGACACAATGACGTAGTTTCACGTTCTGTCTCTATGTTTTGTTTCCTCTTAATGTGGCCCTAAGCAGTGACTGACGAGAAACACTTTCATGGATAGGGGTTGCCAGGCTTCCCAAAATTACGAATCTCCAGAAATCTCAGCATATATTTTTTCACCCAAACAGGATGATACTTTCAGGTAATGATCAGTACACTAAGGTGACTTGGTGCCCCAAATTTCGTTCTTCTATGTTGAAGCGTTCGTTTCCAGTAACAGTTTGAATTTTTAGGTTTCACTCTGTTTTCTCCTATATTGATAGATGTATTTGGAACTCTAAATCCAACACGGTTTGTGCTAGCTTCTTGAAACTTGACACAATAAAGTAGTTTCACGTTCTATCTCTATGATTGGATTCCTCTTGATGTAGCCCTAAGCAGTGACAGGCGAGAAACACTTTCATGGAAAGGGGTTGCCAGGCTTCCCAAAATTACGAATCTCCAGAAATCTCAGCAAATATTTTTTCACCCAAACAGGATGATACTTTCAGGTAATGATCAGTACATGAAGGCGACTTGGTTCCCCAAATATCGTTCTTCTATGTTGAAGCGTTCGTTTCCAGTAACAGTTTGAATTTTTAGGTTTAACTCTGTTTTCTCCTATATTGATAGATGTATTTGGAACTCTAAATCCAACACGGTTTGTGCTAGCTTCTTGAAACTTGACACAATAAAGTAGTTTCACGTTCTATCTCTATGTTTTGTTTCCTCTTGATGTAGCCCTAAGCAGTGACAGGCGAGAAATACTTCCATAAAAAGGGGTTGCCAGGCTTCCCAAAATTACGAATCTAAAGAAATCTCAGCAAATATTTTTTTCACCCAAACTGGATGATACTTTCAGGTAATGATCAGTACACGAAGGCGACTTGGTTCCCCAAATTTCGTTCTTCTATGTTGAAGCGTTCGTTTCCAGTAACAGTTTGAATTTTTAGGTTTCACTCTGTTTTCTCCTATATTGATAGATGTATTTGGAACTCTAAATCCAACACGGTTTGTGCTAGCTTCTTGAAACTTGACACAATAAAGTAGTTTCACGTTCTATCTCTATGTTTTGATTCCTCTTGATGTAGCCCTAAGCAGTGACAGGCGAGAAACTTTTTCATGGAAAGGGGTTGCCAGGCTTCCCAAAATTACGAATCTCCAGAAATCTCAGCAAATATTTTTTCACCCACACTGGATGATAATTTCAGGTAATGATCAGTACACGAAGGCGACTTGGTTCCCCAAATTTCGTTCTTCTATGTTGAAGCGTTCGTTTCCAGTAACAGTTTGAATTTTTAGGTTTCATTCTGTTTTCTCCTATATTGATAGATGTATTTGGAACTCTAAATCCAACACGGTTTGTGCTAGCTTCTTGAAACTTGACACAATAAATTAGTTTCACGTTCTGTCTCTATGTTTTGTTTACTCTTGATGTAGCCCTAAGCAGTGACTGGCGAGAAACACTTTAATGGAAAGGGGTTGCCAGGATTCCCAAAATTACGAATCTCCAGAAATCTCAGCAAATATTTTTTCACCCAAACAGGATGATACTTTCAGGTAATGATCAGTACACGAAGGCAACGTGGTTCCCCAAATTTCGTTCTTCTATGTTGAAGCGTTCGTTTCCAGTAACAGTTTGAATTTTTAGGTTTCACTCTGTTTTCCCCTATATTGATAGATATATTTGGAACTCTAAATCCAACACGGTTTGTGCTAGCTTCTTGAAACTTGACACTATAAAGTAGTTTCACGTTCTATCTCTATGTTTTGTTTCCTCTTGATGTAGCCCTAAGCAGTGACTGGCGAGAAACACTTTCATGGAAAGGGGTTGCCAGGCTTCCCAAAATTACGAATCTCCAGAAATCTCAGCAAATATTTTTTCACCCAAACAGGATGATACTTTCAGGTAATGATAAGTACACTAAGGTGACTTGGTTCCCCAAATTTTGTTCTTCTATGTTGAAGCGTTCGTTTCCAGTAACAGTTTGAATTTTAGGTTTCACTCTGTTTTCTCCTATATTGATAGATGTATTTGGAACTCTAAATCCAACACGGTTTGTGCTAGCTTCTTGAAACTTGACACAATAAAGTAGTTTCACGTTCTTTCTCTATGTTTTGTTTCCTCTTGATGTAGCCCCAAGCAGTGACTGGCGAGAAACACTTTCATGGAAAGGGGTTGCCAGGCTTCCCAAAATTACGAATCTCCAAAAATCTCAGCAAATATTTTTTCACCCAAACAGGATGATACTTTCAGGTAATGATCAGTACACTAAGGCGACTTGGTTGCCCAAATTTCGTTCTTCTATGTTGAAGCGTTCGTTTCCAGTAACAGTTTGAATTTTTAGGTTTCACTCTGTTTTCTCCTATATTGATAGATGTATTTGGAACTCTAAATCCAACACGGTTTGTGCTAACTTCTTGAAACTTGACACAATAAAGTAGTTTCACGTTCTATCTCTATGTTTTCTTTCCTCTTGATGTAGCCCTAAGCAGTGACAGGCGAGAAACACTTCCATAAAAAGGGGTTGACAGGCTTCCCAAAATTACGAATCTCCAGAAATCTCAGCAAATATTTTTTCAGCCAAACTGGATGATACTTTCAGGTAATGATCAGTACACGAAGGCGACTTGGTTCCCCAAATTTCGTTCTTCTATGTTGAAGCGTTCGTTTCCAGTAACAGTTTGAATTTTTAGGTTTCACTCTGTTTTCTCCTATATTGATAGATGTATTTGGAACTCTAAATCCAACACGGTTTGTGCTAGCTTCTTGAAACTTGACACAATAAAGTAGTTTCACGTTCTGTCTCTATGTTTTGTTTCCTCTTGATGTAGCCCTAAGCAGTGACTGGCGAGAAACACTTTAATGGAAAGGGGTTGCCAGGATTCCCAAAATTACGAATCTCCAGAAATCTCAGCAAATATTTTTTCACCCAAACAGGATGATACTTTCAGGTAATGATCAGTACACTAAGGTGACTTGGTGCCCCAAATTTCGTTCTTCTATGTTGAAGCGTTCATTTCCAGTAACAGTTTGAATTTTTAGGTTTCACTCTGTTTTCTCCTATATTGATAGATGTATTTGGAACTCTAAATCCAACACGATTTGTGCTAGCTTCTTGAAAGTTGACACAATAAAGTAGTTTCACGTTCTATCTCTATGTTTTGATTCCTCTTGATGTAGCCCTAAGCAGTGACAGGCGAGAAACACTTTCATGGAAAGGGGTTGCCAGGCTTCCCAAAATTACGAATCTCCAGAAATCTCAGCAAATATTTTTTCACACAAACTGGATGATACTTTCAGGTAATGATCAGTACACGAAGGCGACTTGGTTCCCCAAATTTCGTTCTTCTATGTTGAAGCGTTCGTTTCCAGTAACAGTTTGAATTTTTAGGTTTCACTCTGTTTTCTCCTATATTGATAGATGTATTTGGAACTCTAAATCCAACACGGTTTGTGCTAGCTTCTTGAAACTTGACACAATAAAGTAGTTTCACGTTCTATCTCTATGTTTTGATTCCTCTTGATGTAGCCCTAAGCAGTGACAGCCGAGAAACTTTTTCATGGAAAGGGGTTGCCAGGCTTCCCAAAATTACGAATCTCCAGAAATCTCAGCAAATATTTTTTCACCCACACTGGATGATACTTTCAGGTAATGATCAGTACACGAAGGCGACTTGGTTCCCCAAATTTCGTTCTTCTATGTTGAAGCGTTCGTTTCCAGTAACAGTTTGAATTTTTAGGTTTCACTCTGTTTTCTCCTATATTGATAGATGTATTTGGAACTCTAAATCCAACACGGTTTGTGCTAGCTTCTTGAAACTTGACACAATAAAGTGGTTTCACGTTCTATCTCTATGTTTTGTTTCCTCTTGATGTAGCCCTGTGCAGTGACTGGCGAGAAACACTTTCATGGAAAGGGGTTGCCAAGCTTCCTAAAATTACGAATCTCCAGAAATCTCAGCAAATATTTTTTCACCCAAACTGGATGATACTTTCAGGTAATGATCAGTACACTAAGGCGACTTGGTTCCCCAAATTTCGTTCTTCTATGTTGAAGCGTTCGTTTCCAGTAACAGTTTGAATTTTTAGGTTTCACTCTGTTTTCTCCTATATTGATAGATGTATTTGAACACTAAATGCAACACGGTTTGTGCTAGCTTCTTGAAACTTGACACAATAAAGTAGTTTCACGTTCTGTCTCCATGTTTTGTTTCCTCTTGATGTAGCCCTAAGCAGTGACAGGCGAGAAACACTTTCATGGAAAGGGGTTGCCAGGCTTCCCAAAATTACGAATCTCCAGAAATCTCAGCAAATATTTTTTCACCCAAACAGGATGATACTTTCAGGTAATGATCAGTACATGAAGGCGACTTGGTTCCCCACATATCGTTCTTCTATGTTGAAGCGTTCGTTTCCAGTAACAGTTTGAATTTTTAGGTTTAACTCTGTTTTCTCCTATATTGATAGATGTATTTGGAACTCTAAATCCAACACGGTTTGTGCTAGCTTCTTGAAACTTGACACAATAAAGTAGTTTCACGTTCTATCTCTATGTTTCGATTCCTCTTGATGTAGCACTAAGCAGTGACTGGCGAGAAACACTTTCATGGAAAGGGGTTGCCAGGCTTCCCAAAATTACGAATCTCCAGAAATCTCAGCAAATATTTTTTCAGCCAAACTGGATGATACTTTCATGTAATGATCAGTACATGAAGGCGACTTGCTTCCCCAAATTTCGTTCTTCTATGTTGAAGCGTTCGTTTCCAGTAACAGTTTGAATTTTTAGGTTTCACTCTGTTTTCTCCTATATTGATAGATGTATTTGGAACTCTAAATCCAACACGGTTTGTGCTAGCTTCTTGAAACTTGACACAATAAAGTAGTTTCACGTTCTGTCTCTATGTTTTGTTTCATCTTGATGTAGCCCTAAGCAGTGACTGGCGAGAAACACTTTCATGGAAAGGGGTTGCCAGGCTTCCCAAAATTACGATTCTCCAGAAATCTCAGCAAATATTTTTTCACCCAAACAGGATGATACTTTCAGGTAATGATCAGTACACTAAGGCGACTTGGTTCCCCAAATTTCGTTCTTCTATGTTGAAGCGTTCGTTTCCAGTAACAGTTTGAATTTTTAGGTTTCACTCTGTTTTCTCCTATATTGATAGATGTATTTGGAACTCTAAATCCAACACGGTTTGTGCTAGCTTCTTGAAACTTGACACAATAAAGTAGTTTCACGTTCTATCTCTATGTTTTGATTCCTCTTGATGTAGCCCTAAGCAATGACAGGCGAGAAACTTTTTCATGGAAAGGGGTTGCCAGGCTTCCCAAAATTACGAATCTCCAGAAATCTCAGCAAATATTTTTTCACCCACACTGGATGATACTTTCAGGTAATGATCAGTACACGAAGGCGACTTGGTTCCCCAAATTTCGTTCTTCTATGTTGAAGCGTTCGTTTCCAGTAACAGTTTGAATTTTTAGGTTTCACTCTGTTTTCTCCTATATTGATAGATGTATTTGGAACTCTAAATCCAACACGGTTTGTGCTAGCTTCTTGAAACTTGACACAATAATGTAGTTTCACGTTCTATCTCTATGTTTCGTTTCCTCTTGATGTAGCCCTGTGCAGTGACTGGCGAGAAACACTTTCATGGAAAGGGGTTGCCAAGCTTCCTAAAATTACGAATCTCCAGAAATCTCAGCAAATATTTTTTCAGCCAAACTGGATGATACTTTCAGGTAATGATCAGTACACTAAGGCGACTTGGTTCCCCAAATTTCGTTCTTCTATGTTGAAGCGTTCGTTTCCAGTAACAGTTTGAATTTTTAGGTTTCACTCTGTTTTCTCCTATATTGATAGATGTATTTGAACACTAAATGCAACTCGGTTTGTGCTAGCTTCTTGAAACTTGACACAATAAAGTAGTTTCACGTTCTGTCTCCATGTTTTGTTTCCTCTGATGTAGCCCTAAGCAGTGACAGGCGAGAAACACTTTCATGGAAAGGGGTTGCCAGGCTTCCCAAAATTACGATTCTCCAGAAATCTCAGCAAATATTTTTTCACCCAAACAGGATGATACTTTCAGGTAATGATCAGTACACTAAGGCGACTTGGTTGCCCAAATTTCGTTCTTCTATGTTGAAGCGTTCGTTTCCAGTAACAGTTTGAATTTTTAGGTTTCACTCTGTTTTCTCCTATATTGATAGATGTATTTGGAACTCTAAATCCAACACGGTTTGTGCTAGCTTCTTGAAACTTGACACAATAAAGTAGTTTCACGTTCTATCTCTATGTTTGGATTCCTCTTGATGTAGCCCTAAGCAGTGACAGGCGAGAAACACTTTCATGGAAAGGGGTTGCCAGGCTTCCCAAAATTACGAATCTCCAGAAATCTCAGCAAATATTTTTTCAGCCAAACTGGATGATACTTTCAGGTAATGATCAGTACACGAAGGCGACTTGGTTCCCCAAATTTCGTTCTTCTATGTTGAAGCGTTCGTTTCCAGTAACAATTTGAATTTTTAGGTTTCACTCTGTTTTCTCCTATATTGATAGATGTATTTGGAACTCTAAATCCAACACGGTTTGTGCTAGCTTCTTGAAACTTGACACAATAAATTAGTTTCACGTTCTGTCTCTATGTTTTGTTTCCTCTTGATGTAGCCCTAAGCAGTGACTGGCGAGAAACACTTTCATGGAAAGGGGTTGCCAGGCTTCCCAAAATTACGAATCTCCAGAAATCTCAGCAAATATTTTTTCACCCAAACAGGATGATACTTTCAGGTAATGATCAGTACACTAAGGCGACTTGGTTGCCCAAATTTCTTTCTTCTATGTTGAAGCGTTCGTTTCCAGTAACAGTTTGAATTTTTAGGTTTCACTCTGTTTTCTCCTATATTGATAGATGTATTTGGAACTCTAAATGAAACACGGTTTGTGCTAGCTTCTTGAAACTTGACACAATAAAGTAGTTTCACGTTCTATCTCTATGTTTGGATTCCTCTTGATGTAGCCCTAAGCAGTGACAGGCGAGAAACACTTTCATGGAAAGGGGTTGCCAGGCTTCTCAAAATTACGAATCTCCATAAATCTCAGCAAATATTCTTTCACCCAAACTGGATGATACTTTCAGGTAATGATCAGTACACGAAGGCGACTTGGTTCCCCAAATATCGTTCTTCTATGTTGAAGCGTTCGTTTCCAGTAACAGTTTGAATTTTTAGGTTTCACTCTGTTTTCTCCTATATTGATAGATGTATTTGGAACTCTAAATCCAACACGGTTTGTGCTAGCTTCTTGAAACTTGACACAATAAAGTAATTTCACGTTCTATATCTATGTTTGGATTCCTCTTGATGTAGCCCTAAGCAGTGACAGGCGAGAAACACTTTCATGGAAAGGGGTTGCCAGGCTTCCCAAAATTACGAATCTCCAGAAATCTCAGCAAATATTTTTTCAGCCAAAGTGGATGATACTTTCAGGTAATGATCAGTACACGAAGGCGACTTGGTTCCCCAAATTTCGTTCTTCTATGTTGAAGCGTTCGTTTCCAGTAACACTTTGAATTTTTAGGTTTCACTCTGTTTTCTCCTATATATATAGATGTATTTGGAACTCTAAATCCAACACGGTTTGTGCTAGCTTCTTGAAACTTGACACAATGACGTAGTTTCACGTTCTGTCTCTATGTTTTGCTTCCTCTTAATGTAGCCCTAAGCAGTGACTGACGAGAAACACTTTCATGGATAGGGGTTGCCAGGCTTCCCAAAATTACGAATCTCCAGAAATCTCAGCATATATTTTTTCACCCAAACAGGATGATACTTTCAGGTAATGATCAGTACACTAAGGTGACTTGGTGCCCCAAATTTCGTTCTTCTATGTTGAAGCGTTCGTTTCCAGTAACAGTTTGAATTTTTAGGTTTCACTCTGTTTTCTCCTATATTGATAGATGTATTTGGAACTCTAAATCCAACACGGTTTGTGCTAGCTTCTTGAAACTTGACACAATAAAGTAATTTCACGTTCTATCTCTATGATTGGATTCCTCTTGATGTAGCCCTAAGCAGTGACAGGCGAGAAACACTTTCATGGAAAGGGGTTGCCAGGCTTCCCAAAATTACGAATCTCCAGAAATCTCAGCAAATATTTTTTCACCCAAACTGGATGATACTTTCAGGTAATGATCAGTACACGAAAGCGAATTGGTTCCCCAAATATCGTTCTTCTATGTTCAATCATTCATTTCCAGTAACAGTTTGAATTTTTAGGTTTCACTCTGTTTTCTCCTATATTGATAGATGTATTTGAAACTCTAAATCCAACACGGTTTGTGCTAGCTTTTGAAAGTTGACACAATAAAGTAGTTTCACGTTCTATCTCTATGTTTTTATTCCTCTTGATGTAGCCCTAAGCAGTGACAGGCGAGAAACACTTTCATGGAAAGGGGTTGCCAGGCTTCCCAAAATTACGAATCTCCAGAAAACTCAGCAAATATTTTTTCACACAAACTGGATGATACTTTCAGGTAATGATCAGTACACGAAGGCGACTTGGTTCCCCAAATTTCGTTCTTCTATGTTGAAGCGTTCGTTTCCAGTAACACTTTGAATTTTTAGGTTTCACTCTGTTTTCTCCTATATTGATAGATGTATTTGGAACTCTAAATCCAACACGGTTTTTGCTAGCTTCTTGAAACTTGACACAATAAAGTAGTTTCACGATCTATCTCTATGTTTTGTTTCCTCTTGATGTAGCCCTAAGCAGTGACTGGCGAGAAACACTTTCATGGAAAGGGGTTGCCAGGCTTCCCAAAATTACGAATCTCCAGAAATCTCAGCAAATATTTTTTCACCCAAACTGGATGATACTTTCAGGTAATGATCAGTACACTAAGGCGACTTGGTTGCCCAAATTTCGTTCTTCTATGTTGAAGCGTTCGTTTCCAGTAACAGTTTGAATTTTTAGGTTTCACTCTGTTTTCTCCTATATTGATAGATGTATTTGGAACTCTAAATCCAACACGGTTTGTGCTAGCTTCTTGAAACTTGACACAATAAAGTAGTTTCACGTTCTATCTCTATGTTTTGATTCCTCTTGATGTAGCCCTAAGCAGTGACAGGCGAGAAACTTTTTCATGGAAAGGGGTTGCCAGGCTTCCCAAAATTACGAATCTCCAGAAATCTCAGCAAATATTTTTTCACCCACACTGGATGATACTTTCAGGTAATGATCAGTACACGAAGGCGACTTGGTTCCCAGAATTTCGTTCTTCTATGTTGAAGCGTTCGTTTCCAGTAACAGTTTGAATTTTTAGGTTTCACTCTGTTTTCTCCTATATTGATAGATGTATTTGGAACTCTAAATCCAACACGGTTTGTGCTAGCTTCTTGAAACTTGACACAATAAAGTAGTTTCACGTTCTATCTCTATGTTTCGTTTCCTCTTGATGTAGCCCTGTGCAGTGACTGGCGAGAAACACTTTCATGGAAAGGGGTTGCCAAGCTTCCTAAAATTACGAATCTCCAGAAATCTCAGCAAATATTTTTTCAGCCAAACTGGATGATACTTTCAGGTAATGATCAGTACACTAAGGCGACTTGGTTCCCCAAATTTCGTTCTTCTATGTTGAAGCGTTCGTTTCCAGTAACAGTTTGAATTTTTAGGTTTCACTCTGTTTTCTCCTATATTGATAGATGTATTTGAACACTAAATGCAACTCGGTTTGTGCTAGCTTCTTGAAACTTGACACAATAAAGTAGTTTCACGTTCTGTCTCCATGTTTTGTTTCCTCTTGATGTAGCCCTAAGCAGTGACAGGCGAGAAACACTTTCATGGAAAGGGGTTGCCAGGCTTCCCAAAATTACGAATCTCCAGAAATCTCAGCAAATATTTTTTCACCCAAACAGGATGATACTTTCAGGTAATGATCAGTACATGAAGGTGACTTGGTTCCCCATATATCGTTCTTCTATGTTGAAGCGTTCGTTTCCAGTAACAGTTTGAATTTTTAGGTTTAACTCTGTTTTCTCCTATATTGATAGATGTATTTGGAACTCTAAATCCAACACGGTTTGTGCTAGCTTCTTGAAACTTGACACAATAAAGTAGTTTCACGTTCTATCTCTATGTTTGGATTCCTCTTGATGTAGCACTAAGCAGTGACTGGCGAGAAACACTTTCATGGAAAGGGGTTGCCAGGCTTCCCAAAATTACGAATCTCCAGAAATCTCAGCAAATATTTTTTCAGCCAAACTGGATGATACTTTCAGGTAATGATCAGTACACAAAGGGGACTTGGTTCCCCAAATTTCGTTCTTCTATGTTGAAGCGTTCGTTTCCAGTAACAGTTTGAATTTTTAGGTTTCACTCTGTTTTCTCCTATATTGATAGATGTATTTGGAACTCTAAATCCAACACGGTTTGTGCTAGCTTCTTGAAACTTGACACAATAAAGTAGTTTCACGTTCTGTCTCTATGTTTTGTTTCATCTTGATGTAGCCCTAAGCAGTGACTGGCGAGAAACACTTTCATGGAAAGGGGTTGCCAGGCTTCCCAAAATTACGATTCTCCAGAAATCTCAGCAAATATTTTTTCACCCAAACAGGATGATACTTTCAGGTAATGATCAGTACACTAAGGCGACTTGGTTGCCCAAATTTCGTTCTTCTATGTTGAAGCGTTCGTTTCCAGTAACAGTTTGAATTTTTAGGTTTCACTCTGTTTTCTGCTATATTGATAGATGTATTTGGAACTCTAAATCCAACACGGTTTGTGCTAGCTTCTTGAAACTTGACACAATAAAGTAGTTTCACGTTCTATCTCTATGTTTGGATTCCTCTTGATGTAGCCCTAAGCAGTGACAGGCGAGAAACACTTTCATGGAAAGGGGTTGCCAGGCTTCCCAAAATTACGAATCTCCAGAAATCTCAGCAAATATTTTTTCACCCACACTGGATGATACTTTCAGGTAATGATCAGTACACGAAGGCGACTTGGTTCCCCAAATTTCGTTCTTCTATGTTGAAGCGTTCGTTTCCAGTAACAGTTTGAATTTTTAGGTTTCACTCTGTTTTCTCCTATATTGATAGATGTATTTGGAACTCTAAATCCAACACGGTTTGTGCTAGCTTCTTGAAACTTGACACAATAAAGTAGTTTCACGTTCTATCTCTATGTTTCGTTTCCTCTTGATGTAGCCCTGTGCAGTGACTGGCGAGAAACACTTTCATGGAAAGGGGTTGCCAAGCTTCCTAAAATTACGAATCTCCAGAAATCTCAGCAAATATTTTTTCAGCCAAACTGGATGATATTTTCAGGTAATGATCAGTACACTAAGGCGACTTGGTTCCCCAAATTTCGTTCTTCTATGTTGAAGCGTTCGTTTCGAGTAACAGTTTGAATTTTTAGGTTTCACTCTGTTTTCTCCTATATTGATAGATGTATTTGAACACTAAATGCAACACGGTTTGTGCTAGCTTCTTGAAACTTGACACAATAAAATAGTTTCACGTTCTGTCTCCATGTTTTGTTTCCTCTTGAAGTAGCCCTAAGCAGTGACAGGCGAGAAACACTTTCATGGAAAGGGGTTGCCAGGCTTCCCAAAATTACGAATCTCCAGAAATCTCAGCAAATATTTTTTCACCCAAACAGGATGATACTTTCAGGTAATGATCAGTACACTAAGGCGACTTGGTTGCCCAAATTTCTCTCTTCTATGTTGAAGCGTTCGTTTCCAGTAACAGTTTGAATTTTTAGGTTTCACTCTGTTTTCTCCTATATTGATAGATGTATTTGGAACTCTAAATCAAACACGGTTTGTGCTAGCTTCTTGAAACTTGACACAATAAAGTAGTTTCACGTTCTATCTCTATGTTTGGATTCCTCTTGATGTAGCCCTAAGCAGTGACAGGCGAGAAACACTTTCATGGAAAGGGGTTGCCAGGCTTCTCAAAATTACGAATCTCCAGAAATCTCAGCAAATATTTTTTCAGCCAAACTGGATGATACTCAGGTAATGATCAGTACACGAAGGCGACTTGGTTCCCCAAATTTCGTTCTTCTATGTTGAAGCGTTCGTTTCCAGTAACAGTTTGAATTTTTAGGTTTCACTCTGTTTTCTCCTATATTGATAGATGTATTTGGAACTCTAAATCCAACACGGTTTGTGCTAGCTTCTTGAAACTTGACACAATAAAGTAGTTTCACGTTCTATCTCTATGTTTTGTTTCCTCTTGATGTAGCACTAAGCAGTGACAGGCGAGAAACACTTTCATGGAAAGGGGTTTCCAGGCTTCCCAAAATTACGAATCTCCATAAATCTCAGCAAATATTCTTTCACCCAAACTGGATGATACTTTCAGGTAATGATCAGTACACGAAGGCGACTTGGTTCCCCAAATATCGTTCTTCTATGTTGAAGCGTTCGTTTCCAGTAACAGTTTGAATATTTAGGTTTCACTCTGTTTTCTCCCATATTGATAGATGTATTTGGAACTCTAAATCCAACACGGTTTGTGCTAGCTTCTTGAAACTTGACAAAATAAAGTAGTTTCACGTTCTATCTCTATATTTTGTTTCCTCTTGATGTAGCCCTAAGCAGTGACTGGCGAGAAACACTTTCATGGAAAGGGGTTGCCAGGCTTCCCAAAATTACGAATCTCCAGAAATCTCAGCAAATATTTTTTCACCCAAACAGGATGATACTTTCAGGTAATGATCAGTACACTAAGGTGACTTGGTTCCCCAAATTTCGTTCTTCTATGTTGAAGCGTTCGTTTCCAGTAACAGTTTGAAATTTAGGTTTCACTGTGTTTTCTCCTATATTGATAGATGTATTTGGAACTCTAAATCCAAAACGGTTTGTGCTAGCTTCTTGAAACTTGACACAATAAAGTAGTTTCACGTTCTATCTCTATGTTTTGATTCCTCTTGATGTAGCCCTAAAATGTGACTGGCGAGAAACACTTTCATGGAAAGGGGTTGCCAGGATTCCCAAAATTACGAATCTCCAGAAATCTCATCAAATATTTTTTCACCCACACTGGATGACACTTTCAGGTAATGATCAGTACAGGAAGGCGACTTGGTTCCCCAAATTTCGTTCTTCTATGTTGAAGCGTTCATTTCCAGTAACAGTTTGAATTTTTAGGTTTCACTCTGTTTTCTCCTATATTGATAGATGTATTTGGAACTCTAAATCAAACACGGTTTGTGCTAGCTTCTTGAAACTTGACACAATTAAGTAGTTTCACGTTCTGTCTCTATGTTTTTTTTCCTCTTGATGTAGCCCTCAGCAGTGACTGGCGTGAAACACTTTCATGGAAACGGGTTGCCAAGCTTCCTAAAATTACGAATCTCCAGAAATCTCAGCAAATATTTTTTCACCCAAACAGGATGATACTTTCAGGTAATGATCAGTACACTAAGGTGACTTGGTTCCCCAAATTTCGTTCTTCTATGTTGAAGCGTTCGTTTCCAGTAACAGTTTGAATATTTAGGATTCACTCTGTTTTCTCCTATATTGATAGATGTATTTGGAACTCTAAATCCAACAGGGTTTGTGCTAGCTTCTTGAAACTTGACACAATAAAGTAGTTTCACGTTCTATCTCTATGTTTTGTTTACTCTTGATGTAGCCCTAAGCAGTGACTGGAGAGAAACACTTTCATGGAAAGGGGTTGCCAGGCTTCCCAAAATTACGAATCTCCAGAAATCTCAGCAAATATTTTTTCACCCAAACAAGATGATACTTTCAGGTAATAATCAGTACACTACGGTGACTTGGTTCCCCAAATTTTGTTCTTCTATGTTGAAGCGTTCGTTTCCAGTAACAGTTTGAATTTTTAGGTTTCACTCTGTTTCCTCCTATATTGATAGATGTATTTGGAACTCTAAATCCAACACGGTTTGTGCTAGCTTCTTTAAACTTGACACAATAAAGTAGTTTCACGTTCTATCTCTATGTTTTGATTCCTCTTGATGTAGCCCTAAGCAGTGACTGGCGAGAAACACTTTCATGGAAAGGGGTTGCCAGGCTTCCCAAAATTACGAATCTCCAGAAATCTCAGCAAATATTTTTTCACCCAAACAGGATGATACTTTCAGGTAATGATCAGTACACTAAGGTGACTTGGTTCCCCAAATTTCGTTCTTCTATGTTGAAGTGTTCGTTTCCAGTAACAGTTTGAATTTTTAGGTTTCACTGTGTTTTCTCCTATATTGATAGATGTATTTGGAACTCTAAATCCAACATGGTTTGTGCTAGCTTCTTGAAACTTGACACAATAAAGTAGTTTCACGTTCTATCTCTATGTTTTGATTCCTCTTGATGTAGCCCTAAGATGTGACTGGCGAGAAACACTTTCATGGAAAGGGGTTGCCAGGCTTCCCAAAATTACGAATCTCCAGAAATCTCATCAAATATTTTTTCACCCACACTGGATGATACTTTCAGGTAATGATCAGTACAGGAAGGCGACTTGGTTCCCCAAATTTCGTTCTTCTATGTTGAAGCGTTCATTTCCAGTAACAGTTTGAATTTTTAGGTTTCACTCTGTTTTCTCCTATATTGATAGATGTATTTGGAACTCTAAATCCAACACGGTTTGTGCTAGCTTCTTGAAACTTGACACAATTAAGTAGTTTCACGTTCTGTCTCTATGTTTTGTTTCCTCTTGATGTAGCCCTCAGCAGTGACTGGCGTGAAACACTTTCATGGAAACGGGTTGCCAAGCTTCCTAAAATTACGAATCTCCAGAAATCTCAGCAATTATTTTTTCACCCAAACAGGATGATACTTTCAGGTAATGATCAGTACACTAAGGTGACTTGGTTCCCCAAATTTTGTTCTTCTATGTTGAAGCGTTTGTTTCCAGTAACAGTTTGAATTTTTAGGTTTCATTCTGTTTTCTCCTATATTGATAGATGTATTTGGAACTCTAAATCCAACACGGTTTGTGCTAGCTTCTTGAAACTTGACACAATAAAGTAGTTTCACGTTCTATCTCTATGTTTTGATTCCTCTTGATGTAGCCCTAAGCAGTGACTGGCGAGAAACATTTTCATGGAAAGGGGGGGCTAGGCTTCCCAAAATTACGAATCTCCAGAAATCTCAGCAAATATTTTTTCACCCACACTGGATGATACTTTCAGGTAATGATCAGTACACGAAGTCGACTTGGTTCCCCAAATTTCGTTCTTCTATGTTGAAGCGTTCGTTTCCAGTAACAGTTTAAATTTTTAGGTTTCACTCTGTTTTCTTCTATATTGATAGATGTATTTGGAACTCTAAATCCAACACGGTTTGTGCTAGCTTCTTGAAACTTAACACAATAAAGTAGTTTCGCGTTCTGTCTCTATGTTTTGTTTCCTCTTGATGTAGCCCTCAGCAGTGACAGGCGAGAAACACTTTCATGGAAAGGGGTTGCCAGGCTTCCCAAAATTACAAATCTCCAGAAATCTCAGCAAATATTTTTTCACCCAAACAGGATGATACTTTCAGGTAATGATCAGTACACTAAGGTGACTTGGTTCCCCAAATTTCGTTCTTCTATGTTGAAGCGTTCGTTTCCAGTAACAGTTTGAATTTTTAGGTTTCACTCTGTTTTCTCCTATATTGATAGATGTATTTGGAACTCTAAATCCAACACGGTTTGTGCTAGCTTCTTTAAACTTGACACAATAAAGTAGTTTCACGTTCTATCTCTATGTTTTGATTCCTCTTGATGTAGCCCTAAGCAATGACTGGCGAGAAACACTTTCATGGAAAGGGGTTGCCAGGCTTCCCAAAATTACGAATCTCCAGAAATCTCAGCAAATATTTTTTAACCCAAACTGGATGATACTTTCAGGTAATGATCAGTACACGAAGGCGACTTGGTTCCCCAAATTTCTTTCTTCTATGTTGAAGCGTTCGTTTCCAGTAACAGTTTGAAATTTTAGGTTTCACTCTGTTTTTCCCTATATTGATAGATTTATTTGGAACTCTAAATCCAACACGGTTTGTGCTAGCTTCTTGAAACTTGACACAATAAAGTAGTTTGGCGTTCTGTCTCTATGTTTTGTTTCCTCTTGATGTAGCCCTAAGCAGTGACTAGCGAGAAACACTTTCATGGAAAGGGGTTGCCAGGCTTCCCAAAATTACGAATCTCCAGAAATCTCATCAAATATTTTTTCACCCACACTGGATGATACTTTCAGGTAATGATCAGTACAGGAAGGCGACTTGGTTCCCCAAATTTCGTTCTTCTATGTTGAAGCGTTCATTTCCAGTAACAGTTTGAATTTTTAGGTTTCACTCTGTTTTCTCCTATATTGATAGATGTATTTGGAACTCTAAATCCAACACGGTTTGTGCTAGCTTCTTGAAACTTGACACAATTAAGTAGTTTCACGTTCTGTCTCTATGTTTTGTTTCCTCTTGATGTAGCCCTCAGCAGTGACTGGCGTGAAACACTTTCATGGAAATGGGTTGCCAAGCTTCCTAAAATTACGAATCTCCAGAAATCTCAGCAAATATTTTTTCACCCAAACAGGATGATACTTTCAGGTAATGATCAGTACACTAAGGTGACTTGGTTCCCCAAATTTCGTTCTTCTATGTTGAAGCGTTCGTTTCCAGTAACAGTTTGAATATTTAGGTTTCACTCTGTTTTCTCCTATATTGATAGATGTATTAGGAACTCTAAATCCAACATGGTTTGTGCTAGCTTCTTGTAACTTGACACAATAAAGTAGTTTCACGTTCTATCTCTATGTTTTGTTTACTCTTGATGTAGCCCTAAGCAGTGACTGGAGAGAAACACTTTCATGGAAAGGGGTTGCCAGGCTTCCCAAAATTACGAATCTCCAGAAATCTCAGCAAATATTTTTTCACCCAAACAAGATGATACTTTCAGGTAATAATCAGTACACTACGGTGACTTGGTTCCCCAAATTTCGTTCTTCTATGTTGAAGCGTTCGTTTCCAGTAACAGTTTGAATTTTTAGGTTTCACTCTGTTTTCTCCTATATTGATAGATGTATTTGGAACTCTAAATCCAACACGGTTTGTGCTAGCTTCTTTAAACTTGACACAATAAAGTAGTTTCACGTTCTATCTCTATGTTTTGATTCCTCTTGATGTAGCCCTAAGCAGTGACTGGCGAGAAACACTTTCATGGAAAGGGGTTGCCAAGCTTCCCAAAATTAAGAATCTCCAGAAATCTCAGCAATTATTTTTCACCCAAACTGGATGATACTTTCAGGTAATGATCAGTACACGAAGGTGACTTGGTTCCCCAAATTTCGTTCTTCTAAGTTGAAGCGTTCGTTTCCAGTAACAGTTTGAATATTTAGGTTTCACTCTGTTTTCTCCCATATTGATAGATGTATTTGGAACTCTAAATCCAACATGGTTTGTGCTAGCTTCTTGAAACTTGACAAAATAAAGTAGTTTCACGTTCTATCTCTATATTTTGTTTCCTCTTGATGTAGCCCTAAGCAGTGACTGGCGAGAAACACTTTCATGGAAAGGGGTTGCCAGGCTTCCCAAAATTACGAATCTCCAGAAATCTCAGCAAATATTTTTTCACCCAAACAGGATGATACTTTCAGGTAATGATCAGTACACTAAGGTGACTTGATTCCCCAAATTTCGTTCTTCTATGTTGAAGCGTTCGTTTCCAGTAACAGTTTGAAATTTAGGTTTCACTGTGTTTTCTCCTATATTGATAGATGTATTTGGAACTCTAAATCCAAAACGGTTTGTGCTAGCTTCTTGAAACTTGACACAATAAAGTAGTTTCACGTTCTATCTCTATGTTTTGATTCCTCTTGATGTAGCCCTAAAATGTGACTGGCGAGAAACACTTTCATGGAAAGGGGTTGCCAGGCTTCCCAAAATTACGAATCTCCAGAAATCTCATCAAATATTTTTTCACCCACACTGGATGATACTTTCAGGTAATGATCAGTACAGGAAGGCGACTTGGTTCCCCAAATTTCGTTCTTCTATGTTGAAGCGTTCATTTCCAGTAACAGTTTGAATTTTTAGGTTTCACTCTGTTTTCTCCTATATTGATAGATGTATTTGGAACTCTAAATCAAACACGGTTTGTGCTAGCTTCTTGAAACTTGACACAATTAAGTAGTTTCACGTTCTGTCTCTATGTTTTTTTTCCTCTTGATGTAGCCCTCAGCAGTGACTGGCGTGAAACACTTTCATGGAAACGGGTTGCCAAGCTTCCTAAAATTACGAATCTCCAGAAATCTCAGCAAATATTTTTTCACCCAAACAGGATGATACTTTCAGGTAATGATCAGTACACTAAGGTGACTTGGTTCCCCAAATTTCGTTCTTCTATGTTGAAGCGTTCGTTTCCAGTAACAGTTTGAATATTTAGGATTCACTCTGTTTTCTCCTATATTGATAGATGTATTTGGAACTCTAAATCCAACAGGGTTTGTGCTAGCTTCTTGAAACTTGACACAATAAAGTAGTTTCACGTTCTATCTCTATGTTTTGTTTACTCTTGATGTAGCCCTAAGCAGTGACTGGAGAGAAACACTTTCATGGAAAGGGGTTGCCAGGCTTCCCAAAATTACGAATCTCCAGAAATCTCAGCAAATATTTTTTCACCCAAACAGGATGATACTTTCAGGTAATGATCAGTACACTAAGGTGACTTGGTTCCCCAAATTTCGTTCTTCTATGTTGAAGCGTTCGTTTCCAGTAACAGTTTGAATTTTTAGGTTTCACTGTGTTTTCTCCTATATTGATAGATGTATTTGGAACTCTAAATCCAACACGGTTTGTGCTAGCTTCTTGAAACTTGACACAATAAAGTAGTTTCACGTTCTATCTCTATGTTTTGATTCCTCTTGATGTAGCCCTAAGATGTGACTGGCGAGAAACACTTTCATGGAAAGGGGTTGCCAGGCTTCCCAAAATTACGAATCTCCAGAAATCTCATCAAATATTTTTTCACCCACACTGGATGATACTTTCAGGTAACGATCAGTACAGGAAGGCGACTTGGTTCCCCAAATTTCGTTCTTCTATGTTGAAGCGTTCATTTCCAGTAACAGTTTGAATTTTTAGGTTTCACTCTGTTTTCTCCTATATTGATAGATGTATTTGGAACTCTAAATCCAACACGGTTTGTGCTAGCTTCTTGAAACTTGACACAATTAAGTAGTTTCACGTTCTGTCTCTATGTTTTGTTTCCTCTTGATGTAGCCCTCAGCAGTGACTGGCGTGAAACACTTTCATGGAAACGGGTTGCCAAGCTTCCTAAAATTACGAATCTCCAGAAATCTCAGCAATTATTTTTTCACCCAAACAGGATGATACTTTCAGGTAATGATCAGTACACTAAGGTGACTTGGTTCCCCAAATTTTGTTCTTCTATGTTGAAGCGTTCGTTTCCAGTAACAGTTTGAATTTTTAGGTTTCATTCTGTTTTCTCCTATATTGATAGATGTATTTGGAACTCTAAATCCAACACGGTTTGTGCTAGCTTCTTGAAACTTGA
This sequence comes from Spermophilus citellus, assembly GCF_964194105.1. Taxonomy (NCBI): domain Eukaryota; kingdom Metazoa; phylum Chordata; class Mammalia; order Rodentia; family Sciuridae; genus Spermophilus; species Spermophilus citellus. The sequence continues at coordinate 2,917,185 of NC_138192.1, read as the reverse complement.
CACAATAAAGTAGTTTCACGTTCTATCTCTATGTTTTGATTCCTCTTGATGTAGCCCTAAGCAGTGACTGGCGAGAAACATTTTCATGGAAAGGGGGGGCTAGGCTTCCCAAAATTACGAATCTCCAGAAATCTCAGCAAATATTTTTTCACCCACACTGGATGATACTTTCAGGTAATGATCAGTACACGAAGTCGACTTGGTTCCCCAAATTTCGTTCTTCTATGTTGAAGCGTTCGTTTCCAGTAACAGTTTAAATTTTTAGGTTTCACTCTGTTTTCTTCTATATTGATAGATGTATTTGGAACTCTAAATCCAACACGGTTTGTGCTAGCTTCTTGAAACTTAACACAATAAAGTAGTTTCGCGTTCTGTCTCTATGTTTTGTTTCCTCTTGATGTAGCCCTCAGCAGTGACAGGCGAGAAACACTTTCATGGAAAGGGGTTGCCAGGCTTCCCAAAATTACGAATCTCCAGAAATCTCAGCAAATATTTTTTCACCCAAACAGGATGATACTTTCAGGTAATGATCAGTACACTAAGGTGACTTGGTTCCCCAAATTTCGTTCTTCTATGTTGAAGCGTTTGTTTCCAGTAACAGTTTGAATTTTTAGGTTTCACTCTGTTTTCTCCTATATTGATAGATGTATTTGGAACTCTAAATCCAACACGGTTTGTGCTAGCTTCTTTAAACTTGACACAATAAAGTAGTTTCACGTTCTATCTCTATGTTTTGATTCCTCTTGATGTAGCCCTAAGCAATGACTGGCGAGAAACACTTTCATGGAAAGGGGTTGCCAGGCTTCCCAAAATTACGAATCTCCAGAAATCTCAGCAAATATTTTTTAACCCAAACTGGATGATACTTTCAGGTAATGATCAGTACACGAAGGCGACTTGGTTCCCCAAATTTCTTTCTTCTATGTTGAAGCGTTCGTTTCCAGTAACAGTTTGAAATTTTAGGTTTCACTCTGTTTTTCCCTATATTGATAGATTTATTTGGAACTCTAAATCCAACACGGTTTGTGCTAGCTTCTTGAAACTTGACACAATAAAGTAGTTTGGCGTTCTGTCTCTATGTTTTGTTTCCTCTTGATGTAGCCCTAAGCAGTGACTAGCGAGAAACACTTTCATGGAAAGGGGTTGCCAGGCTTCCCAAAATTACGAATCTCCAGAAATCTCATCAAATATTTTTTCACCCACACTGGATGATACTTTCAGGTAATGATCAGTACAGGAAGGCGACTTGGTTCCCCAAATTTCGTTCTTCTATGTTGAAGCGTTCATTTCCAGTAACAGTTTGAATTTTTAGGTTTCACTCTGTTTTCTCCTATATTGATAGATGTATTTGGAACTCTAAATCCAACACGGTTTGTGCTAGCTTCTTGAAACTTGACACAATTAAGTAGTTTCACGTTCTGTCTCTATGTTTTGTTTCCTCTTGATGTAGCCCTCAGCAGTGACTGGCGTGAAACACTTTCATGGAAATGGGTTGCCAAGCTTCCTAAAATTACGAATCTCCAGAAATCTCAGCAAATATTTTTTCACCCAAACAGGATGATACTTTCAGGTAATGATCAGTACACTAAGGTGACTTGGTTCCCCAAATTTCGTTCTTCTATGTTGAAGCGTTCGTTTCCAGTAACAGTTTGAATATTTAGGTTTCACTCTGTTTTCTCCTATATTGATAGATGTATTAGGAACTCTAAATCCAACATGGTTTGTGCTAGCTTCTTGTAACTTGACACAATAAAGTAGTTTCACGTTCTATCTCTATGTTTTGTTTACTCTTGATGTAGCCCTAAGCAGTGACTGGAGAGAAACACTTTCATGGAAAGGGGTTGCCAGGCTTCCCAAAATTACGAATCTCCAGAAATCTCAGCAAATATTTTTTCACCCAAACAAGATGATACTTTCAGGTAATAATCAGTACACTACGGTGACTTGGTTCCCCAAATTTCGTTCTTCTATGTTGAAGCGTTCGTTTCCAGTAACAGTTTGAATTTTTAGGTTTCACTCTTTTTTCTCCTATATTGATAGATGTATTTGGAACTCTAAATCCAACACGGTTTGTGCTAGCTTCTTTAAACTTGACACAATAAAGTAGTTTCACGTTCTATCTCTATGTTTTGATTCCTCTTGATGTAGCCCTAAGCAGTGACTGGCGAGAAACACTTTCATGGAAAGGGGTTGCCAAGCTTCCCAAAATTAAGAATCTCCAGAAATCTCAGCAATTATTTTTCACCCAAACTGGATGATACTTTCAGGTAATGATCAGTACACGAAGGTGACTTGGTTCCCCAAATTTCGTTCTTCTAAGTTGAAGCGTTCGTTTCCAGTAACAGTTTGAATATTTAGGTTTCACTCTGTTTTCTCCCATATTGATAGATGTATTTGGAACTCTAAATCCAACATGGTTTGTGCTAGCTTCTTGAAACTTGACAAAATAAAGTAGTTTCACGTTCTATCTCTATATTTTGTTTCCTCTTGATGTAGCCCTAAGCAGTGACTGGCGAGAAACACTTTCATGGAAAGGGGTTGCCAGGCTTCCCAAAATTACGAATCTCCAGAAATCTCAGCAAATATTTTTTCACCCAAACAGGATGATACTTTCAGGTAATGATCAGTACACTAAGGTGACTTGATTCCCCAAATTTCGTTCTTCTATGTTGAAGCGTTCGTTTCCAGTAACAGTTTGAAATTTAGGTTGCACTGTGTTTTCTCCTATATTGATAGATGTATTTGGAACTCTAAATCCAAAACGGTTTGTGCTAGCTTCTTGAAACTTGACACAATAAAGTAGTTTCACGTTCTATCTCTATGTTTTGATTCCTCTTGATGTAGCCCTAAAATGTGACTGGCGAGAAACACTTTCATGGAAAGGGGTTGCCAGGCTTCCCAAAATTACGAATCTCCAGAAATCTCATCAAATATTTTTTCACCCACACTGGATGATACTTTCAGGTAATGATCAGTACAGGAAGGTGACTTGGTTCCCCAAATTTCGTTCTTCTATGTTGAAGCGTTCATTTCCAGTAACAGTTTGAATTTTTAGGTTTCACTCTGTTTTCTCCTATATTGATAGATGTATTTGGAACTCTAAATCAAACACGGTTTGTGCTAGCTTCTTGAAACTTGACACAATTAAGTAGTTTCACGTTCTGTCTCTATGTTTTTTTTCCTCTTGATGTAGCCCTCAGCAGTGACTGGCGTGAAACACTTTCATGGAAACGGGTTGCCAAGCTTCCTAAAATTACGAATCTCCAGAAATCTCAGCAAATATTTTTTCACCCAAACAGGATGATACTTTCAGGTAATGATCAGTACACTAAGGTGACTTGGTTCCCCAAATTTCGTTCTTCTATGTTGAAGCGTTCGTTTCCAGTAACAGTTTGAATATTTAGGATTCACTCTGTTTTCTCCTATATTGATAGATGTATTTGGAACTCTAAATCCAACAGGGTTTGTGCTAGCTTCTTGAAACTTGACACAATAAAGTAGTTTCACGTTCTATCTCTATGTTTTGTTTACTCTTGATGTAGCCCTAAGCAGTGACTGGAGAGAAACACTTTCATGGAAAGGGGTTGCCAGGCTTCCCAAAATTACGAATCTCCAGAAATCTCAGCAAATATTTTTTCACCCAAACAGGATGATACTTTCAGGTAATGATCAGTACACTAAGGTGACTTGGTTCCCCAAATTTCGTTCTTCTATGTTGAAGCGTTCGTTTCCAGTAACAGTTTGAATTTTTAGGTTTCACTGTGTTTTCTCCTATATTGATAGATGTATTTGGAACTCTAAATCCAACACGGTTTGTGCTAGCTTCTTGAAACTTGACACAATAAAGTAGTTTCACGTTCTATCTCTATGTTTTGATTCCTCTTGATGTAGCCCTAAGATGTGACTGGCGAGAAACACTTTCATGGAAAGGGGTTGCCAGGCTTCCCAAAATTACGAATCTCCAGAAATCTCATCAAATATTTTTTCACCCACACTGGATGATACTTTCAGGTAACGATCAGTACAGGAAGGCGACTTGGTTCCCCAAATTTCGTTCTTCTATGTTGAAGCGTTCATTTCCAGTAACAGTTTGAATTTTTAGGTTTCACTCTGTTTTCTCCTATATTGATAGATGTATTTGGAACTCTAAATCCAACACGGTTTGTGCTAGCTTCTTGAAACTTGACACAATTAAGTAGTTTCACGTTCTGTCTCTATGTTTTGTTTCCTCTTGATGTAGCCCTCAGCAGTGACTGGCGTGAAACACTTTCATGGAAACGGGTTGCCAAGCTTCCTAAAATTACGAATCTCCAGAAATCTCAGCAATTATTTTTTCACCCAAACTGGATGATACTTTCAGGTAATGATCAGTACACGAAGGTGACTTGGTTCCCCAAATTTCGTTCTTCTATGTTGAAGCGTTCCTTTCCAGTAACAGTTTGAATATTTAGGTTTCACTCTGTTTTCTCCTATATTGATAGATGTATTTGGAACTCTAAATCCAACACGGTTTGTGCTACCTTCTTGAAACTTGACACAATAAAGTAGTTTCACGTTCTATCTCTATGTTTTGTTTCCTCTGATGTAGCCCTAAGCAGTGACTGGCGAGAAACACTTTCATGGAAAGGGGTTGCCAGGCTTCCCAAAATTACGAATCTCCAGAAATCTCAGCAAATATTTTTTCACCCAAACAGGATGATACTTTCAGGTAATGATCAGTACACTAAGGTGACTTGGTTCCCCAAATTTTGTTCTTCTATGTTGAAGCGTTCGTTTCCAGTAACAGTTTGAATTTTTAGGTTTCATTCTGTTTTCTCCTATATTGATAGATGTATTTGGAACTCTAAATCCAACACGGTTTGTGCTAGCTTCTTGAAACTTGACACAATAAAGTAGTTTCACGTTCTATCTCTATGTTTTGATTCCTCTTGATGTAGCCCTAAGCAGTGACTGGCGAGAAACATTTTCATGGAAAGGGGTGGCCAGGCTTCCCAAAATTACGAATCTCCAGAAATCTCAGCAAATATTTTTTCACCCACACTGGATGATACTTTCAGGTAATGATCAGTACACGAAGTCGACTTGATTCCCCAAATTTCGTTCTTCTATGTTGAAGCGTTCGTTTCCAGTAACAGTTTGAATTTTTAGGTTTCACTCTGTTTTCTCCTATATTGATAGATGTATTTGGAACTCTAAATCCAACACGGTTTGTGCTAGCTTCTTGAAACTTAACACAATAAAGTAGTTTCTCGTTCTGTCTCTATGTTTTGTTTCCTCTTGATGTAGCCCTCAGCAGTGACAGGCGAGAAACACTTTCATGGAAAGGGGTTGCCAGGCTTCCCAAAATTACGAATCTCCAGAAATCTCAGCAAATATTTTTTCACCCAAACAGGATGATACTTTCAGGTAATGATCAGTACACTAAGGTGACTTGGTTCCCCAAATTTCGTTCTTCTATGTTGAAGCGTTCGTTTCCAGTAACAGTTTGAATTTTTAGGTTTCACTCTGTTTTCTCCTATATTGATAGATGTATTTGGAACTCTAAATCCAACACGGTTTGTGCTAGCTTCTTTAAACTTGACACAATAAAGTAGTTTCACGTTCTATCTCTATGTTTTGATTCCTCTTGATGTAGCCCTAAGCAGTGACTGGCGAGAAACACTTTCATGGAAAGGGGTTGCCAGGCTTCCCAAAATTACGAATCTCCAGAAATCTCAGCAAATATTTTTTAACCCAAACTGGATGATACTTTCAGGTAATGATCAGTACACGAAGGCGACTTGGTTCCCCAAATTTCTTTCTTCTATGTTGAAGCGTTCGTTTCCAGTAACAGTTTGAAATTTTAGGTTTCACTCTGTTTTTCCCTATATTGATAGATTTATTTGGAACTCTAAATCCAACACGGTTTGTGCTAGCTTCTTGAAACTTGACACAATAAAGTAGTTTCACGTTCTATCTCTATGTTTTGTTTCCTCTTGATGTAGCCCTAAGCAGTGACTGGCGAGAAACACTTTCATGGAAAGGGGTTGCCAGGCTTCCCAAAATTACGAATCACCAGTAATCTCAGGAAATATTTTTTCACCCAAACAGGATGATACTTTGAGGTAATGATCAGTGCACGAAGGCGACTTGGTTCCCCAAATTTCCTTCTTCTATGTTGAAGCGTTCTTTTCCAGTAACAGTTTGAATTTTTAGGTTTCACTCTGTTTTCTCCTATAATGATAGATGTATTTGGAACTCTAAATCTAACACGGTTTGTGCTAGCTTCTTGAAACTTGACACAATAAAGTAGTTTCACGTTCTATCTCTATGTTTTGTTTCCTCTTGATGTAGCCCTAAGCAGTGACTGGCGAGAAACACTTTCATGGAAAGGGGTTGCCAGGCTTCCCAAAATTACGAATCTCCAGAAATCTCAGCAAATATTTTTTCACCCAAACAGGATGATACTTTCAGGTAATAATCAGTACACTAAGGCGACTTGGTTCCCCAAATTTCGTTCTTCTATGTTGAAGCGTTCGTTTCCAGTAACAGTTTGAATTTTTAGGTTTCACTCTGTTTTCTCCTATATTGATAGATGTATTTGGAACTCTAAATCCAACACGGTTTGTGCTAGCTTCTTGAAACTTGACACAATAAAGTAGTTTGGCGTTCTGTCTCTATGTTTTGTTTCCTCTTGATGTAGCCCTAAGCAGTGACTGGCGAGAAACACTTTCATGGAAAGGGGTTGCCAGGCTTCCCAAAATTACAAATGTCCAGAAATCTCAGCAAATATTTTTTCACCCAAACAGGATGATACATTCAGGTAATAATCAGTACACTAAGGCGACTTGGTTCCCCAAATTTCTTTCTTCTATGTTGAAGCGTTCGTTTCCAGTAACAGTTTGAATTTTTAGGTTTCACTCTGTTTTCTCCTATATTGATAGATTTATTTGGAACTCTAAATCCAACACGGTTTGTGCTAGCTTCTTGACACTTGACACAATAAAGTAGTTTCACATTCTATCTCTATGTTTTGTTTCCTCTTGATGTAGCCCTAAGCAGTGACTGGCGAGAAACACTTTCATGGAAAGGGGTTGCCAGGCTTCCCAAAATTACGAATCACCAGTAATCTCAGGAAATATTTTTTCACCCAAACAGGATGATACTTTCAGGTAATGATCAGTACACTAAGGCGACTTGGTTCCCCAAATTTTGTTCTTCTATGTTTAAGCGTTCGTTTCCAGTAACAGTTTGAATTTTTAGGTTTCACTCTGTTTTCTCCTATATTGATAGATGTATTTGGAACTCTAAATACAACACGGTTTGTGCTAGCTTCTTTAAACTTGACAGAATAAAGTACTTTCACGTTCTATCTCTATGTTTTGTTTCCTCTTGATGTAGCCCTAAGCAGTGACTGGCGAGAAACACTTTCATGGAAAGGGGTTGCCAGGCTTCCCAAAATTACGAATCTCCAGAAATCTCAGCAAATATTTTTTCACCCAAACAGGATGATACATTCAGGTAATAATCAGTACACTAAGGCGACTTGGTTCCCCAAATTTCGTTCTTCTATGTTGAAGCGTTCGTTTCCAGTAACAGTTTGAATTTTTAGGTTTCACTCTGTTTTCTCCTATATTGATAGATGTATTTGGAACTCTAAATCCAACACGGTTTGTGCTAGCTTCTTGAAACTTGACACAATAAAGTAGTTTCACGTTCTATCTCTATGTTTTGATTCCTCTTGATGTAGCCCTAAGCAGTGACAGGCGAGAAACTTTTTCATGGAAATGGGTTGCCAGGCTTCCCAAAATTACGAATCTCCAGAAATCTCAGCAAATATTTTTTCACCCACACTGGATGATACTTTCAGGTTATGATCAGTACACGAAGGCGACTTGGTTCCCCAAATTTCGTTCTTCTATGTTGAAGCGTTCGTTTCCAGTAACAGTTTGAATTTTTAGGTTTCATTCTGTTTTCTCCTATATTGATAGATGTATTTGAACACTAAATGCAACACGGTTTGTGCTAGCTTCTTGAAACTTGACACAATAAAGTAGTTTCACGTTCTATCTCTATGTTTTGATTCCTCTTGATGTAGCCCTCAGCAGTGACAGGCGAGAAACTTTTTCATGGAAATGGGTTGCCAGGCTTCCCAAAATTACGAATCTCCAGAAATCTCAGCAAATATTTTTTCACCCACACTGGATGATACTTTCAGGTTATGATCAGTACACGAAGGCGACTTGGTTCCCCAAATTTCGTTCTTCTATATTGAAGCGTTCGTTTCCAGTAACAGTTTGAATTTTTAGGTTTCACTCTGTTTTCTCCTATATTGATAGATGTATTTGAACACTAAATGCAACACGGTTTGTGCTAGCTTCTTGAAACTTGACACAATAAAGTAGTTTCACGTTCTGTCTCCATGTTTTGTTTCCTCTTGATGTAGCCCTAAGCAGTGACAGGCGAGAAACACTTTCATGGAAAGGGGTTGCCAGGCTTCCCAAAATTACGAATCTCCAGAAATCTCAGCAAATATTTTTTCACCCAAACAGGATGATACTTTCAGGTAATGATCAGTACATGAAGGTGACTTGGTTCCCCAAATATCGTTCTTCTATGTTGAAGCGTTCGTTTCCAGTAACAGTTTGAATTTTTAGGTTTAACTCTGTTTTCTCCTATATTGATAGATGTATTTGGAACTCTAAATCCAACACGGTTTGTGCTAGCTTCTTGAAACTTGACACAATAAAGTAGTTTCACGTTCTATCTCTATGTTTGGATTCCTCTTGATGTAGCACTAAGCAGTGACTGGCGAGAAACACTTTCATGGAAAGGGGTTGCCAGGCTTCCCAAAATTACGATTCTCCAGAAATCACAGCAAATATTTTTTCACCCAAACAGGATGATACTTTCAGGTAATGATCAGTACACTAAGGCGACTTGGTTGCCCAAATTTCGTTCTTCTATGTTGAAGCGTTCGTTTCCAGTAACAGTTTGAATTTTTAGGTTTCACTCTGTTTTCTCCTATATTGATAGATGTATTTGGAACTCTAAATCCAACACGGTTTGTGCTAGCTTCTTGAAACTTGACACAATAAAGTAGTTTCACGTTCTATCTCTATGTTTGGATTCCTCTTGATGTAGCCCTAAGCAGTGACAGGCGAGAAACACTTTCATGGAAAGGGGTTGCCAGGCTTCCCAAAATTACGAATCTCCAGAAATCTCAGCAAATATTTTTTCACCCAAACAGGATGATACTTTCAGGTAATGATCAGTACACGAAGGCGACTTGGTTCCCCAAATTTCGTTCTTCTATGTTGAAGCGTTCGTTTCCAGTAACAGTTTGAATTTTTAGGTTTCACTCTGTTTTCTCCTATATTGATAGATGTATTTGGAACTCTAAATCCAACACGGTTTGTGCTAGCTTCTTGAAACTTGACACAATAAAGTAGTTTCACGTTCTATCTCTATGTTTCGTTTCCTCTTGATGTAGCCCTGTGCAGTGACTGGCGAGAAACACTTTCATGGAAAGCGGTTGCCAAGCTTCCTAAAATTACGAATCTCCAGAAATCTCAGCAAATATTTTTTCAGCCAAACTGGATGATACTTTCAGGTAATGATCAGTACACTAAGGCGACTTGGTTCCCCAAATTTCGTTCTTCTATGTTGAAGCGTTCGTTTCCAGTAACAGTTTGAATTTTTAGGTTTCACTCTGTTTTCTCCTATATTGATAGATGTATTTGAACACTAAATGCAACACGGTTTGTGCTAGCTTCTTGAAACTTGACACAATAAAGTAGTTTCACGTTCTGTCTCCATGTTTTGTTTCCTCTTGAAGTAGCCCTAAGCAGTGACAGGCGAGAAACACTTTCATGGCAAGGGGTTGCCAGGCTTCCCAAAATTACGAATCTCCAGAAATCTCAGCAAATATTTTTTCACCCAAACAGGATGATACTTTCAGGTAATGATCAGAACATGAAGGCGACTTGGTTCCCCAAATATCGTTCTTCTATGTTGAAGCGTTCGTTTCCAGTAACAGTTTGAATTTTTAGGTTTAACTCTGTTTTCTCCTATATTGATTGATGTATTTGGAACTCTAAATCCAACACGGTTTGTGCTAGCTTCTTGAAACTTGACACAATAAAGTAGTTTCACGTTCTATCTCTATGTTTGGATTCCTCTTGATGTAGCACTAAGCAGTGACTGGCGAGAAACACTTTCATGGAAAGGGGTTGCCAGGCTTCCCAAAATTATGAATCTCCAGAAATCTCAGCAAATATTTTTTCAGCCAAACTGGATGATACTTTCAGGTAATGATCAGTACACGAAGGGGACTTGGTTCCCCAAATTTCGTTCTTCTATGTTGAAGCGTTCGTTTCCAGTAACAGTTTGAATTTTTAGGTTTCACTCTGTTTTCTCCTATATTGATAGATGTATTTGGAACTCTAAATCCAACACGGTTTGTGCTAGCTTCTTGAAACTTGACACAATAAAGTAGTTTCACGTTCTGTCTCTATGTTTTGTTTCCTCTTGATGTAGCCCTAAGCAGTGACTGGCGAGAAACACTTTCATGGAAAGGGGTTGCCAGGCTTCCCAAAATTACGATTCTCCAGAAATCTCAGCAAATATTTTTTCACCCAAACAGGATGATACATTCAGGTAATGATCAGTACACTAAGGCGACTTGGTTGCCCAAATTTCGTTCTTCTATGTTGAAGCGTTCGTTTCCAGTAACAATTTGAATTTTTAGGTTTCACTCTGTTTTCTCCTATATTGATAGATGTATTTGGAACTCTAAATCCAACACGGTTTGTGCTAGCTTCTTGAAACTTGACACAATAAATTAGTTTCACGTTCTGTCTCTATGTTTTGTTTCCTCTTGATGTAGCCCTAAGCAGTGACTGGCGAGAAACACTTTCATGGAAAGGGGTTGCCAGGCTTCCCAAAATTACGAATCTCCAGAAATCTCAGCAAATATTTTTTCACCCAAACAGGATGATACTTTCAGGTAATGATCAGTACACTAAGGCGACTTGGTTGCCCAAATTTCTTTCATCTATGTTGAAGCGTTCGTTTCCAGTAACAGTTTGAATTTTTAGGTTTCACTCTGTTTTCTCCTATATTGATAGATGTATTTGGAACACTAAATCAAACACGGTTTGTGCTAGCTTCTTGAAACTTGACACAATAAAGTAGTTTCACGTTCTATCTCTATGTTTGGATTCCTCTTGATGTAGCCCTAAGCAGTGACAGGCGAGAAACACTTTCATGGAAAGGGGTTGCCAGGCTTCTCAAAATTACGAATCTCCAGAAATCTCAGCAAATATTTTTTCAGCCAAACTGGATGATACTTTCAGGTAATGATCAGTACACTAAGGTGACTTGGTTCCCCAAATTTCGTTCTTCTATGTTGAAGCGTTCGTTTCCAGTAACAGTTTGAATTTTTAGGTTTCACTCTGTTTTCTCCTATATTGATAGATGTATTTGGAACTCTAAATCCAACACGGTTTGTGCTAGCTTCTTTAAACTTGACACAATAAAGTAGTTTCACGTTCTATCTCTATGTTTTGATTCCTCTTGATGTAGCCCTAAGCAGTGACTGGCGAGAAACACTTTCATGGAAAGGGGTTGCCAGGCTTCCCAAAATTACGAATCTCCAGAAATCTCAGCAAATATTTTTTAACCCAAACTGGATGATACTTTCAGGTAATGATCAGTACACGAAGGCGACTTGGTTCCCCAAATTTCTTTCTTCTATGTTGAAGCGTTCGTTTCCAGTAACAGTTTGAAATTTTAGGTTTCACTCTGTTTTTCCCTATATTGATAGATTTATTTGGAACTCTAAATCCAACACGGTTTGTGCTAGCTTCTTGAAACTTGACACAATAAAGTAGTTTCACGTTCTATCTCTATGTTTTGTTTCCTCTTGATGTAGCCCTAAGCAGTGACTGGCGAGAAACACTTTCATGGAAAGGGGTTGCCAGGCTTCCCAAAATTACGAATCACCAGTAAACTCAGGAAATATTTTTTCACCCAAACAGGATGATACTTTCAGGTAATGATCAGTGCACGAAGGCGACTTGGTTCCCCAAATTTCGTTCTTCTATGTTGAAGCGTTCTTTTCCAGTAACAGTTTGAATTTTTAGGTTTCACTCTGTTTTCTCCTATATTGATAGATGTATTTGGAACTCTAAATCCAACACGGTTTGTGCTAGCTTCTTGAAACTTGACACAATAAAGTAGTTTCACGTTCTATCTCTATGTTTTGTTTCCTCTTGATGTAGCCCTAAGCAGTGACTGGCGAGAAACACTTTCATGGAAAGGGGTTGCCAGGCTTCCCAAAATTACGAATCTCCAGAAATCTCAGCAAATATTTTTTCACCCAAACAGGATGATACTTTCAGGTAATAATCAGTACACTAAGGCGACTTGGTTCCCCAAATTTCGTTCTTCTATGTTGAAGCGTTCGTTTCCAGTAACAGTTTGAATTTTTAGGTTTCACTCTCTTTTCTCCTATATTGATAGATGTATTTGGAACTCTAAATCCAACACGGTTTGTGCTAGCTTCTTGAAACTTGACACAATAAAGTAGTTTGGCGTTCTGTCTCTATGTTTTGTTTCCTCTTGATGTAGCCCTAAGCAGTGACTAGCGAGAAACACTTTCATGGAAAGGGGTTGCCAGGCTTCCCAAAATTACAAATGTCCAGAAATCTCAGCAAATATTTTTTCACCCAAACAGGATGATACATTCAGGTAATAATCAGTACACTAAGGCGACTTGGTTCCCCAAATTTCTTTCTTCTATGTTGAAGCGTTCGTTTCCAGTAACAGTTTGAATTTTTAGGTTTCACTCTGTTTTCTCCTATATTGATAGATTTATTTGGAACTCTAAATCCAACACGGTTTGTGCTAGCTTCTTGACACTTGACACAATAAAGTAGTTTCACGTTCTATCTCTATGTTTTGATTACTCTTGATGTAGCCCTAAGCAGTGACTGGCGAGAAACACTTTCATGGAAAGGGGTTGCCAGGCTTCCCAAAATTACGAATCACCAGTAATCTCAGGAAATATTTTTTCACCCAAACAGGATGATACTTTCAGGTAATGATCAGTACACTAAGGCGACTTGGTTCCCCAAATTTTGTTCTTCTATGTTTAAGCGTTCGTTTCCAGTAACAGTTTGAATTTTTAGGTTTCACTCTGTTTTCTCCTATATTGATAGATGTATTTGGAACTCTAAATCCAACACGGTTTGTGCTAGCTTCTTTAAACTTGACAGAATAAAGTACTTTCACGTTCTATCTCTATGTTTTGTTTCCTCTTGATGTAGCCCTAAGCAGTGACTGGCGAGAAACACTTTCATGGAAAGGGGTTGCCAGGCTTCCCAAAATTACGAATCTCCAGAAATCTCAGCAAATATTTTTTCACCCAAACAGGATGATACATTCAGGTAATAATCAGTACACTAAGGCGACTTGGTTCCCCAAATTTCGTTCTTCTATGTTGAAGCGTTCGTTTCCAGTAACAGTTTGAATTTTTAGGTTTCACTCTGTTTTCTCCTATATTGATAGATGTATTTGGAACTCTAAATCCAACACGGTTTGTGCTAGCTTCTTGAAACTTGACACAATAAAGTAGTTTCACGTTCTATCTCTATGTTTTGATTCCTCTTGATGTAGCCCTAAGCAGTGACAGGCGAGAAACTTTTTCATGGAAATGGGTTGCCAGGCTTCCCAAAATTACGAATCTCCAGAAATCTCAGCAAATATTTTTTCACCCACACTGGATGATACTTTCAGGTTATGATCAGTACACGAAGGCGACTTGGTTCCCCAAATTTCGTTCTTCTATGTTGAAGCGTTCGTTTCCAGTAACAGTTTGAATTTTTAGGTTTCATTCTGTTTTCTCCTATATTGATAGATGTATTTGAACACTAAATGCAACACGGTTTGTGCTAGCTTCTTGAAACTTGACACAATAAAGTAGTTTCACGTTCTATCTCTATGTTTTGATTCCTCTTGATGTAGCCCTCAGCAGTGACAGGCGAGAAACTTTTTCATGGAAATGGGTTGCCAGGCTTCCCAAAATTACGAATCTCCAGAAATCTCAGCAAATATTTTTTCACCCACACTGGATGATACTTTCAGGTTATGATCAGTACACGAAGGCGACTTGGTTCCCCAAATTTCGTTCTTCTATATTGAAGCGTTCGTTTCCAGTAACAGTTTGAATTTTTAGGTTTCACTCTGTTTTCTCCTATATTGATAGATGTATTTGAACACTAAATGCAACACGGTTTGTGCTAGCTTCTTGAAACTTGACACAATAAAGTAGTTTCACGTTCTGTCTCCATGTTTTGTTTCCTCTTGATGTAGCCCTAAGCAGTGATAGGCGAGAAACACTTTCATGGAAAGGGGTTGCCAGGCTTCCCAAAATTACGATTCTCCAGAAATCTCAGCAAATATTTTTTCACCCAAACAGGATGATACTTTCAGGTAATGATCAGTACACTAAGGCGACTTGGTTGCCCAAATTTCGTTCTTCTATGTTGAAGCGTTCGTTTCCAGTAACAGTTTGAATTTTTAGGTTTCACTCTGTTTTCTCCTATATTGATAGATGTATTTGAAACTCTAAATCCAACACGGTTTGTGCTAGCTTCTTGAAACTTGACACAATAAAGTAGTTTCACGTTCTATCTCTATGTTTGGATTCCTCTTGATGTAGCCCTAAGCAGTGACAGGCGAGAAACACTTTCATGGAAAGGGGTTGCCAGGCTTCCCAAAATTACGAATCTCCAGAAATCTCAGCAAATATTTTTTCACCCAAACAGGATGATACTTTCAGGTAATGATCAGTACACGAAGGCGACTTGGTTCCCCAAATTTCGTTCTTCTATGTTGAAGCGTTCGTTTCCAGTAACAGTTTGAATTTTTAGGTTTCACTCTGTTTTCTCCTATATTGATAGATGTATTTGGAACTCTAAATCCAACACGGTTTGTGCTAGCTTCTTGAAACTTGACACAATAAAGTAGTTTCACGTTCTATCTCTATGTTTCGTTTCCTCTTGATGTAGCCCTGTGCAGTGACTGGCGAGAAACACTTTCATGGAAAGGGGTTGCCAAACTTCCTAAAATTACGAATCTCCAGAAATCTCAGCAAATATTTTTTCAGCCAAACTGGATGATACTTTCAGGTAATGATCAGTACACTAAGGCGACTTGGTTCCCCAAATTTCGTTCTTCTATGTTGAAGCGTTCGTTTCCAGTAACAGTTTGAATTTTTAGGTTTCACTCTGTTTTCTCCTATATTGATAGATGTATTTGAACACTAAATGCAACACGGTTTGTGCTAGCTTCTTGAAACTTGACACAATAAAGTAGTTTCACGTTCTGTCTCCATGTTTTGTTTCCTCTTGAAGTAGCCCTAAGCAGTGACAGGCGAGAAACACTTTCATGGAAAGGGGTTGCCAGGCTTCCCAAAATTACGAATCTCCAGAAATCTCAGCAAATATTTTTTCACCCAAACAGGATGATACTTTCAGGTAATGATCAGAACATGAAGGCGACTTGGTTCCCCAAATATCGTTCTTCTATGTTGAAGCGTTCGTTTCCAGTAACAGTTTGAATTTTTAGGTTTAACTCTGTTTTCTCCTATATTGATTGATGTATTTGGAACTCTAAATCCAACACGGTTTGTGCTAGCTTCTTGAAACTTGACACAATAAAGTAGTTTCACGTTCTATCTCTATGTTTGGATTCCTCTTGATGTAGCACTAAGCAGTGACTGGCGAGAAACACTTTCATGGAAAGGGGTTGCCAGGCTTCCCAAAATTATGAATCTCCAGAAATCTCAGCAAATATTTTTTCAGCCAAACTGGATGATACTTTCAGGTAATGATCAGTACACGAAGGTGACTTGGTTCCCCAAATTTCGTTCTTCTATGTTGAAGCGTTCGTTTCCAGTAACAGTTTGAATTTTTAGGTTTCACTCTGTTTTCTCCTATATTGATAGATGTATTTGGAACTCTAAATCCAACACGGTTTGTGCTAGCTTCTTGAAACTTGACACAATAAAGTAGTTTCACGTTCTGTCTCTATGTTTTGTTTCCTCTTGATGTAGCCCTAAGCAGTGACTGGCGAGAAACACTTTCATGGAAAGGGGTTGCCAGGCTTCCCAAAATTACGATTCTCCAGAAATCTCAGCAAATATTTTTTCACCCAAACAGGATGATACATTCAGGTAATGATCAGTACACTAAGGCGACTTGGTTGCCCAAATTTCGTTCTTCTATATTGAAGCGTTCGTTTCCAGTAACAATTTGAATTTTTAGGTTTCACTCTGTTTTCTCCTATATTGATAGATGTATTTGGAACTCTAAATCCAACACGGTTTGTGCTAGCTTCTTGAAACTTGACACAATAAATTAGTTTCACGTTCTGTCTCTATGTTTTGTTTCCTCTTGATGTAGCCCTAAGCAGTGACTGGCGAGAAACACTTTCATGGAAAGGGGTTGCCAGGCTTCCCAAAATTACGAATCTCCAGAAATCTCAGCAAATATTTTTTCACCCAAACAGGATGATACTTTCAGGTAATGATCAGTACACTAAGGCGACTTGGTTGCCCAAATTTCTTTCTTCTATGTTGAAGCGTTCGTTTCCAGTAACAGTTTGAATTTTTAGGTTTCACTCTGTTTTCTCCTATATTGATAGATGTATTTGGAACACTAAATCAAACACGGTTTGTGCTAGCTTCTTGAAACTTGACACAATAAAGTAGTTTCACGTTCTATCTCTATGTTTGGATTCCTCTTGATGTAGCCCTAAGCAGTGACAGGCGAGAAACACTTTCATGGAAAGGGGTTGCCAGGCTTCTCAAAATTACGAATCTCCAGAAATCTCAGCAAATATTTTTTCAGCCAAACTGGATGATACTTTCAGGTAATGATCAGTACACGAAGGCGACTTGGTTCCCCAAATTTCGTTCTTCTATGTTGAAGCGTTCGTTTCCAGTAACAGTTTGAATTTTTAGGTTTCACTCTGTTTTCTCCTATATTGATAGATGTATTTGGAACTCTAAATCCAACACGGTTTGTGCTAGCTTCTTGAAACTTGACACAATAAAGTAGTTTCACGTTCTATCTCTATGTTTTGTTTCCTCTTGATGTAGCACTAAGCAGTGACAGGCGAGAAACACTTTCATGGAAAGGGGTTGCCAGGCTTCCCAAAATTACGAATCTCCATAAATCTCAGCAAATATTCTTTCACCCAAACTGGATGATACTTTCAGGTAATGATCAGTACACGAAGGCGACTTGGTTCCCCAAATATCGTTCTTCTATGTTGAAGCGTTCGTTTCCAGTAACAGTTTGAATTTTTAGGTTTCACTCTGTTTTCTCCTATATTGATAGATGTATTTGGAACTCTAAATCCAACACGGTTTGTGCTAGCTTCTTGAAACTTGACACAATAAAGTAGTTTCACGTTCTATCTCTATGATTGGATTCCTCTTGATGTAGCCCTAAGCAGTGACAGGCGAGAAACACTTTCATGGAAAGGGGTTGCCAGGCTTCCCAAAATTACGAATCTCCAGAAATCTCAGCAAATATTTTTTCACCCAAACTGGATGATACTTTCAGGTAATGATCAGTACACGAAAGCGAATTGGTTCCCCAAATATCGTTCTTCTATGTTGAATCATTCATTTCCAGTAACACTTTGAATTTTTAGGTTTCACTCTGTTTTCTCCTATATTGATAGATGTATTTGGAACTCTAAATCCAACACGGTTTGTGCTAGCTTTTGAAAGTTGACACAATAAAGTAGTTTCACGTTCTATCTCTATGTTTTTATTCCACTTGATGTAGCCCTAAGCAGTGACAGGCGAGAAACACTTTCATGGAAAGGGGTTGCCAGGCTTCCCAAAATTACGAATCTCCAGAAAACTCAGCAAATATTTTTTCACACAAACTGGATGATATTTTCAGGTAATGATCAGTACACGAAGGCGACTTGGTTCCCCAAATTTCGTTCTTCTATGTTGAAGCGTTCGTTTCCAGTAACACTTTGAATTTTTAGGTTTCACTCTGTTTTCTCCTATATTGATAGATGTATTTGGAACTCTAAATCCAACAAGGTTTTTGCTAGCTTCTTGAAACTTGACACAATAAAGTAGTTTCACGTTCTATCTCTATGTTTTGTTTCCTCTTGATGTAGCCCTAAGCAGTGACTGGCGAGAAACACTTTCATGGAAAGGGGTTGCCAGGCTTCCCAAAATTACGAATCTCCAGAAATCTCAGCAAATATTTTTTCACCCAAACTGGATGATACTTTCAGGTAATGATCAGTACACTAAGGTGACTTGGTTTTCCAAATTTCGTTCTTGTATGTTGAAGCGTTCGTTTCCAGTAACAGTTTGAATATTTAGGTTTCACTCTGTTTTCTCCTATATTGATAGATGTATTTGGAACTCTAAATCCAACACGGTTTGTGCTAGCTTCTTGAAACTTGACACAATAAAGTAGTTTCACGTTCTATCTCTATGTTTTGTTTCCTCTTGATGTAGCCCTAAGCAGTGACTGGCGAGAAACACTTTCATGGAAAGGGGTTGCCAGGCTTCCCAAAATTACGAATCTCCAGAAATCTCAGCAAATATTTTTTCACCCAAACTGGATGATACATTCAGGTAATGATCACTACACGAAGGCGACTTGGTTCCCCAAATTTTGTTCTTCTATGTTGAAGCGTTCGTTTCCAGTAACAGTTTGAATTTTTAGGTTTCACTCTGTTTTCTCCTATATTGATAGATGTATGTGGAATTCTAAATCCAACACGGTTTGTGCTAGCTTCTTGAAACTTGACACAATAAAGTAGTTTCACGTTCTATCTCTGTTTTGATTCCTCTTGATGAAGCCCTAAGCTGTGACTGGCGAGAAACACTTTCATGGAAAGGGGTTGCCAGGCTTCCCAAAATTACGAATCTCCAGAAATCTCATCAAATATTTTTTCACCCACACTGGATGATACTTTCAGGTAATGATCAGTACAGGAAGGTGACTTGGTTCCCCAAATTTCGTTCTTCTATGTTGAAGCGTTCATTTCCAGTAACAGTTTGAATTTTTAGGTTTCACTCTGTTTTCTCCTATATTGTTAGATGTATTTGGAACTCTAAATCCAACACGGTTTGTGCTAGCTTCTTTAAACTTGACACAATTAAGTAGTTTCACGTTCTGTCTCTATGTTTTGTTTCCTCTTGATGTAGCCCTCAGCAGTGACTGGCGTGAAACACTTTCATGAAAATGGGTTGCCAAGCTTCCTAAAATTACGAATCTCCAGAAATCTCAGCAAATATTTTTTCACCCAAACAGGATGATACTTTCAGGTAATGATCAGTACACTAAGGTGACTTGGTTCCCCAAATTTCGTTCTTCTATGTTGAAGCGTTCGTTTCCAGTAACAGTTTGAATATTTAGGTTTCACTCTGTTTTCTCCTATATTGATAGATGTATTTGGAACTCTAAATCCAACATGGTTTGTGCTAGCTTCTTGTAACTTGACACAATAAAGTAGTTTCACGTTCTATCTCTATGTTTTGTTTACTCTTGATGTAGCCCTAAGCAGTGACTGGAGAGAAACACTTTCATGGAAAGGGGTTGCCAGGCTTCCCAAAATTACGAATCTCCAGAAATCTCAGCAAATATTTTTTCACCCAAACAAGATGATACTTTCAGGTAATAATCAGTACACTACGGTGACTTGGTTCCCCAAATTTTGTTCTTCTATGTTGAAGCGTTCGTTTCCAGTAACAGTTTGAATTTTTAGGTTTCACTCTGTTTTCTCCTATATTGATAGATGTATTTGGAACTCTAAATCCAACACGGTTTGTGCTAGCTTCTTTAAACTTGACACAATAAAGTAGTTTCACGTTCTATCTCTATGTTTTGATTCCTCTTGATGTAGCCCTAAGCAGTGACTGGCGAGAAACACTTTCATGGAAAGGGGTTGCCAAGCTTCCCAAAATTAAGAATCTCCAGAAATCTCAGCAATTATTTTTTCACCCAAACTGGATGATACTTTCAGGTAATGATCAGTACACGAAGGTGACTTGGTTCCCCAAATTTCGTTCTTCTAAGTTGAAGCGTTCGTTTCCAGTAACAGTTTGAATATTTAGGTTTCACTCTGTTTTCTCCCATATTGATAGATGTATTTGGAACTCTAAATCCAACACGGTTTGTGCTAGCTTCTTGAAACTTGACAAAATAAAGTAGTTTCACGTTCTATCTCTATATTTTGTTTCCTCTTGATGTAGCCCTAAGCAGTGACTGGCGAGTAACACTTTCATGGAAAGGGGTTGCCAGGCTTCCCAAAATTACGAATCTCCAGAAATCTCAGCAAATATTTTTTCACCCAAACAGGATGATACTTTCAGGTAATGATCAGTACACTAAGGTGACTTGGTTCCCCAAATTTCGTTCTTCTATGTTGAAGCGTTCGTTTCCAGTAACAGTTTGAAATTTAGGTTTCACTGTGTTTTCTCCTATATTGATAGATGTATTTGGAACTCTAAATCCAAAACGGTTTGTGCTAGCTTCTTGAAACTTGACACAATAAAGTAGTTTCACGTTCTATCTCTATGTTTTGATTCCTCTTGATGTAGCCCTAAAATGTGACTGGCGAGAAACACTTTCATGGAAAGGGGTTGCCAGGCTTCCCAAAATTACGAATCTCCAGAAATCTCATCAAATATTTTTTCACCCACACTGGATGATACTTTCAGGTAATGATCAGTACAGGAAGGCGACTTGGTTCCCCAAATTTTGTTCTTCTATGTTGAAGCGTTCATTTCCAGTAACAGTTTGAATTTTTAGGTTTCACTCTGTTTTCTCCTATATTGATAGATGTATTTGGAACTCTAAATCAAACACGGTTTGTGCTAGCTTCTTAAAACTTGACACAATTAAGTAGTTTCACGTTCTGTCTCTATGTTTTTTTTCCTCTTGATGTAGCCCTCAGCAGTGACTGGCGTGAAACACTTTCATGGAAACGGGTTGCCAAGCTTCCTAAAATTACGAATCTCCAGAAATCTCAGCAAATATTTTTTCACCCAAACAGGATGATACTTTCAGGTAATGATCAGTACACTAAGGTGACTTGGTTCCCCAAATTTCGTTCTTCTATGTTGAAGCGTTCGTTTCCAGTAACAGTTTGAATATTTAGGATTCACTCGGTTTTCTCCTATATTGATAGATGTATTTGGAACTCTAAATCCAACAGGGTTTGTGCTAGCTTCTTGAAACTTGACACAATAAAGTAGTTTCACGTTCTATCTCTATGTTTTGTTTACTCTTGATGTAGCCCTAAGCAGTGACTGGAGAGAAACACTTTCATGGAAAGGGGTTGCCAGGCTTCCCAAAATTACGAATCTCCAGAAATCTCAGCAAATATTTTTTCACCCAAACAAGATGATACTTTCAGGTAATAATCAGTACACTACGGTGACTTGGTTCCCCAAATTTTGTTCTTCTATGTTGAAGCGTTCGTTTCCAGTAACAGTTTGAATTTTTAGGTTTCACTCTGTTTCCTCCTATATTGATAGATGTATTTGGAACTCTAAATCCAACAGGGTTTGTGCTAGCTTCTTTAAACTTGACACAATAAAGTAGTTTCACGTTCTATCTCTATGTTTTGATTCCTCTTGATGTAGCCCTAAGCAGTGACTGGCGAGAAACACTTTCATGGAAAGGGGTTGCCAGGCTTCCCAAAATTACGAATCTCCAGAAATCTCAGCAAATATTTTTTCACCCAAACAGGATGATACTTTCAGGTAATGATCAGTACACTAAGGTGACTTGGTTCCCCAAATTTCGTTCTTCTATGTTGAAGCGTTCGTTTCCAGTAACAGTTTGAATTTTTAGGTTTCACTGTGTTTTCTCCTATATTGATAGATGTATTTGGAACTCTAAATCCAACACGGTTTGTGCTAGCTTCTTGAAACTTGACACAATAAAGTAGTTTCACGTTCTATCTCTATGTTTTGATTCCTCTTGATGTAGCCCTAAGATGTGACTGGCGAGAAACACTTTCATGGAAAGGGGTTGCCAGGCTTCCCAAAATTACGAATCTCCAGAAATCTCATCAAATATTTTTTCACCCACACTGGATGATACTTTCAGGTAATGATCAGTACAAGAAGGCGACTTGGTTCCCCAAATTTCGTTCTTCTATGTTGAAGCGTTCATTTCCAGTAACAGTTTGAATTTTTAGGTTTCACTCTGTTTTCTCCTATATTGATAGATGTATTTGGAACTCTAAATCCAACACGGTTTGTGCTAGCTTCTTGAAACTTGACACAATTAAGTAGTTTCACGTTCTGTCTCTATGTTTTGTTTCCTCTTGATGTAGCCCTCAGCAGTGACTGGCGTGAAACACTTTCATGGAAACGGGTTGCCAAGCTTCCTAAAATTACGAATCTCCAGAAATCTCATCAAATATTTTTTCACCCACACTGGATGATACTTTCAGGTAATGATCAGTACAGGAAGGCGACTTGGTTCCCCAAATTTCGTTCTTCTATGTTGAAGCGTTCATTTCCAGTAACAGTTTGAATTTTTAGGTTTCACTCTGTTTTCTCCTATATTGATAGATGTATTTGGAACTCTAAATCCAACACGGTTTGGGCTAGCTTCTTGAAACTTGACACAATTAAGTAGTTTCACGTTCTGTCTCTATGTTTTGTTTCCTCTTGATGTAGCCCTCAGCAGTGACTGGCGTGAAACACTTTCATGGAAACGGGTTGCCAAGCTTCCTAAAATTACGAATCTCCAGAAATCTCAGCAATTATTTTTTCACCCAAACTGGATGATACTTTCAGGTAATGATCAGTACACGAAGGTGACTTGGTTCCCCAAATTTCGTTCTTCTATGTTGAAGCGTTCGTTTCCAGTAACAGTTTGAATATTTAGGTTTCACTGTGTTTTCTCCTATATTGATAGATGTATTTGGAACTCTAAATCCAAAACGGTTTGTGCTAGCTTCTTGAAACTTGACACAATAAAGTAGTTTCACGTTCTATCTCTATGTTTTGATTCCTCTTGATGTAGCCCTAAAATGTGACTGGCGAGAAACACTTTCATGGAAAGGGGTTGCCAGGCTTCCCAAAATTACGAATCTCCAGAAATCTCATCAAATATTTTTTCACCCACACTGGATGATACTTTCAGGTAATGATCAGTACAGGAAGGCGACTTGGTTCCCCAAATTTTGTTCTTCTATGTTGAAGCGTTCGTTTCCAGTAACAGTTTGAATTTTTAGGTTTCACTCTGTTTTCTCCTATATTGATAGATGTATTTGGAACTCTAAATCAAACACGGTTTGTGCTAGCTTCTTAAAACTTGACACAATTAAGTAGTTTCACGTTCTGTCTCTATGTTTTTTTTCCTCTTGATGTAGCCCTCAGCAGTGACTGGCGTGAAACACTTTCATGGAAACGGGTTGCCAAGCTTCCTAAAATTACGAATCTCCAGAAATCTCAGCAAATATTTTTTCACCCAAACAGGATGATACTTTCAGGTAATGATCAGTACACTAAGGTGACTTGGTTCCCCAAATTTCGTTCTTCTATGTTGAAGCGTTCGTTTCCAGTAACAGTTTGAATATTTAGGATTCACTCGGTTTTCTCCTATATTGATAGATGTATTTGGAACTCTAAATCCAACAGGGTTTGTGCTAGCTTCTTGAAACTTGACACAATAAAGTAGTTTCACGTTCTATCTCTATGTTTTGTTTACTCTTGATGTAGCCCTAAGCAGTGACTGGAGAGAAACACTTTCATGGAAAGGGGTTGCCAGGCTTCCCAAAATTACGAATCTCCAGAAATCTCAGCAAATATTTTTTCACCCAAACAAGATGATACTTTCAGGTAATAATCAGTACACTACGGTGACTTGGTTCCCCAAATTTTGTTCTTCTATGTTGAAGCGTTCGTTTCCAGTAACAGTTTGAATTTTTAGGTTTCACTCTGTTTCCTCCTATATTGATAGATGTATTTGGAACTCTAAATCCAACAGGGTTTGTGCTAGCTTCTTTAAACTTGACACAATAAAGTAGTTTCACGTTCTATCTCTATGTTTTGATTCCTCTTGATGTAGCCCTAAGCAGTGACTGGCGAGAAACACTTTCATGGAAAGGGGTTGCCAGGCTTCCCAAAATTACGAATCTCCAGAAATCTCAGCAAATATTTTTTCACCCAAACAGGATGATACTTTCAGGTAATGATCAGTACACTAAGGTGACTTGGTTCCCCAAATTTCGTTCTTCTATGTTGAAGCGTTCGTTTCCAGTAACAGTTTGAATTTTTAGGTTTCACTGTGTTTTCTCCTATATTGATAGATGTATTTGGAACTCTAAATCCAACACGGTTTGTGCTAGCTTCTTGAAACTTGACACAATAAAGTAGTTTCACGTTCTATCTCTATGTTTTGATTCCTCTTGATGTAGCCCTAAGATGTGACTGGCGAGAAACACTTTCATGGAAAGGGGTTGCCAGGCTTCCCAAAATTACGAATCTCCAGAAATCTCATCAAATATTTTTTCACCCACACTGGATGATACTTTCAGGTAATGATCAGTACAGGAAGGCGACTTGGTTCCCCAAATTTCGTTCTTCTATATTGAAGCGTTCATTTCCAGTAACAGTTTGAATTTTTAGGTTTCACTCTGTTTTCTCCTATATTGATAGATGTATTTGGAACTCTAAATCCAACACGGTTTGTGCTAGCTTCTTGAAACTTGACACAATTAAGTAGTTTCACGTTCTGTCTCTATGTTTTGATTCCTCTTGATGTAGCCCTAAGATGTGACTGGCGAGAAACACTTTCATGGAAAGGGGTTGCCAGGCTTCCCAAAATTACGAATCTCCAGAAATCTCATCAAATATTTTTTCACCCACACTGGATGATACTTTCAGGTAATGATCAGTACAGGAAGGCGACTTGGTTCCCCAAATTTCGTTCTTCTATGTTGAAGCGTTCATTTCCAGTAACAGTTTGAATTTTTAGGTTTCACTCTGTTTTCTCCTATATTGATAGATGTATTTGGAACTCTAAATCCAACACGGTTTGTGCTAGCTTCTTGAAACTTGACACAATTAAGTAGTTTCACGTTCTGTCTCTATGTTTTGTTTCCTCTTGATGTAGCCCTCAGCAGTGACTGGCGTGAAACACTTTCATGGAAACGGGTTGCCAAGCTTCCTAAAATTACGAATCTCCAGAAATCTCAGCAATTATTTTTTCACCCAAACTGGATGATACTTTCAGGTAATGATCAGTACACGAAGGTGACTTGGTTCCCCAAATTTCGTTCTTCTATGTTGAAGCGTTCGTTTCCAGTAACAGTTTGAATATTTAGGTTTCACTCTGTTTTCTCCTATATTGATAGATGTATTTGGAACTCTAAATCCAACACGGTTTGTGCTAGCTTCTTGAAACTTAACACAATAAAGTAGTTTCGCATTCTGTCTCTATGATTTGTTTCCTCTTGATGTAGCCCTCAGCAGTGACAGGCGAGAAACACTTTCATGGAAAGGGGTTGCCAGGCTTCCCAAAATTACGAATCTCCAGAAATCTTTGCAAATATTTTTTCACCCAAACAGGATGATACTTTCAGGTAATGATCAGTACACTAAGGTGACTTGGTTCCCCAAATTTCGTTCTTCTATGTTGAAGCGTTCGTTTCCAGTAACAGTTTGAATTTTTAGGTTTCACTCTGTTTTCTCCTATATTGATAGATGTATTTGGAACTCTAAATCCAACACGGTTTGTGCTAGCTTCTTTAAACTTGACACAATAAAGTAGTTTCACGTTCTATCTCTATGTTTTGATTTTTCTTGATGTAGCCCTAAGCAGTGACTGGCGAGAAACACTTTCATGGAAAGGGGTTGCCAGGCTTCCCAAAATTACGAATCTCCAGAAATCTCAGCAAATATTTTTTAACCCAAACTGGATGATACTTTCAGGTAATGATCAGTACACGAAGGCGACTTGGTTCCCCAAATTTCTTTCTTCTATGTTGAAGCGTTCGTTTCCAGTAACAGTTTGAAATTTTAGGTTTCACTCTGTTTTTCCCTATATTGATAGATTTATTTGGAACTCTAAATCCAACACGGTTTGTGCTAGCTTCTTGAAACTTGACACAATAAAGTAGTTTCACGTTCTATCTCTATGTTTTGTTTCCTCTTGATGTAGCCCTAAGCAGTGACTGGCGAGAAACACTTTCATGGAAAGGGGTTGCCAGGCTTCCCAAAATTACGAATCTCCAGAAATCTCAGCAAATATTTTTTCACCCAAACAGGATGATACTTTCAGGTAATAATCAGTACACTAAGGCGACTTGGTTCCCCAAATTTCGTTCTTCTATGTTGAAGCGTTCGTTTCCAGTAACAGTTTGAATTTTTAGGTTTCACTCTGTTTTCTCCTATATTGATAGATGTATTTGGAACTCTAAATCCAACACGGTTTGTGCTAGCTTCTTGAAACTTGACACAATAAAGTAGTTTGGCGTTCTGTCTCTATGTTTTGTTTCCTCTTGATGTAGCCCTAAGCAGTGACTAGCGAGAAACACTTTCATGGAAAGGGGTTGCCAGGCTTCCCAAAATTACAAATGTCCAGAAATCTCAGCAAATATTTTTTCACCCAAACAGGATGATACATTCAGGTAATAATCAGTACACTAAGGCGACTTGGTTCCCCAAATTTCTTTCTTCTATGTTGAAGCGTTCGTTTCCAGTAACAGTTTGAATTTTTAGGTTTCACTCTGTTTTCCCCTATATTGATAGATTTATTTGGAACTCTAAATCCAACACGGTTTGTGCTAGCTTCTTGAAACTTGACACAATAAAGTAGTTTCACGTTCTATCTCTATGTTTTGTTTCCTCTTGATGTAGCCCTAAGCAGTGACTGGCGAGAAACACTTTCATGGAAAGGGGTTGCCAGGCTTCCCAAAATTACGAATCACCAGTAATCTCAGGAAATATTTTTTCACCCAAACAGGATGATACTTTCAGGTAATGATCAGTACACTAAGGCGACTTGGTTCCCCAAATTTCGTTCTTCTATGTTTAAGCGTTCGTTTCCAGTAACAGTTTGAATTTTTAGGTTTCACTCTGTTTTCTCCTATATTGATAGATGTATTTGGAACTCTAAATCCAACACGGTTTGTGCTAGCTTCTTTAAACTTGACAGAATAAAGTACTTTCACGTTCTATCTCTATGTTTTGTTTCCTCTTGATGTAGCCCTAAGCAGTGACTGGCGAGAAACACTTTCATGGAAAGGGGTTGCCAGGCTTCCCAAAATTACGAATCTCCAGAAATCTCAGCAAATATTTTTTCACCCAAACAGGATGATACATTCAGGTAATAATCAGTACACTAAGGCGACTTGGTTCCCCAAATTTCGTTCTTCTATGTTGAAGCGTTCGTTTCCAGTAACAGTTTGAATTTTTAGGTTTCACTCTGTTTTCTCCTATATTGATAGATGTATTTGGAACTCTAAATCCAACACGGTTTGTGCTAGCTTCTTGAAACTTGACACAATAAAGTAGTTTCACGTTCTATCTCTATGTTTTGATTCCTCTTGATGTAGCCCTAAGCAGTGACAGGCGAGAAACTTTTTCATGGAAATGGGTTGCCAGGCTTCCCAAAATTACGAATCTCCAGAAATCTCAGCAAATATTTTTTCACCCACACTGGATGATACTTTCAGGTTATGATCAGTACACGAAGGCGACTTGGTTCCCCAAATTTCGTTCTTCTATGTTGAAGCGTTCGTTTCCAGTAACAGTTTGAATTTTTAGGTTTCATTCTGTTTTCTCCTATATTGATAGATGTATTTGGAACTCTAAATCCAACACGGTTTGTGCTAGCTTCTTGAAACTTGACACAATAAAGTAGTTTCACGTTCTATCTCTACGTTTTGTTTCCTCTTGATGTAGCCCTAAGCAGTGACTGGCGAGAAACACTTTCATGGAAAGGGGTTGGCAGGCTTCCCAAAATTACGAATCTCCAGAAATCTCAGCAAATATTTTTTCACCCAAACAGGATGATACTTTCAGGTAATAATCAGTACACTAAGGTGACTTGGTTCCCCAAATTTCGTTCTTCTATGTTGAAGCGTTCGTTTCCAGTAACAGTTTGAATTTTTAGGTTTCACTCTGTTTTCTCCTATATTGATAGATGTATTTGGAACTCTAAATCCAACACGGTTTGTGCTAGCTTCTTGAAACTTGACACAATAAAGTAGTTTCACGTTCTATCTCTACGTTTTGTTTCCTCTTGATGTACCCCTAAGCAGTGACTGGCGAGAAACACTTTCATGGAAAGGGGTTGCCAGGTTTCCCAAAATTACGAATCTCCAGAAATCTCAGCAAATATTTTTTCACCCAAACAGGATGATACTTTCAGGTAATGATCAGTACACGAAGGCGACTTGGTTCCCCAAATTTTGTTCTTCTATGTTGAAGCGTTCGTTTCCAGTAACAGTTTGAATATTTAGGTTTCACTCTGTTTTCTCCTATATTGATAGATGTATTTGGAACTCTAAATCCAACACGGTTTGTGCTAGCTTCTTGAAACTTGACACAATAAAGTAGTTTCACGTTCTATCTCTATGTTTTGTTTCCTGTGATGTAGCCCTAAGCAGTGACTGGCGAGAAACACTTTCATGGAAAGGGGTTGCCAGGCTTCCCAAAATTACGAATCTCCAGAAATCTCAGCAAATATTTTTTCACCCAAACAGGATGATACTTTCAGGTAATGATCAGTACACTAAGGTGACTTGGTTCCCCAAATTTTGTTCTTCTATGTTGAAGCGTTCGTTTCCAGTAACAGTTTGAATTTTTAGGTTTCATTCTGTTTTCTCCTATATTGATAGATGTATTTGGAACTCTAAATCCAACACGGTTTGTGCTAGCTTCTTGAAACTTGACACAATAAAGTAGTTTCACGTTCTATCTCTATGTTTTGATTCCTCTTGATGTAGCCCTAAGCAGTGACTGGCGAGAAGCATTTTCATGGAAAGGGGTGGCCAGGCTTCCCAAAATTACGAATCTCCAGAAATCTCAGCAAATATTTTTTCACCCACACTGGATGATACTTTCAGGTAATGATCAGTACACGAAGTCGACTTGGTTCCCCAAATTTCGTTCTTCTATGTTGAAGCGTTCGTTTCCAGTAACAGTTTGAATTTTTAGGTTTCACTCTGTTTTCTCCTATATTGATAGATGTATTTGGAACTCTAAATCCAACACGGTTTGTGCTAGCTTCTTGAAACTTAACACAATAAAGTAGTTTCGCGTTCTGTCTCTATGATTTGTTTCCTCTTGATGTAGCCCTCAGCAGTGACAGGCGAGAAACACTTTCATGGAAAGGGGTTGCCAGGCTTCCCAAAATTACGAATCTCCAGAAATCTCAGCAAATATTTTTTCACCCAAACAGGATGATACTTTCAGGTAATGATCAGTACACTAAGGTGACTTGGTTCCCCAAATTTCGTTCTTCTATGTTGAAGCGTTCGTTTCCAGTAACAGTTTGAATTTTTAGGTTTCACTCTGTTTTCTCCTATATTGATAGATGTATTTGGAACTCTAAATCCAACACGGTTTGTGCTTGCTTCTTTAAACTTGACACAATAAAGTAGTTTCACGTTCTATCTCTATGTTTTGATTCCTCTTGATGTAGCCCTAAGCAGTGACTGGCGAGAAACACTTTCATGGAAAGGGGTTGCCAGGCTTCCCAAAATTACGAATCTCCAGAAATCTCAGCAAATATTTTTTAACCCAAACTGGATGATACTTTCAGGTAATGATCAGTACACGAAGGCGACTTGGTTCCCCAAATTTCTTTCTTCTATGTTGAAGCGTTCGTTTCCAGTAACAGTTTGAAATTTTAGGTTTCACTCTGTTTTTCCCTATATTGATAGATTTATTTGGAACTCTAAATCCAACACGGTTTGTGCTAGCTTCTTGAAACTTGACACAATAAAGTAGTTTCACGTTCTATCTCTATGTTTTGTTTCCTCTTGATGTAGCCCTAAGCAGTGACTGGCGAGAAACACTTTCATGGAAAGGGGTTGCCAGGCTTCCCAAAATTACGAATCTCCAGAAATCTCAGCAAATATTTTTTCACCCAAACAGGATGATACTTTCAGGTAATAATCAGTACACTAAGGCGACTTGGTTCCCCAAATTTCGTTCTTCTATGTTGAAGCGTTCGTTTCCAGTAACAGTTTGAATTTTTAGGTTTCACTCTGTTTTCTCCTATATTGATAGATGTATTTGGAACTCTAAATCCAACACGGTTTGTGCTAGCTTCTTGAAACTTGACACAATAAAGTAGTTTGGCGTTCTGTCTCTATGTTTTGTTTCCTCTTGATGTAGCCCTAAGCAGTGACTAGCGAGAAACACTTTCATGGAAAGGGGTTGCCAGGCTTCCCAAAATTACAAGTGTCCAGAAATCTCAGCAAATATTTTTTCACCCAAACAGGATGATACATTCAGGTAATAATCAGTACACTAAGGCGACTTGGTTCCCCAAATTTCTTTCTTCTATGTTGAAGCGTTCGTTTCCAGTAACAGTTTGAATTTTTAGGTTTCACTCTGTTTTCCCCTATATTGATAGATTTATTTGGAACTCTAAATCCAACACGGTTTGTGCTAGCTTCTTGAAACTTGACACAATAAAGTAGTTTCACGTTCTATCTCTATGTTTTGTTTCCTCTTGATGTAGCCCTAAGCAGTGACTGGCGAGAAACACTTTCATGGAAAGGGGTTGCCAGGCTTCCCAAAATTACGAATCACCAGTAATCTCAGGAAATATTTTTTTCACCCAAACAGGATGATACTTTCAGGTAATGATCAGTACACTAAGGCGACTTGGTTCCCCAAATTTCGTTCTTCTATGTTTAAGCGTTCGTTTCCAGTAACAGTTTGAATTTTTAGGTTTCACTCTGTTTTCTCCTATATTGATAGATGTATTTGGAACTCTAAATCCAACACGGTTTGTGCTAGCTTCTTTAAACTTGACAGAATAAAGTACTTTCACGTTCTATCTCTATGTTTTGTTTCCTCTTGATGTAGCCCTAAGCAGTGACTGGCGAGAAACACTTTCATGGAAAGGGGTTGCCAGGCTTCCCAAAATTACGAATCTCCAGAAATCTCAGCAAATATTTTTTCACCCAAACAGGATGATACATTCAGGTAATAATCAGTACACTAAGGCGACTTGGTTCCCCAAATTTCGTTCTTCTATGTTGAAGCGTTCGTTTCCAGTAACAGTTTGAATTTTTAGGTTTCACTCTGTTTTCTCCTATATTGATAGATGTATTTGGAACTCTAAATCCAACACGGTTTGTGCTAGCTTCTTGAAACTTGACACAATAAAGTAGTTTCACGTTCTATCTCTATGTTTTGATTCCTCTTGATGTAGCCCTAAGCAGTGACAGGCGAGAAACTTTTTCATGGAAATGGGTTGCCAGGCTTCCCAAAATTACGAATCTCCAGAAATCTCAGCAAATATTTTTTCACCCACACTGGATGATACTTTCAGGTTATGATCAGTACACGAAGGCGACTTGGTTCCCCAAATTTCGTTCTTCTATGTTGAAGCGTTCGTTTCCAGTAACAGTTTGAATTTTTAGGTTTCATTCTGTTTTCTCCTATATTGATAGATGTATTTGGAACTCTAAATCCAACACGGTTTGTGCTAGCTTCTTGAAACTTGACACAATAAAGTAGTTTCACGTTCTATCTCTACGTTTTGTTTCCTCTTGATGTAGCCCTAAGCAGTGACTGGCGAGAAACACTTTCATGGAAAGGGGTTGGCAGGCTTCCCAAAATTACGAATCTCCAGAAATCTCAGCAAATATTTTTTCACCCAAACAGGATGATACTTTCAGGTAATAATCAGTACACTAAGGTGACTTGGTTCCCCAAATTTCGTTCTTCTATGTTGAAGCGTTCGTTTCCAGTAACAGTTTGAATTTTTAGGTTTCACTCTGTTTTCTCCTATATTGATAGATGTATTTGGAACTCTAAATCCAACACGGTTTGTGCTAGCTTCTTGAAACTTGACACAATAAAGTAGTTTCACGTTCTATCTCTACGTTTTGTTTCCTCTTGATGTACCCCTAAGCAGTGACTGGCGAGAAACACTTTCATGGAAAGGGGTTGCCAGGTTTCCCAAAATTACGAATCTCCAGAAATCTCAGCAAATATTTTTTCACCCAAACAGGATGATACTTTCAGGTAATGATCAGTACACGAAGGCGACTTGGTTCCCCAAATTTTGTTCTTCTATGTTGAAGCGTTCGTTTCCAGTAACAGTTTGAATATTTAGGTTTCACTCTGTTTTCTCCTATATTGATAGATGTATTTGGAACTCTAAATCCAACACGGTTTGTGCTAGCTTCTTGAAACTTGACACAATAAAGTAGTTTCACGTTCTATCTCTATGTTTTGTTTCCTCTGATGTAGCCCTAAGCAGTGACTGGCGAGAAACACTTTCATGGAAAGGGGTTGCCAGGCTTCCCAAAATTACGAATCTCCAGAAATCTCAGCAAATATTTTTTCACCCAAACAGGATGATACTTTCAGGTAATGATCAGTACACTAAGGTGACTTGGTTCCCCAAATTTTGTTCTTCTATGTTGAAGCGTTCGTTTCCAGTAACAGTTTGAATTTTTAGGTTTCATTCTGTTTTCTCCTATATTGATAGATGTATTTGGAACTCTAAATCCAACACGGTTTGTGCTAGCTTCTTGAAACTTGACACAATAAAGTAGTTTCACGTTCTATCTCTATGTTTTGATTCCTCTTGATGTAGCCCTAAGCAGTGACTGGCGAGAAGCATTTTCATGGAAAGGGGTGGCCAGGCTTCCCAAAATTACGAATCTCCAGAAATCTCAGCAAATATTTTTTCACCCACACTGGATGATACTTTCAGGTAATGATCAGTACACGAAGTCGACTTGGTTCCCCAAATTTCGTTCTTCTATGTTGAAGCGTTCGTTTCCAGTAACAGTTTGAATTTTTAGGTTTCACTCTGTTTTCTCCTATATTGATAGATGTATTTGGAACTCTAAATCCAACACGGTTTGTGCTAGCTTCTTGAAACTTAACACAATAAAGTAGTTTCGCGTTCTGTCTCTATGATTTGTTTCCTCTTGATGTAGCCCTCAGCAGTGACAGGCGAGAAACACTTTCATGGAAAGGGGTTGCCAGGCTTCCCAAAATTACGAATCTCCAGAAATCTCAGCAAATATTTTTTCACCCAAACAGGATGATACTTTCAGGTAATGATCAGTACACTAAGGTGACTTGGTTCCCCAAATTTCGTTCTTCTATGTTGAAGCGTTCGTTTCCAGTAACAGTTTGAATTTTTAGGTTTCACTCTGTTTTCTCCTATATTGATAGATGTATTTGGAACTCTAAATCCAACACGGTTTGTGCTTGCTTCTTTAAACTTGACACAATAAAGTAGTTTCACGTTCTATCTCTATGTTTTGATTCCTCTTGATGTAGCCCTAAGAAGTGACTGGCGAGAAACACTTTCATGGAAAGGGGTTGCCAGGCTTCCCAAAATTACGAATCTCCAGAAATCTCAGCAAATATTTTTTAACCCAAACTGGATGATACTTTCAGGTAATGATCAGTACACGAAGGCGACTTGGTTCCCCAAATTTCTTTCTTCTATGTTGAAGCGTTCGTTTCCAGTAACAGTTTGAAATTTTAGGTTTCACTCTGTTTTTCCCTATATTGATAGATTTATTTGGAACTCTAAATCCAACACGGTTTGTGCTAGCTTCTTGAAACTTGACACAATAAAGTAGTTTCACGTTCTATCTCTATGTTTTGTTTCCTCTTGATGTAGCCCTAAGCAGTGACTGGCGAGAAACACTTTCATGGAAAGGGGTTGCCAGGCTTCCCAAAATTACGAATCTCCAGAAATCTCAGCAAATATTTTTTCACCCAAACAGGATGATACTTTCAGGTAATAATCAGTACACTAAGGCGACTTGGTTCCCCAAATTTCGTTCTTCTATGTTGAAGCGTTCGTTTCCAGTAACAGTTTGAATTTTTAGGTTTCACTCTGTTTTCTCCTATATTGATAGATGTATTTGGAACTCTAAATCCAACACGGTTTGTGCTAGCTTCTTGAAACTTGACACAATAAAGTAGTTTGGCGTTCTGTCTCTATGTTTTGTTTCCTCTTGATGTAGCCCTAAGCAGTGACTAGCGAGAAACACTTTCATGGAAAGGGGTTGCCAGGCTTCCCAAAATTACAAATGTCCAGAAATCTCAGCAAATATTTTTTCACCCAAACAGGATGATACATTCAGGTAATAATCAGTACACTAAGGCGACTTGGTTCCCCAAATTTCTTTCTTCTATGTTGAAGCGTTCGTTTCCAGTAACAGTTTGAATTTTTAGGTTTCACTCTGTTTTCCCCTATATTGATAGATTTATTTGGAACTCTAAATCCAACACGGTTTGTGCTAGCTTCTTGAAACTTGACACAATAAAGTAGTTTCACGTTCTATCTCTATGTTTTGTTTCCTCTTGATGTAGCCCTAAGCAGTGACTGGCGAGAAACACTTTCATGGAAAGGGGTTGCCAGGCTTCCCAAAATTACCAATCACCAGTAATCTCAGGAAATATTTTTTCACCCAAACAGGATGATACTTTCAGGTAATGATCAGTACACTAAGGCGACTTGGTTCCCCAAATTTCGTTCTTCTATGTTTAAGCGTTCGTTTCCAGTAACAGTTTGAATTTTTAGGTTTCACTCTGTTTTCTCCTATATTGATAGATGTATTTGGAACTCTAAATCCAACACGGTTTGTGCTAGCTTCTTTAAACTTGACAGAATAAAGTACTTTCACGTTCTATCTCTATGTTTTGTTTCCTCTTGATGTAGCCCTAAGCAGTGACTGGCGAGAAACACTTTCATGGAAAGGGGTTGCCAGGCTTCCCAAAATTACGAATCTCCAGAAATCTCAGCAAATATTTTTTCACCCAAACAGGATGATACATTCAGGTAATAATCAGTACACTAAGGCGACTTGGTTCCCCAAATTTCGTTCTTCTATGTTGAAGCGTTCGTTTCCAGTAACAGTTTGAATTTTTAGGTTTCACTCTTTTTTCTCCTATATTGATAGATGTATTTGGAACTCTAAATCCAACACGGTTTGTGCTAGCTTCTTGAAACTTGACACAATAAAGTAGTTTCACGTTCTATCTCTATGTTTTGATTCCTCTTGATGTAGCCCTAAGCAGTGACAGGCGAGAAACTTTTTCATGGAAATGGGTTGCCAGGCTTCCCAAAATTACGAATCTCCAGAAATCTCAGCAAATATTTTTTCACCCACACTGGATGATACTTTCAGGTTATGATCAGTACACGAAGGCGACTTGGTTCCCCAAATTTCGTTCTTCTATGTTGAAGCGTTCGTTTCCAGTAACAGTTTGAATTTTTAGGTTTCATTCTGTTTTCTCCTATATTGATAGATGTATTTGGAACTCTAAATCCAACACGGTTTGTGCTAGCTTCTTGAAACTTGACACAATAAAGTAGTTTCACGTTCTATCTCTACGTTTTGTTTCCTCTTGATGTAGCCCTAAGCAGTGACTGGCGAGAAACACTTTCATGGAAAGGGGTTGGCAGGCTTCCCAAAATTACGAATCTCCAGAAATCTCAGCAAATATTTTTTCACCCAAACAGGATGATACTTTCAGGTAATAATCAGTACACTAAGGTGACTTGGTTCCCCAAATTTCGTTCTTCTATGTTGAAGCGTTCGTTTCCAGTAACAGTTTGAATTTTTAGGTTTCACTCTGTTTTCTCCTATATTGATAGATGTATTTGGAACTCTAAATCCAACACGGTTTGTGCTAGCTTCTTGAAACTTGACACAATAAAGTAGTTTCACGTTCTATCTCTACGTTTTGTTTCCTCTTGATGTACCCCTAAGCAGTGACTGGCGAGAAACACTTTCATGGAAAGGGGTTGCCAGGTTTCCCAAAATTACGAATCTCCAGAAATCTCAGCAAATATTTTTTCACCCAAACAGGATGATACTTTCAGGTAATGATCAGTACACGAAGGCGACTTGGTTCCCCAAATTTTGTTCTTCTATGTTGAAGCGTTCGTTTCCAGTAACAGTTTGAATATTTAGGTTTCACTCTGTTTTCTCCTATATTGATAGATGTATTTGGAACTCTAAATCCAACACGGTTTGTGCTAGCTTCTTGAAACTTGACACAATAAAGTAGTTTCACGTTCTATCTCTATGTTTTGATTCCTCTTGATGTAGCCCTAAGATGTGACTGGCGAGAAACACTTTCATGGAAAGGGGTTGCCAGGCTTCCCAAAATTACGAATCTCCAGAAATCTCATCAAATATTTTTTCACCCACACTGGATGATACTTTCAGGTAATGATCAGTACAGGAAGGCGACTTGGTTCCCCAAATTTCGTTCTTCTATGTTGAAGCGTTCATTTCCAGTAACAGTTTGAATTTTTAGGTTTCACTCTGTTTTCTCCTATATTGATAGATGTATTTGGAACTCTAAATCCAACACGGTTTGTGCTAGCTTCTTGAAACTTGACACAATTAAGTAGTTTCACGTTCTGTCTCTATGTTTTGTTTCCTCTTGATGTAGCCCTCAGCAGTGACTGGCGTGAAACACTTTCATGGAAACGGGTTGCCAAGCTTCCTAAAATTACGAATCTCCAGAAATCTCAGCAATTATTTTTTCACCCAAACTGGATGATACTTTCAGGTAATGATCAGTACACGAAGGTGACTTGGTTCCCCAAATTTCGTTCTTCTATGTTGAAGCGTTCGTTTCCAGTAACAGTTTGAATATTTAGGTTTCACTCTGTTTTCTCCTATATTGATAGATGTATTTGGAACTCTAAATCCAACACGGTTTGTGCTACCTTCTTGAAACTTGACACAATAAAGTAGTTTCACGTTCTATCTCTATGTTTTGTTTCCTCTTGATGTAGCCCTAAGCAGTGACTGGCGAGAAACACTTTCATGGAAAGGGGTTGCCAGGCTTCCCAAAATTACGAATCTCCAGAAATCTCAGCAAATATTTTTTCACCCAAACAGGATGATACTTTCAGGTAATGATCAGTACACTAAGGTGACTTGGTTCCCCAAATTTTGTTCTTCTATGTTGAAGCGTTCGTTTCCAGTAACAGTTTGAATTTTTAGGTTTCATTCTGTTTTCTCCTATATTGATAGATGTATTTGGAACTCTAAATCCAACACGGTTTGTGCTAGCTTCTTGAAACTTGACACAATAAAGTAGTTTCACGTTCTATCTCTATGTTTTGATTCCTCTTGATGTAGCCCTAAGCAGTGACTGGCGAGAAACATTTTCATGGAAAGGGGTGGCCAGGCTTCCCAAAATTACGAATCTCCAGAAATCTCAGCAAATATTTTTTCACCCACACTGGATGATACTTTCAGGTAATGATCAGTACACGAAGTCGACTAGGTTCCCCAAATTTCGTTCTTCTATGTTGAAGCGTTCGTTTCCAGTAACAGTTTGAATTTTTAGGTTTCACTCTGTTTTCTCCTATATTGATAGATGTATTTGGAACTCTAAATCCAACACGGTTTGTGCTAGCTTCTTGAAACTTAACACAATAAAGTAGTTTCGCGTTCTGTCTCTATGTTTTGTTTCCTCTTGATGTAGCCCTCAGCAGTGACAGGCGAGAAACACTTTCATGGAAAGGGGTTGCCAGGCTTCCCAAAATTACGAATCTCCAGAAATCTCAGCAAATATTTTTTAACCCAAACTGGATGATACTTTCAGGTAATGATCAGTACACGAAGGCGACTTGGTTCTCCAAATTTCTTTCTTCTATGTTGAAGCGTTCGTTTCCAGTAACAGTTTGAATTTTTAGGTTTCACTCTGTTTTCTCCTATATTGATAGATTTATTTGGAACTCTAAATCCAACACGGTTTGTGCTAGCTTCTTGAAACTTGACACAATAAAGTAGTTTCACGTTCTAACTCTATGTTTTGTTTCCTCTTGATGTAGCCCTAAGCAGTGACTGGCGAGAAACACTTTCATGGAAAGGGGTTGCCAGGCTTCCCAAAATTACGAATCACCAGTAATCTCAGGAAATATTTTTTCACCCAAACAGGATGATACTTTCAGGTAATGATCAGTGCACGATGGCGACTTGGTTCCCCAATTTCGTTCTTCTATGTTGAAGCGTTCTTTTCCAGTAACAGTTTGAATTTTTAGGTTTCACTCTGTTTTCTCCTATATTGATAGATGTATTTGGAACTCTAAATCCAACACGGTTTGTGCTAGCTTCTTGAAACTTGACACAATAAAGTAGTTTCACGTTCTATCTCTATGTTTTGTTTCCTCTTGATGTAGCCCTAAGCAGTGACTGGCGAGAAACACTTTCATGGAAAGGGGTTGCCAGGCTTCCCAAAATTACGAATCTCCAGAAATCTCAGCAAATATTTTTTCACCCAAACAGGATGATACTTTCAGGTAATAATCAGTACACTACGGTGACTTGGATCCCCAAATTTCGTTCTTCTATGTTGAAGCGTTCGTTTCCAGTAACAGTTTGAATTTTTAGGTTTCACTCTGTTTTCTCCTATATTGATAGATGTATTTGGAACTCTAAATCCAACACGGTTTGTGCTAGCTTCTTGAAACTTGACACAATAAAGTAGTTTCACGTTCTATCTCTACGTTTTGTTTCCTCTTGATGTAGCCCTAAGCAGTGACTGGCGAGAAACACTTTCATGGAAAGGGGTTGCCAGGCTTCCCAAAATTACGAATCTCCAGAAATCTCAGCAAATATTTTTTCACCCACACTGGATGATACTTTCAGGTTATGATCAGTACACGAAGGCGACTTGGTTCCCCAAATTTCGTTCTTCTATGTTGAAGCGTTCGTTTCCAGTAACAGTTTGAATTTTTAGGTTTCATTCTGTTTTCTCCTATATTGATAGATGTATTTGGAACTCTAAATCCAACACGGTTTGTGCTAGCTTCTTGAAACTTGACACAATAAAGTAGTTTCACGTTCTATCTCTACGTTTTGTTTCCTCTTGATGTAGCCCTAAGCAGTGACTGGCGAGAAACACTTTCATGGAAAGGGGTTGGCAGGCTTCCCAAAATTACGAATCTCCAGAAATCTCAGCAAATATTTTTTCACCCAAACAGGATGATACTTTCAGGTAATGATCAGTACACGAAGGCGACTTGGTTCCCCAAATTTCGTTCTTCTGTGTTGAAGCGTTCGTTTCCAGTAACAGTTTGAATTTTTAGGTTTCACTCTGTTTTCTCCTATATTGATAGATGTATTTGGAACTCTAAATCCAACACGGTTTGTGCTAGCTTCTTGAAACTTGACACAATAAAGTAGTTTCACGTTCTATCTCTATGTTTTGATTCCTCTTGATGTAGCCCTAAAATGTGACTGGCGAGAAACACTTTCATGGAAAGGGGTTGCCAGGCTTCCCAAAATTACGAATCTCCAGAAATCTCAGCAAATATTTTTTCACCCAAACAAGATGATACTTTCAGGTAATAATCAGTACACTACGGTGACTTGGTTCCCCAAATTTTGTTCTTCTATGTTGAAGCGTTCGTTTCCAGTAACAGTTTGAATTTTTAGGTTTCACTCTGTTTCCTCCTATATTGATAGATGTATTTGGAACTCTAAATCCAACACGGTTTGTGCTAGCTTCTTTAAACTTGACACAATAAAGTAGTTTCACGTTCTATCTCTATGTTTTGATTCCTCTTGATGTAGCCCTAAGCAGTGACTGGCGAGAAACACTTTCATGGAAAGGGGTTGGCAGGCTTCCCAAAATTACGAATCTCCAGAAATCTCAGCAAATATTTTTTCACCCAAACAGGATGATACTTTCAGGTAATGATCAGTACACGAAGGCGACTTGGTTCCCCAAATTTCGTTCTTCTATGTTGAAGCGTTCGTTTCCAGTAACAGTTTGAATTTTTAGGTTTCACTCTGTTTTCTCCTATATTGATAGATGTATTTGGAACTCTAAATCCAACACGGTTTGTGCTAGCTTCTTGAAACTTGACACAATAAAGTAGTTTCACGTTCTATCTCTATGTTTTGATTCCTCTTGATGTAGCCCTAAAATGTGACTGGCGAGAAACACTTTCATGGAAAGGGGTTGCCAGGCTTCCCAAAATTACGAATCTCCAGAAATCTCATCAAATATTTTTTCACCCACACTGGATGATACTTTCAGGTAATGATCAGTACAGGAAGGCGACTTGGTTCCCCAAATTTCGTTCTTCTATGTTGAAGCGTTCATTTCCAGTAACAGTTTGAATTTTTAGGTTTCACTCTGTTTTCTCCTATATTGATAGATGTATTTGGAACTCTAAATCCAACACGGTTTGTGCTAGCTTCTTGAAACTTGACACAATTAAGTAGTTTCACGTTCTGTCTCTATGTTTTTTTTCCTCTTGATGTAGCCCTCAGCAGTGACTGGCGTGAAACACTTTCATGGAAACGGGTTGCCAAGCTTCCTAAAATTACGAATCTCCAGAAATCTCAGCAAATAATTTTTCACCCAAACAGGATGATACTTTCAGGTAATGATCAGTACACGAAGGTGACTTGGTTCCCCAAATTTCGTTCTTCTATGTTGAAGCGTTCGTTTCCAGTAACAGTTTGAATATTTAGGATTCACTCTGTTTTCTCCTATATTGATAGATGTATTTGGAACTCTAAATCCAACAGGGTTTGTGCTAGCTTCTTGAAACTTGACACAATAAAGTAGTTTCACGTTCTATCTCTATGTTTTGTTTACTCTTGATGTAGCCCTAAGCAGTGACTGGAGAGAAACACTTTCATGGAAAGGGGTTGCCAGGCTTCCCAAAATTACGAATCTCCAGAAATCTCAGCAAATATTTTTTCACCCAAACAAGATGATACTTTCAGGTAATAATCAGTACACTACGGTGACTTGGTTCCCCAAATTTTGTTCTTCAATGTTGAAGCGTTCGTTTCCAGTAACAGTTTGAATTTTTAGGTTTCACTCTGTTTCCTCCTATATTGATAGATGTATTTGGAACTCTAAATCCAACACGGTTTGTGCTAGCTTCTTTAAACTTGACACAATAAAGTAGTTTCACGTTCTATCTCTATGTTTTGATTCCTCTTGATGTAGCCCTAAGCAGTGACTGGCGAGAAACACTTTCATGGAAAGGGGTTGCCAGGCTTCCCAAAATTACGAATCTCCAGAAATCTCAGCAAATATTTTTTCACCCAAACAGGATGATACTTTCAGGTAATGATCAGTACACTAAGGTGACTTGGTTCCCCAAATTTCGTTCTTCTATGTTGAAGCGTTCGTTTCCAGTAACAGTTTGAATTTTTAGGTTTCACTGTGTTTTCTCCTATATTGATAGATGTATTTGGAACTCTAAATCCAACACGGTTTGTGCTAGCTTCTTGAAACTTGACACAATAAAGTAGTTTCACGTTCTATCTCTATGTTTTGATTCCTCTTGATGTAGCCCTAAGATGTGACTGGCGAGAAACACTTTCATGGAAAGGGGTTGCCAGGCTTCCCAAAATTACGAATCTCCAGAAATCTCATCAAATATTTTTTCACCCACACTGGATGATACTTTCAGGTAATGATCAGTACAGGAAGGCGACTTGGTTCCCCAAATTTCGTTCTTCTATGTTGAAGCGTTCATTTCCAGTAACAGTTTGAATTTTTAGGTTTCACTCTGTTTTCTCCTATATTGATAGATGTATTTGGAACTCTAAATCCAACACGGTTTGTGCTAGCTTCTTGAAACTTGACACAATTAAGTAGTTT
This sequence comes from Spermophilus citellus, assembly GCF_964194105.1. Lineage (NCBI taxonomy): Eukaryota > Metazoa > Chordata > Mammalia > Rodentia > Sciuridae > Spermophilus > Spermophilus citellus. The sequence continues at coordinate 2,875,304 of NC_138192.1, read as the reverse complement.
CACGTTCTGTCTCTATGTTTTGTTTCCTCTTGATGTAGCCCTCAGCAGTGACTGGCGTGAAACACTTTCATGGAAACGGGTTGCCAAGCTTCCTAAAATTACGAATCTCCAGAAATCTCAGCAATTATTTTTTCACCCAAACTGGATGATACTTTCAGGTAATGATCAGTACACGAAGGTGACTTGGTTCCCCAAATTTCGTTCTTCTATGTTGAAGCGTTCGTTTCCAGTAACAGTTTGAATATTTAGGTTTCACTCTGTTTTCTCCTATATTGATAGATGTATTTGGAACTCTAAATCCAACACGGTTTGTGCTACCTTCTTGAAACTTGACACAATAAAGTAGTTTCACGTTCTATCTCTATGTTTTGTTTCCTCTTGATGTAGCCCTAAGCAGTGACTGGCGAGAAACACTTTCATGGAAAGGGGTTGCCAGGCTTCCCAAAATTACGAATCTCCAGAAATCTCAGCAAATATTTTTTCACCCAAACAGGATGATACTTTCAGGTAATGATCAGTACACTAAGGTGACTTGGTTCCCCAAATTTTGTTCTTCTATGTTGAAGCGTTCGTTTCCAGTAACAGTTTGAATTTTTAGGTTTCATTCTGTTTTCTCCTATATTGATAGATGTATTTGGAACTCTAAATCCAACACGGTTTGTGCTAGCTTCTTGAAACTTGACACAATAAAGTAGTTTCACGTTCTATCTCTATGTTTTGATTCCTCTTGATGTAGCCCTAAGCAGTGACTGGCGAGAAACATTTTCATGGAAAGGGGTGGCCAGGCTTCCCAAAATTACGAATCTCCAGAAATCTCAGCAAATATTTTTTCACCCACACTGGATGATACTTTCAGGTAATGATCAGTACACGAAGTCGACTTGGTTCCCCAAATTTCGTTCTTCTATGTTGAAGCGTTCGTTTCCAGTAACAGTTTGAATTTTTAGGTTTCACTCTGTTTTCTCCTATATTGATAGATGTATTTGGAACTCTAAATCCAACACGGTTTGTGCTAGCTTCTTGAAACTTAACACAATAAAGTAGTTTCGCGTTCTGTCTCTATGTTTTGTTTCCTCTTGATGTAGCCCTCAGCAGTGACAGGCGAGAAACACTTTCATGGAAAGGGGTTGCCAGGCTTCCCAAAATTACGAATCTCCAGAAATCTCAGCAAATATTTTTTCACCCAAACAGGATGATACTTTCAGGTAATGATCAGTACACTAAGGTGACTTGGTTCCCCAAATTTCGTTCTTCTATGTTGAAGCGTTCGTTTCCAGTAACAGTTTGAATTTTTAGGTTTCACTCTGTTTTCTCCTATATTGATAGATGTATTTGGAACTCTAAATCCAACACGGTTTGTGCTAGCTTCTTTAAACTTGACACAATAAAGTAGTTTCACGTTCTATCTCTATGTTTTGATTCCTCTTGATGTAGCCCTAAGCAGTGACTGGCGAGAAACACTTTCATGGAAAGGGGTTGCCAGGCTTCCCAAAATTACGAATCTCCAGAAATCTCAGCAAATATTTTTTAACCCAAACTGGATGATACTTTCAGGTAATGATCAGTACACGAAGGCGACTTGGTTCTCCAAATTTCTTTCTTCTATGTTGAAGCGTTTGTTTCCAGTAACAGTTTGAATTTTTAGGTTTCACTCTGTTTTCTCCTATATTGATAGATGTATTTGGAACTCTAAATCCAACACGGTTTGTGCTAGCTTCTTTAAACTTGACACAATAAAGTAGTTTCACGTTCTATCTCTATGTTTTGATTCCTCTTGATGTAGCCCTAAGCAGTGACTGGCGAGAAACACTTTCATGGAAAGGGGTTGCCAGGCTTCCCAAAATTACGAATCTCCAGAAATCTCAGCAAATATTTTTTCACCCAAACAGGATGATACTTTCAGGTAATGATCAGTACACTAAGGTGACTTGGTTCCCCAAATTTCGTTCTTCTATGTTGAAGCGTTCGTTTCCAGTAACAGTTTGAATTTTTAGGTTTCACTGTGTTTTCTCCTATATTGATAGATGTATTTGGAACTCTAAATCCAACACGGTTTGTGCTAGCTTCTTGAAACTTGACACAATAAAGTAGTTTCACGTTCTATCTCTATGTTTTGATTCCTCTTGATGTAGCCCTAAGATGTGACTGGCGAGAAACACTTTCATGGAAAGGGGTTGCCAGGCTTCCCAAAATTACGAATCTCCAGAAATCTCATCAAATATTTTTTCACCCACACTGGATGATACTTTCAGGTAATGATCAGTACAGGAAGGCGACTTGGTTCCCCAAATTTCGTTCTTCTATGTTGAAGCGTTCATTTCCAGTAACAGTTTGAATTTTTAGGTTTCACTCTGTTTTCTCCTATATTGATAGATGTATTTGGAACTCTAAATCCAACACGGTTTGTGCTAGCTTCTTGAAACTTGACACAATTAAGTAGTTTCACGTTCTGTCTCTATGTTTTGTTTCCTCTTGATGTAGCCCTCAGCAGTGACTGGCGTGAAACACTTTCATGGAAACGGGTTGCCAAGCTTCCTAAAATTACGAATCTCCAGAAATCTCAGCAATTATTTTTTCACCCAAACTGGATGATACTTTCAGGTAATGATCAGTACACGAAGGTGACTTGGTTCCCCAAATTTCGTTCTTCTATGTTGAAGCGTTCGTTTCCAGTAACAGTTTGAATATTTAGGTTTCACTCTGTTTTCTCCTATATTGATAGATGTATTTGGAACTCTAAATCCAACACGGTTTGTGCTACCTTCTTGAAACTTGACACAATAAAGTAGTTTCACGTTCTATCTCTATGTTTTGTTTCCTCTTGATGTAGCCCTAAGCAGTGACTGGCGAGAAACACTTTCATGGAAAGGGGTTGCCAGGCTTCCCAAAATTACGAATCTCCAGAAATCTCAGCAAATATTTTTTCACCCAAACAGGATGATACTTTCAGGTAATGATCAGTACACTAAGGTGACTTGGTTCCCCAAATTTTGTTCTTCTATGTTGAAGCGTTCGTTTCCAGTAACAGTTTGAATTTTTAGGTTTCATTCTGTTTTCTCCTATATTGATAGATGTATTTGGAACTCTAAATCCAACACGGTTTGTGCTAGCTTCTTGAAACTTGACACAATAAAGTAGTTTCACGTTCTATCTCTATGTTTTGATTCCTCTTGATGTAGCCCTAAGCAGTGACTGGCGAGAAACATTTTCATGGAAAGGGGTGGCCAGGCTTCCCAAAATTACGAATCTCCAGAAATCTCAGCAAATATTTTTTCACCCACACTGGATGATACTTTCAGGTAATGATCAGTACACGAAGTCGACTTGGTTCCCCAAATTTCGTTCTTCTATGTTGAAGCGTTCGTTTCCAGTAACAGTTTGAATTTTTAGGTTTCACTCTGTTTTCTCCTATATTGATAGATGTATTTGGAACTCTAAATCCAACACGGTTTGTGCTAGCTTCTTGAAACTTAACACAATAAAGTAGTTTCGCGTTCTGTCTCTATGTTTTGTTTCCTCTTGATGTAGCCCTCAGCAGTGACAGGCGAGAAACACTTTCATGGAAAGGGGTTGCCAGGCTTCCCAAAATTACGAATCTCCAGAAATCTCAGCAAATATTTTTTCACCCAAACAGGATGATACTTTCAGGTAATGATCAGTACACTAAGGTGACTTGGTTCCCCAAATTTCGTTCTTCTATGTTGAAGCGTTCGTTTCCAGTAACAGTTTGAATTTTTAGGTTTCACTCTGTTTTCTCCTATATTGATAGATGTATTTGGAACTCTAAATCCAACACGGTTTGTGCTAGCTTCTTTAAACTTGACACAATAAAGTAGTTTCACGTTCTATCTCTATGTTTTGATTCCTCTTGATGTAGCCCTAAGCAGTGACTGGCGAGAAACACTTTCATGGAAAGGGGTTGCCAGGCTTCCCAAAATTACGAATCTCCAGAAATCTCAGCAAATATTTTTTAACCCAAACTGGATGATACTTTCAGGTAATGATCAGTACACGAAGGCGACTTGGTTCTCCAAATTTCTTTCTTCTATGTTGAAGCGTTTGTTTCCAGTAACAGTTTGAATTTTTAGGTTTCACTCTGTTTTCTCCTATATTGATAGATGTATTTGGAACTCTAAATCCAACACGGTTTGTGCTAGCTTCTTTAAACTTGACACAATAAAGTAGTTTCACGTTCTATCTCTATGTTTTGATTCCTCTTGATGTAGCCCTAAGCAGTGACTGGCGAGAAACACTTTCATGGAAAGGGGTTGCCAGGCTTCCCAAAATTACGAATCTCCAGAAATCTCAGCAAATATTTTTTCACCCAAACAGGATGATACTTTCAGGTAATGATCAGTACACTAAGGTGACTTGGTTCCCCAAATTTCGTTCTTCTATGTTGAAGCGTTCGTTTCCAGTAACAGTTTGAATTTTTAGGTTTCACTGTGTTTTCTCCTATATTGATAGATGTATTTGGAACTCTAAATCCAACACGGTTTGTGCTAGCTTCTTGAAACTTGACACAATAAAGTAGTTTCACGTTCTATCTCTATGTTTTGATTCCTCTTGATGTAGCCCTAAGATGTGACTGGCGAGAAACACTTTCATGGAAAGGGGTTGCCAGGCTTCCCAAAATTACGAATCTCCAGAAATCTCATCAAATATTTTTTCACCCACACTTATGATACTTTCAGGTAATGATCAGTACAGGAAGGCGACTTGGTTCCCCAAATTTCGTTCTTCTATGTTGAAGCGTTCATTTCCAGTAACAGTTTGAATTTTTAGGTTTCACTCTGTTTTCTCCTATATTGATAGATGTATTTGGAACTCTAAATCCAACACGGTTTGTGCTAGCTTCTTGAAACTTGACACAATTAAGTAGTTTCACGTTCTGTCTCTATGTTTTGTTTCCTCTTGATGTAGCCCTCAGCAGTGACTGGCGTGAAACACTTTCATGGAAACGGGTTGCCAAGCTTCCTAAAATTACGAATCTCCAGAAATCTCAGCAATTATTTTTTCACCCAAACTGGATGATACTTTCAGGTAATGATCAGTACACGAAGGTGACTTGGTTCCCCAAATTTCGTTCTTCTATGTTGAAGCGTTCGTTTCCAGTAACAGTTTGAATATTTAGGTTTCACTCTGTTTTCTCCTATATTGATAGATGTATTTGGAACTCTAAATCCAACACGGTTTGTGCTACCTTCTTGAAACTTGACACAATAAAGTAGTTTCACGTTCTATCTCTATGTTTTGTTTCCTCTTGATGTAGCCCTAAGCAGTGACTGGCGAGAAACACTTTCATGGAAAGGGGTTGCCAGGCTTCCCAAAATTACGAATCTCCAGAAATCTCAGCAAATATTTTTTCACCCAAACAGGATGATACTTTCAGGTAATGATCAGTACACTAAGGTGACTTGGTTCCCCAAATTTTGTTCTTCTATGTTGAAGCGTTCGTTTCCAGTAACAGTTTGAATTTTTAGGTTTCATTCTGTTTTCTCCTATATTGATAGATGTATTTGGAACTCTAAATCCAACACGGTTTGTGCTAGCTTCTTGAAACTTGACACAATAAAGTAGTTTCACGTTCTATCTCTATGTTTTGATTCCTCTTGATGTAGCCCTAAGCAGTGACTGGCGAGAAACATTTTCATGGAAAGGGGTGGCCAGGCTTCCCAAAATTACGAATCTCCAGAAATCTCAGCAAATATTTTTTCACCCACACTGGATGATACTTTCAGGTAATGATCAGTACACGAAGTCGACTTGGTTCCCCAAATTTCGTTCTTCTATGTTGAAGCGTTCGTTTCCAGTAACAGTTTGAATTTTTAGGTTTCACTCTGTTTTCTCCTATATTGATAGATGTATTTGGAACTCTAAATCCAACACGGTTTGTGCTAGCTTCTTGAAACTTAACACAATAAAGTAGTTTCGCGTTCTGTCTCTATGTTTTGTTTCCTCTTGATGTAGCCCTCAGCAGTGACAGGCGAGAAACACTTTCATGGAAAGGGGTTGCCAGGCTTCCCAAAATTACGAATCTCCAGAAATCTCAGCAAATATTTTTTCACCCAAACAGGATGATACTTTCAGGTAATGATCAGTACACTAAGGTGACTTGGTTCCCCAAATTTCGTTCTTCTATGGTGAAGCGTTCGTTTCCAGTAACAGTTTGAATTTTTAGGTTTCACTCTGTTTTCTCCTATATTGATAGATGTATTTGGAACTCTAAATCCAACACGGTTTGTGCTAGCTTCTTTAAACTTGACACAATAAAGTAGTTTCACGTTCTATCTCTATGTTTTGATTCCTCTTGATGTAGCCCTAAGCAGTGACTGGCGAGAAACACTTTCATGGAAAGGGGTTGCCAGGCTTCCCAAAATTACGAATCTCCAGAAATCTCAGCAAATATTTTTTAACCCAAACTGGATGATACTTTCAGGTAATGATCAGTACACGAAGGCGACTTGGTTCTCCAAATTTCTTTCTTCTATGTTGAAGCGTTCGTTTCCAGTAACAGTTTGAATTTTTAGGTTTCACTCTGTTTTTCCCTATATTGATAGATTTATTTGGAACTCTAAATCCAACACGGTTTGTGCTAGCTTCTTGAAACTTGACACAATAAAGTAGTTTCACGTTCTATCTCTATGTTTTGTTTCCTCTTGATGTAGCCCTAAGCAGTGACTGGCGAGAAACACTTTCATGGAAAGGCGTTGCCAGGCTTCCCAAAATTACGAATCACCAGTAATCTCAGGAAATATTTTTTCACCCAAACAGGATGATACTTTCAGGTAATGATCAGTGCACGAAGGCGACTTGGTTCCCCAAATTTCGTTCTTCTATGTTGAAGCGTTCTTTTCCAGTAACAGTTTGAATTTTTAGGTTTCACTCTGTTTTCTCCTATATTGATAGATGTATTTGGAACTCTAAATCCAACACGGTTTGTGCTAGCTTCTTGAAACTTGACACAATAAAGTAGTTTCACGTTCTATCTCTATGTTTTGTTTCCTCTTGATGTAGCCCTAAGCAGTGGTTGGCGAGAAACACTTTCATGGAAAGGGGTTGCCAGGCTTCCCAAAATTACGAATCTCCAGAAATCTCAGCAAATATTTTTTCACCCAAACAGGATGATACTTTCAGGTAATAATCAGTACACTAAGGCGACTTGGTTCCCCAAATTTCGTTCTTCTATGTTGAAGCGTTCGTTTCCAGTAACAGTTTGAAATTTAGGTTTCACTGTGTTTACTCCTATATTGATAGATGTATTTGGAACTCTAAATCCAAAACGGTTTGTGCTAGCTTCTTGAAACTTGACACAATAAAGTAGTTTCACGTTCTATCTCTATGTTTTGATTCCTCTTGATGTAGCCCTAAAATGTGACTGGCGAGAAACACTTTCATGGAAAGGGGTTGCCAGGCTTCCCAAAATTACGAATCTCCAGAAATCTCATCAAATATTTTTTCACCCACACTGGATGATACTTTCAGGTAATGATCAGTACAGGAAGGCGACTTGGTTCCCCAAATTTCGTTCTTCTATGTTGAAGCGTTCATTTCCAGTAACAGTTTGAATTTTTAGGTTTCACTCTGTTTTCTCCTATATTGATAGATGTATTTGGAACTCTAAATCCAACACGGTTTGTGCTAGCTTCTTGAAACTTGACACAATTAAGTAGTTTCACGTTCTGTCTCTATGTTTTTTTTCCTCTTGATGTAGCCCTCAGCAGTGACTGGCGTGAAACACTTTCATGGAAACGGGTTGCCAAGCTTCCTAAAATTACGAATCTCCAGAAATCTCAGCAAATATTTTTTCACCCAAACAGGATGATACTTTCAGGTAATGATCAGTACACTAAGGTGACTTGGTTTCCCAAATTTCGTTCTTCTATGTTGAAGCGTTCGTTTCCAGTAACAGTTTGAATATTTAGGATTCACTCTGTTTTCTCCTATATTGATAGATGTATTTGGAACTCTAAATCCAACAGGGTTTGTCCTAGCTTCTTGAAACTTGACACAATAAAGTAGTTTCACGTTCTATCTCTATGTTTTGTTTACTCTTGATGTAGCCCTAAGCAGTGACTGGAGAGAAACACTTTCATGGAAAGGGGTTGCCAGGCTTCCCAAAATTACGAATCTCCAGAAATCTCAGCAAATATTTTTTCACCCAAACAAGATGATACTTTCAGGTAATAATCAGTACACTACGGTGACTTGGTTCCCCAAATTTTGTTCTTCTATGTTGAAGCGTTCGTTTCCAGTAACAGTTTGAATTTTTAGGTTTCACTCTGTTTCCTCCTATATTGATAGATGTATTTGGAACTCTAAATCCAACACGGTTTGTGCTAGCTTCTTTAAACTTGACACAATAAAGTAGTTTCACGTTCTATCTCTATGTTTTGATTCCTCTTGATGTAGCCCTAAGCAGTGACTTGCGAGAAACACTTTCATGGAAAGGGGTTGCCAGGCTTCCCAAAATTACGAATCTCCAGAAATCTCAGCAAATATTTTTTCACCCAAACAGGATGATACTTTCAGGTAATGATCAGTACACTAAGGTGACTTGGTTTCCCAAATTTCGTTCTTCTATGTTGAAGCGTTCGTTTCCAGTAACAGTTTGAATTTTTAGGTTTCACTGTGTTTTCTCCTATATTGATAGATGTATTTGGAACTCTAAATCCAACACGGTTTGTGCTAGCTTCTTGAAACTTGACACAATAAAGTAGTTTCACGTTCTATCTCTATGTTTTGATTCCTCTTGATGTAGCCCTAAGATGTGACTGGCGAGAAACACTTTCATGGAAAGGGGTTGCCAGGCTTCCCAAAATTACGAATCTCCAGAAATCTCATCAAATATTTTTTCACCCACACTGGATGATACTTTCAGGTAATGATCAGTACAGGAAGGCGACTTGGTTCCCCAAATTTCGTTCTTCTATGTTGAAGCGTTCATTTCCAGTAACAGTTTGAATTTTTAGGTTTCACTCTGTTTTCTCCTATATTGATAGATGTATTTGGAACTCTAAATCCAACACGGTTTGTGCTAGCTTCTTGAAACTTGACACAATTAAGTAGTTTCACGTTCTGTCTCTATGTTTTGTTTCCTCTTGATGTAGCCCTCAGCAGTGACTGGCGTGAAACACTTTCATGGAAACGGGTTGCCAAGCTTCCTAAAATTACGAATCTCCAGAAATCTCAGCAATTATTTTTTCACCCAAACTGGATGATACTTTCAGGTAATGATCAGTACACGAAGGTGACTTGGTTCCCCAAATTTCGTTCTTCTATGTTGAAGCGTTCGTTTCCAGTAACAGTTTGAATATTTAGGTTTCACTCTGTTTTCTCCTATATTGATAGATGTATTTGGAACTCTAAATCCAACACGGTTTGTGCTAGCTTCTTGAAACTTGACACAATAAAGTAGTTTCACGTTCTATCTCTATGTTTTGTTTCCTCTTGATGTAGCCCTAAGCAGTGACTGGCGAGAAACACTTTCATGGAAAGGGGTTGCCAGGCTTCCCAAAATTACGAATCTCCAGAAATCTCAGCAAATATTTTTTCACCCAAACAGGATGATACTTTCAGGTAATGATCAGTACACTAAGGTGACTTGGTTCCCCAAATATTGTTCTTCTATGTTGAAGCGTTCGTTTCCAGTAACAGTTTGAATTTTTAGGTTTCATTCTGTTTTCTCCTATATTGATAGATGTATTTGGAACTCTAAATCCAACACGGTTTGTGCTAGCTTCTTGAAACTTGACACAATAAAGTAGTTTCATGTTCTATCTCTATGTTTTGATTCCTCTTGATGTAGCCCTAAGCAGTGACTGGCGAGAAACATTTTCATGGAAAGGGGTGGCCAGGCTTCCCAAAATTACGAATCTCCAGAAATCTCAGCAAATATTTTTTCACCCACACTGGATGATACTTTCAGGTAATGATCAGTACACGAAGTCGACTTGGTTCCCCAAATTTCGTTCTTCTATGTTGAAGCGTTCGTTTCCAGTAACAGTTTGAATTTTTAGGTTTCACTCTGTTTTCTCCTATATTGATAGATGTATTTGGAACTCTAAATCCAACACGGTTTGTGCTAGCTTCTTGAAACTTAACACAATAAAGTAGTTTCGCGTTCTGTCTCTACGTTTTGTTTCCTCTTGATGTAGCCCTAAGCAGTGACTGGCGAGAAACACTTTCATGGAAAGGGGTTGCCAGGCTTCCCAAAATTACGAATCTCCAGAAATCTCAGCAAATATTTTTTTCACCCACACTGGATGATACTTTCAGGTAATGATCAGTACACTAAGGTGACTTGGTTCCCCAAATTTTGTTCTTCTATGTTGAAGCGTTCATTTCCAGTAACAGTTTGAATTTTTAGGTTTCACTCTGTTTTCCCCTATATTGATAGATTTATTTGGAACTCTAAATCCAACACGGTTTGTGCTAGCTTCTTGAAACTTGACACAATAAAGTAGTTTCATGTTCTATCTCTATGTTTTGTTTCCTCTTGATGTAGCCCTAAGCAGTGACTGGCGAGAAACACTTTCATGGAAAGGGGTTGCCAAGATTCCCAAAATTAAGAATCTCCAGAAATCTCAGCAATTATTTTTTCACCCAAACTGGATGATACTTTCAGGTAATGATCAGTACACGAAGGTGACTTGGTTCCCCAAATTTCGTTCTTCTAAGTTGAAGCGTTCGTTTCCAGTAACAGTTTGAATTTTTAGGTTTCACTCTGTTTTCTCCCATATTGATAGATGTATTTGGAACTCTAAATCCAACACGGTTTGTGCTAGCTTCTTGAAACTTGACAAAATAAAGTAGTTTCACGTTCTATCTCTATATTTTGTTTCCTCTTGATGTAGCCCTAAGCAGTGACTGGCGAGAAACACTTTCATGGAAAGGGGTTGCCAGGCTTCCCAAAATTACGAATCTCCAGAAATCTCAGCAAATATTTTTTCACCCAAACAGGATGATACTTTCAGGTAATGATCAGTACACTAAGGTGACTTGGTTCCCCAAATTTCGTTCTTCTATGTTGAAGCGTTCGTTTCCAGTAACAGTTTGAATATTTAGGATTCACTCTGTTTTCTCCTATATTGATAGATGTATTTGGAACTCTAAATCCAACAGGGTTTGTGCTAGCTTCTTGAAACTTGACACAATAAAGTAGTTTCACGTTCTATCTCTATGTTTTGATTCCTCTTGATGTAGCCCTAAAATGTGACTGGCGAGAAACACTTTCATGGAAAGGGGTTGCCAGGCTTCCCAAAATTACGAATCTCCAGAAATCTCAGCAAATATTTTTTCACCCAAACAGGATGATACTTTCAGGTAATGATCAGTACACTAAGGTGACTTGGTTCCCCAAATTTCGTTCTTCTATGTTGAAGCGTTCGTTTCCAGTAACAGTTTGAATTTTTAGGTTTCACTGTGTTTTCTCCTATATTGATAGATGTATTTGGAACTCTAAATCCAACACGGTTTGTGCTAGCTTCTTGAAACTTGACACAATAAAGTAGTTTCACGTTCTATCTCTATGTTTTGATTCCTCTTGATGTAGCCCTAAGATGTGACTGGCGAGAAACACTTTCATGGAAAGGGGTTGCCAGGCTTCCCAAAATTACGAATCTCCAGAAATCTCATCAAATATTTTTTCACCCACACTGGATGATACTTTCAGGTAATGATCAGTACAGGAAGGCGACTTGGTTCCCCAAATTTCGTTCTTCTATGTTGAAGCGTTCATTTCCAGTAACAGTTTGAATTTTTAGGTTTCACTCTGTTTTCTCCTATATTGATAGATGTATTTGGAACTCTAAATCCAACACGGTTTGTGCTAGCTTCTTGAAACTTGACACAATTAAGTAGTTTCACGTTCTGTCTCTATGTTTTGTTTCCTCTTGATGTAGCCCTCAGCAGTGACTGGCGTGAAACACTTTCATGGAAACGGGTTGCCAAGCTTCCTAAAATTACGAATCTCCAGAAATCTCAGCAATTATTTTTTCACCCAAACTGGATGATACTTTCAGGTAATGATCAGTACACGAAGGTGACTTGGTTCCCCAAATTTCGTTCTTCTATGTTGAAGCGTTCGTTTCCAGTAACAGTTTGAATATTTAGGTTTCACTCTGTTTTCTCCTATATTGATAGATGTATTTGGAACTCTAAATCCAACACGGTTTGTGCTACCTTCTTGAAACTTGACACAATAAAGTAGTTTCACGTTCTATCTCTATGTTTTGTTTCCTCTTGATGTAGCCCTAAGCAGTGACTGGCGAGAAACACTTTCATGGAAAGGGGTTGCCAGGCTTCCCAAAATTACGAATCTCCAGAAATCTCAGCAAATATTTTTTCACCCAAACAGGATGATACTTTCAGGTAATGATCAGTACACTACGGTGACTTGGTTCCCCAAATTTTGTTCTTCTATGTTGAAGCGTTCGTTTCCAGTAACAGTTTGAATTTTTAGGTTTCATTCTGTTTTCTCCTATATTGATAGATGTATTTGGAACTCTAAATCCAACACGGTTTGTGCTAGCTTCTTGAAACTTGACACAATAAAGTAGTTTCACGTTCTATCTCTATGTTTTGATTCCTCTTGATGTAGCCCTAAGCAGTGACTGGCGAGAAACATTTTCATGGAAAGGGGTGGCCAGGCTTCCCAAAATTACGAATCTCCAGAAATCTCAGCAAATATTTTTTCACCCACACTGGATGATACTTTCAGGTAATGATCAGTACACGAAGTCGACTTGGTTCCCCAAATTTCGTTCTTCTATGTTGAAGCGTTCGTTTCCAGTAACAGTTTGAATTTTTAGGTTTCACTCTGTTTTCTCCTATATTGATAGATGTATTTGGAACTCTAAATCCAACACGGTTTGTGCTAGCTTCTTGAAACTTAACACAATAAAGTAGTTTCGCGTTCTGTCTCTATGTTTTGTTTCCTCTTGATGTAGCCCTCAGCAGTGACAGGCGAGAAACACTTTCATGGAAAGGGGTTGCCAGGCTTCCCAAAATTACGAATCTCCAGAAATCTCAGCAAATATTTTTTCACCCAAACAGGATGATACTTTCAGGTAATGATCAGTACACTAAGGTGACTTGGTTCCCCAAATTTCGTTCTTCTATGTTGAAGCGTTCGTTTCCAGTAACAGTTTGAATTTTTAGGTTTCACTCTGTTTTCTCCTATATTGATAGATGTATTTGGAACTCTAAATCCAACACGGTTTGTGCTAGCTTCTTTAAACTTGACACAATAAAGTAGTTTCACGTTCTATCTCTATGTTTTGATTCCTCTTGATGTAGCCCTAAGCAGTGACTGGCGAGAAACACTTTCATGGAAAGGGGTTGCCAGGCTTCCCAAAATTACGAATCTCCAGAAATCTCAGCAAATATTTTTTAACCCAAACTGGATGATACTTTCAGGTAATGATCAGTACACGAAGGCGACTTGGTTCTCCAAATTTCTTTCTTCTATGTTGAAGCGTTCGTTTCCAGTAACAGTTTGAATTTTTAGGTTTCACTCTGTTTTTCCCTATATTGATAGATTTATTTGGAACTCTAAATCCAACACGGTTTGTGCTAGCTTCTTGAAACTTGACACAATAAAGTAGTTTCACGTTCTATCTCTATGTTTTGTTTCCTCTTGATGTAGCCCTAAGCAGTGACTGGCGAGAAACACTTTCATGGAAAGGGGTTGCCAGGCTTCCCAAAATTACGAATCACCAGTAATCTCAGGAAATATTTTTTCACCCAAACAGGATGATACTTTCAGGTAATGATCAGTGCACGAAGGCGACTTGGTTCCCCAAATTTCGTTCTTCTATGTTGAAGCGTTCTTTTCCAGTAACAGTTTGAATTTTTAGGTTTCACTCTGTTTTCTCCTATATTGATAGATGTATTTGGAACTCTAAATCCAACACGGTTTGTGCTAGCTTCTTGAAACTTGACACAATAAAGTAGTTTCACGTTCTATCTCTATGTTTTGTTTCCTCTTGATGTAGCCCTAAGCAGTGACTGGCGAGAAACACTTTCATGGAAAGGGGTTGCCAGGCTTCCCAAAATTACGAATCTCCAGAAATCTCAGCAAATATTTTTTCACCCAAACAGGATGATACTTTCAGGTAATAATCAGTACACTAAGGCGACTTGGTTCCCCAAATTTCGTTCTTCTATGTTGAAGCGTTCGTTTCCAGTAACAGTTTGAAATTTAGGTTTCACTGTGTTTACTCCTATATTGATAGATGTATTTGGAACTCTAAATCCAAAACGGTTTGTGCTAGCTTCTTGAAACTTGACACAATAAAGTAGTTTCACGTTCTATCTCTATGTTTTGATTCCTCTTGATGTAGCCCTAAAATGTGACTGGCGAGAAACACTTTCATGGAAAGGGGTTGCCAGGCTTCCCAAAATTACGAATCTCCAGAAATCTCATCAAATATTTTTTCACCCACACTGGATGATACTTTCAGGTAATGATCAGTACAGGAAGGCGACTTGGTTCCCCAAATTTCGTTCTTCTATGTTGAAGCGTTCATTTCCAGTAACAGTTTGAATTTTTAGGTTTCACTCTGTTTTCTCCTATATTGATAGATGTATTTGGAACTCTAAATCCAACACGGTTTGTGCTAGCTTCTTGAAACTTGACACAATTAAGTAGTTTCACGTTCTGTCTCTATGTTTTTTTTCCTCTTGATGTAGCCCTCAGCAGTGACTGGCGTGAAACACTTTCATGGAAACGGGTTGCCAAGCTTCCTAAAATTACGAATCTCCAGAAATCTCAGCAAATATTTTTTCACCCAAACAGGATGATACTTTCAGGTAATGATCAGTACACTAAGGTGACTTGGTTTCCCAAATTTCGTTCTTCTATGTTGAAGCGTTCGTTTCCAGTAACAGTTTGAATATTTAGGATTCACTCTGTTTTCTCCTATATTGATAGATGTATTTGGAACTCTAAATCCAACAGGGTTTGTCCTAGCTTCTTGAAACTTGACACAATAAAGTAGTTTCACGTTCTATCTCTATGTTTTGTTTACTCTTGATGTAGCCCTAAGCAGTGACTGGAGAGAAACACTTTCATGGAAAGGGGTTGCCAGGCTTCCCAAAATTACGAATCTCCAGAAATCTCAGCAAATATTTTTTCACCCAAACAAGATGATACTTTCAAGTAATAATCAGTACACTACGGTGACTTGGTTCCCCAAATTTTGTTCTTCTATGTTGAAGCGTTCGTTTCCAGTAACAGTTTGAATTTTTAGGTTTCACTCTGTTTCCTCCTATATTGATAGATGTATTTGGAACTCTAAATCCAACACGGTTTGTGCTAGCTTCTTTAAACTTGACACAATAAAGTAGTTTCACGTTCTATCTCTATGTTTTGATTCCTCTTGATGTAGCCCTAAGCAGTGACTGGCGAGAAACACTTTCATGGAAAGGGGTTGCCAGGCTTCCCAAAATTACGAATCTCCAGAAATCTCAGCAAATATTTTTTCACCCAAACAGGATGATACTTTCAGGTAATGATCAGTACACTAAGGTGACTTGGTTCCCCAAATTTCGTTCTTCTATGTTGAAGCGTTCGTTTCCAGTAACAGTTTGAATTTTTAGGTTTCACTGTGTTTTCTCCTATATTGATAGATGTATTTGGAACTCTAAATCCAACACGGTTTGTGCTAGCTTCTTGAAACTTGACACAATAAAGTAGTTTCACGTTCTATCTCTATGTTTTGATTCCTCTTGATGTAGCCCTAAGATGTGACTGGCGAGAAACACTTTCATGGAAAGGGGTTGCCAGGCTTCCCAAAATTACGAATCTCCAGAAATCTCATCAAATATTTTTTCACCCACACTGGATGATACTTTCAGGTAATGATCAGTACAGGAAGGCGACTTGGTTCCCCAAATTTCGTTCTTCTATGTTGAAGCGTTCATTTCCAGTAACAGTTTGAATTTTTAGGTTTCACTCTGTTTTCTCCTATATTGATAGATGTATTTGGAACTCTAAATCCAACACGGTTTGTGCTAGCTTCTTGAAACTTGACACAATTAAGTAGTTTCACGTTCTGTCTCTATGTTTTGTTTCCTCTTGATGTAGCCCTCAGCAGTGACTGGCGTGAAACACTTTCATGGAAACGGGTTGCCAAGCTTCCTAAAATTACGAATCTCCAGAAATCTCAGCAATTATTTTTTCACCCAAACTGGATGATACTTTCAGGTAATGATCAGTACACGAAGGTGACTTGGTTCCCCAAATTTCGTTCTTCTATGTTGAAGCGTTCGTTTCCAGTAACAGTTTGAATATTTAGGTTTCACTCTGTTTTCTCCTATATTGATAGATGTATTTGGAACTCTAAATCCAACACGGTTTGTGCTAGCTTCTTGAAACTTGACACAATAAAGTAGTTTCACGTTCTATCTCTATGTTTTGTTTCCTCTTGATGTAGCCCTAAGCAGTGACTGGCGAGAAACACTTTCATGGAAAGGGGTTGCCAGGCTTCCCAAAATTACGAATCTCCAGAAATCTCAGCAAATATTTTTTCACCCAAACAGGATGATACTTTCAGGTAATGATCAGTACACTAAGGTGACTTGGTTCCCCAAATATTGTTCTTCTATGTTGAAGCGTTCGTTTCCAGTAACAGTTTGAATTTTTAGGTTTCATTCTGTTTTCTCCTATATTGATAGATGTATTTGGAACTCTAAATCCAACACGGTTTGTGCTAGCTTCTTGAAACTTGACACAATAAAGTAGTTTCATGTTCTATCTCTATGTTTTGATTCCTCTTGATGTAGCCCTAAGCAGTGACTGGCGAGAAACATTTTCATGGAAAGGGGTGGCCAGGCTTCCCAAAATTACGAATCTCCAGAAATCTCAGCAAATATTTTTTCACCCACACTGGATGATACTTTCAGGTAATGATCAGTACACGAAGTCGACTTGGTTCCCCAAATTTCGTTCTTCTATGTTGAAGCATTCGTTTCCAGTAACAGTTTGAATTTTTAGGTTTCACTCTGTTTTCTCCTATATTGATAGATGTATTTGGAACTCTAAATCCAACACGGTTTGTGCTAGCTTCTTGAAACTTAACACAATAAAGTAGTTTCGCGTTCTGTCTCTATGTTTTGTTTCCTCTTGATGTAGCCCTAAGCAGTGACTGGCGAGAAACACTTTCATGGAAAGGGGTTGCCAGGCTTCCCAAAATTACGAATCTCCAGAAATCTCAGCAAATATTTTTTCACCCAAACAGGATGATACATTCAGGTAATAATCAGTACACTAAGGCGACTTGGTTCCCCAAATTTCGTTCTTCTATATTGAAGCGTTCGTTTCCAGTAACAGTTTGAATTTTTAGGTTTCACTCTGTTTTCTCCTATATTGATAGATGTATTTGGAACTCTAAATCCAACACGGTTTGTGCTAGCTTCTTGAAACTTGACACAATAAAGTAGTTTCACGTTCTATCTCTATGTTTTGATTCCTCTTGATGTAGCCCTAAGCAGTGACAGGCGAGAAACTTTTTCATGGAAATGGGTTGCCAGGCTTCCCAAAATTACGAATCTCCAGAAATCTCAGCAAATATTTTTTCACCCACACTGGATGATACTTTCAGGTTATGATCAGTACATGAAGGCGACTTGGTTCCCCAAATTTCGTTCTTCTATGTTGAAGCGTTCGTTTCCAGTAACAGTTTGAATTTTTAGGTTTCACTCTGTTTTCTCCTATATTGATAGATGTATTTGGAACTCTAAATCCAACACGGTTTGTGCTAGCTTCTTGAAACTTGACACAATAAAGTCGTTTCACGTTCTATCTCTACGTTTTGTTTCCTCTTGATGTAGCCCTAAGCAGTGACTGGCGAGAAACACTTTCATGGAAAGGGGTTGGCAGGCTTCCCAAAATTACGAATCTCCAGAAATCTCAGCAAATATTTTTTCACCCAAACAGGATGATACTTTCAGGTAATAATCAGTACACTAAGGTGACTTGGTTCCCCAAATTTCGTTCTTCTATGTTGAAGCGTTCGTTTCCAGTAACAGTTTGAATTTTTAGGTTTCACTCTGTTTTCTCCTATATTGATAGATGTATTTGGAACTCTAAATCCAACACGGTTTGTGCTAGCTTCTTGAAACTTGACACAATAAAGTAGTTTCACGTTCTATCTCTACGTTTTGTTTCCTCTTGATGTACCCCTAAGCAGTGACTGGCGAGAAACACTTTCATGGAAAGGGGTTGCCAGGTTTCCCAAAATTACGAATCTCCAGAAATCTCAGCAAATATTTCTTCACCCAAACAGGATGATACTTTCAGGTAATGATCAGTACACGAAGGCAACTTGGTTCCCCAAATTTTGTTCTTCTATGTTGAAGCGTTCGTTTCCAGTAACAGTTTGAATATTTAGGTTTCACTCTGTTTTCTCCTATATTGATAGATGTATTTGGAACTCTAAATCCAACACGGTTTGTGCTAGCTTCTTGAAACTTGACACAATAAAGTAGTTTCACGTTCTATCTCTATGTTTTGTTTACTCTTGATGTAGCCCTAAGCAGTGACTGGAGAGAAACACTTTCATGGAAAGGGGTTGCCAGGCTTCCCAAAATTACGAATCTCCAGAAATCTCAGCAAATATTTTTTCACCCAAACAGGATGATACTTTCAGGTAATAATCAGTACACTACGGTGACTTGGATCCCCAAATTTCGTTCTTCTATGTTGAAGAGTTCGTTTCCAGTAACAGTTTGAATTTTTAGGTTTCACTCTGTTTTCTCCTATATTGATAGATGTATTTGGAACTCTAAATCCAACAAGGTTTGTGCTAGCTTCTAGAAACTTGACACAATAAAGTAGTTTCACGTTCTATCTCTATGTTTTGATTCCTCTTGATGTAGCCCTAAGCAGTGACTGGCGAGAAACACTTTCATGGAAAGGGGTTGCCAGGCTTCCCAAAATTACGAATCTCCAGAAATCTCAGCAAATATTTTTTCACCCAAACTGGATGATACTTTCAGGTAATAATCAGTACACTACGGAGACTTGGTTCCCCAAATTTCGTTCTTCTATGTTGAAGCGTTCGTTTTTAGTAACAGTTTGAATTTTTAGGTTTCACTCTGTTTTCCCCTATGTTGATAGATTTATTTGGAACTCTAAATCCAACACGGTTTGTGCTAGCTTCTTGAAACTTGACACAATAAAGTAGTTTCACGTTCTATCTCTATGTTTTGTTTCCTCTTGATGTAGCCCTAAGCAGTGACTGGCGAGAAACACTTTCATGGAAAGGGGTTGCCAGGCTTCCCAAAATTACGAATCTCCAGAAATCTCAGCAAATATTTTTTCACCCAAACAGGATGATACTTTCAGGTAATGATCAGTACACTAAGGTGACTTGGTTCCCCAAATTTCGTTCTTCTATGTTGAAGCGTTCGTTTCCAGTAACAGTTTGAATTTTTAGGTTTCACTCTGTTTTCTCCTATATTGATAGATGTATTTGGAACTCTAAATCCAACACGGTTTGTGCTAGCTTCTTGAAACTTGACACAATAAAGTAGTTTCACGTTCTATCTCTATGTTTTGTTTCCTCTTGATGTAGCCCTAAGCAGTGACTGGCGAGAAACACTTTCATGGAAAGGGGTTGCCAGGCTTCCCAAAATTACGAATCTCCAGAAATCTCAGCAAATATTTTTTAACCCAAACTGGATGATACTTTCAGGTAATGATCAGTACACGAAGGCGACTTGGTTCTCCAAATTTCTTTCTTCTATGTTGAAGCGTTCGTTTCCAGTAACAGTTTGAATTTTTAGGTTTCACTGTGTTTACTCCTATATTGATAGATTTATTTGGAACTCTAAATCCAACACGGTTTGGGCTAGCTTCTTGAAACTTGACACAATAAAGTAGTTTCACGTTCTGTCTCTATGTTTTGTTTCCTCTTGATGTAGCCCTAAAATGTGACTGGCGAGAAACACTTTCATGGAAAGGGGTTGCCAGGCTTCCCAAAATTACGAATCTCCAGAAATCTCATCAAATATTTTTTCACCCACACTGGATGATACTTTCAGGTAATGATCAGTACAGGAAGGCGACTTGGTTCCCCAAATTTCGTTCTTCTATGTTGAAGCGTTCATTTCCAGTAACAGTTTGAATTTTTAGGTTTCACTCTGTTTTCTCCTATATTGATAGATGTATTTGGAACTCTAAATCCAACACGGTTTGTGCTAGCTTCTTGAAACTTGACACAATTAAGTAGTTTCACGTTCTGTCTCTACGTTTTTTTTCCTCTTGATGTAGCCCTCAGCAGTGACTGGCGTGAAACACTTTCATGGAAACGGGTTGCCAAGCTTCCTAAAATTACGAATCTCCAGAAATCTCAGCAAATATTTTTTCACCCAAACAGGATGATACTTTCAGGTAATGATCAGTACACTAAGGTGACTTGGTTTCCCAAATTTCGTTCTTCTATGTTGAAGCGTTCGTTTCCAGTAACAGTTTGAATATTTAGGATTCACTCTGTTTTCTCCTATATTGATAGATGTATTTGGAACTCTAAATCCAACAGGGTTTGTCCTAGCTTCTTGAAACTTGACACAATAAAGTAGTTTCACGTTCTATCTCTATGTTTTGTTTACTCTTGATGTAGCCCTAAGCAGTGACTGGAGAGAAACACTTACAGGGAAAGGGGTTGCCAGGCTTCCCAAAATTACGAATCTCCAGAAATCTCAGCAAATATTTTTTCACCCAAACAAGATGATACTTTCAGGTAATAATCAGTACACTACGGTGACTTGGTTCCCCAAATTTTGTTCTTCTATGTTGAAGCGTTCGTTTCCAGTAACAGTTTGAATTTTTAGGTTTCACTCTGTTTCCTCCTATATTGATAGATGTATTTGGAACTCTAAATCCAACACGGTTTGTGCTAGCTTCTTTAAACTTGACACAATAAAGTAGTTTCACGTTCTATCTCTATGTTTTGATTCCTCTTGATGTAGCCCTAAGCAGTGACTGGCGAGAAACACTTTCATGGAAAGGGGTTGCCAGGCTTCCCAAAATTACGAATCTCCAGAAATCTCAGCAAATATTTTTTCACCCAAACAGGATGATACTTTCAGGTAATGATCAGTACACTAAGGTGACTTGGTTCCCCAAATTTCGTTCTTCTATGTTGAAGCGTTCGTTTCCAGTAACAGTTTGAATTTTTAGGTTTCACTGTGTTTTCTCCTATATTGATAGATGTATTTGGAACTCTAAATCCAACACGGTTTGTGCTAGCTTCTTGAAACTTGACACAATAAAGTAGTTTCACGTTCTATCTCTATGTTTTGTTTACTCTTGATGTAGCCCTAAGCAGTGACTGGAGAGAAACACTTTCATGGAAAGGGGTTGCCAGGCTTCCCAAAATTACGAATCTCCAGAAATCTCAGCAAATATTTTTTCACCCACTCTGGATGATACTTTCAGGTTATGATCAGTACACGAAGGCGACTTGGTTCCCCAAATTTCGTTCTTCTATGTTGAAGCGTTCGTTTCCAGTAACAGTTTGAATTTTTAGGTTTCATTCTGTTTTCTCCTATATTGATAGATGTATTTGGAACTCTAAATCCAACACGGTTTGTGCTAGCTTCTTGAAACTTGACACAATAAAGTAGTTTCACGTTCTATCTCTACGTTTTGTTTCCTCTTGATGTAGCCCTAAGCAGTGACTGGCGAGAAACACTTTCATGGAAAGGGGTTGCCAGGCTTCCCAAAATTACGAATCTCCAGAAATCTCAGCAAATATTTTTTCACCCAAACAGGATGATACTTTCAGGTAATGATCAGTACACTAAGGTGACTTGGTTCCCCAAATTTCGTTCTTCTATGTTGAAGCGTTCGTTTCCAGTAACAGTTTGAATTTTTAGGTTTCACTGTGTTTTCTCCTATATTGATAGATGTATTTGGAACTCTAAATCCAACACGGTTTGTGCTAGCTTCTTGAAACTTGACACAATAAAGTAGTTTCACGTTCTATCTCTACGTTTTGTTTCCTCTTGATGTACCCCTAAGCAGTGACTGGCGAGAAACACTTTCATGGAAAGGGGTTGCCAGGTTTCCCAAAATTACGAATCTCCAGAAATCTCAGCAAATATTTTTTCACCCAAACAGGATGATACTTTCAGGTAATGATCAGTACAGGAAGGCGACTTGGTTCCCCAAATTTCGTTCTTCTATGTTGAAGCGTTCGTTTCCAGTAACAGTTTGAATATTTAGGTTTCACTCTGTTTTCTCCTATATTGATAGATGTATTTGGAACTCTAAATCCAACACGGTTTGTGCTAGCTTCTTGAAACTTAACACAATAAAGTAGTTTCGCGTTCTGTCTCTATGTTTTGTTTACTCTTGATGTAGCCCTAAGCAGTGACTGGAGAGAAACACTTTCATGGAAAGGGGTTGCCAGGCTTCCCAAAATTACGAATCTCCAGAAATCTCAGCAAATATTTTTTCACCCAAACAGGATGATACTTTCAGGTAATAATCAGTACACTACGGTGACTTGGATCCCCAAATTTCGTTCTTCTATGTTGAAGAGTTCGTTTCCAGTAACAGTTTGAATTTTTAGGTTTCACTGTGTTTTCTCCTATATTGATAGATGTATTTGGAACTCTAAATCCAACAAGGTTTGTGCTAGCTTCTTGAAACTTGACACAATAAAGTAGTTTCACGTTCTATCTCTATGTTTTGATTCCTCTTGATGTAGCCCTAAGCAGTGACTGGCGAGAAACACTTTCATGGAAAGGGGTTGCCAGGCTTCCCAAAATTACGAATCTCCAGAAATCTCAGCAAATATTTTTTCACCCAAACTGGATGATACTTTCAGGTAATAATCAGTACACTACGGAGACTTGGTTCCCCAAATTTCGTTCTTCTATGTTGAAGCGTTCGTTTTTAGTAACAGTTTGAATTTTTAGGTTTCACTCTGTTTTCCCCTATATTGATAGATTTATTTGGAACTCTAAATCCAACACGGTTTGTGCTAGCTTCTTGAAACTTGACACAATAAAGTAGTTTCACGTTCTGTCTCTATGTTTTGTTTCCTCTTGATGTAGCCCTAAGCAGTGACTGGCGAGAAACACTTTCATGGAAAGGGGTTGCCAGGCTTCCCAAAATTACGAATCTCCAGAAATCTCAGCAAATATTTTTTCACCCAAACAGGATGATACTTTCAGGTAATGATCAGTACACTAAGGTGACTTGGTTCCCCAAATTTTGTTCTTCTATGTTGAAGCGTTCGTTTCCAGTAACAGTTTGAATTTTTAGGTTTCACTCTGTTTTCTCCTATATTGATAGATGTATTTGGAACTCTAAATCCAACACGGTTTGTGCTAGCTTCTTGAAACTTGACACAATAAAGTAGTTTCACGTTCTATCTCTTTGTTTTGATTCTTCTTGATGTAGCCCTAAGCAGTGACTGGCGGGAAACATTTTCATGGAAAGGGGTTGCCAGGCTTCCCAAAATTACGAATCTCCAGAAATCTCAGCAAATATTTTTTCACCCACACTGGATGATACTTTCAGGTAATGATCAGTACACGAAGGCGACTTGGTTCCCCAAATTTCATTCTTCTATGTTGAAGCGTTCGTTTCCAGTAACAGTTTGAATTTTTAGGTTTCACTCTGTTTTCTCCTATATTGATAGATGTATTTGGAACTCTAAATCCAACACGGTTTGTGCTAGCTTCTTGAAACTTAACACAATAAAGTAGTTTCGCGTTCTGTCTCTATGTTTTGTTTCCTCTTGATGTAGCCCTCAGCAGTGACAGGCGAGAAACACTTTCATGGAAAGGAGTTGCCAGGCTTCCCAAAATTACGAATCTCCAGAAATCTCAGCAAATATTTTTTCACCCAAACAGGATGATACTTTCAGGTAATGATCAGTACACTAAGGTGACTTGGTTCCCCAAATTTCGTTCTTCTATGTTGAAGCGTTCGTTTCCAGTAACAGTTTGAATTTTTAGGTTTCACTCTGTTTTCTCCTATATTGATAGATGTATTTGGAACTCTAAATCCAACACGGTTTGTGCTAGCTTCTTGAAACTTGACACAATAAAGTAGTTTCACGTTCTATCTCTACGTTTTGTTTCCTCTTGATGTAGCCCTAAGCAGTGACTGGCGAGAAACACTTTCATGGAAAGGGGTTGCCAAGCTTCCCAAAATTACGAATCTCCAGAAATCTCAGCAAATATTTTTTCACCCACACTGGATGATACTTTCAGGTTATGATCAGTACACGAAGGCGACTTGGTTCCCCAAATTTCGTTCTTCTATGTTGAAGCGTTAGTTTCCAGTAACAGTTTGAATTTTTAGGTTTCATTCTGTTTTCTCCTATATTGATAGATGTATTTGGAACTCTAAATCCAACACGGTTTGTGCTAGCTTCTTGAAACTTGACACAATAAAGTAGTTTCACGTTCTATCTCTACGTTTTGTTTCCTCTTGATGTAGCCCTAAGCAGTGACTGGCGAGAAACACTTTCATGGAAAGGGGTTGGCAGGCTTCCCAAAATTACGAATCTCCAGAAATCTCAGCAAATATTTTTTCACCCAAACAGGATGATACTTTCAGGTAATGATCAGTACACGAAGGCGACTTGGTTCCCCAAATTTCGTTCTTCTATGTTGAAGCGTTCGTTTCCAGTAACAGTTTGAATTTTTAGGTTTCACTCTGTTTTCTCCTATATTGATAGATGTATTTGGAACTCTAAATCCAACACGGTTTGTGCTAGCTTCTTGAAACTTAACACAATAAAGTAGTTTCGCGTTCTGTCTCTATGTTTTGTTTCCTCTTGATGTAGCCCTCAGCAGTGACAGGCGAGAAACACTTTCATGGAAAGGGGTTGCCAGGCTTCCCAAAATTACGAATCTCCAGAAATCTCAGCAAATATTTTTTCACCCAAACAGGATGATACTTTCAGGTAATGATCAGTACACTAAGGTGACTTGGTTCCCCAAATTTCGTTCTTCTATGTTGAAGCGTTCGTTTCCAGTAACAGTTTGAATTTTTAGGTTTCACTCTGTTTTCTCCTATATTGATAGATGTATTTGGAACTCTAAATCCAACACGGTTTGTGCTAGCTTCTTGAAACTTGACACAATAAAGTAGTTTCACGTTCTATCTCTACGTTTTGTTTCCTCTTGATGTAGCCCTAAGCAGTGACTGGCGAGAAACACTTTCATGGAAAGGGGTTGCCAGGCTTCCCAAAATTACGAATCTCCAGAAATCTTAGCAAATATTTTTTCACCCACACTGGATGATACTTTCAGGTTATGATCAGTACACGAAGGCGACTTGGTTCCCCAAATTTCGTTCTTCTATGTTGAAGCGTTCGTTTCCAGTAACAGTTTGAATTTTTAGGTTTCATTCTGTTTTCTCCTATATTGATAGATGTATTTGGAACTCTAAATCCAACACGGTTTGTGCTAGCTTCTTGAAACTTGACACAATAAAGTAGTTTCACGTTCTATCTCTACGTTTTGTTTCCTCTTGATGTAGCCCTAAGCAGTGACTGGCGAGAAACACTTTCATGGAAAGGGGTTGGCAGGCTTTCCAAAATTACGAATCTCCAGAAATCTCAGCAAATATTTTTTCACCCAAACAGGATGATACTTTCAGGTAATAATCAGTACACTAAGGTGACTTGGTTCCCCAAATTTCGTTCTTCTATGTTGAAGCGTTCGTTTCCAGTAAGAGTTTGAATTTTTAGGTTTCACTCTGTTTTCTCCTATATTGATAGATGTATTTGGAACTCTAAATCCAACACGGTTTGTGCTAGCTTCTTGAAACTTGACACAATAAAGTAGTTTCACGTTCTATCTCTACGTTTTGTTTCCTCTTGATGTACCCCTAAGCAGTGACTGGCGAGAAACACTTTCATGGAAAGGGGTTGCCAGGTTTCCCAAAATTACGAATCTCCAGAAATCTCAGCAAATATTTTTTCACCCAAACAGGATGATACTTTCAGGTAATGATCAGTACACGAAGGCGACTTGGTTCCCCAAATTTTGTTCTTCTATGTTGAAGCGTTCGTTTCCAGTAACAGTTTGAATATTTAGGTTTCACTCTGTTTTCTCCTATATTGATAGATGTATTTGGAACTCTAAATCCAACACGGTTTGTGCTAGCTTCTTGAAACTTGACACAATAAAGTAGTTTCACGTTCTATCTCTATGTTTTGTTTACTCTTGATGTAGCCCTAAGCAGTGACTGGAGAGAAACACTTTCATGGAAAGGGGTTGCCAGGCTTCCCAAAATTACGAATCTCCAGAAATCTCAGCAAATATTTTTTCACCCAAACAGGATGATACTTTCAGGTAATAATCAGTACACTACGGTGACTTGGTTCCCCAAATTTCGTTCTTCTATGTTGAAGAGTTCGTTTCCAGTAACAGTTTGAATTTTTAGGTTTCACTCTGTTTTCTCCTATATTGATAGATGTATTTGGAACTCTAAATCCAACAAGGTTTGTGCTAGCTTCTTGAAACTTGACACAATAAAGTAGTTTCACGTTCTATCTCTATGTTTTGATTCCTCTTGATGTAGACCTAAGCAGTGACTGGCGAGAAACACTTTCATGGAAAGGGGTTGCCAGGCTTCCCAAAATTACGAATCTCCAGAAATCTCAGCAAATATTTTTTCACCCAAACTGGATGATACTTTCAGGTAATAATCAGTACACTACGGTGACTTGGTTCCCCAAATTTCGTTCTTCTATGTTGAAGCGTTCGTTTTTAGTAACAGTTTGAATTTTTAGGTTTCACTCTGTTTTCCCCTATATTGATAGATGTATTTGGAACTCTAAATCCAACACGGTTTGTGCTAGCTTCTTGAAACTTGACACAATAAAGTAGTTTCACGTTCTATCACTATGTTTTGATTCTTCTTGATGTAGCCCTAAGCAGTGACTGGCGAGAAACATTTTCATGGAAAGGGGTTGCCAGGCTTCCCAAAATTACGAATCTCCAGAAATCTCAGCAAATATTTTTTCACCCACACTGGATGATACTTTCAGGTAAAGATCAGTACACGAAGGCGACTTGGTTCCCCAAATTTCGTTCTTCTATGTTGAAGCGTTCGTTTCCAGTAACAGTTTGAATTTTTAGGTTTCACTCTGTTTTCTCCTATATTGATAGATGTATTTGGAACTCTAAATCCAACACGGTTTGGGCTAGCTTCTTGAAACTTAACACAATAAAGTAGTTTCGCGTTCTGTCTCTATGTTTTGTTTCCTCTTGATGTAGCCCTCAGCAGTGACAGGCGAGAAACACTTTCATGGAAAGGGGTTGCCAGGCTTCCCAAAATTACGAATCTCCAGAAATCTCAGCAAATATTTTTTCACCCACACTGGATGATACTTTCAGGTAATGATCAGTACACGAAGGCGACTTGGTTCCCCAAATTTCGTTCTCCTATGTTGAAGCGTTCGTTTCCAGTAACAGTTTGAATTTTTAGGTTTCACTCTGTTTTCTCCTATATTGATAGATGTATTTGGAACTCTAAATCCAACACGGTTTGTGCTAGCTTCTTGAAACTTGACACAATAAAGTAGTTTCACGTTCTGTCTCTATGTTTTGTTTCCTCTTGATGTAGCCCTAAGCAGTGACTGGCGAGAAACACTTTCATGGAAAGGGGTTGCCAGGCTTCCCAAAATTACGAATCTCCAGAAATCTCAGCAAATATTTTTTCACAAAAACTGGATGATACTTTCAGGTAATGATCAGTACACGAAGGCGACTTGGTTCCCCAAATTTCTTTCTTCTATGTTGAAGCGTTCGTTTCCAGTAACAGTTTGAATTTTTAGGTTTCACTCTGTTTTTCCCTATATTGATAGATTTATTTGGAACTCTAAATCCAACACGGTTTGTGCTAGCTTCTTGAAACTTGACACAATAAAGTAGTTTCACGTTCTATCTCTATGTTTTGTTTCCTCTTGATGTAGCCCTAAGCAGTGACTGGCGAGAAACACTTTCATGGAAAGGGGTTGCCAGGATTCCCAAAATTATGAATCACCAGTAATCTCAGGAAATATTTTTTCACCCAAACAGGATGATACTTTCAGGTAATGATCAGTAGTACACGAAGGCGACTTGGTTCCCCAAATTTCGTTCTTCTATGTTGAAGCGTTCGTTTCCAGTAACAGTTTGAATTTTTAGGTTTCACTCTGTTTTCTCCTATATTGATAGATGTATTTGGAACTCTAAATCCAACACGGTTTGTGCTAGCTTCTTTAAACTTGACAGAATAAAGTACTTTCACGTTCTATCTCTATGTTTTGTTTCCTCTTGATGTAGCCCTAAGCAGTGACTGGCGAGAAACACTTTCATGGAAAGGGGTTGGCAGGCTTTCCAAAATTACGAATCTCCAGAAATCTCAGCAAATATTTTTTCACCCAAACAGGATGATACTTTCAGGTAATAATCAGTACACTAAGGTGACTTGGTTCCCCAAATTTTGTTCTTCTATGTTGAAGCGTTCGTTTCCAGTAAGAGTTTGAATTTTTAGGTTTCACTCTGTTTTCTCCTATATTGATAGATGTATTTGGAACTCTAAATCCAACACGGTTTGTGCTAGCTTCTTTAAACTTGACACAATAAAGTAGTTTCGCGTTCTGTCTCTATGTTTTGTTTCCTCTTGATGTAGCCCTAAGCAGTGACTGGCGAGAAACACTTTCATGGAAAGGGGTTGCCAGGCTTCCCAAAATTACGAATCTCCAGAAATCTCAGCAAATATTTTTTCACCCAAACTGGATGATACTTTCAGGTAATGATCAGTACACGAAGGCGACTTGGTTCCCCAAATTTCTTTCTTCTATGTTGAAGCGTTCGTTTCCAGTAACAGTTTGAATTTTTAGGTTTCACTCTGTTTTCCCCTATATTGATAGATATATTTGGAACTCTAAATCCAACACGGTTTGTGCTAGCTTCTTGAAACTTGACACAATAAAGTAGTTTCACGTTCTATCTCTATGTTTTGATTCCTCTTGATGTAGCCCTAAGCAGTGACAGGCGAGAAACTTTTTCATGGAAAGGGGTTGCCAGGCTTCCCAAAATTACGAATCTCCAGAATTCTCAGCAAATATTTTTTCACCCAAACAGGATGATACTTTCAGGTAATGATCAGTACACGAAGGCGACTTGGTTCCCCAAATTTTGTTCTTCTATGTTGAAGCGATCGTTTCCAGTAACAGTTTGAAATTTAGGTTTTACTCTGTTTTCTCCTATATTGATAGATGTATTTGGAACTCTAAATCCAACACGGTTTGTGCTAGCTTCTTGAAACTTGACACAATAAAGTAGTATCACGTTCTATCTCTATGTTTTGTTTCCTCTTGATGTACCCTAAGAAGTGACAGGCGAGAAACACTTCCATGGAAAGGGGTTGCCAGGCTTCCCAAAATTACGAATCTCCAGAAATCTCAGCAAATATTTTTTCACCCAAACAGGATGATACTTTCACGTAATGATCAGTACATGAAGGTGACTTGGTTCCCCAAATTCCGTTCTTCTATGTTGAAACGTTCGTTTCCAGTAACAGTTTGAATTTTTAGGTTTCACTCTGTTTTCTCCTATATTGATAGATGTATTTGGAACTCTAAATCCAACACGGTTTGTGCTAGCTTCTTGAAACTTGACACAATAAAGTAGTTTCACGTTCTGTCTCTATGTTTTGTTTCCTCTTGATGTAGCCCTAAGCAGTGACTGGCGAGAAACACTTTAATGGAAAGGGGTTGCCAGGCTTCCCAAAATTACGAATCTCCAGAAATCTCAGCAAATATTTTTTCACCCAAACAGGATGATACTTTCAGGTAATGATCAGTACACTAAGGTGACTTGGTTCCCCAAATTTCGTTCTTGTATGGTGAAGCGTTCGTTTCCAGTAACAGTTTGAATATTTAGGTTTCACTCTGTTTTCTCCTATATTGATAGATGTATTTGGAACTCTAAATCCAACACGGTTTGTGCTAGCTTCTTGAAACTTGACACAATAAAGTAGTTTCACGTTCTATCTCTATGTTTTGTTTACTCTTGATGTAGCCCTAAGCAGTGACTGGAGAGAAACACTTTCATGGAAAGGGGTTGCCAGGCTTCCCAAAATTACGAATCTCCAGAAATCTCAGCAAATATTTTTTCACCCAAACAGGATGATACTTTCAGGTAATAATCAGTACACTACGGTGACTTGGTTCCCCAAATTTCGTTCTTCTATGTTGAAGAGTTCGTTTCCAGTAACAGTTTGAATTTTTAGGTTTCACTCTGTTTTCTCCTATATTGATAGATGTATTTGGAACTCTAAATCCAACAAGGTTTGTGCTAGCTTCTTGAAACTTGACACAATAAAGTAGTTTCACGTTCTATCTCTATGTTTTGATTCCTCTTGATGTAGACCTAAGCAGTGACTGGCGAGAAACACTTTCATGGAAAGGGGTTGCCAGGCTTCCCAAAATTACGAATCTCCAGAAATCTCAGCAAATATTTTTTCACCCAAACTGGATGATACTTTCAGGTAATAATCAGTACACTACGGTGACTTGGTTCCCCAAATTTCGTTCTTCTATGTTGAAGCGTTCGTTTTTAGTAACAGTTTGAATTTTTAGGTTTCACTCTGTTTTCCCCTATATTGATAGATGTATTTGGAACTCTAAATCCAACACGGTTTGTGCTAGCTTCTTGAAACTTGACACAATAAAGTAGTTTCACGTTCTATCACTATGTTTTGATTCTTCTTGATGTAGCCCTAAGCAGTGACTGGCGAGAAACATTTTCATGGAAAGGGGTTGCCAGGCTTCCCAAAATTACGAATCTCCAGAAATCTCAGCAAATATTTTTTCACCCACACTGGATGATACTTTCAGGTAAAGATCAGTACACGAAGGCGACTTGGTTCCCCAAATTTCGTTCTTCTATGTTGAAGCGTTCGTTTCCAGTAACAGTTTGAATTTTTAGGTTTCACTCTGTTTTCTCCTATATTGATAGATGTATTTGGAACTCTAAATCCAACACGGTTTGGGCTAGCTTCTTGAAACTTAACACAATAAAGTAGTTTCGCGTTCTGTCTCTATGTTTTGTTTCCTCTTGATGTAGCCCTCAGCAGTGACAGGCGAGAAACACTTTCATGGAAAGGGGTTGCCAGGCTTCCCAAAATTACGAATCTCCAGAAATCTCAGCAAATATTTTTTCACCCACACTGGATGATACTTTCAGGTAATGATCAGTACACGAAGGCGACTTGGTTCCCCAAATTTCGTTCTCCTATGTTGAAGCGTTCGTTTCCAGTAACAGTTTGAATTTTTAGGTTTCACTCTGTTTTCTCCTATATTGATAGATGTATTTGGAACTCTAAATCCAACACGGTTTGTGCTAGCTTCTTGAAACTTGACACAATAAAGTAGTTTCACGTTCTGTCTCTATGTTTTGTTTCCTCTTGATGTAGCCCTAAGCAGTGACTGGCGAGAAACACTTTCATGGAAAGGGGTTGCCAGGCTTCCCAAAATTACGAATCTCCAGAAATCTCAGCAAATATTTTTTCACAAAAACTGGATGATACTTTCAGGTAATGATCAGTACACGAAGGCGACTTGGTTCCCCAAATTTCTTTCTTCTATGTTGAAGCGTTCGTTTCCAGTAACAGTTTGAATTTTTAGGTTTCACTCTGTTTTTCCCTATATTGATAGATTTATTTGGAACTCTAAATCCAACACGGTTTGTGCTAGCTTCTTGAAACTTGACACAATAAAGTAGTTTCACGTTCTATCTCTATGTTTTGTTTCCTCTTGATGTAGCCCTAAGCAGTGACTGGCGAGAAACACTTTCATGGAAAGGGGTTGCCAGGATTCCCAAAATTATGAATCACCAGTAATCTCAGGAAATATTTTTTCACCCAAACAGGATGATACTTTCAGGTAATGATCAGTAGTACACGAAGGCGACTTGGTTCCCCAAATTTCGTTCTTCTATGTTGAAGCGTTCGTTTCCAGTAACAGTTTGAATTTTTAGGTTTCACTCTGTTTTCTCCTATATTGATAGATGTATTTGGAACTCTAAATCCAACACGGTTTGTGCTAGCTTCTTTAAACTTGACAGAATAAAGTACTTTCACGTTCTATCTCTATGTTTTGTTTCCTCTTGATGTAGCCCTAAGCAGTGACTGGCGAGAAACACTTTCATGGAAAGGGGTTGGCAGGCTTTCCAAAATTACGAATCTCCAGAAATCTCAGCAAATATTTTTTCACCCAAACAGGATGATACTTTCAGGTAATAATCAGTACACTAAGGTGACTTGGTTCCCCAAATTTTGTTCTTCTATGTTGAAGCGTTCGTTTCCAGTAAGAGTTTGAATTTTTAGGTTTCACTCTGTTTTCTCCTATATTGATAGATGTATTTGGAACTCTAAATCCAACACGGTTTGTGCTAGCTTCTTTAAACTTGACACAATAAAGTAGTTTCGCGTTCTGTCTCTATGTTTTGTTTCCTCTTGATGTAGCCCTAAGCAGTGACTGGCGAGAAACACTTTCATGGAAAGGGGTTGCCAGGCTTCCCAAAATTACGAATCTCCAGAAATCTCAGCAAATATTTTTTCACCCAAACTGGATGATACTTTCAGGTAATGATCAGTACACGAAGGCGACTTGGTTCCCCAAATTTCTTTCTTCTATGTTGAAGCGTTCGTTTCCAGTAACAGTTTGAATTTTTAGGTTTCACTCTGTTTTCCCCTATATTGATAGATATATTTGGAACTCTAAATCCAACACGGTTTGTGCTAGCTTCTTGAAACTTGACACAATAAAGTAGTTTCACGTTCTATCTCTATGTTTTGATTCCTCTTGATGTAGCCCTAAGCAGTGACAGGCGAGAAACTTTTTCATGGAAAGGGGTTGCCAGGCTTCCCAAAATTACGAATCTCCAGAATTCTCAGCAAATATTTTTTCACCCAAACAGGATGATACTTTCAGGTAATGATCAGTACACGAAGGCGACTTGGTTCCCCAAATTTTGTTCTTCTATGTTGAAGCGATCGTTTCCAGTAACAGTTTGAAATTTAGGTTTTACTCTGTTTTCTCCTATATTGATAGATGTATTTGGAACTCTAAATCCAACACGGTTTGTGCTAGCTTCTTGAAACTTGACACAATAAAGTAGTATCACGTTCTATCTCTATGTTTTGTTTCCTCTTGATGTACCCTAAGAAGTGACAGGCGAGAAACACTTCCATGGAAAGGGGTTGCCAGGCTTCCCAAAATTACGAATCTCCAGAAATCTCAGCAAATATTTTTTCACCCAAACAGGATGATACTTTCACGTAATGATCAGTACATGAAGGTGACTTGGTTCCCCAAATTCCGTTCTTCTATGTTGAAACGTTCGTTTCCAGTAACAGTTTGAATTTTTAGGTTTCACTCTGTTTTCTCCTATATTGATAGATGTATTTGGAACTCTAAATCCAACACGGTTTGTGCTAGCTTCTTGAAACTTGACACAATAAAGTAGTTTCACGTTCTGTCTCTATGTTTTGTTTCCTCTTGATGTAGCCCTAAGCAGTGACTGGCGAGAAACACTTTAATGGAAAGGGGTTGCCAGGCTTCCCAAAATTACGAATCTCCAGAAATCTCAGCAAATATTTTTTCACCCAAACAGGATGATACTTTCAGGTAATGATCAGTACACTAAGGTGACTTGGTTCCCCAAATTTCGTTCTTGTATGGTGAAGCGTTCGTTTCCAGTAACAGTTTGAATATTTAGGTTTCACTCTGTTTTCTCCTATATTGATAGATGTATTTGGAACTCTAAATCCAACACGGTTTGTGCTAGCTTCTTGAAACTTGACACAATAAAGTAGTTTCACGTTCTATCTCTATGTTTTGTTTACTCTTGATGTAGCCCTAAGCAGTGACTGGAGAGAAACACTTTCATGGAAAGGGGTTGCCAGGCTTCCCAAAATTACGAATCTCCAGAAATCTCAGCAAATATTTTTTCACCCAAACAGGATGATACTTTCAGGTAATAATCAGTACACTACGGTGACTTGGTTCCCCAAATTTCGTTCTTCTATGTTGAAGAGTTCGTTTCCAGTAACAGTTTGAATTTTTAGGTTTCACTCTGTTTTCTCCTATATTGATAGATGTATTTGGAACTCTAAATCCAACAAGGTTTGTGCTAGCTTCTTGAAACTTGACACAATAAAGTAGTTTCACGTTCTATCTCTATGTTTTGATTCCTCTTGATGTAGACCTAAGCAGTGACTGGCGAGAAACACTTTCATGGAAAGGGGTTGCCAGGCTTCCCAAAATTACGAATCTCCAGAAATCTCAGCAAATATTTTTTCACCCAAACTGGATGATACTTTCAGGTAATAATCAGTACACTACGGTGACTTGGTTCCCCAAATTTCGTTCTTCTATGTTGAAGCGTTCGTTTTTAGTAACAGTTTGAATTTTTAGGTTTCACTCTGTTTTCCCCTATATTGATAGATGTATTTGGAACTCTAAATCCAACACGGTTTGTGCTAGCTTCTTGAAACTTGACACAATAAAGTAGTTTCACGTTCTATCACTATGTTTTGATTCTTCTTGATGTAGCCCTAAGCAGTGACTGGCGAGAAACATTTTCATGGAAAGGGGTTGCCAGGCTTCCCAAAATTACGAATCTCCAGAAATCTCAGCAAATATTTTTTCACCCACACTGGATGATACTTTCAGGTAAAGATCAGTACACGAAGGCGACTTGGTTCCCCAAATTTCGTTCTTCTATGTTGAAGCGTTCGTTTCCAGTAACAGTTTGAATTTTTAGGTTTCACTCTGTTTTCTCCTATATTGATAGATGTATTTGGAACTCTAAATCCAACACGGTTTGGGCTAGCTTCTTGAAACTTAACACAATAAAGTAGTTTCGCGTTCTGTCTCTATGTTTTGTTTCCTCTTGATGTAGCCCTCAGCAGTGACAGGCGAGAAACACTTTCATGGAAAGGGGTTGCCAGGCTTCCCAAAATTACGAATCTCCAGAAATCTCAGCAAATATTTTTTCACCCACACTGGATGATACTTTCAGGTAATGATCAGTACACGAAGGCGACTTGGTTCCCCAAATTTCGTTCTCCTATGTTGAAGCGTTCGTTTCCAGTAACAGTTTGAATTTTTAGGTTTCACTCTGTTTTCTCCTATATTGATAGATGTATTTGGAACTCTAAATCCAACACGGTTTGTGCTAGCTTCTTGAAACTTGACACAATAAAGTAGTTTCACGTTCTGTCTCTATGTTTTGTTTCCTCTTGATGTAGCCCTAAGCAGTGACTGGCGAGAAACACTTTCATGGAAAGGGGTTGCCAGGCTTCCCAAAATTACGAATCTCCAGAAATCTCAGCAAATATTTTTTCACAAAAACTGGATGATACTTTCAGGTAATGATCAGTACACGAAGGCGACTTGGTTCCCCAAATTTCTTTCTTCTATGTTGAAGCGTTCGTTTCCAGTAACAGTTTGAATTTTTAGGTTTCACTCTGTTTTTCCCTATATTGATAGATTTATTTGGAACTCTAAATCCAACACGGTTTGTGCTAGCTTCTTGAAACTTGACACAATAAAGTAGTTTCACGTTCTATCTCTATGTTTTGTTTCCTCTTGATGTAGCCCTAAGCAGTGACTGGCGAGAAACACTTTCATGGAAAGGGGTTGCCAGGATTCCCAAAATTATGAATCACCAGTAATCTCAGGAAATATTTTTTCACCCAAACAGGATGATACTTTCAGGTAATGATCAGTAGTACACGAAGGCGACTTGGTTCCCCAAATTTCGTTCTTCTATGTTGAAGCGTTCGTTTCCAGTAACAGTTTGAATTTTTAGGTTTCACTCTGTTTTCTCCTATATTGATAGATGTATTTGGAACTCTAAATCCAACACGGTTTGTGCTAGCTTCTTTAAACTTGACAGAATAAAGTACTTTCACGTTCTATCTCTATGTTTTGTTTCCTCTTGATGTAGCCCTAAGCAGTGACTGGCGAGAAACACTTTCATGGAAAGGGGTTGGCAGGCTTTCCAAAATTACGAATCTCCAGAAATCTCAGCAAATATTTTTTCACCCAAACAGGATGATACTTTCAGGTAATAATCAGTACACTAAGGTGACTTGGTTCCCCAAATTTTGTTCTTCTATGTTGAAGCGTTCGTTTCCAGTAAGAGTTTGAATTTTTAGGTTTCACTCTGTTTTCTCCTATATTGATAGATGTATTTGGAACTCTAAATCCAACACGGTTTGTGCTAGCTTCTTTAAACTTGACACAATAAAGTAGTTTCGCGTTCTGTCTCTATGTTTTGTTTCCTCTTGATGTAGCCCTAAGCAGTGACTGGCGAGAAACACTTTCATGGAAAGGGGTTGCCAGGCTTCCCAAAATTACGAATCTCCAGAAATCTCAGCAAATATTTTTTCACCCAAACTGGATGATACTTTCAGGTAATGATCAGTACACGAAGGCGACTTGGTTCCCCAAATTTCTTTCTTCTATGTTGAAGCGTTCGTTTCCAGTAACAGTTTGAATTTTTAGGTTTCACTCTGTTTTCCCCTATATTGATAGATGTATTTGGAACTCTAAATCCAACACGGTTTGTGCTAGCTTCTTGAAACTTGACACAATAAAGTAGTTTCACGTTCTATCTCTATGTTTTGATTCCTCTTGATGTAGCCCTAAGCAGTGACAGGCGAGAAACTTTTTCATGGAAAGGGGTTGCCAGGCTTCCCAAAATTACGAATCTCCAGAATTCTCAGCAAATATTTTTTCACCCAAACAGGATGATACTTTCAGGTAATGATCAGTACACGAAGGCGACTTGGTTCCCCAAATTTTGTTCTTCTATGTTGAAGCGATCGTTTCCAGTAACAGTTTGAAATTTAGGTTTTACTCTGTTTTCTCCTATATTGATAGATGTATTTGGAACTCTAAATCCAACACGGTTTGTGCTAGCTTCTTGAAACTTGACACAATAAAGTAGTATCACGTTCTATCTCTATGTTTTGTTTCCTCTTGATGTAGCCCTAAGAAGTGACAGGCGAGAAACACTTCCATGGAAAGGGGTTGCCAGGCTTCCCAAAATTACGAATCTCCAGAAATCTCAGCAAATATTTTTTCACCCAAACAGGATGATACTTTCACGTAATGATCAGTACATGAAGGTGACTTGGTTCCCCAAATTCCGTTCTTCTATGTTGAAACGTTCGTTTCCAGTAACAGTTTGAATTTTTAGGTTTCACTCTGTTTTCTCCTATATTGATAGATGTATTTGGAACTCTAAATCCAACACGGTTTGTGCTAGCTTCTTGAAACTTGACACAATAAAGTAGTTTCACGTTCTGTCTCTATGTTTTGTTTCCTCTTGATGTAGCCCTAAGCAGTGACTGGCGAGAAACACTTTAATGGAAAGGGGTTGCCAGGCTTCCCAAAATTACGAATCTCCAGAAATCTCAGCAAATATTTTTTCACCCAAACAGGATGATACTTTCAGGTAATGATCAGTACACTAAGGTGACTTGGTTCCCCAAATTTCGTTCTTGTATGGTGAAGCGTTCGTTTCCAGTAACAGTTTGAATATTTAGGTTTCACTCTGTTTTCTCCTATATTGATAGATGTATTTGGAACTCTAAATCCAACACGGTTTGTGCTAGCTTCTTGAAACTTGACACAATAAAGTAGTTTCACGTTCTATCTCTATGTTTGGATTCCTCTTGATGTAGCCCTAAGCAGTGACTGGCGAGAAACACTTTCATGGAAAGGGGTTGCCAGGCTTCCCAAAATTACGAATCTCCAGAAATCTCAGCAATTATTTTTTCACCCAAACTGGATGATACTTTCAGGTAATGATCAGTACACGAAGGTGACTTGGTTCCCCAAATTTCGTTCTTCTATGTTGAAGCGTTCGTTTCCAGTAACAGTTTGAATATTTAGGTTTCACTCTGTTTTCTCCCATATTGATAGATGTATTTGGAACTCTAAATCCAACACGGTTTGTGCTAGCTTCTTGAAACTTGACACAATAAAGTAGTTTCACGTTCTATCTCTATATTTTGTTTCCTCTTGATGTAGCCCTAAGCAGTGACTGGCGAGAAACACTTTCATGGAAAGGGGTTGCCAGACTTCCCAAAATTACGAATCTCCAGAAATCTCAGCAAATATTTTTTCACCTAAACAGGATGATACTTTCAGGTAATGATCAGTACACTAAGGTGACTTGGTTCCCCAAATTTCGTTCTTCTATGTTGAAGCGTTCGTTTCCAGTAACAGTTTGAATTTTTAGGTTTCACTGTGTTTTCTCCTATATTGATAGATGTATTTGGAACTCTAAATCCAACACGGTTTGTGCTAGCTTCTTGAAACTTGAAACAATAAAGTAGTTTCACGTTCTATCTCTATGTTTTGTTTCCTCTTGATGTACCCCTAAGCAGTGACTGGCGAGAAACACTTTCATTGAAAGTGGTTGCCAGGTTTCCCAAAATTACGAATCTCCAGAAATCTCAGCAAATATTTTTTCACCCAAACAGGATGATACTTTCAGGTAATGATCAGTACAGGAAGGCGACTTGGTTCCCCAAATTTTGTTCTTCTATGTTGAAGCAATCGTTTCCAGTAACAGTTTGAAATTTAGGTTTTACTCTGTTTTCTCCTATATTGATAGATGTATTTGGAACTCTAAATCCAACACGGTTTGTGCTAGCTTCTTGAAACTTGACACAATAAAGTAGTTTCACGTTCTATCTCTATGTTTTGATTCCTCTTGATGTAGCCCTAAGATGTGACTGGCGAGAAACACTTTCATGGAAAGGGCTTGCCAGGCTTCCCAAAATTACGAATCTCCAGAAATCTCATCAAATATTTTTTCACCCACACTGGATGATACTTTCAGGTAATGATCAGTACAGGAAGGCGACTTGGTTCCCCAAATTTCGTTCTTCTATGTTGAAGCGTTCATTTCCAGTAACAGTTTGAATTTTTAGGTTTCACTCTGTTTTCTCCTATATTGATAGATGTATTTGGAACTCTAAATCCAACACGGTTTGTGCTAGCTTCTTGAAACTTGACACAATTAAGTAGTTTCACGTTCTGTCTCTATGTTTTGTTTCCTCTTGATGTAGCCCTCAGCAGTGACTGGCGTGAAACACTTTCATGGAAACGGGTTGCCAAGCTTCCAAAAATTACGAATCTCCAGAAATCTCAGCAAATATTTTTTCACCCAAACAGGATGATACTTTCAGGTAATGATCAGTACACTAAGGTGACTTGGTTCCCCAAATTTCGTTCTTCTATGTTGAAGCGTTCGTTTCCAGTAACAGTTTGAATATTTAAGTTTCCCTCTGTTTTCTCCTATATTGATAGATGTATTTGGAACTCTAAATCCAACACGGTTTGTGCTAGCTTCTTGAAACTTGACACAATAAAGTAGTTTCACGTTCTATCTCTATGTTTTGTTTACTCTTGATGTAGCCCTAAGAAGTGACTGGAGAGAAACACTTTCATGGAAAGGGGTTGCCAGGCTTCCCAAAATTACGAATCTCCAGAAATCTCAGCAAATATTTTTTCACCCACACTGGATGATACTTTCAGGTAATGATCAGTACACGAAGGCGACTTGGTTCCCCAAATTTCGTTCTTCTATGTTGAAGCGTTCGTTTCCAGTAACAGTTTGAATTTTTAGGTTTCATTCTGTTTTCTCCTATATTGATAGATGTATTTGGAACTCTAAATCCAACACGGTTTGTGCTAGCTTCTTGAAACTTGACACAAAAAAGTAGTTTCAAGTTCTGTCTCTATGTTTTGTTTCCTCTTGATGTAGCCCTAAGCAGTGACTGGCGAGAAACACTTTCATGGAAAGGGGTTGCCAGGCTTCCCAAAATTACGAATCTCCAGAAATCTCAGCAAATATTTTTTCACCCAAACAGGATGATACTTTCAGGTAATGATCAGTACACTAAGGTGACTTGGTTCCCCAAATTTCGTTCTTCTATGTTGAAGCGTTCTTTTCCAGTAACAGTTTGAAATTTTAGGTTTCACTCTGTTTTTTCCTATATTGATAGATGTATTTGGAACTCTAAATCCAACACGGTTTGTGCTAGCTTCTTTAAACTTGACACAATAAAGTAGTTTCACGTTCTATCTCTATGTTTTGATTCCTCTTGATGTAGCCCTAAGCAGTGACTGGCGAGAAACACTTTCATGGAAAGGGGTTGCCAGGCTTCCCAAAATTACGAATCTCCAGAAATCTCAGCAAATATTTTTTCACCCAAACAGGATGATACTTTCAGGTAATGATCAGTACAGGAAGGCGACTTGGTTCCCCAAATTTTGTTCTTCTATGTTGAAGCGATCGTTTCCAGTAACAGTTTGAAATTTAGGTTTTACTCTGTTTTCTCCTATATTGATAGATGTATTTGGAACTCTAAATCCAACACGGTTTGTGCTAGCTTCTTGAAACTTGACACAATAAAGTAGTTTCACGTTCTATCTCTATATTTTGTTTCCTCTTGATGTA
The DNA here is from genome assembly GCF_964194105.1 of Spermophilus citellus. NCBI lineage: Eukaryota > Metazoa > Chordata > Mammalia > Rodentia > Sciuridae > Spermophilus > Spermophilus citellus. The sequence continues at coordinate 2,834,783 of NC_138192.1, read as the reverse complement.
GCCCTAAGCAGTGACTGGCGAGAAACACTTTCATGGAAAGGGGTTGCCAGGCTTCCCAAAATTACGAATCTCCAGAAATCTCAGCAAATATTTTTTCACCCAAACAGGATGATACTTTCAGGTAATGATCAGTACACTAAGGTGACTTGGTTCCCCAAATTTCGTTCTTCTATGTTGAAGCGTTCGTTTCCAGTAACAGTTTGAATTTTTAGGTTTCACTGTGTTTTCTCCTATATTGATAGATGTATTTGGAACTCTAAATCCAACACGGTTTGTGCTAGCTTCTTGAAACTTGACACAATAAAGTAGTTTCACGTTCTATCTCTATGTTTTGTTTACTCTTGATGTAGCCCTAAGCAGTGACTGGAGAGAAACACTTTCATGGAAAGGGGTTGCCAGGCTTCCCAAAATTACGAATCTCCAGAAATCTCAGCAAATATTTTTTCACCCACACTGGATGATACTTTCAGGTAATGATCAGTACACGAAGGCGACTTGGTTCCCCAAATTTCGTTCTTCTATGTTGAAGCGTTCGTTTCCAGTAACAGTTTGAATTTTTAGGTTTCATTCTGTTTTCTCCTATATTGATAGTTGTATTTGGAACTCTAAATCCAACACGGTTTGTGCTAGCTTCTTGAAACTTGACACAATTAAGTAGTTTCACGTTCTCTCTCTATGTTTTGTTTCCTCTTGATGTAGCCCTCAGCAGTGACTGGCGAGAAACACTTTAATGGAAAGGGGTTGCCAGGATTCCCAAAATTACGAATCTCCAGAAATCTCAGCAAATATTTTTTCACCCAAACAGGATGATACTTTCAGGTAATGATCACTACACGAAGGCGACTTGGTTCCCCAAATTTCGTTCTTCTATGTTGAAGCGTTCGTTTCCAGTAACAGTTTGAATTTTTAGGTTTCACTCTGTTTTCCCCTATATTGATAGATGTATTTGGAACTCTAAATCCAACACGGTTTGTGCTAGCTTCTTGAAACTTAACACAATAAAGTAGTTTCGCGTTCTGTCTCTATGTTTTGTTTCCTCTTGATGTAGCCCTCAGCAGTGACAGGCGAGAAACACTTTAATGGAAAGGGGTTGCCAGGCTTCCCAAAATTACGAATCTCCAGAAATCTCAGCAAATATTTTTTCACCCAAACAGGATGATACTTTCAGGTAATGATCAGTACACTAAGGTGACTTGGTTCCCCAAATTTCGTTCTTCTATGTTGAAGCGTTCTTTTCCAGTAACAGTTTGAATTTTTAGGTTTCACTCTGTTTTCTCCTATATTGATAGATGTATTTGGAACTCTAAATCCAACACGGTTTGTGCTAGCTTCTTGAAACTTGACACAATAAAGTAGTTTCACGTTCTGTCTCTATGTTTTGTTTCCTCTTGATGTAGCCCTAAGCAGTGACTGGCGAGAAACACTTTAATGGAAAGGGGTTGCCAGGCTTCCCAAAATTACGAATCTCCAGAAATCTCAGCAAATATTTTTTCACCCAAACAGGATGATACTTTCAGGTAATGATCAGTACACTAAGGTGACTTGGTTCCCCAAATTTCGTTCTTGTATGGTGAAGCGTTCGTTTCCAGTAACAGTTTGAATATTTAGGTTTCACTCTGTTTTCTCCTATATTGATAGATGTATTTGGAACTCTAAATCCAACACGGTTTGTGCTAGCTTCTTGAAACTTGACACAATAAAGTAGTTTCACGTTCTATCTCTATGTTTGGATTCCTCTTGATGTAGCCCTAAGCAGTGACTGGCGAGAAACACTTTCATGGAAAGGGGTTGCCAGGCTTCCCAAAATTACGAATCTCCAGAAATCTCAGCAATTATTTTTTCACCCAAACTGGATGATACTTTCAGGTAATGATCAGTACACGAAGGTGACTTGGTTCCCCAAATTTCGTTCTTCTATGTTGAAGCGTTCGTTTCCAGTAACAGTTTGAATATTTAGGTTTCACTCTGTTTTCTCCCATATTGATAGATGTATTTGGAACTCTAAATCCAACACGGTTTGTGCTAGCTTCTTGAAACTTGACACAATAAAGTAGTTTCACGTTCTATCTCTATATTTTGTTTCCTCTTGATGTAGCCCTAAGCAGTGACTGGCGAGAAACACTTTCATGGAAAGGGGTTGCCAGACTTCCCAAAATTACGAATCTCCAGAAATCTCAGCAAATATTTTTTCACCTAAACAGGATGATACTTTCAGGTAATGATCAGTACACTAAGGTGACTTGGTTCCCCAAATTTCGTTCTTCTATGTTGAAGCGTTCGTTTCCAGTAACAGTTTGAATTTTTAGGTTTCACTGTGTTTTCTCCTATATTGATAGATGTATTTGGAACTCTAAATCCAACACGGTTTGTGCTAGCTTCTTGAAACTTGAAACAATAAAGTAGTTTCACGTTCTATCTCTATGTTTTGTTTCCTCTTGATGTACCCCTAAGCAGTGACTGGCGAGAAACACTTTCATTGAAAGTGGTTGCCAGGTTTCCCAAAATTACGAATCTCCAGAAATCTCAGCAAATATTTTTTCACCCAAACAGGATGATACTTTCAGGTAATGATCAGTACAGGAAGGCGACTTGGTTCCCCAAATTTTGTTCTTCTATGTTGAAGCGATCGTTTCCAGTAACAGTTTGAAATTTAGGTTTTACTCTGTTTTCTCCTATATTGATAGATGTATTTGGAACTCTAAATCCAACACGGTTTGTGCTAGCTTCTTGAAACTTGACACAATAAAGTAGTTTCACGTTCTATCTCTATATTTTGTTTCCTCTTGATGTAGCCCTAAGCAGTGACTGGCGAGAAACACTTTCATGGAAAGGGGTTGCCAGGCTTCCCAAAATTACGAATCTCCAGAAATCTCAGCAAATATTTTTTCACCCAAACAGGATGATACTTTCAGGTAATGATCAGTACACTAAGGTGACTTGGTTCCCCAAATTTCGTTCTTCTATGTTGAAGCGTTCGTTTCCAGTAACAGTTTGAATTTTTAGGTTTCACTGTGTTTTCTCCTATATTGATAGATGTATTTGGAACTCTAAATCCAACACGGTTTGTGCTAGCTTCTTGAAACTTGACACAATAAAGTAGTTTCACGTTCTATCTCTATGTTTTGATTCCTCTTGATGTAGCCCTAAGATGTGACTGGCGAGAAACACTTTCATGGAAAGGGCTTGCCAGGCTTCCCAAAATTACGAATCTCCAGAAATCTCATCAAATATTTTTTCACCCACACTGGATGATACTTTCAGGTAATGATCAGTACAGGAAGGCGACTTGGTTCCCCAAATTTCGTTCTTCTATGTTGAAGCGTTCATTTCCAGTAACAGTTTGAATTTTTAGGTTTCACTCTGTTTTCTCCTATATTGATAGATGTATTTGGAACTCTAAATCCAACACGGTTTGTGCTAGCTTCTTGAAACTTTACACAATTAAGTAGTTTCACGTTCTGTCTCTATGTTTTGTTTCCTCTTGATGTAGCCCTCAGCAGTGACTGGCGTGAAACACTTTCATGGAAACGGGTTGCCAAGCTTCCAAAAATTACGAATCTCCAGAAATCTCAGCAAATATTTTTTCACCCAAACAGGATGATACTTTCAGGTAATGATCAGTACACTAAGGTGACTTGGTTCCCCAAATTTCGTTCTTCTATGTTGAAGCGTTCGTTTCCAGTAACAGTTTGAATATTTAAGTTTCCCTCTGTTTTCTCCTATATTGATAGATGTATTTGGAACTCTAAATCCAACACGGTTTGTGCTAGCTTCTTGAAACTTGACACAATAAAGTAGTTTCACGTTCTATCTCTATGTTTTGTTTACTCTTGATGTAGCCCTAAGAAGTGACTGGAGAGAAACACTTTCATGGAAAGGGGTTGCCAGGCTTCCCAAAATTACGAATCTCCAGAAATCTCAGCAAATATTTTTTCACCCACACTGGATGATACTTTCAGGTAATGATCAGTACACGAAGGCGACTTGGTTCCCCAAATTTCGTTCTTCTATGTTGAAGCGTTCGTTTCCAGTAACAGTTTGAATTTTTAGGTTTCATTCTGTTTTCTCCTATATTGATAGATGTATTTGGAACTCTAAATCCAACACGGTTTGTGCTAGCTTCTTGAAACTTGACACAAAAAAGTAGTTTCAAGTTCTGTCTCTATGTTTTGTTTCCTCTTGATGTAGCCCTAAGCAGTGACTGGCGAGAAACACTTTCATGGAAAGGGGTTGCCAGGCTTCCCAAAATTACGAATCTCCAGAAATCTCAGCAAATATTTTTTCACCCAAACAGGATGATACTTTCAGGTAATGATCAGTACACTAAGGTGACTCGGTTCCCCAAATTTCGTTCTTCTATGTTGAAGCGTTCTTTTCCAGTAACAGTTTGAAATTTTAGGTTTCACTCTGTTTTTTCCTATATTGATAGATGTATTTGGAACTCTAAATCCAACACGGTTTGTGCTAGCTTCTTTAAACTTGACACAATAAAGTAGTTTCACGTTCTATCTCTATGTTTTGATTCCTCTTGATGTAGCCCTAAGCAGTGACTGGCGAGAAACACTTTCATGGAAAGGGGTTGCCAGGCTTCCCAAAATTACGAATCTCCAGAAATCTCAGCAAATATTTTTTCACCCAAACAGGATGATACTTTCAGGTAATGATCAGTACAGGAAGGCGACTTGGTTCCCCAAATTTTGTTCTTCTATGTTGAAGCGATCGTTTCCAGTAACAGTTTGAAATTTAGGTTTTACTCTGTTTTCTCCTATATTGATAGATGTATTTGGAACTCTAAATCCAACACGGTTTGTGCTAGCTTCTTGAAACTTGACACAATAAAGTAGTTTCACGTTCTATCTCTATATTTTGTTTCCTCTTGATGTAGCCCTAAGCAGTGACTGGCGAGAAACACTTTCATGGAAAGGGGTTGCCAGGCTTCCCAAAATTACGAATCTCCAGAAATCTCAGCAAATATTTTTTCACCCAAACAGGATGATACTTTCAGGTAATGATCAGTACACTAAGGTGACTTGGTTCCCCAAATTTCGTTCTTCTATGTTGAAGCGTTCGTTTCCAGTAACAGTTTGAATTTTTAGGTTTCACTGTGTTTTCTCCTATATTGATAGATGTATTTGGAACTCTAAATCCAACACGGTTTGTGCTAGCTTCTTGAAACTTGACACAATAAAGTAGTTTCACGTTCTATCTCTATGTTTTGTTTACTCTTGATGTAGCCCTAAGCAGTGACTGGAGAGAAACACTTTCATGGAAAGGGGTTGCCAGGCTTCCCAAAATTACGAATCTCCAGAAATCTCAGCAAATATTTTTTCACCCACACTGGATGATACTTTCAGGTAATGATCAGTACACGAAGGCGACTTGGTTCCCCAAATTTCGTTCTTCTATGTTGAAGCGTTCGTTTCCAGTAACAGTTTGAATTTTTAGGTTTCATTCTGTTTTCTCCTATATTGATAGTTGTATTTGGAACTCTAAATCCAACACGGTTTGTGCTAGCTTCTTGAAACTTGACACAATTAAGTAGTTTCACGTTCTCTCTCTATGTTTTGTTTCCTCTTGATGTAGCCCTCAGCAGTGACTGGCGAGAAACACTTTAATGGAAAGGGGTTGCCAGGATTCCCAAAATTACGAATCTCCAGAAATCTCAGCAAATATTTTTTCACCCAAACAGGATGATACTTTCAGGTAATGATCACTACACGAAGGCGACTTGGTTCCCCAAATTTCGTTCTTCTATGTTGAAGCGTTCGTTTCCAGTAACAGTTTGAATTTTTAGGTTTCACTCTGTTTTCCCCTATATTGATAGATGTATTTGGAACTCTAAATCCAACACGGTTTGTGCTAGCTTCTTGAAACTTAACACAATAAAGTAGTTTCGCGTTCTGTCTCTATGTTTTGTTTCCTCTTGATGTAGCCCTCAGCAGTGACAGGCGAGAAACACTTTAATGGAAAGGGGTTGCGAGGCTTCCCAAAATTACGAATCTCCAGAAATCTCAGCAAATATTTTTTCACCCAAACAGGATGATACTTTCAGGTAATGATCAGTACACTAAGGTGACTTGGTTCCCCAAATTTCGTTCTTCTATGTTGAAGCGTTCTTTTCCAGTAACAGTTTGAATTTTTAGGTTTCACTCTGTTTTCTCCTATATTGATAGATGTATTTGGAACTCTAAATCCAACACGGTTTGTGCTAGCTTCTTGAAACTTGACACAATAAAGTAGTTTCACGTTCTGTCTCTATGTTTTGTTTCCTCTTGATGTAGCCCTAAGCAGTGACTGGCGAGAAACACTTTAATGGAAAGGGGTTGCCAGGCTTCCCAAAATTACGAATCTCCAGAAATCTCAGCAAATATTTTTTCACCCAAACAGGATGATACTTTCAGGTAATGATCAGTACACTAAGGTGACTTGGTTCCCCAAATTTCGTTCTTGTATGGTGAAGCGTTCGTTTCCAGTAACAGTTTGAATATTTAGGTTTCACTCTGTTTTCTCCTATATTGATAGATGTATTTGGAACTCTAAATCCAACACGGTTTGTGCTAGCTTCTTTAAACTTGACACAATAAAGTAGTTTCACGTTCTATCTCTATGTTTTGATTCCTCTTGATGTAGCCCTAAGCAGTGACTGGCGAGAAACACTTTCATGGAAAGGGGTTGCCAGGCTTCCCAAAATTACGAATCTCCAGAAATCTCAGCAAATATTTTTTCACCCAAACAGGATGATACTTTCAGGTAATGATCAGTACACTAAGGTGACTTGGTTCCCCAAATTTCGTTCTTCTATGTTGAAGCGTTCGTTTCCAGTAACAGTTTGAATTTTTAGGTTTCACTGTGTTTTCTCCTATATTGATAGATGTATTTGGAACTCTAAATCCAACACGGTTTGTGCTAGCTTCTTGAAACTTGACACAATAAAGTAGTTTCACGTTCTATCTCTATGTTTTGATTCCTCTTGATGTAGCCCTAAGATGTGACTGGCGAGAAACACTTTCATGGAAAGGGCTTGCCAGGCTTCCCAAAATTACGAATCTCCAGAAATCTCATCAAATATTTTTTCACCCACACTGGATGATACTTTCAGGTAATGATCAGTACAGGAAGGCGACTTGGTTCCCCAAATTTCGTTCTTCTATGTTGAAGCGTTCATTTCCAGTAACAGTTTGAATTTTTAGGTTTCACTCTGTTTTCTCCTATATTGATAGATGTATTTGGAACTCTAAATCCAACACGGTTTGTGCTAGCTTCTTGAAACTTGACACAATTAAGTAGTTTCACGTTCTGTCTCTATGTTTTGTTTCCTCTTGATGTAGCCCTCAGCAGTGACTGGCGTGAAACACTTTCATGGAAACGGGTTGCCAAGCTTCCAAAAATTACGAATCTCCAGAAATCTCAGCAAATATTTTTTCACCCAAACAGGATGATACTTTCAGGTAATGATCAGTACACTAAGGTGACTTGGTTCCCCAAATTTCGTTCTTCTATGTTGAAGTGTTCGTTTCCAGTAACAGTTTGAATATTTAAGTTTCCCTCTGTTTTCTCCTATATTGATTGATGTATTTGGAACTCTAAATCCAACACGGTTTGTGCTAGCTTCTTGAAACTTGACACAATAAAGTAGTTTCACGTTCTATCTCTATGTTTTGTTTACTCTTGATGTAGCCCTAAGAAGTGACTGGAGAGAAACACTTTCATGGAAAGGGGTTGCCAGGCTTCCCAAAATTACGAATCTCCAGAAATCTCAGCAAATATTTTTTCACCCACACTGGATGATACTTTCAGGTAATGATCAGTACACGAAGGCGACTTGGTTCCCCAAATTTCGTTCTTCTATGTTGAAGCGTTCGTTTCCAGTAACAGTTTGAATTTTTAGGTTTTATTCTGTTTTCTCCTATATTGATAGATGTATTTGGAACTCTAAATCCAACACGGTTTGTGCTAGCTTCTTGAAACTTGACACAAAAAAGTAGTTTCAAGTTCTGTCTCTATGTTTTGTTTCCTCTTGATGTAGCCCTAAGCAGTGACTGGCGAGAAACACTTTCATGGAAAGGGGTTGGCAGGCTTCCCAAAATTACGAATCTCCAGAAATCTCAGCAAATATTTTTTCACCCAAACAGGATGATACTTTCAGGTAATGATCAGTACACTAAGGTGACTTGGTTCCCCAAATTTCGTTCTTCTATGTTGAAGCGTTCTTTTCCAGTAACAGTTTGAAATTTTAGGTTTCACTCTGTTTTCTCCTATATTGATAGATGTATTTGGAACTCTAAATCCAACACGGTTTGTGCTAGCTTCTTTAAACTTGACACAATAAAGTAGTTTCACGTTCTATCTCTATGTTTTGATTCCTCTTGATGTAGCCCTAAGCAGTGACTGGCGAGAAACACTTTCATGGAAAGGGGTTGCCAGGCTTCCCAAAATTACGAATCTCCAGAAATCTCAGCAAATATTTTTTCACCCAAACAGGATGATACTTTCAGGTAATGATCAGTACAGGAAGGCGACTTGGTTCCCCAAATTTTGTTCTTCTATGTTGAAGCGATCGTTTCCAGTAACAGTTTGAAATTTAGGTTTTACTCTGTTTTCTCCTATATTGATAGATGTATTTGGAACTCTAAATCCAACACGGTTTGTGCTAGCTTCTTGAAACTTGACACAATAAAGTAGTTTCACGTTCTATCTCTATATTTTGTTTCCTCTTGATGTAGCCCTAAGCAGTGACTGGCGAGAAACACTTTCATGGAAAGGGGTTGCCAGGCTTCCCAAAATTACGAATCTCCAGAAATCTCAGCAAATATTTTTTCACCCAAACAGGATGATACTTTCAGGTAATGATCAGTACACTAAGGTGACTTGGTTCCCCAAATTTCGTTCTTCTATGTTGAAGCGTTCGTTTCCAGTAACAGTTTGAATTTTTAGGTTTCACTGTGTTTTCTCCTATATTGATAGATGTATTTGGAACTCTAAATCCAACACGGTTTGTGCTAGCTTCTTGAAACTTGACACAATAAAGTAGTTTCACGTTCTATCTCTATGTTTTGTTTACTCTTGATGTAGCCCTAAGCAGTGACTGGAGAGAAACACTTTCATGGAAAGGGGTTGCCAGGCTTCCCAAAATTACGAATCTCCAGAAATCTCAGCAAATATTTTTTCACCCACACTGGATGATACTTTCAGGTAATGATCAGTACACGAAGGCGACTTGGTTCCCCAAATTTCGTTCTTCTATGTTGAAGCGTTCGTTTCCAGTAACAGTTTGAATTTTTAGGTTTCATTCTGTTTTCTCCTATATTGATAGTTGTATTTGGAACTCTAAATCCAACACGGTTTGTGCTAGCTTCTTGAAACTTGACACAATTAAGTAGTTTCACGTTCTCTCTCTATGTTTTGTTTCCTCTTGATGTAGCCCTCAGCAGTGACTGGCGAGAAACACTTTAATGGAAAGGGGTTGCCAGGATTCCCAAAATTACGAATCTCCAGAAATCTCAGCAAATATTTTTTCACCCAAACAGGATGATACTTTCAGGTAATGATCACTACACGAAGGCGACTTGGTTCCCCAAATTTCGTTCTTCTATGTTGAAGCGTTCGTTTCCAGTAAAAGTTTGAATTTTTAGGTTTCACTCTGTTTTCCCCTATATTGATAGATGTATTTGGAACTCTAAATCCAACACGGTTTGTGCTAGCTTCTTGAAACTTAACACAATAAAGTAGTTTCGCGTTCTGTCTCTATGTTTTGTTTCCCCTTGATGTAGCCCTCAGCAGTGACAGGCGAGAAACACTTTAATGGAAAGGGGTTGCCAGGCTTCCCAAAATTACGAATCTCCAGAAATCTCAGCAAATATTTTTTCACCCAAACAGGATGATACTTTCAGGTAATGATCAGTACACTAAGGTGACTTGGTTCCCCAAATTTCATTCTTCTATGTTGAAGCGTTCTTTTCCAGTAACAGTTTGAAATTTTAGGTTTCACTCTGTTTTCTCCTATATTGATAGATGTATTTGGAACTCTAAATCCAACACGGTTTGTGCTAGCTTCTTTAAACTTGACACAATAAAGTAGTTTCACGTTCTATCTCTATGTTTTGATTCCTCTTGATGTAGCCCTAAGCAGTGACTGGCGAGAAACACTTTCATGGAAAGGGGTTGCCAGGCTTCCCAAAATTACGAAGGTCCAGAAATCTCAGCAAATATTTTTTCACCCACACTGGATGATACTTTCAGGTAATGATCAGTACAGGAAGGCGACTTGGTTCCCCAAATTTCGTTCTTCTATGTTGAAGCGTTCATTTCCAGTAACAGTTTGAATATTTAGGTTTCACTCTGTTTTCTCCTATATTGATTGATGTATTTGGAACTCTAAATCCAACACGGTTTGTGCTAGCTTCTTGAAACTTGACACAATAAAGTAGTTTCACGTTCTGTCTTTATGTTTTGTTTCCTCTTGATGTAGCCCTAAGCAGTGACTGGCGAGAAACACTTTAATGGAAAGGGGTTGCCAGGATTCCCAAAATTACGAATCTCCAGAAATCTCAGCAAATATTTTTTCACCCAAACAGGATGATACTTTCAGGTAATGATCAGTACACGAAGGCGACGTGGTTCCCCAAATTTCGTTCTTCTATGTTGAAGCGTTCGTTTCCAGTAACAGTTTGAATTTTTAGGTTTCACTCTGTTTTTTCCTATATTGATAGATGTATTTGGAACTCTAAATCCAACACGGTTTGTGCTAGCTTCTTTAAACTTAACACAATAAAGTAGTTTCGCGTTCTGTCTCTATGTTTTGTTTCCTCTTGATGTAGCCCTCAGCAGTGACAGGCGAGAAACACTTTCATGGAAAGGGGTTGCCAGGCTTCCCAAAATTACGAATCTTCAGAAATCTCAGCAAATATTTTTTCACCCAAACAGGATGATACTTTCAGGTAATGATCAGTACACTAAGGTGACTTGGTTCCCCAAATTTCGTTCTTCTATGTTGAAGCGTTCTTTTCCAGTAACAGTTTGAAATTTTAGGTTTCACTCTGTTTTCTCCTATATTGATAGATGTATTTGGAACTCTAAATCCAACACGGTTTGTGCTAGCTTCTTGAAACTTGACACAATAAAGTAGTTTCATGTTCTGTCTCTATGCTTTGTTTCCTCTTGATGTAGCCCTAAGCAGTGACTGGCGAGAAACACTTTCATAGAAAGGGGTTGCCAGGCTTCCCAAAATTACGAATCTCCAGAAATCTCAGCAAATATTTTTTCACCCAAACTGGATGATACTTTCAGGTAATGATCAGTACACGAAGGCGACTTGGTTCCCCAAATTTCTTTCTTCTATGTTGAAGCGTTCGTTTCCAGTAACAGTTTGAATTTTTAGGTTTCACTCTGTTTTCACCTATATTGATAGATTTATTTGGAACTCTAAATCCAACACGGTTTGTGCTAGCTTCTTGGATCTTGACACAATAAAGTAGTTTCAAGTCCTATCTCTATGTTTTGTTTCCTCTTGATGTAGCCCTAAGCAGTGACTGGCGAGAAACACTTTCATGGAAAGGGGTTGCCAGGCTTCCCAAAATTACGAATCACCAGTAATCTCAGGAAATATTTTTTCACCCAAACAGGATGATACTTTCAGGTAATGATCAGTACACGAAGGCGACTTGGTTCCCCAAATTTCGTTCTTCTATGTTGAAGCGTTCGTTTCCAGTAACAGTTTGAATTTTTAGGTTTCACTCTGTTTTCTCCTATATTGATAGATGTATTTGGAACTCTAAATCCAACACGGTTTGTGCTAGCTTCTTTAAACTTGACAGAATAAAGTACTTTCACGTTCTATCTCTATGTTTTGTTTCCTCTTGATGTAGCCCTAAGCAGTGTCTGGCGAGAAACACTTTCATGGAAAGGGGTTGCCAGGCTTCCCAAAATTACGAATCTCCAGAAATCTCAGCAAATATTTTTTCACCCAAACAGGATGGTACTTTCAGGTAATAATCAGTACACTAAGGCGACTTGGTTCCCCAAATTTCGTTCTTCTATGTTGAAGCGTTCGTTTCCAGTAACAGTTTGAATTTTTAGGTTTCACTCTGTTTTCTCCTATATTGATAGATGTATTTGGAACTCTAAATCCAACACGGTTTGTGTTAGCTTCTTGAAACTTGACACAATAAAGTAGTTTCGCGTTCTGTCTCTATGTTTTGTTTCCTCTTGATGTAGCCCTAAGCAGTGACTGGCGAGAAACACTTTCATGGAAAGGGGTTGCCAGGCTTCCCAAAATTACGAATCTCCAGAAATCTCAGCAAATATTTTTTCACCCAAACAGGATGATACTTTCAGGTAATGATGAGTACACGAAGGCGACTTGGTTCCCCAAATTTCGTTCTTCTATGTTGAAGCGTTCGTTTCCAGTAACAGTTTGAATTTTTAGGTTTCACTCTGTTTTCTCCTATATTGATAGATGTATTTGGAACTCTAAATCCAACACGGTTTGTGCTAGCTTCTTGAAACTTGACACTATAAAGTAGTTTCACGTTCTATCTCTATGTTTTGATTCCTCTTGATGTAGCCCTAAGCAGTGACTGGCGAGAAACACTTTAATGGAAAGGGGTTGCCAGGCTTCCCAAAATTACGAATCTCCAGAAATCTCAGCAAATATTTTTTCACCCAAACAGGATGATACTTTCAGGTAATGATCAGTACACTAAGGTGACTTGGTTCCCCAAATTTCGTTCTTGTATGTTGAAGCGTTCGTTTCCAGTAACAGTTTGAATATTTAGGTTTCACTCTGTTTTCTCCTATATTGATAGATGTATTTGGAACTCTAAATCCAACACGGTTTGTGCTAGCTTCTTTAAACTTGACAGAATAAAGTACTTTCACGTTCTGTCTCTATGTTTTGTTTCCTCTTGATGTAGCCCTAAGCAGTGACTGGCGAGAAACACTTTCATGGAAAGGGGTTGGCAGGCTTCCCAAAATTACGAATCTCCAGAAATCTCAGCAAATATTTTTTCACCCAAACAGGATGATACTTTCAGGTAATAATCAGTACACTAAGGTGACTTGGTTCCCCAAATTTCGTTCTTCTATGTTGAAGCGTTCGTTTCCAGTAACAGTTTGAATTTTTAGGTTTCACTCTGTTTTCTCCTATATTGATAGATGTATTTGGAACTCTAAATCCAACACAGTTTGTGCTAGCTTCTTGAAACTTGACACAATAAAGTAGTTTCACGTTCTATCTCTACGTTTTGTTTCCTCTTGATGTACCCCTAAGCAGTGACTGGCGAGAAACACTTTCATGGAAAGGGGTTGCCAGGTTTCCCAAAATTACGAATCTCCAGAAATCTCAGCAAATATTTTTTCACCCAAACAGGATGATACTTTCAGGTAATGATCAGTACACGAAGGCGACTTGGTTCCCCAAATTTTGTTCTTCTATGTTGAAGCGATCGTTTCCAGTAACAGTTTGAAATTTAGGTTTCACTCTGTTTTCTCCTATATTGATAGATGTATTTGGAACTCTAAATCCAACACGGTTTGTGCTAGCTTCTTGAAACTTGACACAATAAAGTAGTTTCACGTTCTGTCTCTATGTTTTGTTTCCTCTTGATGTAGCCCTAAGCAGTGACTGGCGAGAAACACTTTAATGGAAAGGGGTTGCCAGGATTCCCAAAATTACGAATCTCCAGAAATCTCAGCAAATATTTTTTCACCCAAACAGGATGATACTTTCAGGTAATGATCACTACACGAAGGCGACTTGGTTCCCCAAATTTCGTTCTTCTATGTTGAAGCGTTCGTTTCCAGTAACAGTTTGAATTTTTAGGTTTCACTCTGTTTTCCCCTATATTGATAGATGTATTTGGAACTCTAAATCCAACACGGTTTGTGCTAGCTTCTTGAAACTTAACACAATAAAGTAGTTTCGCGTTCTGTCTCTATGTTTTGTTTCCTCTTGATGTAGCCCTCAGCAGTGACAGGCGAGAAACACTTTAATGGAAAGGGGTTGCCAGGCTTCCCAAAATTACGAAGGTCCAGAAATCTCAGCAAATATTTTTTCACCCACACTGGATGATACTTTCAGGTAATGATCAGTACAGGAAGGCGACTTGGTTCCCCAAATTTCGTTCTTCTATGTTGAAGCGTTCATTTCCAGTAACAGTTTGAATATTTAGGTTTCACTCTGTTTTCTCCTATATTGATTGATGTATTTGGAACTCTAAATCCAACACGGTTTGTGCTAGCTTCTTGAAACTTGACACAATAAAGTAGTTTCACGTTCTGTCTTTATGTTTTGTTTCCTCTTGATGTAGCCCTAAGCAGTGACTGGCGAGAAACACTTTAATGGAAAGGGGTTGCCAGGATTCCCAAAATTACGAATCTCCAGAAATCTCAGCAAATATTTTTTCACCCAAACAGGATGATACTTTCAGGTAATGATCAGTACACGAAGGCGACGTGGTTCCCCAAATTTCGTTCTTCTATGTTGAAGCGTTCGTTTCCAGTAACAGTTTGAATTTTTAGGTTTCACTCTGTTTTCCCCTATATTGATAGATGTATTTGGAACTCTAAATCCAACACGGTTTGTGCTAGCTTCTTGAAACTTAACACAATAAAGTAGTTTCGCGTTCTGTCTCTATGTTTTGTTTCCTCTTGATGTAGCCCTCAGCAGTGACAGGCGAGAAACACTTTCATGGAAAGGGGTTGCCAGGCTTCCCAAAATTACGAATCTTCAGAAATCTCAGCAAATATTTTTTCACCCAAACAGGATGATACTTTCAGGTAATGATCAGTACACTAAGGTGACTTGGTTCCCCAAATTTCGTTCTTCTATGTTGAAGCGTTCTTTTCCAGTAACAGTTTGAAATTTTAGGTTTCACTCTGTTTTCTCCTATATTGATAGATGTATTTGGAACTCTAAATCCAACACGGTTTGTGCTAGCTTCTTGAAACTTGACACAATAAAGTAGTTTCATGTTCTGTCTCTATGCTTTGTTTCCTCTTGATGTAGCCCTAAGCAGTGACTGGCGAGAAACACTTTCATAGAAAGGGGTTGCCAGGCTTCCCAAAATTACGAATCTCCAGAAATCTCAGCAAATATTTTTTCACCCAAACTGGATGATACTTTCAGGTAATGATCAGTACACGAAGGCGACTTGGTTCCCCAAATTTCTTTCTTCTATGTTGAAGCGTTCGTTTCCAGTAACAGTTTGAATTTTTAGGTTTCACTCTGTTTTCACCTATATTGATAGATTTATTTGGAACTCTAAATCCAACACGGTTTGTGCTAGCTTCTTGGATCTTGACACAATAAAGTAGTTTCACGTCCTATCTCTATGTTTTGTTTCCTCTTGATGTAGCCCTAAGCAGTGACTGGCGAGAAACACTTTCATGGAAAGGGGTTGCCAGGCTTCCCAAAATTACGAATCACCAGTAATCTCAGGAAATATTTTTTCACCCAAACAGGATGATACTTTCAGGTAATGATCAGTACACGAAGGCGACTTGGTTCCCCAAATTTCGTTCTTCTATGTTGAAGCGTTCGTTTCCAGTAACAGTTTGAATTTTTAGGTTTCACTCTGTTTTCTCCTATATTGATAGATGTATTTGGAACTCTAAATCCAACACGGTTTGTGCTAGCTTCTTTAAACTTGACAGAATAAAGTACTTTCACGTTCTATCTCTATGTTTTGTTTCCTCTTGATGTAGCCCTAAGCAGTGTCTGGCGAGAAACACTTTCATGGAAAGGGGTTGCCAGGCTTCCCAAAATTACGAATCTCCAGAAATCTCAGCAAATATTTTTTCACCCAAACAGGATGGTACTTTCAGGTAATAATCAGTACACTAAGGCGACTTGGTTCCCCAAATTTCGTTCTTCTATGTTGAAGCGTTCGTTTCCAGTAACAGTTTGAATTTTTAGGTTTCACTCTGTTTTCTCCTATATTGATAGATGTATTTGGAACTCTAAATCCAACACGGTTTGTGTTAGCTTCTTGAAACTTGACACAATAAAGTAGTTTCGCGTTCTGTCTCTATGTTTTGTTTCCTCTTGATGTAGCCCTAAGCAGTGACTGGCGAGAAACACTTTCATGGAAAGGGGTTGCCAGGCTTCCCAAAATTACGAATCTCCAGAAATCTCAGCAAATATTTTTTCACCCAAACAGGATGATACTTTCAGGTAATGATGAGTACACGAAGGCGACTTGGTTCCCCAAATTTCGTTCTTCTATGTTGAAGCGTTCGTTTCCAGTAACAGTTTGAATTTTTAGGTTTCACTCTGTTTTCTCCTATATTGATAGATGTATTTGGAACTCTAAATCCAACACGGTTTGTGCTAGCTTCTTGAAACTTGACACAATAAAGTAGTTTCACGTTCTATCTCTATGTTTTGATTCCTCTTGATGTAGCCCTAAGCAGTGACAGGCGAGAAACTTTTTCATGGAAAGGGGTTGCCAGGCTTCGCAAAATTACGAATCTCCAGAAATCTCAGCAAATATTTTTTCACCCACACTGGATGATACTTTCAGGTAATGATCAGTACACGAAGGCGACTTGGTTCCCCAAATTATTTCTTCTATGTTGAAGCGTTCGTTTCCAGTAACAGTTTGAATTTTTAGGTTTCATTCTGTTTTCTCCTATATTGATAGATGTATTTGGAACTCTAAATCCAACACGGTTTGTGCTAGCTTCTTGAAACTTGACACAATAAAGTAGTTTCACGTTCTGTCTCTATGTTTTGTTTCCTCTTGATGTAGCCCTAAGCAGTGACTGGCGAGAAACACTTTAATGGAAAGGGGTTGCCAGGCTTCCCAAAATTACGAATCTCCAGAAATCTCAGCAAATATTTTTTCACCCAAACAGGATGATACTTTCAGGTAATGATCAGTACACTAAGGTGACTTGGTTCCCCAAATTTCGTTCTTGTATGTTGAAGCGTTCGTTTCCAGTAACAGTTTGAATATTTAGGTTTCACTCTGTTTTCTCCTATATTGATAGATGTATTTGGAACTCTAAATCCAACACGGTTTGTGCTAGCTTCTTTAAACTTGACAGAATAAAGTACTTTCACGTTCTGTCTCTATGTTTTGTTTCCTCTTGATGTAGCCCTAAGCAGTGACTGGCGAGAAACACTTTCATGGAAAGGGGTTGGCAGGCTTCCCAAAATTACGAATCTCCAGAAATCTCAGCAAATATTTTTTCACCCAAACAGGATGATACTTTCAGGTAATAATCAGTACACTAAGGTGACTTGGTTCCCCAAATTTCGTTCTTCTATGTTGAAGCGTTCGTTTCCAGTAACAGTTTGAATTTTTAGGTTTCACTCTGTTTTCTCCTATATTGATAGATGTATTTGGAACTCTAAATCCAACACAGTTTGTGCTAGCTTCTTGAAACTTGACACAATAAAGTAGTTTCACGTTCTATCTCTACGTTTTGTTTCCTCTTGATGTACCCCTAAGCAGTGACTGGCGAGAAACACTTTCATGGAAAGGGGTTGCCAGGTTTCCCAAAATTACGAATCTCCAGAAATCTCAGCAAATATTTTTTCACCCAAACAGGATGATACTTTCAGGTAATGATCAGTACACGAAGGCGACTTGGTTCCCCAAATTTTGTTCTTCTATGTTGAAGCGATCGTTTCCAGTAACAGTTTGAAATTTAGGTTTCACTCTGTTTTCTCCTATATTGATAGATGTATTTGGAACTCTAAATCCAACACGGTTTGTGCTAGCTTCTTGAAACTTGACACAATAAAGTAGTTTCACGTTCTGTCTCTATGTTTTGTTTCCTCTTGATGTAGCCCTAAGCAGTGACTGGCGAGAAACACTTTAATGGAAAGGGGTTGCCAGGATTCCCAAAATTACGAATCTCCAGAAATCTCAGCAAATATTTTTTCACCCAAACAGGATGATACTTTCAGGTAATGATCAGTACACGAAGGCGACGTGGTTCCCCAAATTTCGTTCTTCTATGTTGAAGCGTTCGTTTCCAGTAACAGTTTGAATTTTTAGGTTTCACTCTGTTTTCCCCTATATTGATAGATGTATTTGGAACTCTAAATCCAACACGGTTTGTGCTAGCTTCTTGAAACTTGACACAATAAAGTAGTTTCACGTTCTATCTCTATGTTTTGTTTCCTCTTGATGTAGCCCTAAGGAGTGACAGGCGAGAAACACTTTCATGGAAAGGGGTTGCCAGGCTTCCCAAAATTACGAATCTCCAGAAATCTCAGGAAATATTTTTTCAGCCAAACTGGATGATACTTTCAGGTAACGATCAGTACACGAAGGCGACTTGGTTCCCCAAATTTCGTTCTTCTATGTTGAAGCGTTCGTTTCCAGTAACACTTTGAATTTTTAGGTTTCATTCTGTTTTCTCCTATATTTATAGATGTATTTGGAACTCTAAATCCAACACGGTTTGTGCTAGCTTCTTGAAACTTGACACAATAAAGTAGTTTCACGTTCTGTCTCTATGTTTGGATTCCTCTTGATGTAGCCCTAAGCAGTGACAGGCGAGAAACACTTTCATGGAAAGGGGTTGCCAGGCTTCCCAAAATTACGAATCTCCAGAAATCTCAGCAAATATTTTTTCACACAAACTGGATGATACTTTCAGGTAATGATCAGTACACAAAGGCGACTTGGTTCCCCAAATTTCGTTCTTCTATGTTGAAGCGTTCGTTTCCAGTAACAGTTTCAATTTTTAGGTTTAACTCTGTTTTCTCCTATATTGATAGATGTATTTGGAACTCTAAATCCAACACGGTTTGTGCTAGTTTCTTGAAACTTGACACAATAAAGTAGTTTCACGTTCTATCTCTATGTTTTGTTTCCTCTTGATGTAGCCCTAAGAAGTGACAGGCGAGAAACACTTCCATGGAAAAAGGTTGCCAGGCTTCCCAAAATTACGAATCTCCAGAAATCTCAGCAAATATTTTTTCACCCAAACATGATGATACTTTGAGGTAATGATCAGTACACTAAGGTGACTTGGTTCCCCAAATTTCGTTCTTCTATGTTGAGGCGTTCGTTTCCAGTAACAGTTTGAATATTTAGGTTTCACTCTGTTTTCTCCTATATTGATAGATGTATTTGGAACTCTAAATCCAACACGGTTTGTGCTAGCTTCTTTAAACTTGACACAATAAAGTAGTTTCACGTTCTATCTCTACGATTTGTTTCCTCTTGATGTAGCCCTAAGCAGTGACTGGCGAGAAACACTTTCAAGGAAAGGGGCTGCCAGGCTTCCCAAAATTACGAATCTCCAGAAATCTCAACAAATATTTTTTCACCCAAACAGGATGATACTTTCAGGTAATGATCAGTACACTAAGGTGACTTGGTTCCCCAAATTTCGTTCTTGTATGTTGAAGCGTTCGTTTCCAGTAACAGTTTGAATATTTAGGTTTCACTCTGTTTTCTCCTATATTGATAGATGTATTTGGAACTCTAAATCCAACACGGTTTGTGCTAGCTTCGTTAAACTTGACAGAATAAAGTACTTTCACGTTCTATCTCTATGTTTTGTTTCCTCTTGATGTAGCCCTAAGCAGTGACTGGCGAGAAACACTTTCATGGAAAGGGGTTGGCAGGCTTCCCAAAATTACGAATCTCCAGAAATCTCAGCAAATATTTTTTCACCCAAACAGGATGATACTTTCAGGTAATAATCAGTACACTAAGGCGACTTGGTTCCCCAAATTTCGTTCTTCTATGTTGAAGCGTTCGTTTCCAGTAACAGTTTGAATTTTTAGGTTTCACTCTGTTTTCTCCTATATTGATAGATGTATTTGGAACTCTAAATCCAACACGGTTTGTGCTACCTTCTTGAAACTTGACACAATAAAGTAGTTTCACGTTCTATCTCTACGTTTTGTTTCCTCTTGATGTACCCCTAAGCAGTGACGGGCGAGAAACACTTTCATGGAAAGGGGTTGCCAGATTTCCCAAAATTACGAATCTCCAGAAATCTCAGCAAATATTTTTTCACCCAAACAGGATGAAACTTTCAGGTAATGATCAGTACACGAAGGCGACTTGGTTCCCCAAATTTTGTTCTTCTACGTTGAAGCGATCGTTTCCAGTAACAGTTTGAAATTTAGGTTTCACTCTGTTTTCTCCTATATTGATTGATGTGTTTGGAACTCTAAATCCAACACGGTTTGTGCTAGCTTCTTGAAACTTGACACAATAAAGTAGTTTCATGTTCTATCTCTATGTTTTGTTTCCTCTTGATGTAGCCCTAAGCAGTGACAGGCGAGAAACACTTTCATGGAAAGGGGTTGCCAGGCTTCCCAAAATTACGAATCTCCAGAAATCTCAGCAAATATTTTTTCACCCAAACAGGATGATACTTTCAGGTAATGATGAGTACACGAAGGCGACTTGGTTCCCCAAATTTCGTTCTTCTATGTTGAAGCGTTCGTTTCCAGTAACAGTTTGAATTTTTAGGTTTCACTCTGTTTTCTCCTATATTGATAGATGTATTTGGAACTCTAAATCCAACACGGTTTGTGCTAGCTTCTTGAAACTTGACACAATAAAGTAGTTTCACGTTCTATCTCTATGTTTTGATTCCTCTTGATGTAGCCCTAAGCAGTGACAGGCGAGAAACTTTTTCATGGAAAGGGGTTGCCAGGCTTCGCAAAATTACGAATCTCCAGAAATCTCAGCAAATATTTTTTCACCCACACTGGATGATACTTTCAGGTAATGATCAGTACACGAAGGCGACTTGGTTCCCCAAATTTCGTTCTTCTATGTTGAAGCGTTCGTTTCCAGTAACAGTTTGAATTTTTAGGTTTCATTCTGTTTTCTCCTATATTGATAGATGTATTTGGAACTCTAAATCCAACACGGTTTGTGCTAGCTTCTTGAAACTTGACACAATAAAGTAGTTTCACGTTCTGTCTCTATGTTTTGTTTCCTCTTGATGTAGCCCTAAGCAGTGACTGGCGAGAAACACTTTAATGGAAAGGGGTTGCCAGGCTTCCGAAAATTACGAATCTCCAGAAATCTCAGCAAATATTTTTTCACCCAAACAGGATGATACTTTCAGGTAATGATCAGTACACTAAGGTGACTTGGTTCCCCAAATTTCGTTCTTGTATGTTGAAGCGTTCGTTTCCAGTAACAGTTTGAATATTTAGGTTTCACTCTGTTTTCTCCTATATTGATAGATGTATTTGGAACTCTAAATCCAACACGGTTTGTGCTAGCTTCTTTAAACTTGACAGAATAAAGTACTTTCACGTTCTGTCTCTATGTTTTGTTTCCTCTTGATGTAGCCCTAAGCAGTGACTGGCGAGAAACACTTTCATGGAAAGGGGTTGGCAGGCTTCCCAAAATTACGAATCTCCAGAAATCTCAGCAAATATTTTTTCACCCAAACAGGATGATACTTTCAGGTAATAATCAGTACACTAAGGTGACTTGGTTCCCCAAATTTCGTTCTTCTATGTTGAAGCGTTCGTTTCCAGTAACAGTTTGAATTTTTAGGTTTCACTCTGTTTTCTCCTATATTGATAGATGTATTTGGAACTCTAAATCCAACACAGTTTGTGCTAGCTTCTTGAAACTTGACACAATAAAGTAGTTTCACGTTCTATCTCTACGTTTTGTTTCCTCTTGATGTACCCCTAAGCAGTGACTGGCGAGAAACACTTTCATGGAAAGGGGTTGCCAGGTTTCCCAAAATTACGAATCTCCAGAAATCTCAGCAAATATTTTTTCACCCAAACAGGATGATACTTTCAGGTAATGATCAGTACACGAAGGCGACTTGGTTCCCCAAATTTTGTTCTTCTATGTTGAAGCAATCGTTTCCAGTAACAGTTTGAAATTTAGGTTTCACTCTGTTTTCTCCTATATTGATAGATGTATTTGGAACTCTAAATCCAACACGGTTTGTGCTAGCTTCTTGAAACTTGACACAATAAAGTAGTTTCACGTTCTGTCTCTATGTTTTGTTTCCTCTTGATGTAGCCCTAAGCAGTGACTGGCGAGAAACACTTTAATGGAAAGGGGTTGCCAGGATTCCCAAAATTACGAATCTCCAGAAATCTCAGCAAATATTTTTTCACCCAAACAGGATGATACTTTCAGGTAATGATCAGTACACGAAGGCGACGTGGTTCCCCAAATTTCGTTCTTCTATGTTGAAGCGTTCGTTTCCAGTAACAGTTTGAATTTTTAGGTTTCACTCTGTTTTCCCCTATATTGATAGATGTATTTGGAACTCTAAATCCAACACGGTTTGTGCTAGCTTCTTGAAACTTAACACAATAAAGTAGTTTCGCGTTCTGTCTCTATGTTTTGTTTCCTCTTGATGTAGCCCTCAGCAGTGACAGGCGAGAAACACTTTCATGGAAAGGGGTTGCCAGGCTTCCCAAAATTACGAATCACCAGTAATCTCAGGAAATATTTTTTCACCCAAACAGGATGATACTTTCAGGTAATGATCAGTACACGAAGGCGACTTGGTTCCCCAAATTTCGTTCTTCTATGTTGAAGCGTTCGTTTCCAGTAACAGTTTGAATTTTTAGGTTTCACTCTGTTTTCTCCTATATTGATAGATGTATTTGGAACTCTAAATCCAACACGGTTTGTGCTAGCTTCTTGAAACTTGACACAATAAAGTAGTTTCACGTTCTGTCTCTATGTTTTGTTTCCTCTTGATGTAGCCCTAAGCAGTGACTGGCGAGAAACACTTTAATGGAAAGGGGTTGCCAGGATTCCCAAAATTACGAATCTCCAGAAATCTCAGCAAATATTTTTTCACCCAAACAGGATGATACTTTCAGGTAATGATCAGTACACGAAGGCGACGTGGTTCCCCAAATTTCGTTCTTCTATGTTGAAGCGTTCGTTTCCAGTAACAGTTTGAATTTTTAGGTTTCATTCTGTTTTCTCCTATATTGATAGTTGTATTTGGAACTCTAAATCCAACACGGTTTGTGCTAGCTTCTTGGATCTTGACACAATAAAGTAGTTTCACGTCCTATCTCTATGTTTTGTTTCCTCTTGATGTAGCCCTAAGCAGTGACTGGCGAGAAACACTTTCATGGAAAGGGGTTGCCAGGCTTCCCAAAATTACGAATCACCAGTAATCTCAGGAAATATTTTTTCACCCAAACAGGATGATACTTTCAGGTAATGATCAGTACACGAAGGCGACTTGGTTCCCCAAATTTCGTTCTTCTATGTTGAAGCGTTCGTTTCCAGTAACAGTTTGAATTTTTAGGTTTCACTCTGTTTTCTCCTATATTGATAGATGTATTTGGAACTCTAAATCCAACACGGTTTGTGCTAGCTTCTTTAAACTTGACAGAATAAAGTACTTTCACGTTCTATCTCTATGTTTTGTTTCCTCTTGATGTAGCCCTAAGCAGTGTCTGGCGAGAAACACTTTCATGGAAAGGGGTTGCCAGGCTTCCCAAAATTACGAATCTCCAGAAATCTCAGCAAATATTTTTTCACCCAAACAGGATGGTACTTTCAGGTAATAATCAGTACACTAAGGCGACTTGGTTCCCCAAATTTCGTTCTTCTATGTTGAAGCGTTCGTTTCCAGTAACAGTTTGAATTTTTAGGTTTCACTCTGTTTTCTCCTATATTGATAGATGTATTTGGAACTCTAAATCCAACACGGTTTGTGTTAGCTTCTTGAAACTTGACACAATAAAGTAGTTTCGCGTTCTGTCTCTATGTTTTGTTTCCTCTTGATGTAGCCCTAAGCAGTGACTGGCGAGAAACACTTTCATGGAAAGGGGTTGCCAGGCTTCCCAAAATTACGAATCTCCAGAAATCTCAGCAAATATTTTTTCACCCAAACAGGATGATACTTTCAGGTAATGATGAGTACACGAAGGCGACTTGGTTCCCCAAATTTCGTTCTTCTATGTTGAAGCGTTCGTTTCCAGTAACAGTTTGAATTTTTAGGTTTCACTCTGTTTTCTCCTATATTGATAGATGTATTTGGAATTCTAAATCCAACACGGTTTGTGCTAGCTTCTTGAAACTTGACACAATAAAGTAGTTTCACGTTCTATCTCTATGTTTTGATTCCTCTTGATGTAGCCCTAAGCAGTGACAGGCGAGAAACTTTTTCATGGAAAGGGGTTGCCAGGCTTCGCAAAATTACGAATCTCCAGAAATCTCAGCAAATATTTTTTCACCCACACTGGATGATACTTTCAGGTAATGATCAGTACACGAAGGCGACTTGGTTCCCCAAATTATTTCTTCTATGTTGAAGCGTTCGTTTCCAGTAACAGTTTGAATTTTTAGGTTTCATTCTGTTTTCTCCTATATTGATAGATGTATTTGGAACTCTAAATCCAACACGGTTTGTGCTAGCTTCTTGAAACTTGACACAATAAAGTAGTTTCACGTTCTGTCTCTATGTTTTGTTTCCTCTTGATGTAGCCCTAAGCAGTGACTGGCGAGAAACACTTTAATGGAAAGGGGTTGCCAGGCTTCCCAAAATTACGAATCTCCAGAAATCTCAGCAAATATTTTTTCACCCAAACAGGATGATACTTTCAGGTAATGATCAGTACACTAAGGTGACTTGGTTCCCCAAATTTCGTTCTTGTATGTTGAAGCGTTCGTTTCCAGTAACAGTTTGAATATTTAGGTTTCACTCTGTTTTCTCCTATATTGATAGATGTATTTGGAACTCTAAATCCAACACGGTTTGTGCTAGCTTCTTTAAACTTGACAGAATAAAGTACTTTCACGTTCTGTCTCTATGTTTTGTTTCCTCTTGATGTAGCCCTAAGCAGTGACTGGCGAGAAACACTTTCATGGAAAGGGGTTGGCAGGCTTCCCAAAATTACGAATCTCCAGAAATCTCAGCAAATATTTTTTCACCCAAACAGGATGATACTTTCAGGTAATAATCAGTACACTAAGGTGACTTGGTTCCCCAAATTTCGTTCTTCTATGTTGAAGCGTTCGTTTCCAGTAACAGTTTGAATTTTTAGGTTTCACTCTGTTTTCTCCTATATTGATAGATGTATTTGGAACTCTAAATCCAACACAGTTTGTGCTAGCTTCTTGAAACTTGACACAATAAAGTAGTTTCACGTTCTATCTCTACGTTTTGTTTCCTCTTGATGTACCCCTAAGCAGTGACTGGCGAGAAACACTTTCATGGAAAGGGGTTGCCAGGTTTCCCAAAATTACGAATCTCCAGAAATCTCAGCAAATATTTTTTCACCCAAACAGGATGATACTTTCAGGTAATGATCAGTACACGAAGGCGACTTGGTTCCCCAAATTTTGTTCTTCTATGTTGAAGCGATCGTTTCCAGTAACAGTTTGAAATTTAGGTTTCACTCTGTTTTCTCCTATATTGATAGATGTATTTGGAACTCTAAATCCAACACGGTTTGTGCTAGCTTCTTGAAACTTGACACAATAAAGTAGTTTCACGTTCTGTCTCTATGTTTTGTTTCCTCTTGATGTAGCCCTAAGCAGTGACTGGCGAGAAACACTTTAATGGAAAGGGGTTGCCAGGATTCCCAAAATTACGAATCTCCAGAAATCTCAGCAAATATTTTTTCACCCAAACAGGATGATACTTTCAGGTAATGATCACTACACGAAGGCGACTTGGTTCCCCAAATTTCGTTCTTCTATGTTGAAGCGTTCGTTTCCAGTAACAGTTTGAATTTTTAGGTTTCACTCTGTTTTCCCCTATATTGATAGATGTATTTGGAACTCTAAATCCAACACGGTTTGTGCTAGCTTCTTGAAACTTAACACAATAAAGTAGTTTCGCGTTCTGTCTCTATGTTTTGTTTCCTCTTGATGTAGCCCTCAGCAGTGACAGGCGAGAAACACTTTAATGGAAAGGGGTTGCCAGGCTTCCCAAAATTACGAAGGTCCAGAAATCTCAGCAAATATTTTTTCACCCACACTGGATGATACTTTCAGGTAATGATCAGTACAGGAAGGCGACTTGGTTCCCCAAATTTCGTTCTTCTATGTTGAAGCGTTCATTTCCAGTAACAGTTTGAATATTTAGGTTTCACTCTGTTTTCTCCTATATTGATTGATGTATTTGGAACTCTAAATCCAACACGGTTTGTGCTAGCTTCTTGAAACTTGACACAATAAAGTAGTTTCACGTTCTGTCTTTATGTTTTGTTTCCTCTTGATGTAGCCCTAAGCAGTGACTGGCGAGAAACACTTTAATGGAAAGGGGTTGCCAGGATTCCCAAAATTACGAATCTCCAGAAATCTCAGCAAATATTTTTTCACCCAAACAGGATGATACTTTCAGGTAATGATCAGTACACGAAGGCGACGTGGTTCCCCAAATTTCGTTCTTCTATGTTGAAGCGTTCGTTTCCAGTAACAGTTTGAATTTTTAGGTTTCACTCTGTTTTCCCCTATATTGATAGATGTATTTGGAACTCTAAATCCAACACGGTTTGTGCTAGCTTCTTGAAACTTAACACAATAAAGTAGTTTCGCGTTCTGTCTCTATGTTTTGTTTCCTCTTGATGTAGCCCTCAGCAGTGACAGGCGAGAAACACTTTCATGGAAAGGGGTTGCCAGGCTTCCCAAAATTACGAATCTTCAGAAATCTCAGCAAATATTTTTTCACCCAAACAGGATGATACTTTCAGGTAATGATCAGTACACTAAGGTGACTTGGTTCCCCAAATTTCGTTCTTCTATGTTGAAGCGTTCTTTTCCAGTAACAGTTTGAAATTTTAGGTTTCACTCTGTTTTCTCCTATATTGATAGATGTATTTGGAACTCTAAATCCAACACGGTTTGTGCTAGCTTCTTGAAACTTGACACAATAAAGTAGTTTCATGTTCTGTCTCTATGCTTTGTTTCCTCTTGATGTAGCCCTAAGCAGTGACTGGCGAGAAACACTTTCATAGAAAGGGGTTGCCAGGCTTCCCAAAATTACGAATCTCCAGAAATCTCAGCAAATATTTTTTCACCCAAACTGGATGATACTTTCAGGTAATGATCAGTACACGAAGGCGACTTGGTTCCCCAAATTTCTTTCTTCTATGTTGAAGCGTTCGTTTCCAGTAACAGTTTGAATTTTTAGGTTTCACTCTGTTTTCACCTATATTGATAGATTTATTTGGAACTCTAAATCCAACACGGTTTGTGCTAGCTTCTTGGATCTTGACACAATAAAGTAGTTTCACGTCCTATCTCTATGTTTTGTTTCCTCTTGATGTAGCCCTAAGCAGTGACTGGCGAGAAACACTTTCATGGAAAGGGGTTGCCAGGCTTCCCAAAATTACGAATCACCAGTAATCTCAGGAAATATTTTTTCACCCAAACAGGATGATACTTTCAGGTAATGATCAGTACACGAAGGCGACTTGGTTCCCCAAATTTCGTTCTTCTATGTTGAAGCGTTCGTTTCCAGTAACAGTTTGAATTTTTAGGTTTCACTCTGTTTTCTCCTATATTGATAGATGTATTTGGAACTCTAAATCCAACACGGTTTGTGCTAGCTTCTTTAAACTTGACAGAATAAAGTACTTTCACGTTCTATCTCTATGTTTTGTTTCCTCTTGATGTAGCCCTAAGCAGTGTCTGGCGAGAAACACTTTCATGGAAAGGGGTTGCCAGGCTTCCCAAAATTACGAATCTCCAGAAATCTCAGCAAATATTTTTTCACCCAAACAGGATGGTACTTTCAGGTAATAATCAGTACACTAAGGCGACTTGGTTCCCCAAATTTCGTTCTTCTATGTTGAAGCGTTCGTTTCCAGTAACAGTTTGAATTTTTAGGTTTCACTCTGTTTTCTCCTATATTGATAGATGTATTTGGAACTCTAAATCCAACACGGTTTGTGTTAGCTTCTTGAAACTTGACACAATAAAGTAGTTTCGCGTTCTGTCTCTATGTTTTGTTTCCTCTTGATGTAGCCCTAAGCAGTGACTGGCGAGAAACACTTTCATGGAAAGGGGTTGCCAGGCTTCCCAAAATTACGAATCTCCAGAAATCTCAGCAAATATTTTTTCACCCAAACAGGATGATACTTTCAGGTAATGATGAGTACACGAAGGCGACTTGGTTCCCCAAATTTCGTTCTTCTATGTTGAAGCGTTCGTTTCCAGTAACAGTTTGAATTTTTAGGTTTCACTCTGTTTTCTCCTATATTGATAGATGTATTTGGAACTCTAAATCCAACACGGTTTGTGCTAGCTTCTTGAAACTTGACACAATAAAGTAGTTTCACGTTCTATCTCTATGTTTTGATTCCTCTTGATGTAGCCCTAAGCAGTGACAGGCGAGAAACTTTTTCATGGAAAGGGGTTGCCAGGCTTCGCAAAATTACGAATCTCCAGAAATCTCAGCAAATATTTTTTCACCCACACTGGATGATACTTTCAGGTAATGATCAGTACACGAAGGCGACTTGGTTCCCCAAATTATTTCTTCTATGTTGAAGCGTTCGTTTCCAGTAACAGTTTGAATTTTTAGGTTTCATTCTGTTTTCTCCTATATTGATAGATGTATTTGGAACTCTAAATCCAACACGGTTTGTGCTAGCTTCTTGAAACTTGACACAATAAAGTAGTTTCACGTTCTGTCTCTATGTTTTGTTTCCTCTTGATGTAGCCCTAAGCAGTGACTGGCGAGAAACACTTTAATGGAAAGGGGTTGCCAGGCTTCCCAAAATTACGAATCTCCAGAAATCTCAGCAAATATTTTTTCACCCAAACAGGATGATACTTTCAGGTAATGATCAGTACACTAAGGTGACTTGGTTCCCCAAATTTCGTTCTTGTATGTTGAAGCGTTCGTTTCCAGTAACAGTTTGAATATTTAGGTTTCACTCTGTTTTCTCCTATATTGATAGATGTATTTGGAACTCTAAATCCAACACGGTTTGTGCTAGCTTCTTTAAACTTGACAGAATAAAGTACTTTCACGTTCTGTCTCTATGTTTTGTTTCCTCTTGATGTAGCCCTAAGCAGTGACTGGCGAGAAACACTTTCATGGAAAGGGGTTGGCAGGCTTCCCAAAATTACGAATCTCCAGAAATCTCAGCAAATATTTTTTCACCCAAACAGGATGATACTTTCAGGTAATAATCAGTACACTAAGGTGACTTGGTTCCCCAAATTTCGTTCTTCTATGTTGAAGCGTTCGTTTCCAGTAACAGTTTGAATTTTTAGGTTTCACTCTGTTTTCTCCTATATTGATAGATGTATTTGGAACTCTAAATCCAACACAGTTTGTGCTAGCTTCTTGAAACTTGACACAATAAAGTAGTTTCACGTTCTATCTCTACGTTTTGTTTCCTCTTGATGTACCCCTAAGCAGTGACTGGCGAGAAACACTTTCATGGAAAGGGGTTGCCAGGTTTCCCAAAATTACGAATCTCCAGAAATCTCAGCAAATATTTTTTCACCCAAACAGGATGATACTTTCAGGTAATGATCAGTACACGAAGGCGACTTGGTTCCCCAAATTTCGTTCTTCTATGTTGAAGCGTTCGTTTCCAGTAACAGTTTGAATTTTTAGGTTTCACTCTGTTTTCTCCTATATTGATAGATGTATTTGGAACTCTAAATCCAACACGGTTTGTGCTAGCTTCTTGAAACTTGACACAATAAAGTAGTTTCACGTTCTGTCTCTATGTTTTGTTTCCTCTTGATGTAGCCCTAAGCAGTGACTGGCGAGAAACACTTTAATGGAAAGGGGTTGCCAGGATTCCCAAAATTACGAATCTCCAGAAATCTCAGCAAATATTTTTTCACCCAAACAGGATGATACTTTCAGGTAATGATCAGTACACGAAGGCGACGTGGTTCCCCAAATTTCGTTCTTCTATGTTGAAGCGTTCGTTTCCAGTAACAGTTTGAATTTTTAGGTTTCACTCTGTTTTCCCCTATATTGATAGATGTATTTGGAACTCTAAATCCAACACGGTTTGTGCTAGCTTCTTGAAACTTGACACAATAAAGTAGTTTCACGTTCTATCTCTATGTTTTGTTTCCTCTTGATGTAGCCCTAAGGAGTGACAGGCGAGAAACACTTTCATGGAAAGGGGTTGCCAGGCTTCCCAAAATTACGAATCTCCAGAAATCTCAGGAAATATTTTTTCAGCCAAACTGGATGATACTTTCAGGTAACGATCAGTACACGAAGGCGACTTGGTTCCCCAAATTTCGTTCTTCTATGTTGAAGCGTTCGTTTCCAGTAACACTTTGAATTTTTAGGTTTCATTCTGTTTTCTCCTATATTTATAGATGTATTTGGAACTCTAAATCCAACACGGTTTGTGCTAGCTTCTTGAAACTTGACACAATAAAGTAGTTTCACGTTCTGTCTCTATGTTTGGATTCCTCTTGATGTAGCCCTAAGGAGTGACAGGCGAGAAACACTTTCATGGAAAGGGGTTGCCAGGCTTCCCAAAATTACGAATCTCCAGAAATCTCAGCAAATATTTTTTCACACAAACTGGATGATACTTTCAGGTAATGATCAGTACACAAAGGCGACTTGGTTCCCCAAATTTCGTTCTTCTATGTTGAAGCGTTCGTTTCCAGTAACAGTTTCAATTTTTAGGTTTAACTCTGTTTTCTCCTATATTGATAGATGTATTTGGAACTCTAAATCCAACACGGTTTGTGCTAGTTTCTTGAAACTTGACACAATAAAGTAGTTTCACGTTCTATCTCTATGTTTTGTTTCCTCTTGATGTAGCCCTAAGAAGTGACAGGCGAGAAACACTTCCATGGAAAAAGGTTGCCAGGCTTCCCAAAATTACGAATCTCCAGAAATCTCAGCAAATATTTTTTCACCCAAACATGATGATACTTTGAGGTAATGATCAGTACACTAAGGTGACTTGGTTCCCCAAATTTCGTTCTTCTATGTTGAGGCGTTCGTTTCCAGTAACAGTTTGAATATTTAGGTTTCACTCTGTTTTCTCCTATATTGATAGATGTATTTGGAACTCTAAATCCAACACGGTTTGTGCTAGCTTCTTTAAACTTGACACAATAAAGTAGTTTCACGTTCTATCTCTACGATTTGTTTCCTCTTGATGTAGCCCTAAGCAGTGACTGGCGAGAAACACTTTCAAGGAAAGGGGCTGCCAGGCTTCCCAAAATTACGAATCTCCAGAAATCTCAACAAATATTTTTTCACCCAAACAGGATGATACTTTCAGGTAATGATCAGTACACTAAGGTGACTTGGTTCCCCAAATTTCGTTCTTGTATGTTGAAGCGTTCGTTTCCAGTAACAGTTTGAATATTTAGGTTTCACTCTGTTTTCTCCTATATTGATAGATGTATTTGGAACTCTAAATCCAACACGGTTTGTGCTAGCTTCGTTAAACTTGACAGAATAAAGTACTTTCACGTTCTATCTCTATGTTTTGTTTCCTCTTGATGTAGCCCTAAGCAGTGACTGGCGAGAAACACTTTCATGGAAAGGGGTTGGCAGGCTTCCCAAAATTACGAATCTCCAGAAATCTCAGCAAATATTTTTTCACCCAAACAGGATGATACTTTCAGGTAATAATCAGTACACTAAGGCGACTTGGTTCCCCAAATTTCGTTCTTCTATGTTGAAGCGTTCGTTTCCAGTAACAGTTTGAATTTTTAGGTTTCACTCTGTTTTCTCCTATATTGATAGATGTATTTGGAACTCTAAATCCAACACGGTTTGTGCTACCTTCTTGAAACTTGACACAATAAAGTAGTTTCACGTTCTATCTCTACGTTTTGTTTCCTCTTGATGTACCCCTAAGCAGTGACGGGCGAGAAACACTTTCATGGAAAGGGGTTGCCAGATTTCCCAAAATTACGAATCTCCAGAAATCTCAGCAAATATTTTTTCACCCAAACAGGATGAAACTTTCAGGTAATGATCAGTACACGAAGGCGACTTGGTTCCCCAAATTTTGTTCTTCTACGTTGAAGCGATCGTTTCCAGTAACAGTTTGAAATTTAGGTTTCACTCTGTTTTCTCCTATATTGATTGATGTGTTTGGAACTCTAAATCCAACACGGTTTGTGCTAGCTTCTTGAAACTTGACACAATAAAGTAGTTTCATGTTCTATCTCTATGTTTTGTTTCCTCTTGATGTAGCCCTAAGCAGTGACAGGCGAGAAACACTTTCATGGAAAGGGGTTGCCAGGATTCCCAAAATTACGAATCTCCAGAAATCTCAGCAAATATTTTTTCAGCCAAACTGGATGATACTTTCAGGTAACAATCAGTACACGAAGGCGACTTGGTTCCCCAAATTTCGTTCTTCTATGTTGAAGCGTTCGTTTCCAGTAACAGTTTGAATTTTTAGGTTTCACTCTGTTTTCTCCTATATTGATAGATGTATTTGGAACTCTAAATCCAACACGGTTTGTGCTAGCTTCTTGAAACTTGACACAATAAAGTAGTTTCGCGTTCTGTCTCTATGTTTTGTTTCCTCTTGATGTAGCCCTAAGCAGTGACTGGCGAGAAACACTTTCATGGAAAGGGGTTGCCAGGCTTCCCAAAATTACGAATCTCCAGAAATCTCAGCAAATATTTTTTCACCCAAACAGGATGATACTTTCAGGTAATGATGAGTACACGAAGGCGACTTGGTTCCCCAAATTTCGTTCTTCTATGTTGAAGCGTTCGTTTCCAGTAACAGTTTGAATTTTTAGGTTTCACTCTGTTTTCTCCTATATTGATAGATGTATTTGGAACTCTAAATCCAACACGGTTTGTGCTAGCTTCTTGAAACTTGACACAATAAAGTAGTTTCACGTTCTATCTCTATGTTTTGATTCCTCTTGATGTAGCCCTAAGCAGTGACAGGCGAGAAACTTTTTCATGGAAAGGGGTTGCCAGGCTTCGCAAAATTACGAATCTCCAGAAATCTCAGCAAATATTTTTTCACCCACACTGGATGATACTTTCAGGTAATGATCAGTACACGAAGGCGACTTGGTTCCCCAAATTTCGTTCTTCTATGTTGAAGCGTTCGTTTCCAGTAACAGTTTGAATTTTTAGGTTTCATTCTGTTTTCTCCTATATTGATAGATGTATTTGGAACTCTAAATCCAACACGGTTTGTGCTAGCTTCTTGAAACTTGACACAATAAAGTAGTTTCACGTTCTGTCTCTATGTTTTGTTTCCTCTTGATGTAGCCCTAAGCAGTGACTGGCGAGAAACACTTTAATGGAAAGGGGTTGCCAGGCTTCCGAAAATTACGAATCTCCAGAAATCTCAGCAAATATTTTTTCACCCAAACAGGATGATACTTTCAGGTAATGATCAGTACACTAAGGTGACTTGGTTCCCCAAATTTCGTTCTTGTATGTTGAAGCGTTCGTTTCCAGTAACAGTTTGAATATTTAGGTTTCACTCTGTTTTCTCCTATATTGATAGATGTATTTGGAACTCTAAATCCAACACGGTTTGTGCTAGCTTCTTTAAACTTGACAGAATAAAGTACTTTCACGTTCTGTCTCTATGTTTTGTTTCCTCTTGATGTAGCCCTAAGCAGTGACTGGCGAGAAACACTTTCATGGAAAGGGGTTGGCAGGCTTCCCAAAATTACGAATCTCCAGAAATCTCAGCAAATATTTTTTCACCCAAACAGGATGATACTTTCAGGTAATAATCAGTACACTAAGGTGACTTGGTTCCCCAAATTTCGTTCTTCTATGTTGAAGCGTTCGTTTCCAGTAACAGTTTGAATTTTTAGGTTTCACTCTGTTTTCTCCTATATTGATAGATGTATTTGGAACTCTAAATCCAACACAGTTTGTGCTAGCTTCTTGAAACTTGACACAATAAAGTAGTTTCACGTTCTATCTTTACGTTTTGTTTCCTCTTGATGTACCCCTAAGCAGTGACTGGCGAGAAACACTTTCATGGAAAGGGGTTGCCAGGTTTCCCAAAATTACGAATCTCCAGAAATCTCAGCAAATATTTTTTCACCCAAACAGGATGATACTTTCAGGTAATGATCAGTACACGAAGGCGACTTGGTTCCCCAAATTTTGTTCTTCTATGTTGAAGCGATCGTTTCCAGTAACAGTTTGAAATTTAGGTTTCACTCTGTTTTCTCCTATATTGATAGATGTATTTGGAACTCTAAATCCAACACGGTTTGTGCTAGCTTCTTGAAACTTGACACAATAAAGTAGTTTCACGTTCTATCTCTATGTTTTGTTTCCTCTTGATGTAGCCCTAAGGAGTGACAGGCGAGAAACACTTTCATGGAAAGGGGTTGCCAGGCTTCCCAAAATTACGAATCTCCAGAAATCTCAGGAAATATTTTTTCAGCCAAACTGGATGATACTTTCAGGTAACGATCAGTACACGAACGCGACTTGGTTCCCCAAATTTCGTTCTTCTATGTTGAAGCGTTCGTTTCCAGTAACACTTTGAATTTTTAGGTTTCACTCTGTTTTCTCCTATATTTATAGATGTATTTGGAACTCTAAATCCAACACGGTTTGTGCTAGCTTCTTGAAACTTGACACAATAAAGTAGTTTCACGTTCTGTCTCTATGTTTGGATTCCTCTTGATGTAGCCCTAAGGAGTGACAGGCGAGAAACACTTTCATGGAAAGGGGTTGCCAGGCTTCCCAAAATTACGAATCTCCAGAAATCTCAGCAAATATTTTTTCACACAAACTGGATGATACTTTCAGGTAATGATCAGTACACAAAGGCGACTTGGTTCCCCAAATTTCGTTCTTCTATGTTGAAGCGTTTGTTTCCAGTAACAGTTTGAATTTTTAGGTTTCACTCTGTTTTCTCCTATATTGATAGATGTATTTGGAACTCTAAATCCAACACGGTTTGTGCTAGTTTCTTGAAACTTGACACAATAAAGTAGTTTCACGTTCTATCTCTATGTTTTGTTTCCTCTTGATGTAGCCCTAAGAAGTGACAGGCGAGAAACACTTCCATGGAAAAAGGTTGCCAGGCTTCCCAAAATTACGAATCTCCAGAAATCTCAGCAAATATTTTTTCACCCAAACATGATGGTACTTTGAGGTAATGATCAGTACACTAAGGTGACTTGGTTCCCCAAATTTCGTTCTTCTATGTTGAGGCGTTCGTTTCCAGTAACAGTTTGAATATTTAGGTTTCACTCTGTTTTCTCCTATATTGATAGATGTATTTGGAACTCTAAATCCAACACGGTTTGTGCTAGCTTCTTTAAACTTGACACAATAAAGTAGTTTCACGTTCTATCTCTACGTTTTGTTTCCTCTTGATGTAGCCCTAAGCAGTGACTGGCGAGAAACACTTTCAAGGAAAGGGGCTGCCAGGCTTCCCAAAATTACGAATCTCCAGAAATCTCAACAAATATTTTTTCACCCAAACAGGATGATACTTTCAGGTAATGATCAGTACACTAAGGTGACTTGGTTCCCCAAATTTCGTTCTTGTATGTTGAAGCGTTCGTTTCCAGTAACAGTTTGAATATTTAGGTTTCACTGTGTTTTCTCCTATATTGATAGATGTATTTGGAACTCTAAATCCAACACGGTTTGTGCTAGCTTCTTTAAACTTGACAGAATAAAGTACTTTCACGTTCTATCTCTATGTTTTGTTTCCTCTTGATGTAGCCCTAAGCAGTGACTGGCGAGAAACACTTTCATGGAAAGGGGTTGGCAGGCTTCCCAAAATTACGAATCTCCAGAAATCTCAGCAAATATTTTTTCACCCAAACAGGATGATACTTTCAGGTAATAATCAGTACACTAAGGCGACTTGGTTCCCCAAATTTCGTTCTTCTATGTTGAAGCGTTCGTTTCCAGTAACAGTTTGAATTTTTAGGTTTCACTCTGTTTTCTCCTATATTGATAGATGTATTTGGAACTCTAAATCCAACACGGTTTGTGCTACCTTCTTGAAACTTGACACAATAAAGTAGTTTCACGTTCTATCTCTACGTTTTGTTTCCTCTTGATGTACCCCTAAGCAGTGACGGGCGAGAAACACTTTCATGGAAAGGGGTTGCCAGATTTCCCAAAATTACGAATCTCCAGAAATCTCAGCAAATATTTTTTCACCCAAACAGGATGAAACTTTCAGGTAATGATCAGTACACGAAGGCGACTTGGTTCCCCAAATTTTGTTCTTCTACGTTGAAGCGATCGTTTCCAGTAACAGTTTGAAATTTAGGTTTCACTCTGTTTTCTCCTATATTGATTGATGTGTTTGGAACTCTAAATCCAACACGGTTTGTGCTAGCTTCTTGAAACTTGACACAATAAAGTAGTTTCATGTTCTATCTCTATGTTTTGTTTCCTCTTGATGTAGCCCTAAGCAGTGACAGGCGAGAAACACTTTCATGGAAAGGGGTTGCCAGGATTCCCAAAATTACGAATCTCCAGAAATCTCAGCAAATATTTTTTCAGCCAAACTGGATGATACTTTCAGGTAACAATCAGTACACGAAGGCGACTTGGTTCCCCAAATTTCGTTCTTCTATGTTGAAGCGTTCGTTTCCAGTAACAGTTTGAATTTTTAGGTTTCACTCTGTTTTCTCCTATATTGATAGATGTATTTGGAACTCTAAATCCAACACGGTTTGTGCTAGCTTCTTGAAACTTGACACAATAAAGTAGTTTCACGTTCTATCTCTATGTTTTGTTTCCTCTTGATGTAACCCTAAGCAGTGACTGGCGAGAAACACTTTCATGGAAAGGGGTTGCCAGGCTTCCCAAAATTACGAATCTCCAGAAATCTCAGCAAATATTTTTTCACCCAAACAGGATGATACTTTCAGGTAATGATCAGTACACGAAGGCGACTTGGTTCCCCAAATTTCGTTCTTCTATGTTGAAGCGTTCGTTTCCAGTAACAGTTTGAATTTTTAGGTTTCACTCTGTTTTCTCCTATATTGATAGATGTATTTGGAACTCTAAATCCAACACGGTTTGTGCTAGCTTCTTGAAACTTGACACAATAATGTAGTTTCACGTTCTATCTCTATTTGGATTCCTCTTGATGTAGCCCTAAGCAGTGACAGGCGAGAAACACTTTCATGGTAAGGGGTTGCCAGGCTTCCCAAAATTACGAATCTCCAGAAATCTCAGCAAATATTTTTTCACCCAAACAGGATGATACTTTCACGTAATGATCAGTACATGAAGGTGACTTGGTTCCCCAAATTCCGTTCTTCTATGTTGAAGCGTTCGTTTCCAGTAACAGTTTGAATTTTTAGGTTTCACTCTGTTTTCTCCTATATTGATAGATGTATTTGGAACTCTAAATCCAACACGGTTTGTGCTAGCTTCTTGAAACTTGACACAATAAGGTAGTTTCACGTTCTATCTCTATGTTTTGTTTCCTCTTGATGTAGCCCTAAGCAGTGACAGGCGAGAAACACTTTCATGGAAAGGGGTTGCCAGGCTTCCCAAAATTACCAATCTCCAGACATATCAGCAAATATTTTTTCACCCAAACAGGATGATATTTCAGGTAACGATCAGTACACGAAGGCGACTTGGTTCCCCAAATTTTGTTCTTCTATGTTGAAGCGTTCGTTTCCAGTAACAGTTTGAATTTTTAGGTTTCACTCTGTTTTCTCCTATATTGATAGATGTATTTGGAACTCTAAATCCAACACGGTTTGTGCTACCTTCTTGAAACTTGACACAATAAAGTAGTTTCACTTTCTATCTCTACGTTTTGTTTCCTCTTGATGTAGCCCTAAGCAGTGACTGGCGAGAAACATTTTCAAGGAAAGGGGCTGCCAGGCTTCCCAAAATTACGAATCTACAGAAATCTCAGCAAATATTTTTTCACCCAAACAGGATGATACTTTCAGGTAATGATCAGTACACTAAGGCGACTTGGTTCCCCAAATTTCGTTCTTCTATGTTGAAGCATTCGTTTCCAGTAACAGTTTGAATTTTTAGGTTTCATTCTGTTTTCTCCTATATTGATAGATGTATTTGGAACTCTAAATCCAACACGGTTTGTGCTAGCTTCTTGAAACTTGACACAATAAAGTAGTTTCACGTTCTGTCTCTATGTTTTGTTTCCTCTTGATGTAGCCCTAAGCAGTGACTGGCGAGAAACACTTTAATGGAAAGGGGTTGCCAGGCTTCCCAAAATTACGAATCTCCAGAAATCTCAGCAAATATTTTTTCACCCAAACAGGATGATACTTTCAGGTAATGATCAGTACACTAAGGTGACTTGGTTCCCCAAATTTCGTTCTTGTATGGTGAAGCGTTCGTTTCCAGTAACAGTTTGAATATTTAGGTTTCACTCTGTTTTCTCCTATATTGATAGATGTATTTGGAACTCTAAATCCAACACGGTTTGTGCTAGCTTCTTTAAACTTGACAGAATAAAGTACTTTCACGTTCTATCTCTATGTTTTGTTTCCTCTTGATGTAGCCCTAAGCAGTGACTGGCGAGAAACACTTTCATGGAAAGGGGTTGGCAGGCTTCCCAAAATTACGAATCTCCAGAAATCTCAGCAAATATTTTTTCACCCAAACAGGATGATACTTTCAGGTAATAATCAGTACACTAAGGTGACTTGGTTCCCCCAATTTCGTTCTTCTATGTTGAAGCGTTCGTTTCCAGTAAGAGTTTGAATTTTTAGGTTTCACTCTGTTTTCTCCTATATTGATAGATGTATTTGGAACTCTAAATCCAACACGGTTTGTGCTAGCTTCTTGAAACTTGACACAATAAAGTAGTTTCACGTTCTATCTCTATGTTTTGTTTCCTCTTGATGTAGCCCTAAGCAGTGACTGGCGAGAAACACTTTCATGGAAAGGGGTTGCCAGGCTTCCCAAAATTACGAATCTCCAGAAATCTCAGCAAATATTTTTTCACCCAAACAGGATGATACTTTCAGGTAATGATCAGTACACGAAGGCGACTTGGTTCCCCAAATTTCGTTCTTCTATGTTGAAGCGTTCGTTTCCAGTAACAGTTTGAATTTTTAGGTTTCACTCTGTTTTCTCCTATATTGATAGATGTATTTGGAACTCTAAATCCAACACGGTTTGTGCTAGCTTCTTGAAACTTGACACAATAAGGTAGTTTCACGTTCTATCTCTATGTTTTGTTTCCTCTTGATGTAGCCCTAAGCAGTGACAGGCGAGAAACACTTTCATGGAAAGGGGTTGCCAGGCTTCCCAAAATTACGAATCTCCAGACATATCAGCAAATGTTTTTTCACCCAAACAGGATGATATTTCAGGTAATGATCAGTACACGAAGGCGACTTGGTTCCCTAAATTTTGTTCTTCTATGTTGAAGCGTTCGTTTCCAGTAACAGTTTGAATTTTTAGGTTTCACTCTGTTTTCTCCTATATTGATAGATGTATTTGGAACTCTAAATCCAACACGGTTTGTGCTAGCTTCTTGAAACTTGACACAATAAAGTAGTTTCACGTTCTAT
Organism: Spermophilus citellus; assembly: GCF_964194105.1. Classification (NCBI taxonomy): domain Eukaryota; kingdom Metazoa; phylum Chordata; class Mammalia; order Rodentia; family Sciuridae; genus Spermophilus; species Spermophilus citellus. Next base: position 2,795,391 of record NC_138192.1, on the reverse strand, counting down.
CTCTATGTTTTGTTTCCTCTTGATGTAGCCCTAAGCAGTTACAGGCGAGAAACACTTTCATGGAAAGGGGTTGCCAGGCTTCCCAAAATTACGAATGTCCAGAAATCTCAGCAAATATTATTTCAGCCAAACTGGATGATACTTTCAGGTAATGATCAGTACACGAAGGCGACTTGGTTCCCCAAATATCGTTCTTCTATGTTGAAGCGTTCTTTTCCAGTAACAGTTTGAATTTTTAGGTTTCACTCTGTTTTCTCCTATATTGATAGATGTATTTGGAACTCTAAATCCAACACGGTTTGTGCTAGCTTCTTGAAACTTGACACAATAAAGTAGTTTCACGTTCTATCTCTATGTTTGGATTCCTCTTGATGTAGCCCTAAGCAGTGACAGGAGAGAAACACTTTCATGGAAAGGGGTTGCCAGGCTTCCCAAAATTACGAATCTCCAGAAATCTCAGCAAATATTTTTTCACACAAACTGGATGATACTTTCAGGTAATGATCAGTACACGAAGGCGACTTGGTTCCCCAAATTTCGTTCTTCTATGTTGAAGCGTTCGTTTCCAGTAACAGTTTGAATTTTTAGGTTTCACTCTGTTTTCTCCTATATTGATAGATGTATTTGGAACTCTAAATCCAACACGGTTTGTGCTAGCTTCTTGAAACTTGACACAATAAAGTAGTTTCACGTTCTATCTCTGTGTTTTGTTTCCTCTTGATGTAGCCCTAAGAAGTGACAGGCGAGAAACACTTCCATGGAAAAAGGTTGCCAGTCTTCCCAAAATTACGAATCTCCAGAAATCTCAGCAAATATTTTTTCACCCAAACAGGATGATACTTTCACGTAATGATCAGTACATGAAGGTGACTTGGTTCCCAAATTTCGTTCTTCTATGTTGAAGCGTTCGTTTCCAGTAACAGTTTGAATATTTAGGTTTCACTCTGTTTTCTCCTATATTGATAGATGTATTTGGAACTCTAAATCCAACACGGTTTGTGCTAGCTTCTTGAAACTTGACACAATAAAGTAGTTTCATGTTCTATCCCTATGTTTTGATTCCTCTTGATGTAGCCCTAAGCAGAGACTGGCGAGAAACACTTTCATGGAAAGGGGTTGCCAGGCTTCCCAAAATTACGAATCTCCAGAAATCTCAGCAAATATTTTTTCACCCAGGCTGGATGATACTTTCAGGTAATGATCAGTACATGAAGGCGACGTGGTTCCCCAAATATCGTTCTTCTATGGTGAAGCGTTCGTTTCCAATAACAGTTTGAATTTTTAGGTTTCACTCTGTTTTCTCCTATATTGATAGATGTATTTGGAACTCTAAATCCAACACGGTTTGTGCTAGCTTCTTGAAACTTGACACAATAAAGTAGTTTCACGTTCTGTCTCTATGTTTTGTTTCCTCTTGATGTAGCCCTAAGCAGTGACTGGCGAGAAACACTTTAATGGAAAGGGGTTGCCAGGCTTCCCAAAATTACGAATCTCCAGAAATCTCAGCAAATATTTTTTCACCCAAACAGGATGATACTTTCAGGTAATGATCAGTACACTAAGGTGACTTGGTTCCCCAAATTTCGTTCTTGTATGGTGAAGCGTTCGTTTCCAGTAACAGTTTGAATATTTAGGTTTCACTCTGTTTTCTCCTATATTGATAGATGTATTTGGAACTCTAAATCCAACACGGTTTGTGCTAGCTTCTTTAAACTTGACAGAATAAAGTACTTTCACGTTCTATCTCTATGTTTTGTTTCCTCTTGATGTAGCCCTAAGCAGTGACTGGCGAGAAACACTTTCATGGAAAGGGGTTGGCAGGCTTCCCAAAATTACGAATCTCCAGAAATCTCAGCAAATATTTTTTCACCCAAACAGGATGATACTTTCAGGTAATAATCAGTACACTAAGGTGACTTGGTTCCCCCAATTTCGTTCTTCTATGTTGAAGCGTTCGTTTCCAGTAAGAGTTTGAATTTTTAGGTTTCACTCTGTTTTCTCCTATATTGATAGATGTATTTGGAACTCTAAATCCAACACGGTTTGTGCTAGCTTCTTGAAACTTGACACAATAAAGTAGTTTCACGTTCTATCTCTATGTTTTGTTTCCTCTTGATGTAGCCCTAAGCAGTGACTGGCGAGAAACACTTTCATGGAAAGGGGTTGCCAGGCTTCCCAAAATTACGAATCTCCAGAAATCTCAGCAAATATTTTTTCACCCAAACAGGATGATACTTTCAGGTAATGATCAGTACACGAAGGCGACTTGGTTCCCCAAATTTCGTTCTTCTATGTTGAAGCGTTCGTTTCCAGTAACAGTTTGAATTTTTAGGTTTCACTCTGTTTTCTCCTATATTGATAGATGTATTTGGAACTCTAAATCCAACACGGTTTGTGCTAGCTTCTTGAAACTTGACACAATAAGGTAGTTTCACGTTCTATCTCTATGTTTTGTTTCCTCTTGATGTAGCCCTAAGCAGTGACAGGCGAGAAACACTTTCATGGAAAGGGGTTGCCAGGCTTCCCAAAATTACGAATCTCCAGACATATCAGCAAATGTTTTTTCACCCAAACAGGATGATATTTCAGGTAATGATCAGTACACGAAGGCGACTTGGTTCCCTAAATTTTGTTCTTCTATGTTGAAGCGTTCGTTTCCAGTAACAGTTTGAATTTTTAGGTTTCACTCTGTTTTCTCCTATATTGATAGATGTATTTGGAACTCTAAATCCAACACGGTTTGTGCTAGCTTCTTGAAACTTGACACAATAAAGTAGTTTCACGTTCTATCTCTATGTTTTGTTTCCTCTTGATGTAGCCCTAAGCAGTGACAGGCGAGAAACACTTTCATGGAAAGGGGTTGCCAGGCTTCCCAAAATTACGAATGTCCAGAAATCTCAGCAAATATTATTTCAGCCAAACTGGATGATACTTTCAGGTAATGATCAGTACACGAAGGCGACTTGGTTCCCCAAATATCGTTCTTCTATGTTGAAGCGTTCTTTTCCAGTAACAGTTTGAATTTTTAGGTTTCACTCTGTTTTCTCCTATATTGATAGATGTATTTGGAACTCTAAATCCAACACGGTTTGTGCTAGCTTCTTGAAACTTGACACAATAAAGTAGTTTCACGTTCTATCTCTATGTTTGGATTCCTCTTGATGTAGCCCTAAGCAGTGACAGGAGAGAAACACTTTCATGGAAAGGGGTTGCCAGGCTTCCCAAAATTACGAATCTCCAGAAATCTCAGCAAATATTTTTTCACACAAACTGGATGATACTTTCAGGTAATGATCAGTACACGAAGGCGACTTGGTTCCCCAAATTTCGTTCTTCTATGTTGAAGCGTTCGTTTCCAGTAACAGTTTGAATTTTTAGGTTTCACTCTGTTTTCTCCTATATTGATAGATGTATTTGGAACTCTAAATCCAACACGGTTTGTGCTAGCTTCTTGAAACTTGACACAATAAAGTAGTTTCACGTTCTATCTCTGTGTTTTGTTTCCTCTTGATGTAGCCCTAAGAAGTGACAGGCGAGAAACACTTCCATGGAAAAAGGTTGCCAGTCTTCCCAAAATTACGAATCTCCAGAAATCTCAGCAAATATTTTTTCACCCAAACAGGATGATACTTTCACGTAATGATCAGTACATGAAGGTGACTTGGTTCCCAAATTTCGTTCTTCTATGTTGAAGCGTTCGTTTCCAGTAACAGTTTGAATATTTAGGTTTCACTCTGATTTCTCCTATATTGATAGATGTATTTGGAACTCTAAATCCAACACGGTTTGTGCTAGCTTCTTGAAACTTGACACAATAAAGTAGTTTCATGTTCTATCCCTATGTTTTGATTCCTCTTGATGTAGCCCTAAGCAGAGACTGGCGAGAAACACTTTCATGGAAAGGGGTTGCCAGGCTTCCCAAAATTACGAATCTCCAGAAATCTCAGCAAATATTTTTTCACCCAGGCTGGATGATACTTTCAGGTAATGATCAGTACATGAAGGCGACGTGGTTCCCCAAATATCGTTCTTCTATGGTGAAGCGTTCGTTTCCAATAACAGTTTGAATTTTTAGGTTTCACTCTGTTTTCTCCTATATTGATAGATGTATTTGGAACTCTAAATCCAACACGGTTTGTGCTAGCTTCTTGAAACTTGACACAATAAAGTAGTTTCACGTTCTATCTCTACGTTTTGTTTCCTCTTGATGTAGCCCTAAGCAGTGACTGGCGAGAAACACTTTCATTGAAAGGGGTTGCCAGGCTTCCCAATATTACGAATCTCCAGAAATCTCAGCAAATATTTTTTCACCCAAACAGGATGATACTTTCAGGTAATGATCAGTACACGAAGGCGACTTGGTTTCCCAAATTTCATTCTTCTATGTTGAGGCGTTCGTTTCCAGTAACAGTTTGAATTTTTAGGTTTCACTCTGTTTTCTCCTATATTGATTGATGTATTTGGAACTCTAAATCCAACACGGTTTGTGCTAGCTTCTTGAAACTTGACACAATAAAGTAGTTTCACGTTCTATCTCTACGTTTTGTTTCCTCTTGATGTAGCCCTAAGCAGTGACTGGCGAGAAACACTTTCAAGGAAAGGGGCTGCCAGGCTTCCCAAAATTACGAATCTACAGAAATCTGAGCAAATATTTTTTCACCCAAACAGGATGATACTTTCAGGTAATGATCAGTACACTAAGGCGACTTGGTTCCCCAAATTTCGTTCTTCTATGTTGAAGCGTTCGTTTGCAGTAACAGTTTGAATTTTTAGGATTCACTCTGTTTTCTCCTATATTGATAGATGTATTTGGAACTCTAAATCCAACACGGTTTGTGCTAGCTTCTTGAAACTTGACACAATAAAGTAGTTTCACGTTCTGTCTCTATGTTTTGTTTCCTCTTGATGTAGCCCTAAGCAGTGACTGGCGAGAAACACTTTAATGGAAAGGGGTTGCCAGGCTTCCCAAAATTACGAATCTCCAGAAATCTCAGCAAATATTTTTTCACCCAAACAGGATGATACTTTCAGGTAATGATCAGTACACTAAGGTGACTTGGTTCCCCAAATTTCGTTCTTGTATGGTGAAGCGTTCGTTTCCAGTAACAGTTTGAATATTTAGGTTTCACTCTGTTTTCTCCTATATTGATAGATGTATTTGGAACTCTAAATCCAACAAGGTTTGTGCTAGCTTCTTTAAACTTGACAGAATAAAGTACTTTCACGTTCTATCTCTATGTTTTGTTTCCTCTTGATGTAGCCCTAAGCAGTGACTGGCGAGAAACACTTTCATGGAAAGGGGTTGGCAGGCTTCCCAAAATTACGAATCTCCAGAAATCTAAGCAAATATTTTTTCACCCAAACAGGATGATACTTTCAGGTAATAATCAGTACACTAAGGTGACTTGGTTCCCCCAATTTCGTTCTTCTATGTTGAAGCATTCGTTTCCAGTAAGAGTTTGAATTTTTAGGTTTCACTCTGTTTTCTCCTATATTGATAGATGTATTTGGAACTCTAAATCCAACACGGTTTGTGCTAGCTTCTTGAAACTTGACACAATAAAGTAGTTTCACGTTCTATCTCTATGTTTTCTTTCCTCTTGATGTAGCCCTAAGCAATGACAGGCGAGAAACACTTTCATGGAAAGGGGTTGCCAGGCTTCCCAAAATTACGAATCTCCAGAAATCTCAACAAATATTTTTTCAGCCAAACTGGATGATACTTTCAGGTAACGATCAGTACACGAAGGCGACTTGGTTCCCCAAATTTCGTTCTTCTATGTTGAAGCGTTCGTTTCCAGTAACACTTTGAATTTTTAGGTTTCACTCTGTTTTCTCCTATATTGATAGATGTATTTGGAACTCTAAATCCAACACGGTTTGTGCTAGCTTCTTGAAACTTGACACAATAAAGTAGTTTCACGTTCTATCTCTATGTTTGTTTCCTCTTGATGTAGCCCTAAGCAGTGACTGGCGAGAAACACTTTCAAGGAAAGGGGCTGCCAGGCTTCCCAAAATTACGAATCTCCAGAAATCTCAGCAAATATTTTTTCACCCAAACAGGATGATACTTTCAGGTAATGATCAGTACACTAAGGCGACTTGGTTCCCCAAATTTCGTTCTTCTATGTTGAAGCGTTCGTTTCCAGTAACAGTTTGAATTTTTAGGTTTCACTCTGTTTTCTCCTATATTGATAGATGTATTTGGAACTCTAAATCCAACACGGTTTGTGCTAGCTTCTTGAAACTTGACACAATAAAGTAGTTTCACGTTCTGTCTCTATGTTTTGTTTCCTCTTGATGTAGCCCTAAGCAGTGACTGGCGAGAAACACTTTAATGGAAAGGGGTTGCCAGGCTTCCCAAAATTACGAATCTCCAGAAATCTCAGCAAATATTTTTTCACCCAAACAGGATGATACTTTCAGGTAATGATCAGTACACTAAGGTGACTTGGTTCCCCAAATTTCGTTCTTGTATGTTGAAGCGTTCGTTTCCAGTAACAGTTTGAATATTTAGGTTTCACTCTGTTTTCTCCTATATTGATAGATGTATTTGGAACTCTAAATCCAACACGGTTTGTGCTAGCTTCTTTAAACTTGACAGAATAAAGTACTTTCACGTTCTATCTCTATGTTTTGTTTCTTCTTGATGTAGCCCTAAGCAGTGACTGGCGAGAAACACTTTCATGGAAAGGGGTTGGCAGGCTTCCCAAAATTACGAATCTCCAGAAATCTAAGCAAATATTTTTTCACCCAAACAGGATGATACTTTCAGGTAATGATCAGTACACTAAGGTGACTTGGTTCCCCAAATTTCGTTCTTCTATGTTGAAGCGTTCGTTTCCAGTAAGAGTTTGAATTTTTAGGTTTCATTCTGTTTTCTCCTATATTGATAGATGTATTTGGAACTCTAAATCCAACACGGTTTGTGCTAGCTTCTTGAAAATTGACACAATAAAGTAGTTTCACGTTCTGTCTCTATGTTTTGTTTCCTCTTGATGTAGCCCTAAGCAGTGACTGGCGAGAAACACTTTAATGGAAAGGGGTTGCCAGGCTTACCAAAATTACGAATCTCCAGAAATCTCAGCAAATATTTTTTCACCCAAACAGGATGATACTTTCAGGTAATGATCAGTACACTAAGGTGACTTGGTTCCCCAAATTTCGTTCTTGTATGGTGAAGCGTTCGTTTCCAGTAACAGTTTGAATATTTAGGTTTCACTCTGTTTTCTCCTATATTGATAGATGTATTTGGAACTCTAAATCCAACAAGGTTTGTGCTAGCTTCTTTAAACTTGACAGAATAAAGTACTTTCACGTTCTATCTCTATGTTTTGTTTCCTCTTGATGTAGCCCTAAGCAGTGACTGGCGAGAAACACTTTCATGGAAAGGGGTTGGCAGGCTTCCCAAAATTACGAATCTCCAGAAATCTAAGCAAATATTTTTTCACCCAAACAGGATGATACTTTCAGGTAATAATCAGTACACTAAGGTGACTTGGTTCCCCCAATTTCGTTCTTCTATGTTGAAGCATTCGTTTCCAGTAAGAGTTTGAATTTTTAGGTTTCACTCTGTTTTCTCCTATATTGATAGATGTATTTGGAACTCTAAATCCAACACGGTTTGTGCTAGCTTCTTGAAACTTGACACAATAAAGTAGTTTCACGTTCTATCTCTATGTTTTCTTTCCTCTTGATGTAGCCCTAAGCAATGACAGGCGAGAAACACTTTCATGGAAAGGGGTTGCCAGGCTTCCCAAAATTACGAATCTCCAGAAATCTCAACAAATATTTTTTCAGCCAAACTGGATGATACTTTCAGGTAACGATCAGTACACGAAGGCGACTTGGTTCCCCAAATTTCGTTCTTCTATGTTGAAGCGTTCGTTTCCAGTAACACTTTGAATTTTTAGGTTTCACTCTGTTTTCTCCTATATTGATAGATGTATTTGGAACTCTAAATCCAACACGGTTTGTGCTAGCTTCTTGAAACTTGACACAATAAAGTAGTTTCACGTTCTATCTCTATGTTTGTTTCCTCTTGATGTAGCCCTAAGCAGTGACTGGCGAGAAACACTTTCAAGGAAAGGGGCTGCCAGGCTTCCCAAAATTACGAATCTCCAGAAATCTCAGCAAATATTTTTTCACCCAAACAGGATGATACTTTCAGGTAATGATCAGTACACTAAGGCGACTTGGTTCCCCAAATTTCGTTCTTCTATGTTGAAGCGTTCGTTTCCAGTAACAGTTTGAATTTTTAGGTTTCACTCTGTTTTCTCCTATATTGATAGATGTATTTGGAACTCTAAATCCAACACGGTTTGTGCTAGCTTCTTGAAACTTGACACAATAAAGTAGTTTCACGTTCTGTCTCTATGTTTTGTTTCCTCTTGATGTAGCCCTAAGCAGTGACTGGCGAGAAACACTTTAATGGAAAGGGGTTGCCAGGCTTCCCAAAATTACGAATCTCCAGAAATCTCAGCAAATATTTTTTCACCCAAACAGGATGATACTTTCAGGTAATGATCAGTACACTAAGGTGACTTGGTTCCCCAAATTTCGTTCTTGTATGTTGAAGCGTTCGTTTCCAGTAACAGTTTGAATATTTAGGTTTCACTCTGTTTTCTCCTATATTGATAGATGTATTTGGAACTCTAAATCCAACACGGTTTGTGCTAGCTTCTTTAAACTTGACAGAATAAAGTACTTTCACGTTCTATCTCTATGTTTTGTTTCTTCTTGATGTAGCCCTAAGCAGTGACTGGCGAGAAACACTTTCATGGAAAGGGGTTGGCAGGCTTCCCAAAATTACGAATCTCCAGAAATCTAAGCAAATATTTTTTCACCCAAACAGGATGATACTTTCAGGTAATGATCAGTACACTAAGGTGACTTGGTTCCCCAAATTTCGTTCTTCTATGTTGAAGCGTTCGTTTCCAGTAAGAGTTTGAATTTTTAGGTTTCATTCTGTTTTCTCCTATATTGATAGATGTATTTGGAACTCTAAATCCAACACGGTTTGTGCTAGCTTCTTGAAAATTGACACAATAAAGTAGTTTCACGTTCTATCTCTATGTTTTGTTTCCTCTTGATGTAGCCCTAAGCAGTGACAGGCGAGAAACACTTTCATGGAAAGGGGTTGCCAGGCTTCCCAAAATTACGAATGTCCAGAAATCTCAGCAAATATTATTTCAGCCAAACTGGATGATACTTTCAGGTAATGATCAGTACACGAAGGCGACTTGGTTCCCCAAATATCATTCTTCTATGTTGAAGCGTTCTTTTCCAGTAACAGTTCGAATTTTTAGGTTTCACTCTGTTTTCTCCTATATTGATAGATGTATTTGGAACTCTAAATCCAACACGGTTTGTGCTAGCTTCTTGAAACTTGACAAAATAAGGTAGTTTCACGTTCTATCTCTATGTTTTGTTTCCTCTTGATGTAGCCCTAAGCAGTGACAGGCGAGAAACACTTTCATGGAAAGGGGTTGCCAGGCTTCCCAAAATTACGAATCTCCAGACATATCAGCAAATATTTTTTCACCCAAACAGGATGATATTTCAGGTAATGATCAGTACACGAAGGTGACTTGGTTCCCTAAATTTTGTTCTTCTATGTTGAAGCGTTCGTTTCCAGTAACAGTTTGAATTTTTAGGTTTCACTCTGTTTTCTCCTATATTGATAGATGTATTTGGAACTCTAAATCCAACACGGTTTGTGCTAGCTTCTTGAAACTTGACACAATAAAGTAGTTTCACGTTCTATCTCTATGTTTGGATTCCTCTTGATGTAGCCCTAAGCAGTGACAGGAGAGAAACACTTTCATGGAAAGGGGTTGCCAGGCTTCCCAAAATTACGAATCTCCAGAAATCTCAGCAAATATTTTTTCACACAAACTGGATGATACTTTCAGGTAATGATCAGTACACGAAGGCGACTTGGTTCCCCAAATTTCGTTCTTCTATGTTGAAGCGTTCGTTTCCAGTAACAGTTTGAATTTTTAGGTTTCACTCTGTTTTCTCCTATATTGATAGATGTATTTGGAACTCTAAATCCAACACGGTTTGTGCTAGCTTCTTGAAACTTGACACAATAAAGTAGTTTCACGTTCTATCTCTATGTTTTGTTTCCTCTTGATGTAGCCCTAAGAAGTGACAGGCGAGAAACACTTCCATGGAAAAAGGTTGCCAGTCTTCCCAAAATTACGAATCTCCAGAAATCTCAGCAAATATTTTTTCACCCAAACAGGATGATACTTTCACGTAATGATCAGTACATGAAGGTGACTTGGTTCCCAAATTCCGTTCTTCTATGTTGAAGCGTTCGTTTCCAGTAACAGTTTGAATTTTTAGGTTTCACTCTGTTTTCTCCTATATTGATAGATGTATTTGGAACTCTAAATCCAACACGGTTTGTGCTAGCTTCTTGAAACTTGACACAATAAAGTAGTTTCACGTTCTATCCCTATGTTTTGATTCCTCTTGATGTAGCCCTAAGCAGAGACTGGCGAGAAACACTTTCATGGAAAGGGGTTGCCAGGCTTCCCAAAATTACGAATCTCCAGAAATCTCAGCAAATATTTTTTCACCCAAACAGGATGATACTTTCAGGTAATGATCAGTACATGAAGGCGACGTGGTTCCCCAAATATCGTTCTTCTATGGTGAAGCGTTCGTTTCCAATAACAGTTTGAATTTTTAGGTTTCACTCTGTTTTCTCCTATATTGATAGATGTATTTGGAACTCTAAATCCAACACGGTTTGTGCTAGCTTCTTGAAACTTGACACAATAAAGTAGTTTCACGTTCTATCTCTACGTTTTGTTTCCTCTTGATGTAGCCCTAAGCAGTGACTGGCGAGAAACACTTTCATTGAAAGGGGTTGCCAGGCTTCCCAATATTACGAATCTCCAGAAATCTCAGCAAATATTTTTTCACCCAAACAGGATGATACTTTCAGGTAATGATCAGTACACGAAGGCGACTTGGTTTCCCAAATTTCATTCTTCTATGTTGAGGCGTTCGTTTCCAGTAACAGTTTGAATTTTTAGGTTTCACTCTGTTTTCTCCTATATTGATTGATGTATTTGGAACTCTAAATCCAACACGGTTTGTGCTAGCTTCTTGAAACTTGACACAATAAAGTAGTTTCACGTTCTATCTCTACGTTTTGTTTCCTCTTGATGTAGCCCTAAGCAGTGACTGGCGAGAAACACTTTCAAGGAAAGGGGCTGCCAGGCTTCCCAAAATTACGAATCTACAGAAATCTCAGCAAATATTTTTTCACACAAACTGGATGATACTTTCAGGTAATGATCACTACACGAAGGCGACTTGGTTCCCCAAATTTCGTTCTTCTATGTTGAAGCGTTCGTTTCCAGTAACAGTTTGAATTTTTAGGTTTCACTCTGTTTTCTCCTATATTGATAGATGTATTTGGAACTCTAAATCCAACACGGTTTGTGCTAGCTTCTTGAAACTTGACACAATAAAGTAGTTTCACGTTCTGTCTCTATGTTTTGTTTCCTCTTGATGTAGCCCTAAGCAGTGACTGGCGAGAAACACTTTAATGGAAAGGGGTTGCCAGGCTTCCCAAAATTACGAATCTCCAGAAATCTCAGCAAATATTTTTTCACCCAAACAGGATGATACTTTCAGGTAATGATCAGTACACTAAGGTGACTTGGTTCCCCAAATTTCGTTCTTGTATGGTGAAGCGTTCGTTTCCAGTAACAGTTTGAATATTTAGGTTTCACTCTGTTTTCTCCTATATTGATAGATGTATTTGGAACTCTAAATCCAACACGGTTTGTGCTAGCTTCTTTAAACTTGACAGAATAAAGTACTTTCACGTTCTATCTCTATGTTTTGTTTCCTCTTGATGTAGCCCTAAGCAGTGACTGGCGAGAAACACTTTCATGGAAAGGGGTTGGCAGGCTTCCCAAAATTACGAATCTCCAGAAATCTAAGCAAATATTTTTTCACCCAAACAGGATGATACTTTCAGGTAATAATCAGTACACTAAGGTGACTTGGTTCCCCCAATTTCGTTCTTCTATGTTGAAGCGTTCGTTTCCAGTAACAGTTTGAATTTTTAGGTTTCACTCTGTTTTCTCCTATATTGATAGATGTATTTGGAACTCTAAATCCAACACGGTTTGTGCTAGCTTCTTGAAACTTGACACAATAAAGTAATTTCACGTTCTATCTCTACGTTTTGTTTCCTCTTGATGTAGCCCTAAGCAGTGACTGGCGAGAAACACTTTCATGGAAAGGGGTTGCCAAGCTTCCCAAAATTACGAATCTCCAGAAATCTCAGCAAATATTTTTTCACCCAAACAGGATGATACTTTCAGGTAATGATCAGTACATGAAGGCGACTTGGTTCCCCAAATTTCGTTCTTCTATGTTGAAGCGTTCGTTTCCAGTAACAGTTTGAATTTTTAGGTTTCACTCTGTTTTCTCCTATATTGATAGATGTATTTGGAACACTAAATCCAACACGGTTTGTGCTAGCTTCTTGAAACTTGACACAATAAAGTAGTTTCACGTTCTATCCCTATGTTTTGATTCCTCTTGATGTAGCCCTAAGCAGTGACAGGCGAGAAACACTTTCATGGAAAGGGGTTGCCAGGCTTTTCAAAATTACGAATGTCCCGAAATCTCAGCAAATATTATTTCAGCCAAACTGGATGATATTTTCAGGTAATGATCAGTACACGAAGGCGACTTGGTTCCCCAAATATCGTTCATCTATGTTGAAGCGTTCGTTTCCAGTAACAGTTTGAATTTTTAGGTTTCACTCTGTTTTCTCCTATATTGATAGATGTATTTAGAACTCTAAATCCAACACGGTTTGTGCTAGCATCTTGAAACTTGACACAATAAAGTAGTTTCACGTTCTATCTCTATGTTTGGATTCCTCTTGATGTAGCCCTAAGCAGTGACAGGCGAGAAACACTTTCAATGAAAGGGGTTGCCAGGCTTCCCAAAATTACGAATCTCCAGAAATCTCAGCAAATATTTTTTCACACAAACTGGATGATACTTTCAGGTAATGATCAGTACACGAAGGCGACTTGGTTCCCCAAATTTCGTTCTTCTATGTTGAAGCGTTCGTTTCCAGTAACAGTTTGAATTTTTAGGTTTCACTCTCTTTTCTCCTATATTGATAGATGTATTTGGAACTCTAAATCCAACACGGTTTGTGCTAGCTTCTTGAAACTTGACACAATAAAGTAGTTTCACATTCTATCTCTATGTTTTGTTTCCTCTTGATGTAGCCCTAAGCAGTGACAGGCGAGAAACACTTTCATGGAAAGGGGTTGCCAGGCTTCCCAAAATTACGAATCTCCAGAAATCTCAGCAAATATTTTTTCACCCAAACTGGATGATACTTTCAGGTAATGATCAGTACATGAAGGCGACTTGGTTCCCCAAATTTCGTTCTTCTATGTTGAAGCGTTCGTTTCCAGTAACAGTTTGAATTTTTAGGTTTCACTCTGTTTTCTCCTATATTGATAGATGTATTTGGAACTCTAAATCCAACACGGTTTGTGCTAGCTTCTTGAAACTTGACACAATAAAGTAGATTCACGTTCTATCCTTATGTTTTGATTCCTCTTGATGTAGCCCTAAGCAGTGACTGGCGAGAAACACTTTCATGGAAAGGGGTTGCCAGGCTTCCCAAAATTACGAATCTCCAGAAATCTCAGCAAATATTTTTTCAGCCAAACTGGATGATACTTTCAGGTAACGATAAGTACACGAAGGTGACTTGATTCCCCAAATTTCGTTCTTCTATGTTGAGGCGTTTGTTTCCAGTAACAGTTTGAATTTTTAGGTTTCACTCTGTTTTCTCCTATATTGATAGATGTATTTGGAACTCTAAATCCAACACGGTTTGTGCTAGCTTCTTGAAACTTGACACAATAAAGTAGTTTCACGTTCTATCTCTATGTTTGGATTCCTCTTGGTGTAGCCCTAAGCAGTGACTGGCGAGAAACACTTTCATGAAAAGGGGTTGCCAGGCTTCCCAAAATTACGAATCTCCAGAAATCTCAGCAAATATTTTTTCACCCAAACAGGATGATACTTTCAGGTAATGATCAGTACACGAAGGCGACTTGGTTCCCCAAATTTCGTTCTTCTATGTTGAAGCGTTCGTTTCCAGTAACAGTTTGAATTTTTAGGTTTCACTCTGTTTTCTCCTATATTGATAGATGTATTTGGAACTCTAAATCCAACACGGATTGTGCTAGCTTCTTGAAACTTGACACAATAAAGTAGTTTCACGTTCTATCCCTATGTTTTGATTCCTCTTGATGTAGCCCTAAGCAGTGACAGGCGAGAAACACTTTCATGGAAAGGGGTTGCCAGGCTTCCCAAAATTACGAATCTCCAGAAATCTCAGCAAATATTTTTTCACACAAACTGGATGATACTTTCAGGTAATGATCACTACACGAAGGCGACTTGGTTCCCCAAATTTCGTTCTTCTATGTTGAAGCGTTCGTTTCCAGTAACAGTTTGAATTTTTAGGTTTCACTCTGTTTTCTCCTATATTGATAGATGTATTTGGAACTCTAAATCCAACACGGTTTGTGCTAGCTTCTTGAAACTTGACACAATAAAGTAGTTTCACGTTCTATCCCTATGTTTTGATTCCTCTTGATGTAGCCCTAAGCAGTGACAGGCGAGAAACACTTTCAATGAAAGGGGTTGCCAGGCTTCCCAAAATTACGAATCTCCAGAAATCTCAGCAAATATTTTTTCACACAAACTGGATGATACTTTCAGGTAATGATCAGTACACGAAGGCGACTTGGTTCCCCAAATTTCGTTCTTCTATGTCGAAGCGTTCGTTTCCAGTAACAGTTTGAATTTTTAGGTTTCACTCTCTTTTCTCCTATATTGATAGATGTATTTGGAACTCTAAATCCAACACGGTTTGTGCTAGCTTCTTGAAACTTGACACAATAAAGTAGTTTCACATTCTATCTCTATGTTTTGTTTCCTCTTGATGTAGCCCTAAGCAGTGACAGGCGAGAAACACTTCCATAGAAAGGGGTTGCCAGGCTTCCCAAAATTACGAATCTCCAGAAATCTCAGCAAATATTTTTTCACCCAAACTGGATGATACTTTCAGGTAATGATCAGTACATGAAGGCGACTTGGTTCCCCAAATTTCGTTCTTCTATGTTGAAGCGTTCGTTTCCAGTAACAGTTTGAATTTTTAGGTTTCACTCTGTTTTCTCCTATATTGATAGATGTATTTGGAACTCTAAATCCAACACGGTTTGTGCTAGCTTCTTGAAACTTGACACAATAAAGTAGTTTCACGTTCTATCCCTATGTTTTGATTCCTCTTGATGTAGCCCTAAGCAGTGACTGGCGAGAAACACTTTCATGGAAAGGGGTTGCCAGGCTTCCCAAAATTACGAATGTCCAGAAATCTCAGCAAATATTATTTCAGCCAAACTGGATGATACTTTCAGGTAATGATCAGTACATGAAGGCGACTTGGTTCCCCAAATATCGTTCTTCTATGTTGAAGCGTTCGTTTCCAGTAACAGTTTGAATTTTTAGGTTTCACTCTGTTTTCTCCTATATTGATAGATGTATTTGGAACTCTAAATCCAACACGGTTTGTGCTAGCTTCTTGAAACTTGACACAATAAAGTAGTTTCACGTTCTATCTCTATGTTTGGATTCCTTTTGCTGTAGCCCTAAGCAGTGACAGGCGAGAAACACTTTCATGGAAAGGGGTTGCCAGGCTTCCCAAAATTACGAATCTCCAGAAATCTCAGCAAATATTTTTTCATACAAACTGGATGATACTTTCAGGTAATGATCAGTACACGAAAGCGACTTGGTTCCCCAAATTTCGTTCTTCTATGTTGAAGCGTTCGTTTCCAGTAACAGTTTGAATTTTTAGGTTTCACTCTGTTTTCTCCTATATTGATAGATGTATTTGGAACTCTAAATCCAACACGGTTTGTGCTAGCTTCTTGAAACTTGACACAATAAAGTAGTTTCACGTTCTATCTCTATGTTTGGATTCCTCTTGATGTAGCCCTAAGCAGTGACAGGCGAGAAACACTTTCATGTAAAGGGGTTGCCAAGCTTCCCAAAATTACGAATCTCCAGAAATCTCAGCAAATATTTTTTCACCCAAACTGGATGATACTTTCAGGTAATGATCAGTACATGTAGGCGACTTGGTTCCCCAAATATCGTTCTTCTATGTTGAAGCGTTCGTTTCCAGTAACAGTTTGAATTTTTAGGTTTCACTCTGTTTTCTCCTATATTGATAGATGTATTTGGAACTCTAAATCCAACACGGTTTGTGCTAGCTTCTTGAAACTTGACACAATAAAGTAGTTTCACGTTCTATCTCTATGTTTGGATTCCTCTTGATGTAGCCCTAAGCAGTGACAGGCGAGAAACACTTTCATGTAAAGGGGTTGCCAAGCTTCCCAAAATTACGAATCTCCAGAAATCTCAGCAAATATTTTTTCACTCAAACAGGATGATACTTTCAGGTAATGATCAGTACACTAAGGCGACTTGGTTCCCCAAATTTCGTTCTTCTATGTTGAAGCGTTCGTTTCCAGTAACAGTTTGAATTTTTAGGTTTCACTCTGTTTTCTCCTATATTGATAGATGTATTTGGAACTCTAAATCCAACACGGTTTGTGCTAGGTTCTTGAAACTTGACACAATAAAGTAGTTTCACGTTCTATCTCTATGTTTTGTTTCCTCTTGATGTAGCCCTAAGCAGTGACAGGCGAGAAACACTTTCATGGAAAGGGGTTGCCAGGCTTCCCAAAATTACGAATCTCCAGAAATCTCAGCAAATATTTTTTCAGCCAAACTGGATGAGACTTTCAGGTAACGATCAGTACACGAAGGTGACTTGGTTCCCCAAATTTTGTTCTTCTATGTTGAAGCGTTCGTTTCCAGTAACAGTTTGAATTTTTAGGTTTCACTCTGTTTTCTCCTATATGGATGGATGCATTTGGACCTCTAAATCCAACACGGTTTGTGCTAGCTTCTTGAAACTTGACACAATAAAGTAGTTTCACGTTCTATCTCTACGTTTTGTTTCCTCTTGATGTAGCCCTAAGCAGTGACAGGCGAGAAACACTTTCATGGAAAGGGGTTGCCAGGCTTCCCAAAATTACGAATCTCCAGAAATCTCAGCAAATATTTTTTCTGCCAAACTGGATGATACATTCAGCTAACGATCAGTACACGAAGGTGACTTGATTCCCCAAATTTCGTTCTTCTATGTTGAGGCGTTCGTTTCCAGTAACAGTTTGAATTTTTAGGTTTCACTCTGTTTTCTCCTATATTGATAGATGTATTTGGAACTCTAAATCCAACACGGTTTGTGCTAGCTTCTTGAAACTTGACACAATAAAGTAGTTTCACGTTCTATCTCTATGTTTTGTTTCCTCTTGGTGTAGCCCTAAGCAGTGACTGGCGAGAAACACTGTCATGGAAAGGGGTTGCCAGGCTTCCCAAAATTACGAATCTCCAGAAATCTCAGCAAATATTTTTTCACCCAAACAGGATGATACTTTCAGGTAATGATCAGTACACGAAGGCGACTTGGTTCCCCAAATTTCGTTCTTCTATGTTGAAGCGTTCATTTCCAGTAACAGTTTGAAATTTTGGGTTTCACTCTGTTTTCTCCTATATTGATAGATGTATTTGGAACTCTAAATCCAACACGGTTTGTGCTAGCTTCTTGAAACTTGACACAATAATGTAGTTTCACGTTCCATCTCTACGTTTTGTTTCCTCTTGATGTAGCCCTAAGCAGTGACTGGCGAGAAACACTTTCATTGAAAGGGGTTGCCAGGCTTCTCAAAATTACGAATCTCCAGAAATCTCAGCAAATATTTTTTCAGCCAAACTGGATGATACTTTCAGGTAATGATCAGTACACGAAGGCAACTTGGTTTCCCAAATTTCGTTCTTCTATGTTGAGGCGTTCGTTTCCAGTAACAGTTTGAATTTTTAGGTTTCACTCTGTTTTCTCCTATATTGATAGATGTATTTGGAACTCAAAATCCAACACGGTTTGTGCTAGCTTCTTGAAACTTGACACAATAAAGTAGTTTCACGTTCTATCT
Organism: Spermophilus citellus; assembly: GCF_964194105.1. NCBI lineage: Eukaryota > Metazoa > Chordata > Mammalia > Rodentia > Sciuridae > Spermophilus > Spermophilus citellus. The sequence goes on along the minus strand of NC_138192.1, from coordinate 2,777,248 downwards.
CTACGTTTTGTTTCCTCTTGATATAGCCCTAAGCAGTGACTGGCGAGAAACACTTTCATGGAAAGGGGCTGCCAGGCTTCCCAAAATAACGAATCTCCAGAAATCTCAGCAAATATTTCTTCACCCAAACAGGATGATACTTTCAGGTAATGATCAGTACACTAAGGCGACTTGGTTCCCCAAATTTCGTTCTTCTATGTTGAAGCGTTCGTTTCCAGTAACAGTTTGAATTTTTAGGTTTCACTCTGTTTTCTCCTATATTGATAGATGTATTTGGAACTCTAAATCCAACACGGTTTGTGCTAGCTTCTTGACACTTGACACAATAAAGTAGTTTCACGTTCTATCTCTATGTTTTGTTTCCTCTTGATGTAGCCCTAAGCAGTTACTGGCGAGAAACACTTTCATGGAAAGGGGTTGCCAGGCTTCCCAAAATTACGAATCTCCAGAAATCTCAGCAAATATTTTTTCACCCAAACAGGATGATAATTTCAGGTAATGATCAGTACACTAAGGTGACTTGGTTCCCCAAATTTCGTTCTTCTATGTTGAAGCGTTCGTTTCCAGTAACAGTTTGAATGTTTAGGTTACACTCTGTTTTCTCCTATATTGATAGATGTATTTGGAACACTAAATCCAACACGTTTTGTGCTAGCTATTTGAAACTTGACACAATAAAGTAGTTTCACGTTCTATCTCTATGTTTTGATTCCTCTTGATGTAGCCCTAAGCAGTGACAGGCGAGAAACACTTCCATGGAAAGGGGTTGCCAGGCTTCCCAAAATTACGAATCTCCAGAAATCTCAGCAAATATTTTTTCACCCAAACTGGATGATACTTTCAGATAATGATCAGTACACTAAGGCGACTTGGTTCCCCAAATTTCGTTCTTCTATGTTGAAGCGTTCGTTTCCAGTAACAGTTTGAATTTTTAGGTTTCACTCTGTTTTCTCCTATATTGATAGATGTATTTGGAACTCTAAATCCAACACGGTTTGTGCTAGCTTCTTGAAACTTGACACAATAAAGTAGTTTCACGTTCTGTCTCTATGTTTTGTTTCCTCTTGATGTAGCCCTAAGCAGTGACTGGCGAGAAACACTTTCATGGAAAGGGGTTGCCAGGCTTCCCAAAATTACGAATCTCCAGAAATCGCAGCAAATATTTTTTCACCCAAACAGGATGATACTTTCAGGTAATGAACGGTACACGAAGGCGAGTTGGTTTCCCAAATTTCGTTCATCTATGTTGAGGCATTCGTTTCCAGTAACAGTTTGAATGTTTAGGTTTCACTCTGTTTTCTCCTATATTGATAGATGTATTTGGAACACTAAATCCAACACGGTTTGTGCTAGCATCTTGAAACTTGACACAATAAAGTAGTTTCACGTTCTATCTCTATGTTTTGATTCCTCTTGATGTAGCCCTAAGCAGTGACAGGCGAGAAACACTTCCATGGAAAGGAGATGCCAGGCTTCCCAAAATTACGAATCTCCAGAAATCTCAGCAAATATTTTTTTCACCCAAACTGGATGATACTTTCAGATAATGATCAGTACACTAAGGCGACTTGGTTCCCCAAATTTCGTTCTTCTATGTTGAAGCGTTCGTTTCCAGTAACAGTTTGAATTTTTAGGTTTCACTCTGTTTTCTCCTATATTGATAGATGTATTTGGAACTCTAAATCCAACACGGTTTGTGCTAGCTTCTTGAAACTTGAAACAATAAAGTAGTTTCACGTTCTGTCTCTATGTTTTGTTTCCTCTTGATGAAGCCCTAAGCAGTGACTGGCGAGAAACACTTTCATGGAAAGGGGTTGCCAGGCTTCCCAAAATTACGAATCTCCAGAAATCTCAGCAAATATTTCTTCACCCAAACAGGATGATACTTTCAGGTAATGATCAGTACACTAAGGTGACATGGTTCCCCAAATTTCGTTCTTCTATGTTGAAGCGTTCGTTTCCAGTAACAGTTTGAATTTTTAGGTTTCACTCTGTTTTCTCCTATATTGATAGATGTATTTGGAACTCTAAATCCAACACGGTTTGTGGTAGCTTCTTGAATCTTCACACAATAAAGTAGATTCAGGTTCTATCTCTATGTTTTGTTTCCTCTTGATGTAGCCCTAAGCAGTGACTGGCGAGAAACACTTTCATGGAAAGGGGTTGCCAGGCTTCCCACAATTACGAATCTCCAGAAATCTCAGCAAATATTTTTTCACCCAAACAGGATGATACTTTCAGGTAATGATCAGTACACTAAGGTGACTTGGTTCCCCAAATTTCGTTCTTCTATGTTGAAGCGTTCGTTTCCAGTAACAGTTTGAATTTTTAGGTTTCACTGTGTTTTCTCCTATATTGATAGATGTATTTGGAACTCTAAATCCAACACGGTTTGTGCTAGCTTCTTGAAACTTGACACAATAAAGTAGTTTCACGTTCTATCTCTATGTTTTGTTTCCTCTTGATGTACCCCTAAGCAGTGACTGGCGAGAAACACTTTCATTGAAAGTGGTTGCCAGGTTTCCCAAAATTACGAATCTCCAGAAATCTCAGCAAATATTTTTTCACCCAAACAGGATGATACTTTCAGGTAATGATCAGTACAGGAAGGCGACTTGGTTCCCCAAATTTTGTTCTTCTATGTTGAAGCGATCGTTTCCAGTAACAGTTTGAAATTTAGGTTTTACTCTGTTTTCTCCTATATTGATAGATGTATTTGGAACTCTAAATCCAACACGGTTTGTGCTAGCTTCTTGAAACTTGACACAATAAAGTAGTTTCACGTTCTATCTCTATGTTTTGTTTCCTCTTGATGTAGCCCTAAGAAGTGACCGGCGAGAAACACTTCCATGGAAAGGGGTTGCCAGGCTTCCCAAAATTACGAATCTCCAGAAATCTCAGCAAATATTTTTTCACCCAAACAGGATGATACTTTCAGGTAACGATCAGTACACTAAGGTGACTTGGTTCCCCAAATTTCGTTCTTCTATGTTGAAGCGTTCGTTTCCAGTAACAGTTTGAATTTTTAGGTTTCACTCTTTTTTCTCCTATATTGATAGATGTATTTGGAACTCTAAATCCAACACGGTTTGTGCTAGCGTCTTGAAACTTGACACAATAAAGTAGTTTCACGTTCTATCTCTATGTTTTTATTCCTCTTGATGTAGCCCTAAGCAGTGACTGGCGAGAAACACTTTCATGGAAAGGGGTTGCCAAGCTTCCCAAAATTAAGAAACTCCAGAAATCTCAGCAAATATTTTTTCACCCAAACTGGATGATACTTTCAGGTAATGATCAGTACACTAAGGTGACTTGGTTCCCCAAATTTCGTTCTTCTATGTTGAAGCGTTCGTTTCCAGTAACAGTTTGAATTTTTAGGTTTCACTCTGTTTTCTCCTATATTGATAGATGTATTTGGAACTCTAAATCCAACACGGTTTGTGCTAGCTTCTTGACACTTGACACAATAAAGTAGTTTCACGTTCTATCTCTATGTTTTGTTTCCTCTTGATGTAGCCCTAAGCAGTTACTGGCGAGAAACACTTTCATGGAAAGGGGTTGCCAGGCTTCCCAAAATTACAAATCTCCAGAAATCTCAGCAAATATTTTTTCACCCAAACAGGATGATAATTTCAGGTAATGATCAGTACACTAAGGTGACTTGGTTCCCCAAATTTCGTTCTTCTATGTTGAAGCGTTCGTTTCCAGTAACAGTTTGAATGTTTAGGTTACACTCTGTTTTCTCCTATATTGATAGATGTATTTGGAACACTAAATCCAACACGTTTTGTGCTAGCTATTTGAAACTTGACACAATAAAGTAGTTTCACGTTCTATCTCTATGTTTTGATTCCTCTTGATGTAGCCCTAAGCAGTGACAAGCGAGAAACACTTCCATGGAAAGGGGTTGCCAGGCTTTCCAAAATTACGAATCTCCAGAAATCTCAGCAAATATTTTTTCACCCAAACTGGATGATACTTTCAGATAATGATCAGTACACTAAGGCGACTTGGTTCCCCAAATTTCGTTCTTCTATGTTGAAGCGTTAGTTTCCAGTAACAGTTTGAATTTTTAGGTTTCACTCTGTTTTCTCCTATATTGATAGATGTATTTGGAACTCTAAATCCAACACGGTTTGTGCTAGCTTCTTGAAACTTGACACAATAAAGTAGTTTCACGTTCTGTCTCTATGTTTTGTTTCCTCTTGATGTAGCCCTAAGCAGTGACTGGCGAGAAACACTTTCATGGAAAGGGGTTGCCAGGCTTCCCAAAATTACGAATCTCCAGAAATCGCAGCAAATATTTTTTCACCCAAACAGGATGATACTTTCAGGTAATGAACGGTACACGAAGGCGAGTTGGTTTCCCAAATTTCGTTCATCTATGTTGAGGCATTCGTTTCCAGTAACAGTTTGAATGTTTAGGTTTCACTCTGTTTTCTCCTATATTGATAGATGTATTTGGAACACTAAATCCAACACGGTTTGTGCTAGCATCTTGAAACTTGACACAATAAAGTAGTTTCACGTTCTATCTCTATGTTTTGATTCCTCTTGATGTAGCCCTAAGCAGTGACAGGCGAGAAACACTTCCATGGAAAGGAGATGCCAGGCTTCCCAAAATTACGAATCTCCAGAAATCTCAGCAAATATTTTTTTCACCCAAACTGGATGATACTTTCAGATAATGATCAGTACACTAAGGCGACTTGGTTCCCCAAATTTCGTTCTTCTATGTTGAAGCGTTCGTTTCCAGTAACAGTTTGAATTTTTAGGTTTCACTCTGTTTTCTCCTATATTGATAGATGTATTTGGAACTCTAAATCCAACACGGTTTGTGCTAGCTTCTTGAAACTTGACACAATAAAGTAGTTTCACGTTCTGTCTCTATGTTTTGTTTCCTCTTGATGTAGCCCTAAGCAGTGACTGGCGAGAAACACTTTCATGGAAAGGGGTTGCCAGGCTTCCCAAAATTACGAATCTCCAGAAATCGCAGCAAATATTTTTTCACCCAAACAGGATGATACTTTCAGGTAATGAACAGTACACGAAGGCGAGTTGGTTTCCCAAATTTCGTTCATCTATGTTGAGGCATTCGTTTCCAGTAACAGTTTGAATGTTTAGGTTTCACTCTGTTTTCTCCTATATTGATAGATGTATTTGGAACACTAAATCCAACACGGTTTGTGCTAGCATCTTGAAACTTGACACAATAAAGTAGTTTCACGTTCTATCTCTATGTTTTGATTCCTCTTGATGTAGCCCTAAGCAGTGACAGGCGAGAAACACTTCCATGGAAAGGAGATGCCAGGCTTCCCAAAATTACGAATCTCCAGAAATCTCAGCAAATATTTTTTTCACCCAAACTGGATGATACTTTCAGATAATGATCAGTACACTAAGGCGACTTGGTTCCCCAAATTTCGTTCTTCTATGTTGAAGCGTTCGTTTCCAGTAACAGTTTGAATTTTTAGGTTTCACTCTGTTTTCTCCTATATTGATAGATGTATTTGGAACTCTAAATCCAACACGGTTTGTGCTAGCTTCTTGAAACTTGACACAATAAAGTAGTTTCACGTTCTGTCTCTATGTTTTGTTTCCTCTTGATGTAGCCCTAAGCAGTGACTGGCGAGAAACACTTTCATGGAAAGGGGTTGCCAGGCTTCCCAAAATTACGAATCTCCAGAAATCGCAGCAAATATTTTTTCACCCAAACAGGATGATACTTTCAGGTAATGAACGGTACACGAAGGCGAGTTGGTTTCCCAAATTTCGTTCATCTATGTTGAGGCATTCGTTTCCAGTAACAGTTTGAATGTTTAGGTTTCACTCTGTTTTCTCCTATATTGATAGATGTATTTGGAACACTAAATCCAACACGGTTTGTGCTAGCATCTTGAAACTTGACACAATAAAGTAGTTTCACGTTCTATCTCTATGTTTTGATTCCTCTTGATGTAGCCCTAAGCAGTGACAGGCGAGAAACACTTCCATGGAAAGGAGATGCCAGGCTTCCCAAAATTACGAATCTCCAGAAATCTCAGCAAATATTTTTTTCACCCAAACTGGATGATACTTTCAGATAATGATCAGTACACTAAGGCGACTTGGTTCCCCAAATTTCGTTCTTCTATGTTGAAGCGTTCGTTTCCAGTAACAGTTTGAATTTTTAGGTTTCACTCTGTTTTCTCCTATATTGATAGATGTATTTGGAACTCTAAATCCAACACGGTTTGTGCTAGCTTCTTGAAACTTGAAACAATAAAGTAGTTTCACGTTCTGTCTCTATGTTTTGTTTCCTCTTGATGAAGCCCTAAGCAGTGACTGGCGAGAAACACTTTCATGGAAAGGGGTTGCCAGGCTTCCCAAAATTACGAATCTCCAGAAATCTCAGCAAATATTTCTTCACCCAAACAGGATGATACTTTCAGGTAATGATCAGTACACTAAGGTGACATGGTTCCCCAAATTTCTTTCTTCTATGTTGAAGCGTTCGTTTCCAGTAACAGTTTGAATTTTTAGGTTTCACTCTGTTTTCTCCTATATTGATAGATGTATTTGGAACTCTAAATCCAACACGGTTTGTGGTAGCTTCTTGAAACTTCACACAATAAAGTAGATTCAGGTTCTATCTCTATGTTTTGTTTCCTCTTGATGTAGCCCTAAGCAGTGACTGGCGAGAAACACTTTCATGGAAAGGGGTTGCCAGGCTTCCCACAATTACGAATCTCCAGAAATCTCAGCAAATATTTTTTCACCCAAACAGGATGATACTTTCAGGTAATGATCAGTACACTAAGGTGACTTGGTTCCCCAAATTTCGTTCTTCTATGTTGAAGCGTTCGTTTCCAGTAACAGTTTGAATTTTTAGGTTTCACTGTGTTTTCTCCTATATTGATAGATGTATTTGGAACTCTAAATCCAACACGGTTTGTGCTAGCTTCTTGAAACTTGACACAATAAAGTAGTTTCACGTTCTATCTCTATGCTTTGTTTCCTCTTGATGTACCCCTAAGCAGTGACTGGCGAGAAACACTTTCATTGAAAGTGGTTGCCAGGTTTCCCAAAATTACGAATCTCCAGAAATCTCAGCAAATATTTTTTCACCCAAACAGGATGATACTTTCAGGTAATGATCAGTACAGGAAGGCGACTTGGTTCCCCAAATTTTGTTCTTCTATGTTGAAGCGATCGTTTCCAGTAACAGTTTGAAATTTAGGTTTTACTCTGTTTTCTCCTATATTGATAGATGTATTTGGAACTCTAAATCCAACACGGTTTGTGCTAGCTTCTTGACACTTGACACAATAAAGTAGTTTCACGTTCTATCTCTATGTTTTGTTTCCTCTTGATGTAGCCCTAAGAAGTGACCGGCGAGAAACACTTCCATGGAAAGGGGTTGCCAGGCTTCCCAAAATTACGAATCTCCAGAAATCTCAGCAAATATTTTTTCACCCAAACAGGATGATACTTTCAGGTAACGATCAGTACACTAAGGTGACTTGGTTCCCCAAATTTCGTTCTTCTATGTTGAAGCGTTCGTTTCCAGTAACAGTTTGAATTTTTAGGTTTCACTCTTTTTTCTCCTATATTGATAGATGTATTTGGAACTCTAAATCCAACACGGTTTGTGCTAGCGTCTTGAAACTTGACACAATAAAGTAGTTTCACGTTCTATCTCTATGTTTTTATTCCTCTTGATGTAGCCCTAAGCAGTGACTGGCGAGAAACACTTTCATGGAAAGGGGTTGCCAAGCTTCCCAAAATTAAGAAACTCCAGAAATCTCAGCAAATATTTTTTCACCCAAACTGGATGATACTTTCAGGTAATGATCAGTACACTAAGGTGACTTGGTTCCCCAAATTTCGTTCTTCTATGTTGAAGCGTTCGTTTCCAGTAACAGTTTGAATTTTTAGGTTTCACTCTGTTTTCTCCTATATTGATAGATGTATTTGGAACTCTAAATCCAACACGGTTTGTGCTAGCTTCTTGACACTTGACACAATAAAGTAGTTTCACGTTCTATCTCTATGTTTTGTTTCCTCTTGATGTAGCCCTAAGCAGTTACTGGCGAGAAACACTTTCATGGAAAGGGGTTGCCAGGCTTCCCAAAATTACAAATCTCCAGAAATCTCAGCAAATATTTTTTCACCCAAACAGGATGATAATTTCAGGTAATGATCAGTACACTAAGGTGACTTGGTTCCCCAAATTTCGTTCTTCTATGTTGAAGCGTTCGTTTCCAGTAACAGTTTGAATGTTTAGGTTACACTCTGTTTTCTCCTATATTGATAGATGTATTTGGAACACTAAATCCAACACGTTTTGTGCTAGCTATTTGAAACTTGACACAATAAAGTAGTTTCACGTTCTATCTCTATGTTTTGATTCCTCTTGATGTAGCCCTAAGCAGTGACAGGCGAGAAACACTTCCATGGAAAGGGGTTGCCAGGCTTTCCAAAATTACGAATCTCCAGAAATCTCAGCAAATATTTTTTCACCCAAACTGGATGATACTTTCAGATAATGATCAGTACACTAAGGCGACTTGGTTCCCCAAATTTCGTTCTTCTATGTTGAAGCGTTAGTTTCCAGTAACAGTTTGAATTTTTAGGTTTCACTCTGTTTTCTCCTATATTGATAGATGTATTTGGAACTCTAAATCCAACACGGTTTGTGCTAGCTTCTTGAAACTTGACACAATAAAGTAGTTTCACGTTCTGTCTCTATGTTTTGTTTCCTCTTGATGTAGCCCTAAGCAGTGACTGGCGAGAAACACTTTCATGGAAAGGGGTTGCCAGGCTTCCCAAAATTACGAATCTCCAGAAATCGCAGCAAATATTTTTTCACCCAAACAGGATGATACTTTCAGGTAATGAACGGTACACGAAGGCGAGTTGGTTTCCCAAATTTCGTTCATCTATGTTGAGGCATTCGTTTCCAGTAACAGTTTGAATGTTTAGGTTTCACTCTGTTTTCTCCTATATTGATAGATGTATTTGGAACACTAAATCCAACACGGTTTGTGCTAGCATCTTGAAACTTGACACAATAAAGTAGTTTCACGTTCTATCTCTATGTTTTGATTCCTCTTGATGTAGCCCTAAGCAGTGACAGGCGAGAAACACTTCCATGGAAAGGAGATGCCAGGCTTCCCAAAATTACGAATCTCCAGAAATCTCAGCAAATATTTTTTTCACCCAAACTGGATGATACTTTCAGATAATGATCAGTACACTAAGGCGACTTGGTTCCCCAAATTTCGTTCTTCTATGTTGAAGCGTTCGTTTCCAAAACAGTTTGAATTTTTAGGTTTCACTCTGTTTTCTCCTATATTGATAGATGTATTTGGAACTCTAAATCCAACACGGTTTGTGCTAGCTTCTTGAAACTTGACACAATAAAGTAGTTTCACGTTCTGTCTCTATGTTTTGTTTCCTCTTGATGTAGCCCTAAGCAGTGACTGGCGAGAAACACTTTCATGGAAAGGGGTTGCCAGGCTTCCCAAAATTACGAATCTCCAGAAATCTCAGCAAATATTTTTTTCACCCAAACAGGATGATACTTTCAGGTAATGATCAGTACACTAAGGTGACATGGTTCCCCAAATTTCGTTCTTCTATGTTGAAGCGTTCGTTTCCAGTAACAGTTTGAATTTTTAGGTTTCAGTCTGTTTTCTCATATATTGATAGATGTATTTGGAACTCTAAATCCAACACGGTTTGTGGTAGCTTCTTGAAACTTCACACAATAAAGTAGATTCAGGTTCTATCTCTATGTTTTGTTTCCTCTTGATGTAGCCCTAAGCAGTGACTGGCGAGAAACACTTTCATGGAAAGGGGTTGCCAGGCTTCCCACAATTACGAATCTCCAGAAATCTCAGCAAATATTTTTTCACCCAAACAGGATGATACTTTCAGGTAATGATCAGTACACTAAGGTGACTTGGTTCCCCAAATTTCGTTCTTCTATGTTGAAGCGTTCTTTTCCAGTAACAGTTTGAAATTTTAGGTTTCACTCTGTTTTCTCCTATATTGATATATGTATTTGGAACTCTAAATCCAACACGGTTTGTGCTAGCATCTTGAAACTTGACACAATAAAGTAGTTTCACGTTCTATCTCTATGTTTTGATTCCTCTTGATGTAGCCCTAAGATGTGACTGGCGAGAAACACTTTCATGGAAAGGGGTTGCCAGGCTTCCCAAAATTACGAATCTCCAGAAATCTCATCAAATATTTTTTCACCCACACTGGATGATACTTTCAGGTAATGATCAGTACAGGAAGGCGACTTGGTTCCCCAAATTTCGTTCTTCTATGTTGAAGCGTTCATTTCCAGTAACAATTTGAATTTTTAGGTTTCACTCTGTTTTCTCCTATATTGATAGATGTATTTGGAACTCTAAATCCAACAAGGTTTGTGCTAGCTTCTTGAAACTTGACACAATTAAGTAGTTTCACGTTCTGTCTCTATGTTTTGTTTCCTCTTGATGTAGCCCTCAGCAGTGACTGGCGTGAAACACTTTCATGGAAACGGGTTGCCAAGCTTTCTAAAATTACGAATCTCCAGAAATCTCAGCAAATATTTTTTCACACAAACAGGATGATACTTTCAGGTAATGATCAGTACACTAAGGTGACTTGGTTCCCCAAATTTCGTTCTTCTATGTTGAAGCGTTCGTTTCCAGTAACAGTTTGAATATTTAGGTTTCACTCTGTTTTCTCCTATATTGATTGATGTATTTGGAACTCTAAATCCAACACGGTTTGTGCTAGCTTCTTGAAACTTGACACAATAAAGTAGTTTCACGTTCTGTCTCTATGTTTTGTTTCCTCTTGATGTAGCCCTAAGCAGTGACTGGCGAGAAACACTTTAATGGAAAGGGGTTGCCAGGATTCCCAAAATTACGAATCTCCAGAAATCTCAGCAAATATTTTTTCACCCAAACAGGATGATACTTTCAGGTAATGATCAGTACACGAAGGCGACGTGGTTCCCCAAATTTCGTTCTTCTATGTTGAAGCATTCGTTTCCAGTAACAGTTTGAATTTTTAGGTTTCACTCTGTTTTCCCCTATATTGATAGATGTATTTGGAACTCTAAATCCAACACGGTTTGTGCTAGCTTCTTGAAACTTAACACAATAAAGTAGTTTCGCGTTCTGTCTCTATGTTTTGTTTCCTTTTGATGTAGCCCTCAGCAGTGACAGGCGAGAAACACTTTCATGGAAAGGGGTTGCCAGGCTTCCCAAAATTACCTATCTTCAGAAATCTCAGCAAATATTTTTTCACCCAAACAGGATGATACTTTCAGGTAATGATCAGTACACTAAGGTGACTTGGTTCCCCAAATTTCGTTCTTCTATGTTGAAGCGTTCTTTTCCAGTAACAGTTTGAAATTTTAGGTTTCACTCTGTTTTCTCCTATATTGATATATGTATTTGGAACTCTAAATCCAACACGGTTTGTGCTAGCTTCTTTAAACTTGACACAATAAAGTAGTTTCACGTTCTATCTCTATGTTTTGATTCCTCTTGATGTAGCCCTAAGCAGTGACTGGCGAGAAACACTTTCATGGAAAGAGGTTGCCAGGCTTCCCAAAATTACGAATGTCCAGAAATCTCAGCAAATATTTTTTCACCCAAACTGGATGATACTTTCAGGTAATGATCAGTACACGAAGGCGACTTGGTTCCCCAAATTTCTTTCTTCTATGTTGAATCGTTCGTTTCCAGTAACAGTTTGAATTTTTAGGTTTCACTCTGTTTTCCCCTATATTGATAGATGTATTTGGAACTCTAAATCCAACACGGTTTGAGCTAGCTTCTTGAAACTTGACACAATAAAGTAGTTTCATGTTCTGTCTCTATGTTTTGTTTCCTCTTGATGTAGCCCTAAGCAGTGACTGGCGAGAAACACTTTCATGGAAAGGGGTTGCCAGGATTCCCAAAATTACGAATCTCCAGAAATCTCAGCAAATATTTTTTCACCCAAACAGGATGATACTTTCAGGTAATGATCAGTACACGAAGGCGACGTGGTTCCCCAAATTTCGTTCTTCTATGTTGAAGCGTTCGTTTCCAGTAACAGTTTGAATTTTTAGGTTTCACTCTGTTTTCCGCTATATTGATAGATGTATTTGGAACTCTAAATCCAACACGGTTTGTGCTAGCTTCTTGAAACTTAACACAATAAAGTAGTTTCGCGTTCTGTCTCTATGTTTTGTTTCCTCTTGATGTAGCCCTCAGCAGTGACAGGCGAGAAACACTTTCATGGAAAGGGGTTGCCAGGCTTCCCAAAATTACGAATCTTCAGAAATCTCAGCAAATATTTTTTCACCCAAACAGGATGATACTTTCAGGTAATGATCAGTACACTAAGGTGACTTGGTTCCCCAAATTTCGTTCTTCTATGTTGAAGCGTTCTTTTCCAGTAACAGTTTGAAATTTTAGGTTTCACTCTGTTTTCTCCTATATTGATAGATGTATTTGGAACTCTAAATCCAACACGGTTTGTGCTAGCTTCTTTAAACTTGACACAATAAAGTAGTTTCACGTTCTATCTCTATGTTTTGATTCCTCTTGATGTAGCCCTAAGCAGTGACTGGCGAGAAACACTTTCATGGAAAGAGGTTGCCAGGCTTCCCAAAATTACGAATGTCCAGAAATCTCAGCAAATATTTTTTCACCCAAACTGGATGATACTTTCAGGTAATGATCAGTACACGAAGGCGACTTGGTTCCCCAAATTTCTTTCTTCTATGTTGAAGCGTTCGTTTCCAGTAACAGTTTGAATTTTTAGGTTTCACTCTGTTTTCCCCTATATTGATAGATGTATTTGGAACTCTAAATCCAACATGGTTTGAGCTAGCTTCTTGAAACTTGACACAATAAAGTAGTTTCATGTTCTGTCTCTATGTTTTGTTTCCTCTTGATGTAGCCCTAAGCAGTGACTGGCGAGAAACACTTTCATGGAAAGGGGTTGCCAGGCTTCCCAAAATTACGAATCTCCAGAAATCTCAGCAAATATTTTTTCACCCAAACTGGATGATACTTTCAGGTAATGATCAGTACACGAAGGCGACTTGGTTCCCCAAATTTCTTTCTTCTATGTTGAAGCGTTCGTTTCCAGTAACAGTTTGAATTTTTAGGTTTCACTCTGTTTTCCCCTATATTGATAGATTTATTTGGAACTCTAAATCCAACACGGTTTGTGCTAGCTTCTTGGAACTTGACACAATAAAGTAGTTTCACGTCCTATCTCTATGTTTTGTTTCCTCTTGATGTAGCCCTAAGCAGTGACTGGCGAGAAACACTTTCATGGAAAGGGGTTTCCAGGCTTCCCAAAATTACGAATCACCAGTAATCTCAGGAAATATTTTTTCACCCAAACAGGATGATACTTTCAGGTAATGATCAGTACACGAAGGCGACTTGGTTCCCCAAATTTCGTTCTTCTATGTTGAAGCGTTCGTTTCCAGTAACAGTTTGAATTTTTAGGTTTCACTCTGTTTTCTCCTATATTGATAGATGTATTTGGAACTCTAAATCCAACACGGTTTGTGCTAGCTTCTTGAAACTTGACAGAATAAAGTACTTTCACGTTCTATCTCTATGTTTTGTTTCCTCTTGATGTAGCCCTAAGCAGTGACTGGCGAGAAACACTTTCATGGAAAGGGGTTGCCAGGCTTCCCAAAATTACGAATCTCCAGAAATCTCAGCAAATATTTTTTCACCCAAACAGGATGATACTTTCAGGTAATAATCAGTACACTAAGGCGACTTGGTTCCCCAAATTTCGTTCTTCTATGTTGAAGCGTTCGTTTCCAGTAACAGTTTGAATTTTTAGGTTTCACTCTGTTTTCTCCTATATTTATAGATGTATTTGGAACTCTAAATCCAACACGGTTTGTGTTAGCTTCTTGAAACTTGACACAATAAAGTAGTTTCGCGTTCTGTCTCTATGTTTTGTTTCCTCTTGATGTAGCCCTAAGCAGTGACTGGCGAGAAACACTTTCATGGAAAGGGGTTGCCAGGCTTCCCAAAATTACGAATCTCCAGAAATCTCAGCAAATATTTTTTCACCCAAACAGGATGATACTTTCAGGTAATGATGAGTACACGAAGGCGACTTGGTTCCCCAAATTTCGTTCTTCTATGTTGAAGCGTTCGTTTCTAGTAACAGTTTGAATTTTTAGGTTTCACTCTGTTTTCTCCTATATTGATAGATGTATTTGGAACTCTAAATCCAACACGGTTTGTGCTAGCTTCTTGAAACTTGACACAATAAAGTAGTTTCACGTTCTGTCTCTATGTTTTGTTTCCTCTTGATGTAGCCCTAAGCAGTGACAGGCGAGAAACACTTTCATGGAAAGGGGTTGCCAGGCTCCCAAAATTACGAATCTCCAGAAATCTCAGCAAATATTTTTTCACCCAAACAGGATGATACTTTCAGGTAATGATCAGTACACTAAGGTGACTTGGTTCCCCAATTTCGTTCTTGTATGTTGAAGCGTTCGTTTCCAGTAACAGTTTGAATATTTAGGTTTCACTCTGTTTTCTCCTATATTGATAGATGTATTTGGAACTCTAAATCCAACACGGTTTGTGCTAGCTTCTTTAAACTTGACAGAATAAAGTACTTTCACGTTCTGTCTCTATGTTTTGTTTCCTCTTGATGTAGCCCTAAGCAGTGCCTGGCGAGAAACACTTTCATGGAAAGGGGTTGGCAGGCTTCCCAAAATTACGAATCTCCAGAAATCTCAGCAAATATTTTTTCACCCAAACAGGATGATACTTTCAGGTAAAAATCACTACACTAAGGTGACTTGGTTCCCCAAATTTCGTTCTTCTATGTTGAAGCGTTCGTTTCCAGTAACAGTTTGAATTTTTAGGTTTCACTCTGTTTTCTCCTATATTGATAGATGTATTTGGAACTCTAAATCCAACACAGTTTGTGCTAGCTTCTTGAAACTTGACACAATAAAGTAGTTTCACGTTCTATCTCTACGTTTTGTTTCCTCTTGATGTACCCCTAAGCAGTGACTGCCGAGAAACACTTTCATGGAAAGGGGTTGCCCGGTTTCCCAAAATTACGAATCTCCAGAAATCTCAGCAAATATTTTTTCACCCAAACAGGATGATACTTTCAGGTAATGATCAGTACACGAAGGCGACTTGGTTCCCCAAATTTTGTTCTTCTATGTTGAAGCGATCGTTTCCAGTAACAGTTTGAAATTTAGGTTTCACTCTGTTTTCTCCTATATTGATAGATGTATTTGGAACTCTAAATCCAACACGGTTTGTGCTAGCTTCTTGAAACTTGACACAATAAAGTAGTTTCACGTTCTGTCTCTATGTTTTGTTTCCTCTTGATGTAGCCCTAAGCAGTGACAGGCGAGAAACACTTTCATGGAAAGGGGTTGCCAGGCTTCCCAAAATTACGAATCTCCAGAAATCTCAGGAAATATTTTTTCAGCCAAACTGGATGATACTTTCAGGTAACGATCAGTACACGAAGGCGACTTGGTTCCCCAAATTTCGTTCTTCTATGTTGAAGCGTTCGTTTCCAGTAACACTTTGAATTTTTAGGTTTCATTCTGTTTTCTCCTATATTGATAGGTGTATTTGGAACTCTAAATCCAACACGGTTTGTGCTAGCTTCTTGAAACTTGACACAATAAAGTAGTTTCACGTTCTGTCTCTATGTTTGGATTCCTCTTGATGTAGCCCTAAGCAGTGACAGGCGAGAAACACTTTCATGGAAAGGGGTTGCCAGGCTTCCCAAAATTACGAATCTCCAGAAATCTCAGCAAATATTTTTTCACCCAAACAGGATGATACTTTCAGGTAATGATCAGTACACTAAGGTGACTTGGTTCCCCAAATTTCGTTCTTCTATGTTGAAGCGTTCGTTTCCAGTAACAGTTTGAATATTTAGGTTTCACTCTGTTTTCTCCTATATTGATAGATGTATTTGGAACTCTAAATCCAACACGGTTTGTGCTAGCTTCTTGAAACTTGACACAATAAAGTAGTTTCACGTTCTATCTCTATGTTTTGTTTACTCTTGATGTAGCCCTAAGCAGTGACTGGAGAGAAACACTTTCATGGAAAGGGGTTGCCAGGCTTCCCAAAATTACGAATCTCCAGAAATCTCAGCAAATATTTTTTCACCCACACTGGATGATACTTTCAGGTAATGATCAGTACACGAAGGCGACTTGGTTCCCCAAATTTCGTTCTTCTATGTTGAAGCGTTCGTTTCCAGTAACAGTTTGAATTTTTAGGTTTCATTCTGTTTTCTCCTATATTGATAGATGTATTTGGAACTCTAAATCCAACACGGTTTGTGCTAGCTTCTTGAAACTTGACACAATAAAGTAGTTTCACGTTCTGTCTCTATGTTTTGTTTCCTCTTGATGTAGCCCTAAGCAGTGACTGGCGAGAAACACTTTAATGGAAAGGGGTTGCCAGGATTCCCAAAATTACGAATCTCCAGAAATCTCAGCAAATATTTTTTCACCCAAACAGGATGATACTTTCAGGTAATGATCAGTACACGAAGGCGACGTGGTTCCCCAAATTTCGTTCTTCTATGTTGAAGCGTTCGTTTCCAGTAACAGTTTGAATTTTTAGGTTTCACTCTGTTTTCCCCTATATTGATAGATGTATTTGGAACTCTAAATCCAACACGGTTTGTGCTAGCTTCTTGAAACTTAACACAATAAAGTAGTTTCGCGTTCTGTCTCTATGTTGTGTTTCCTCTTGATGTAGCCCTCAGCAGTGACAGGCGAGAAACACTTTCATGGAAAGGGGTTGCCAGGCTTCCCAAAATTACGAATCTCCAGAAATCTCAGCAAATATTTTTTCACCCAAACAGGATGATACTTTCAGGTAATGATCAGTACACGAAGGCGACTTGGTTCCCCAAATTTTGTTCTTCTATGTTGAAGCGATCGTTTCCAGTAACAGTTTGAAATTTAGGTTTCACTCTGTTTTCTCCTATATTGATAGATGTATTTGGAACTCTAAATCCAACACGGTTTGTGCTAGCTTCTTGAAACTTGACACAATAAAGTAGTTTCACGTTCTATCTCTATGTTTTGTTTCCTCTTGATGTAGCCCTAAGCAGTGACAGGCGAGAAACACTTTCATGGAAAGGGGTTGCCAGGCTTCCCAAAATTACGAATCTCCAGAAATCTCAGGAAATATTTTTTCAGCCAAACTGGATGATACTTTCAGGTAACGATCAGTACACGAAGGCGACTTGGTTCCCCAAATTTCGTTCTTCTATGTTGAAGCGTTCGTTTCCAGTAACAGTTTGAATTTTTAGGTTTCACTCTGTTTTCTCCTATATTGATAGATGTATTTGGAACTCTAAATCCAACACGGTTTGTGCTAGCTTCTTGAAACTTGACACAATAAAGTAGTTTCACGTTCTATCTCTATGTTTTGTTTCCTCTTGATGTAGCCCTAAGAAGTGACAGGCGAGAAACACTTCCATGGAAAAAGGTTGCCAGGCTTCCCAAAATTACGAATCTCCAGAAATCTCAGCAAATATTTTTTCACCCAAACATGATGATGCTTTGAGGTAATGATCAGTACACTAAGGTGACTTGGTTCCCCAAATTTCGTTCTTCTATGTTGAGGCGTTCGTTTCCAGTAACAGTTTGAATATTTAGGTTTCACTCTGTTTTCTCCTATATTGATAGATGTATTTGGAACTCTAAATCCAACACGGTTTGTGCTAGCTTCTTGAAACTTGACACAATAAAGTAGTTTCACGTTCTATCTCTACGTTTTGTTTCCTCTTGATGTAGCCCTAAGCAGTGACTGGCGAGAAACACTTCCAAGGAAAGGGGCTGCCAGGCTTCCCAAAATTACGAATCTCCAGAAATCTCAACAAATATTTTTTCACCCAAACAGGATGATACTTTCAGGTAATGATCAGTACACTAAGGTGACTTGGTTCCCCAAATTTCGTTCTTGTATGTTGAAGCGTTCGTTTCCAGTAACAGTTTGAATATTTAGGTTTCACTCTGTTTTCTCCTATATTGATAGATGTATTTGGAACTCTAAATCCAACACGGTTTGTGCTAGCTTCTTTAAACTTGACAGAATAAAGTACTTTCACGTTCTATCTCTATGTTTTGTTTCCTCTTGATGTAGCCCTAAGCAGTGACTGGCGAGAAACACTTTCATGGAAAGGGGTTGGCAGGCTTCCCAAAATTACGAATCTCCAGAAATCTCAGCAAATATTTTTTCACCCAAACAGGATGATACTTTCAGGTCATAATCAGTACACTAAGGCGACTTGGTTCCCCAAATTTCGTTCTTCTATGTTGAAGCGTTCGTTTCCAGTAACAGTTTGAATTTTTAGGTTTCACTCTGTTTTCTCCTATATTGATAGATGTATTTGGAACTCTAAATCCAACACGGTTTGTGCTACCTTCTTGAAACTTGACACAATAAAGTAGTTTCACGTTCTATCTCTACGTTTTGTTTCCTCTTGATGTACCCCTAAGCAGTGACTGGCGAGAAACACTTTCATGGAAAGGGGTTGCCAGATTTCCCAAAATTACGAATCTCCAGAAATCTCAGCAAATATTTTTTCACCCAAACAGGATGAAACTTTCAGGTAATGATCAGTACACGAAGGCGACTTGGTTCCCCAAATTTTGTTCTTCTACGTTTAAGCGATCGTTTCCAGTAACAGTTTGAAATTTAGGTTTCACTCTGTTTTCTCCTATATTGATTGATGTGTTTGGAACTCTAAATCCAACACGGTTTGTGCTAGCTTCTTGAAACTTGACACAATAAAGTAGTTTCATGTTCTATCTCTATGTTTTGTTTCCTCTTGATGTAGCCCTAAGCAGTGACAGGCGAGAAACACTTTCATGGAAAGGGGTTGCCAGGCTTCCCAAAATTACGAATCTCCAGAAATCTCAGCAAATATTTTTTCAGCCAAACTGGATGATACTTTCAGGTAACAATCAGTACACGAAGGCGACTTGGTTCCCCAAATTTCGTTCTTCTATGTTGAAGCGTTCGTTTCCAGTAACACTTTGAATTTTTAGGTTTCACTCTGTTTTCTCCTATATTGATAGATGTATTTGGAACTCTAAATCCAACACGGTTTGTGCTAGCTTCTTGAAACTTGACAGAATAAAGTACTTTCACGTTCTATCTCTATGTTTTGTTTCCTCTTGATGTAGCCCTAAGCAGTGACTGGCGAGAAACACTTTCATGGAAAGGGGTTGGCAGGCTTCCCAAAATTACGAATCTCCAGAAATCTCAGCAAATATTTTTTCACCCAAACAGGATGATACTTTCAGGTAATAATCAGTACACTAAGGTGACTTGGTTCCCCCAATTTCGTTCTTCTATGTTGAAGCGTTCATTTCCAGTAAGAGTTTGAATTTTTAGGTTTCACTCTGTTTTCTCCTATATTGATAGATGTATTTGGAACTCTAAATCCAACACGGTTTGTGCTAGCTTCTTGAAACTTGACACAATAAAGTAATTTCACGTTCTATCTCTACGTTTTGTTTCCTCTTGATGTAGCCCTAAGCAGTGACTGGCGAGAAACACTTTCATGGAAAGGGGTTGCCAGGCTTCCCAAAATTACGAATCTCCAGAAATCTCAGCAAATATTTTTTCACCCAAACAGGATGATACTTTCAGGTAATGATCAGTACACGAAGGCGACTTGGTTCCCCAAATTTCGTTCTTCTATGTTGAAGCGTTCGTTTCCAGTAACAGTTTGAATTTTTAGGTTTCACTCTGTTTTCTCCTATATTGATAGATGTATTTGGAACTCTAAATCCAACACGGTTTGTGCTAGCTTCTTGAAACTTGACACAATAATGTAGTTTCACGTTCTATCTCTATTTGGATTCCTCTTGATGTAGCCCTAAGCAGTGACAGGAGAGAAACACTTTCATGGAAAGGGGTTGCCAGGCTTCCCAAAATTACGAATCTCCAGAAATCTCAGCAAATATTTTTTCACACAAACTGGATGATACTTTCAGGTAATGATCAGTACACGAAGGCGACTTGGTTCCCCAAATTTCGTTCTTCTATGTTGAAGCGTTCGTTTCCAGTAACAGTTTGAATTTTTAGGTTTCACTCTGTTTTCTCCTATATTGATAGATGTATTTGGAACTCTAAATCCAACACGGTTTGTGCTAGCTTCTTGAAACTTGACACAATAAAGTAGTTTCACGTTCTATCTCTATGTTTTGTTTCCTCTTGATGTAGCCCTAAGCAGTGACAGGCGAGAAACACTTTCATGGAAAGGGGTTGCCAGGCTTCCCAAAATAACGAATGTCCAGAAATCTCAGCAAATATTATTTCAGCCAAACTGGATGATACTTTCAGGTAATGATCAGTACACGAAGGCGACTTGGTTCCCCAAATATCGTTCTTCTATGTTGAAGCGTTCTTTTCCAGTAACAGTTTGAATTTTTAGGTTTCACTCTGTTTTCTCCTATATTGATAGATGTATTTGGAACTCTAAATCCAACACGGTTTGTGCTAGCTTCTTGAAACTTGACACAACAAAGTAGTTTCACGTTCTATCTCTATGTTTTGTTTCCTCTTGATGTAGCCCTAAGCAGTGACAGGCGAGAAACACTTTCATGGAAAGGGGTTGCCAGGCTTCCCAAAATTACGAATGTCCAGAAATCTCAGCAAATATTATTTCAGCCAAACTGGATGATACTTTCAGGTAATGATCAGTACACGAAGGCGACTTGGTTCCCCAAATATCGTTCTTCTATGTTGAAGCGTTCTTTTCCAGTAACAGTTTGAATTTTTAGGTTTCACTCTGTTTTCTCCTATATTGATAGATGTATTTGGAACTCTAAATCCAACACGGTTTGTGCTAGCTTCTTGAAACTTGACACAATAAAGTAGTTTCACGTTCTATCTCTATGTTTGGATTCCTCTTGATGTAGCCCTAAGCAGTGACAGGAGAGAAACACTTTCATGGAAAGGGGTTGCAAGGCTTCCCAAAATTACGAATCTCCAGAAATCTCAGCAAATATTTTTTCACACAAACTGGATGATACTTTCAGGTAATGATCAGTACACGAAGGCGACTTGGTTCCCCAAATTTCGTTCTTCTATGTTGAAGCGTTCGTTTCCAGTAACAGTTGGAATTTTTAGGTTTCACTCTGTTTTCTCCTATATTGATAGATGTATTTGGAACTCTAAATCCAACACGGTTTGTTCTAGCTTCTTGAAACTTGACACAATAAAGTAGTTTCACGTTCTATCTCTATGTTTTGTTTCCTCTTGATGTAGCCCTAAGAAGTGACAGGCGAGAAACACTTCCATGGAAAAAGGTTGCCAGTCTTCCCAAAATTACGAATCTCCAGAAATCTCAGCAAATATTTTTTCACCCAAACAGGATGATACTTTCACGTAATGATCAGTACATGAAGGTGACTTGGTTCCCAAATTCCGTTCTTCTATGTTGAAGCGTTCGTTTCCAGTAACAGTTTGAACTTTTAGGTTTCACTCTGTTTTCTCCTATATTGATAGATGTATTTGGAACTCTAAATCCAACACGGTTTGTGCTAGCTTCTTGAAACTTGACACAATAAAGAAGTTTCACGTTCTATCTCTATGTTTTGTTTCCTCTTGATGTAGCCCTAAGCAGTGACTGGCGAGAAACACTTTCATGGAAAGGGGTTGGCAGGCTTCCCAAAATTACGAATCTCCAGAAATCTCAGCAAATATATTTTCACCCAAACAGGATGATACTTTCAGGTAATGATCAGTACACGAATGCGACTTGGTTCCCCAAATATCGTACTTCTATGTTGAAGCGTTCGTTTCCAGTAACAGTTTGAATTTTTAGGTTTCACTCTGTTTTCTCCTACATTGATAGATGTATTTGGAACTCTAAATCCAACACGGTTTGGGCTAGCTTCTTGAAACTTGACACAATAAAGTAGTTTCACGTTCTATCCCTATGTTTTGTTTCCTCTTGATGTAGCCCTAAGCAGTGACTGGCGAGAAACACTTTCATGGAAAGGGGTTGCCAGGCTTCCCAAAATTACGAATCTACAGAAATCTCAGCAAATATTTTTTCACCCAAGCTGTATGATACTTTCAGGTAATGATCAGTACATGAAGGCGACTTGGTTCCACAAATATCGTTCTTCTATGGTGAAGCGTTCCTTTCCAGTAACAGTTTGAATTTTTAAGTTTCACTCTGTTTTCTCCTATATTGATAGATGTATTTGGAACTCTAAATCCAACACGGTTTGTGCTAGCTTCTTGAAACTTGACACAATAATGTAGTTTCACGTTCTATCTCTATGTTTTGTTTCCTCTTGATGTAGCCCTAAGAAGTGACAGGCGAGAAACACTTCCATGGAAAGGGGTTGCCAGGCTTCCCAAAATTACGAATCTCCAGAAATCTCAGCAAATATTTTTTCACCCAAACAGGATGATACTTTCACGTAATGATCAGTACATGAAGGTGACTTGGTTCCCCAAATTCCGTTCTTCTATGTTGAAGCGTTCGTTTCCAGTAACAGTTTGAATTTTTAGGTTTCACTCTGTTTTCTCCTAAATTGATAGATGTATTTGGAACTCTAAATCCAACACGGTTTGTGCTAGCTTCTTGAAACTTGACACAATAAAGTAGTTTCACGTTCTATCCCTATGTTTTGATTCCTCTTGATTTAGCCCTAAGCAGTGACTGGCGAGAAACACTTTCATGGAAAGGGGTTGCCAGGCTTCCCAAAATTACGAATCTCCAGAAATCTCAGCAAATATTTTTTCACCCAAGCTGGATGATACTTTCAGGTAATGATCAGTATACGAAGGCGACTTGGTTCTCCAAATATCGTTCTTCTATGTTGAAGCGTTCGTTTCCAGTAACAGTTTGAATTTTTAGGTTTCACTCTGTTTTCTCCTATATTGATAGATGTATTTGGAACTCTAAATCCAACACGGTTTGTGCTAGATTCTTGAAACTTGACACAATAAAGTAGTTTCACGTTCTATCTTTATGTTTGGATTCCTCTTGATGTAGCCCTAAGCAGTGACAGGCGAGAAACACTTTCATGGAAAGGGGTTGCCATGCTTCCCAAAATTACGAATCTCCAGAAATCTCAGCAAATATTTTTTCACCCAAGCTGGATGATACTTTCAGGTAATGATCAGTACATGAAGGCGACGTGGTTCCCCAAATATCGTTCTTCTATGGTGAAGCGTTCGTTTCCAATAACAGTTTGAATTTTTAGGTTTCACTCTGTTTTCTCCTATATTGATAGATGTATTTGGAACTCTAAATCCAACACGGTTTCTGCTAGCTTCTTGAAACTTGACACAATAAACTAGTTTCACGTTCTATCTCTACGTTTTGTTTCCTCTTGATGTAGCCCTAAGCAGTGACTGGCGAGAAACACTTTCATTGAAAGTGGTTGCCAGGCTTCCCAATATTACGAATCTCCAGAAATCTCAGCAAATATTTTTTCACCCAAACAGGATGATACTTTCAGGTAATGATCAGTACACGAAGGCGACTTGGTTTCCCAAATTTCGTTCTTCTATGTTGAGGCGTTCTTTTCCAGTAACAGTTTGAATTTTTAGGTTTCACTCTGTTTTCTCCTATATTGATAGATGTATTTGGAACTCTAAATCCAACACGGTTTGTGCTAGCTTCTTGAAACTTGACACAATAAAGTAGTTTCACGTTCTATCTCTACGTTTTGTTTCCTCTTGATGTAGCCCTAAGCAGTGACTGGCGAGAAACACTTTCAAGGAAAGGGGTTGCCAGGTTTCCCAAAATTACGAATCTCCAGAAATCTCAGCAAATATTTTTTCACCCAAACAGGATGATACTTTCAGGTAATGATCAGTACACGAAGGCGACTTGGTTCCCCAAATTTTATTCTTCTACGTTGAAGCGATCGTTTCCAGTAACAGTTTGAAATTTAGGTTTCACTCTGTTTTCTCCTATATTGATAGATGTATTTGGAACTCTAAATCCAACACAGTTTGTGCTAGCTTCTTGAAACTTGACACAATAAAGAAGTTTCACGTTCTATCTCTATGTTTTGTTTCCTCTTGATGTAGCCCTAAGCAGTGACTGGCGAGAAACACTTTCATGGAAAGGGGTTGCCAGGCTTCCCAAAATTACGAATCTCCAGAAATCTCAGCAAATATATTTTCACACAAACAGGATGATACTTTCAGGTAATGATCAGTACACGAAGGCGACTTGGTTCCCCAAATATCGTTCTTCTATGTTGAAGCGTTCTTTTCCAGTAACAGTTTGAATTTTTAGGTTTCACTCTGTTTTCTCCTATATTGATAGATGTATTTGGAACTCTAAATCCAACACGGTTTGTGCTAGCTTCTTGAAACTTGACACAATAAAGTAGTTTCACCTTCTGTCTCTATGTTTTGTTTCCTCTTGATGTAGCCCTAAGCAGTGACTGGCGAGAAACACTTTAATGGAAAGGGGTTGCCAGGCTTCCCAAAATTACGAATCTCCAGAAATCTCAGCAAATATTTTTTCACCCAAACAGGATGATACTTTCAGGTAATGATCAGTACACTAAGGTGACTTGGTTCCCCAAATTTCGTTCTTGTATGTTGAAGCGTTCGTTTCCAGTAACAGTTTGAATATTTAGGTTTCACTCTGTTTTCTCCTATATTGATAGATGTATTTGGAACTCTAAATCCAACACGGTTTGTGCTAGCTTCTTGAAACTTGACACAATAAAGAAGTTTCACGTTCTATCTCTATGTTTTGTTTCCTCTTGATGTAGCCCTAAGCAGTGACTGGCGAGAAACACTTTCATGGAAAGGGGTTGGCAGGCTTCCCAAAATTACGAATCTCCAGAAATCTCAGCAAATATATTTTCACCCAAACAGGATGATACTTTCAGGTAATGATCAGTACACGAAGGCGACTTGGTTCCCCAAATATCGTACTTCTATGTTGAAGCGTTCGTTTCCAGTAACAGTTTGAATTTTTAGGTTTCACTCTGTTTTCTCCTATATTGATAGATGTATTTGGAACTCTAAATCCAACACGGTTTGGGCTAGCTTCTTGAAACTTGACACAATAAAGTAGTTTCACGTTCTATCTCTATGTTTTGTTTCCTCTTGATGTAGCCCTAAGAAGTGACAGGCGAGAAACACTTCCATGGAAAGGGTTTGCCAGGCTTCCCAAAATTACGAATCTCCAGAAATCTCAGCAAATATTTTTTCACCCAAACAGGATGATACTTTCACGTAATGATCAGTACATGAAGGTGACTTGGTTCCCCAAATTCCGTTCTTCTATTTTGAAGCGTTCATTTCCAGTAACAGTTTGAATTTTTAGGTTTCACTCTGTTTTCTCCTATATTGATAGATGTATTTGGAACTCTAAATCCAACACGGTTTGTGCTAGCTTCTTGAAACTTGACACAATAAAGTAGTTTCACGTTCTATCCCTATGTTTTGTTTCCTCTTGATGTAGCCCTAAGCAGTGACTGGCGAGAAACACTTTCATGGAAAGGGGTTGCCAGGCTTCCCAAAATTACGAATCTCCAGAAATCTCAGCAAATATTTTTTCACCCAAGCTGTATGATACTTTCAGGTAATGATCAGTACATGAAGGCGACTTGGTTCCACAAATATCGTTCTTCTATGGTGAAGCGTTTCTTTCCAGTAAAAGTTTGAATTTTTAGGTTTCACTCTGTTTTCTCCTATATTGATAGATGTATTTGGAACTCTAAATCCAACACGGTTTGTGCTAGCTTCTTGAAACTTGACACAATAATGTAGTTTCACGTTCTATCTCTATGTTCTGTTTCCTCTTGATGTAGCCCTAAGAAGTGACAGGCGAGAAACACTTCCATGGAAAGGGGTTGCCAGGCTTCCCAAAATTACGAATCTCCAGAAATCTCAGCAAATATTTTTTCACCCAAACAGGATGATACTTTCACGTAATGATCAGTACATGAAGGTGACTTGGTTCCCCAAATTCCGTTCTTCTATGTTGAAGCGTTCGTTTCCAGTAACAGTTTGAATTTTTAGGTTTCACTCTGTTTTCTCCTATATTGATAGATGTATTTGGAACTCTAAATCCAACACGGTTTGTGCTAGCTTCTTGAAACTTGACACAATAAAGTAGTTTCACGTTCTATCCCTATGTTTTGATTCCTCTTGATTTAGCCCTAAGCAGTGACTGGCGAGAAACACTTTCATGGAAAGGGGTTGCCAGGCTTCCCAAAATTACGAATCTCCAGAAATCTCAGCAAATATTTTTTCACCCAAGCTGGATGATACTTTCAGGTAATGATCAGTACATGAAGGCGACGTGGTTCCCCAAATATCGTTCTTCTATGGTGAAGCGTTCGTTTCCAATAACAGTTTGAATTTTTAGGTTTCACTCTGTTTTCTCCTATATTGATAGATGTATTTGGAACTCTAAATCCAACACGGTTTCTGCTAGCTTCTTGAAACTTGACACAATAAACTAGTTTCACGTTCTATCTCTACGTTTTGTTTCCTCTTGATGTAGCCCTAAGCAGTGACTGGCGAGAAACACTTTCATTGAAAGGGGTTGCCAGGCTTCCCAATATTACGAATCTCCAGAAATCTCAGCAAATATTTTTTCACCCAAACAGGATGATACTTTCAGGTAATGATCAGTACACGAAGGCGACTTGGTTTCCCAAATTTCGTTCTTCTATGTTGAGGCGTTCTTTTCCAGTAACAGTTTGAATTTTTAGGTTTCACTCTGTTTTCTCCTATATTGATAGATGTATTTGGAACTCTAAATCCAACACGGTTTGTGCTAGCTTCTTGAAACTTGACACAATAAAGTAGTTTCACGTTCTATCTCTACGTTTTGTTTCCTCTTGATGTAGCCCTAAGCAGTGACTGGCGAGAAACACTTTCAAGGAAAGGGGTTGCCAGGTTTCCCAAAATTACGAATCTCCAGAAATCTCAGCAAATATTTTTTCACCCAAACAGGATGATACTTTCAGGTAATGATCAGTACACGAAGGCGACTTGGTTCCCCAAATTTTGTTCTTCTACGTTGAAGCGATCGTTTCCAGTAACAGTTTGAAATTTAGGTTTCACTCTGTTTTCTCCTATATTGATAGATGTATTTGGAACTCTAAATCCAACACGGTTTGTGCTAGCTTCTTGAAACTTGACACAATAAAGTAGTTTCACGTTCTATCTCTATGTTTTCTTTCCTCTTGA
Organism: Spermophilus citellus; assembly: GCF_964194105.1. Classification (NCBI taxonomy): domain Eukaryota; kingdom Metazoa; phylum Chordata; class Mammalia; order Rodentia; family Sciuridae; genus Spermophilus; species Spermophilus citellus. The sequence goes on along the minus strand of NC_138192.1, from coordinate 2,750,012 downwards.
TGTAGCCCTAAGCAGTGACAGGCGAGAAACACTTTCATGGAAAGGGGTTGCCAGGCTTCCCAAAATTACGAATCTCCAGAAATCTCAACAAATATTTTTTCAGCCAAACTGGATGATACTTTCAGTAACGATCAGTACACGAAGGCGACTTGGTTCCCCAAATATCGTTCTTCTATGTTGAAGCGTTCTTTTCCAGTAACAGTTTGAATTTTTAGGTTTCACTCTGTTTTCTCCTATATTGATAGATGTATTTGGAACTCTAAATCTAACACGGTTTGTGCTAGCTTCTTGAAACTTGACACAATAATGTAGTTTCACGTTCTATCTCTATGTTTGGATTCCTCTTGATATAGCCCTAAGCAGTGACAGGCGTGAAACACTTTCATGGAAAGGGGTTGCCAGGCTTCCCAAAATTACGAATCTCCAGAAATCTCAGCAAATATTTTTTCACACAAACTGGATGATACTTTCAGGTAATGATCAGTACACGAAGGCGACTTGGTTCCCCAAATTTCGTACTTCTATGTTGAAGCGTTCGTTTCCAGTAACAGTTTGAATTTTTAGGTTTCACTCTGTTTTCTCCTATATTGATAGATGTATTTGGAACTCTAAATCCAACACGGTTTGTGCTAGATTCTTGAAACTTGACACAATAAAGTAGTTTCACGTTCTATCTCTATGTTTGGATTCCTCTTGATGTAGCCCTAAGCAGTGACAGGCGAGAAACACTTTCATGGAAAGGGGTTGCCAGGCTTCCCAAAATTACGAATCTCCAGAAATCTCAGCAAATATTTTTTCACACAAACTGGATGATACTTTCAGGTAATGATCAGTACACGAAGGCGACTTGGTTCCCCAAATTTCGTTCTTCTATGTTGAAGCGTTCGTTTCCAGTAACAGTTTGAATTTTTAGGTTTCACTCTGTTTTCTCCTATATTGATAGATGTATTTGGAACTCTAAATCCAACACGGTTTGTGCTAGCTTCTTGAAACTTGACACAATAAAGTAATTTCACGTTCTATCTCTACGTTTTGTTTCCTCTTGATGTAGCCCTAAGCAGTGACTGGCGAGAAACACTTTCATGGAAAGGGGTTGCCAGGCTTTTCAAAATTACGAATGTCCCGAAATCTCAGCAAATATTATTTCAGCCAAACTGGATGATATTTTCAGGTAATGATCAGTACACGAAGGCGACTTGGTTCCCCAAATATCGTTCTTCTATGTTGAAGCGTTCTTTTCCAGTAACAGTTTGAATTTTTAGGTTTCACTCTGTTTTCTCCTATATTGATAGATGTATTTGGAACTCTAAATCCAACACGGTTTGTGCTAGCTTCTTGAAACTTGACACAATAAAGTAGTTTCACGTTCTATCTCTATGTTTGGATTCCTCTTGATGTAGCCCTAAGCAGTGACAGGCGAGAAACACTTTCAATGAAAGGGGTTGCCAGGCTTCCCAAAATTACGAATCTCCAGAAATATCAGCAAATATTTTTTCACACAAACTGGATGATACTTTCAGGTAATGATCAGTACACGAAGGCGACTTGGTTCCCCAAATTTCGTTCTTCTATGTTGAAGCGTTCGTTTCCAGTAACAGTTTGAATTTTTAGGTTTCACTCTGTTTTCTCCTATATTGATAGATGTATTTGGAACTCTAAATCCAACACGGTTTGTGCTAGCTTCTTGAAACTTGACACAATAAAGTAGTTTCACGTTCTATCCCTATGTTTTGATTCCTCTTGATGTAGCCCTAAGCAGTGACTGGCGAGAAACACTTTCATGGAAAGGGGTTGCCAGGCTTCCCAAAATTACGAATGTCCAGAAATCTCAGCAAATATTATTTCAGCCAAACTGTATGATACTTTCAGGTAATGATCAGTACATGAAGGCGACTTGGTTCCCCAAATATCGTTCTTCTATGTTGAAGCGTTCGTTTCCAGTAACAGTTTGAATTTTTAGGTTTCACTCTGTTTTCTCCTATATTGATAGATGTATTTGGAACTCTAAATCCAACACGGTTTGTGCTAGCTTCTTGAAACTTGACACAATAAAGTAGTTTCACGTTCAATCTCTATGTTTTGTTTCCTCTTGATGTAGCCCTAAGCAGTGACAGGCGAGAAACACTTTCATGGAAAGGGGTTGCCAGGCTTCCCAAAATTACGAATCTCCAGAAATCTCAGCAAATATTTTTTCAGCCAAACTGGATGATACTTTCAGGTAACGATCAGTACACGAAGGTGACTTGATTCCCCAAATTTCGTTCTTCTATGTTGAGGCGTTTGTTTCCAGTAACAGTTTGAATTTTTAGGTTTCACTCTGTTTTCTCCTATATTGATAGATGTATTTGGAACTCTAAATCCAACACGGTTTGTGCTAGCTTCTTGAAACTTGACACAATAAAGTAGTTTCACGTTCTATCTCTATGTTTGGATTCCTCTTGGTGTAGCCCTAAGCAGTGACAGGAGAGAAACACTTTCATGGAAAGGGGTTGCCAAGCTTCCCAAAATTACGAATCTCCAGAAATCTCAGCAAATATTTGTTCACCCAAACAGGATGATACTTTCAGGTAATGATCAGTACACTAAGGCGACTTGGTTCCCCAAATTTCGTTCTTCTATGTTGAGGCGTTCGTTTCCAGTAACAGTTTGAATTTTTAGGTTTCACTCTGTTTTCTCCTATATTGATAGATGTATTTGGAACTCTAAATCCAACACGGTTTGTGCTAGGTTCTTGAAACTTGACACAATAAAGTAGTTTCACGTTCTATCTCTATGTTTTGTTTCCTCTTGATGTAGCCCTAAGCAGTGACTGGCGAGAAACACTTTCATGGAAAGGGGTTGCCAGGCTTCCCAAAATTACGAATCTCCAGAAATCTCAGCAAATATTTTTTCACCCAAACAGGATGATACTTTCAGGTAATGATCAGTACACTAAGGCGACTTGGTTCCCCAAATTTCGTTCTTCTATGTTGAAGCGTTCGTTTCCAGTAACAGTTTGAATTTTTAGGTTTCACTCTGTTTTCTCCTATATTGATAGATGTATTTGGAACTCTAAATCCAACACGGTTTGTGCTAGCTTCTTGAAACTTGACACAATAATGTAGTTTCACGTTCTATCCCTATGTTTTGATTCCTCTTGATGTAGCCCTAAGCAGTGACTGGCGAGAAACACTTTCATGGAAAGGGGTTGCCAGGCTTCCCAAAATTACGAATCTCCAGAAATCTCAGCAAATATTTTTTCACCCAAGCTGGATGATACTTTCAGGTAATGATCAGTACATGAAGGCGACTTGGTTCCCCAAATATCGTTCTTCTATGGTGAAGCGTTCGTTTCCAATAACAGTTTGAATTTTTAGGTTTCACTCTGTTTTCTCCTATATTGATAGATGTATTTGGAACTCAAAATCCAACACGGTTTGTGCTAGCTTCTTGAAACTTGACACAATAAAGTAGTTTCACGTTCTATCTCTACGTTTTGTTTCCTCTTGATGTAGCCCTAAGCAGTGACTGGCGAGAAACACTTTCATTGAAAGGGGTTGCCAGGCTTCCCAAAATTACGAATCTCCAGAAATCTCAGCAAATATTTTTTCACCCAAACAGGATGATACTTTCAGGTAATGATCAGTACATGAAGGCGACTTGGTTTCCCAAATTTCGTTCTTCTATGTTGAGACGTTCGTTTCCAGTAACAGTTTGAATTTTTAGGTTTCACTCTGTTTTCTCCTATATTGATAGATGTATTTGGAACTCTAAATCCAACACGGTTTGTGCTAGCTTCTTGAAACTTGACACAATAAAGTAGTTTCACGTTCTATCTCTAGGGTTTGTTTCCTCTTGATGTAGCCCTAAGCAGTGACTGGCGAGAAACACTTACATGGAAAGGGGTTGCCAGGCTTCCCAAAATTACGAATGTCCAGAAATCTCAGCAAATATTTTTTCACCCAAACAGGATGATACTTTCAGGTAATGATCAGTATACGAAGGCGACTTGGTTCTCCAAATATCGTTCTTCTATGTTGAAGCGTTCGTTTCCAGTAACAGTTTGAATTTTTAGGTTTCACTCTGTTTTCTCCTATATTGATAGATGTATTTGGAACTCTAAATCCAACACGGTTTGTGCTAGATTCTTGAAACTTGACACAATAAAGTAGTTTCACGTTCTATCTCTATGTTTGGATTCCTCTTGATGTAGCCCTAAGCAGTGACAGGCGAGAAACCCTTTCATGGAAAGGGGATGCCAGGCTTCCCAAAATTACGAATCTCCAGAAATCTCAGCAAATATTTGTTCACACAAACTGGATGATACTTTCAGGTAATGATCAGTACACGAAGGCGACTTGGTTCCCCAAATTTCGTTCTTCTATGTTGAAGCGTTCGTTTCCAGTAACAGTTTGAATTTTTAGGTTTCACTCTGTTTTCTCCTATATTGATAGATGTATTTGGAACTCTAAATCCAACACGGTTTGTGCTAGCTTCTTGAAACTTGACACAATAAAGTAGTTTCACGTTCTATCCCTATGTTTTGATTCCTCTTGATGTAGCCCTAAGCAGTGACAGGCGAGAAACACTTTCAATGAAAGGGGTTGCCAGGCTTCCTAAAATTACGAATCTCCAGAAATCTCAGCAAATATTTTTTCACACAAACTGGATGATACTTTCAGGTAATGATCAGTACACAAAGGCGACTTGGTTCCCCAAATTTCGTTCTTCTATGTTGAAGCGTTCGTTTCCAGTAACAGTTTGAATTTTTAGGTTTCACTCTCTTTTCTCCTATATTGATAGATGTATTTGGAACTCTAAATCCAACACGGTTTGTGCTAGCTTCTTGAAACTTGACACAATAAAGTAGTTTCACATTCTATCTCTATGTTTTGTTTCCTCTTGATGTAGCCCTAAGCAGTGACAGGCGAGAAACACTTCCATGGAAAGGGGTTGCCAGGCTTCCCAAAATTACGAATCTCCAGAAATCTCAGCAAATATTTTTTCACCCAAACTGGATGATACTTTCAGGTAATGATCAGTACATGAAGGCGACTTGGTTCCCCAAATTTCCTTCTTCTATGTTGAAGCGTTCGTTTCCAGTAACAGTTTGAATTTTTAGGTTTCACTCTGTTTTCTCCTCTATTGATAGATGTATTTGGAACTCTAAATCCAACACGGTTTGTGCTAGCTTCTTGAAACTTGACACAATAAAGTAGTTTCACGTTCTATCCCTATGTTTTGATTCCTCTTGATGTAGCCCTAAGCAGTGACTGGCGAGAAACACTTTCATGGAAAGGGGTTGCCAGGCTTCCCAAAATTACGAATGTCCAGAAATCTCAGCAAATATTATTTCAGCCAAACTGGATGATACTTTCAGGTAATGATCAGTACATGAAGGCGACTTGGTTCCCCAAATATCGTTCTTCTATGTTGAAGCGTTCGTTTCCAGTAACAGTTTGAATTTTTAGGTTTCACTCTGTTTTCTCCTATATTGATAGATGTATTTGGAACTCTAAATCCAACACGGTTTGTGCTAGCTTCTTGAAACTTGACACAATAAAGTAGTTTCACGTTCTATCTCTATGTTTGGATTCCTCTTGCTGTAGCCCTAAGCAGTGACAGGCGAGAAACACTTTCATGGAAAGGGGTTGCCAGGCTTCCCAAAATTACGAATCTCCAGAAATCTCAGCAAATATTTTTTCATACAAACTGGATGATACTTTCAGGTAATGATCAGTACACGAAAGCGACTTGGTTCCCCAAATTTCGTTCTTCTATGTTGAAGCGTTCGTTTCCAGTAACAGTTTGAATTTTTAGGTTTCACTCTGTTTTCTCCTATATTGATAGATGTAATCGGAACTCTAAATCCAACACGGTTTGTGCTAGGTTCTTGAAACTTGACACAATAAAGTAGTTTCACGTTCTATCTCTATGTTTTGTTTCCTCTTGATGTAGCCCTAAGCAGTGACAGGCGAGAAACACTTTCATGGAAAGGGGTTGCCAGGCTTCACAAAATTACGAATCGCCAGAAATCTCAGCAAATATTTTTTCTGCCAAACTGGATGATACTTTCAGGTAACGATCAGTACACGAAGGTGACTTGATTCCCCAAATTTCGTTCTTCTATGTTGAGGCGTTCGTTTCCAGTAACAGTTTGAATTTTTAGGTTTCACTCTGTTTTCTCCTATATTGATAGATGTATTTGGAACTCTAAATCCAACACGGTTTGTGCTAGCTTCTTGAAACTTGACACAATAAAGTAGTTTCACGTTCTATCTCTATGTTTTGTTTCCTCTTGGTGTAGCCCTAAGCAGTGACTGGCGAGAAACACTGTCATGGAAAGGGGTTGCCAGGCTTCCCAAAATTACGAATCTCCAGAAATCTCAGCAAATATTTTTTCACCCAAACAGGATGATACTTTCAGGTAATGATCAGTACACGAAGGCGACTTGGTTCCCCAAATTTCGTTCTTCTATGTTGAAGCGTTCGTTTCCAGTAACAGTTTGAATTTTTAGGTTTCACTCTGTTTTCTCCTATATTGATAGATGTATTTGGAACTCTAAATCCAACACGGTTTGTGCTAGCTTCTTGAAACTTGACACAATAAAGTAGTTTCACGTTCTATCCCTATGTTTTGATTCCTCTTGATGTAGCCCTAAGCAGTGACTGGCGAGAAACACTTTCATGGAAAGGGGTTGCCAGGCTTCCCAAAATTACGAATGTCCAGAAATCTCAGCAAATATTATTTCAGCCAAACTGGATGATACTTTCAGGTAATGATCAGTACATGAAGGCGACTTGGTTCCCCAAATATCGTTCTTCTATGTTGAAGCGTTCGTTTCCAGTAACAGTTTGAATTTTTAGGTTTCACTCTGTTTTCTCCTATATTGATAGATGTATTTGGAACTCTAAATCCAACACGGTTTGTGCTAGCTTCTTGAAACTTGACACAATAAAGTAGTTTCACGTTCTATCTCTATGTTTGGATTCCTCTTGCTGTAGCCCTAAGCAGTGACAGGCGAGAAACACTTTCATGGAAAGGGGTTGCCAGGCTTCCCAAAATTACGAATCTCCAGAAATCTCAGCAAATATTTTTTCATACAAACTGGATGATACTTTCAGGTAATGATCAGTACACGAAAGCGACTTGGTTCCCCAAATTTCGTTCTTCTATGTTGAAGCGTTCGTTTCCAGTAACAGTTTGAATTTTTAGGTTTCACTCTGTTTTCTCCTATATTGATAGATGTAATCGGAACTCTAAATCCAACCCGGTTTGTGCTAGCTTCTTGAAACTTGACACAATAAAGTAGTTTCACGTTCTATCTCTATGTTTTGTTTCCTCTTGATGTAGCCCTAAGAAGTGACAGGCGAGAAACACTTCCATTGAAAGGGGTTGCCAGGCTTCCCAAAATTACGAATCTCCAGAAATCTCAGCAAATATTTTTTCACCCAAACTGGATGATACTTTCAGGTAATGATCAGCACACGAAGGCGACTTGGTTCCCCAAATTTCGTTCTTCTATGTTGAAGCGTTCGTTTCCAGTAACAGTTTGAATTTTTAGGTTTCACTCTGTTTTCTCCTATATTGATAGATGTATTTGGAACTCTAAATCCAACACGGTTTGTGCTAGCTTCTTGAAACTTGACACAATAAAGTAGTTTCACGTTCAATCTCTATGTTTTGATTCCTCTTGAAGTAGCCCTAAGCAGTGACTGGCGAGAAACACTTTCATGGAAAGGGGTTGCCAGCCTTCCCAAAATTACGAATCTCCAGAAATCTCAGCAAATATTTTTTCACCCAAACTGGATGATACTTTCAGGTAATGATCAGTACATGAAGGCAACTTGGTTCCCCAAATATCGTTCTTCTATGTTGAAGCGTTCGTTTCCAGTAACAGTTTGAATTTTTAGGTTTCACTCTGTTTTCTCCTATATTGATAGATGTATTCGGAACTCTAAATCCAACACGGTTTGTGCTAGCTTCTTGAAACTTGACACAATAAAGTAGTTTCACATTCTATCTCTATGTTTGGATTCCTCTTGATGTAGCCCTAAGCAGTGACAGGCGAGAAACACTTTCATGTAAAGGGGTTGCCAGGCTTCCCAAAATTACGAATCTCCAGAAATCTCAGCAAATATTTTTTCACCCAAACTGGATGATACTTTCAGGTAATGATCAGTACACTAAGGCGACTTGGTTCCCCAAATTTCGTTCTTCTATGTTGAAGCGTTCGTTTCCAGTAACAGTTTGAAATTTTAGGGTTCACTCTGTTTTCTCCTATATTGATAGATATATTTGGAACTCTAAATCCAACACGGTTTGTGCTAGGTTCTTGAAACTTGACACAATAAAGTAGTTTCACGTTCTATCTCTATGTTTTGTTTCCTCTTGATGTAGCCCTAAGCAGTGACAGGCGAGAAACACTTTCATGGAAAGGGGTTGCCAGGCTTCCCAAAATTACGAATCTCCAGAAATCTCAGCAAATATTTTTTCAGCCAAACTGGATGATACTTTCAGGTAACGATCAGTACACGAACGTGACTTGATTCCCCAAATTTCGTTCTTCTATGTTGAAGCGTTCGTTTCCAGTAACAGTTTGAATTTTTAGGTTTCACTCTGTTTTCTCCTATATTGATAGATGTATTTGGAACTCTAAATCCAACACGGTTTGTGCTAGGTTCTTGAAACTTGACACAATAAAGTAGTTTCACGTTCTATCTCTATGTTTTGTTTCCTCTTGATGTAGCCCTAAGCAGTGACAGGCGAGAAACACTTTCATGGAAAGGGGTTGCCAGGCTTCACAAAATTACGAATCGCCAGAAATCTCAGCAAATATTTTTTCTGCCAAACTGGATGATACTTTCAGGTAACGATCAGTACACGAAGGTGACTTGATTCCCCAAATTTCGTTCTTCTATGTTGAGGCGTTCGTTTCCAGTAACAGTTTGAATTTTTAGGTTTCACTCTGTTTTCTCCTATATTGATAGATGTATTTGGAACCCTAAATCCAACACGGTTTGTGCTAGCTTCTTGAAACTTGACACAATAAAGTAGTTTCACGTTCTATCTCTATGTTTTGTTTCCTCTTGGTGTAGCCCTAAGCAGTGACTGGCGAGAAACACTGTCATGGAAAGGGGTTGCCAGGCTTCCCAAAATTACGAATCTCCAGAAATCTCAGCAAATATTTTTTCACCCAAACAGGATGATACTTTCAGGTAATGATCAGTACACGAAGGCGACTTGGTTCCCCAAATTTCGTTCTTCTATGTTGAAGCGTTCATTTCCAGTAACAGTTTGAAATTTTGGGTTTCACTCTGTTTTCTCCTATATTGATAGATGTATTTGGAACTCTAAATCCAACACGGTTTGTGCTAGCTTCTTGAAACTTGACACAATAATGTAGTTTCACGTTCCATCTCTACGTTTTGTTTCCTCTTGATGTAGCCCTAAGCAGTGACAGGCGAGAAACACTTTCAATGAAAGGGGTTGCCAGGCTTCTCAAAATTACGAATCTCCAGAAATCTCAGCAAATATTTTTTCACCCAAAGAGGATGATACTTTCAGGTAATGATAAGTACACGAAGGCGACTTGGTTTCCCAAATTTCGTTCTTCTATGTTGAGGCGTTCGTTTCCAGTAACAGTTTGAATTTTTAGGTTTCACTCTGTTTTCTCCTATATTGATAGATGTATTTGGAACTCAAAATCCAACACGGTTTGTGCTAGCTTCTTGAAACTTGACACAATAAAGTAGTTTCACGTTCTATCTCTACGTTTTGTTTCCTCTTGATGTAGCCCTAAGCAGTGACTGGCGAGAAACACTTTCATGGAAAGGGGCTGCCAGGCTTCCCAAAATAATGAATCTCCAGAAATCTCAGCAAATATTTCTTCACCCAAACAGGATGATACTTTCAGGTAATGATCAGTACACTAAGGCGACTTGGTTCCCCAAATTTCGTTCTTCTATGTTGAAGCGTTCGTTTCCAGTAACAGTTTGAATTTTTAGGTTTCACTCTGTTTTCTCCTATATTGATAGATGTATTTGGAACTCTAAACCCAACACGGTTTGTGCTAGCTTCTTGACACTTGACACAATAAAGTAGTTTCACGTTCTATCTCTATGTTTTGTTTCCTCTTGATGTAGCCCTAAGCAGTTACTGGCGAGAAACACTTTCATGGAAAGGGGTTGCCAGGCTTCCCAAAATTACGAATCTCCAGAAATCTCAGCAAATATTTTTTCACCCAAACAGGATGATAATTTCAGGTAATGATCAGTACACTAAGGTGACTTGGTTCCCCAAATTTCGTTCTTCTATGTTGAAGCGTTCGTTTCCAGTAACAGTTTGAATGTTTAGGTTACACTCTGTTTTCTCCTATATTGATAGATGTATTTGGAACACTAAATCCAACACGTTTTGTGCTAGCTATTTGAAACTTGACACAATAAAGTAGTTTCACGTTCTATCTCTATGTTTTGATTCCTCTTGATGTAGCCCTAAGCAGTGACAGGCGAGAAACACTTCCATGGAAAGGGGTTGCCAGGCTTCCCAAAATTACGAATCTCCAGAAATCTCAGCAAATATTTTTTCACCCAAACTGGATGATACTTTCAGATAATGATCAGTACACTAAGGCGACTTGGTTCCCCAAATTTCGTTCTTCTATGTTGAAGCGTTCGTTTCCAGTAACAGTTTGAATTTTTAGGTTTCACTCTGTTTTCTCCTATATTGATAGATGTATTTGGAACTCTAAATCCAACACGGTTTGTGCTAGCTTCTTGAAACTTGACACAATAAAGTAGTTTCACGTTCTGTCTCTATGTTTTGTTTCCTCTTGATGTAGCCCTAAGCAGTGACTGGCGAGAAACACTTTCATGGAAAGGGGTTGCCAGGCTTCCCAAAATTACGAATCTCCAGAAATCTCAGCAAATATTTTTTCACCCAAACAGGATGATACTTTCAGGTAATGATCAGTACACTAAGGTGACTTGGTTCCCCAAAATTCGTTCTTCTATGTTGAAGCGTTCGTTTCCAGTAACAGTTTGAATTTTTAGGTTTCACTCTGTTTTCTCCTATATTGATAGATGTATTTGGAACTCTAAATCCAACACGGTTTGTGCTAGCTTCTTGAAACTTCACACAATAAAGTAGATTCAGGTTCTATCTCTATGTTTTGTTTCCTCTTGATGTAGCCCTAAGCAGTGACTGGCGAGAAACACTTTCATGGAAAGGGGTTGCCAGGCTTCCCAAAATTACGAATCTCCAGAAATCTCAGCAATTATTTTTTCACCCAAACAGGATGATACTTTCAGGTAATGATCAGTACACTAAGATGACTTGGTTCCCCAAATTTCGTTCTTCTATGTTGAAGCGTTCGTTTCCAGTAACTGTTTGAATTTTTAGGTTTCACTCTGTTTTCTCCTATATTGATAGATGTATTTGGAACTCTAAATCCAACACGGTTTGTGCTAGCTTCTTGAAACTTGACACAATAATGTAGTTTCACGTTCCATCTCTACGTTTTGTTTCCTCTTGATGTAGCCCTAAGCAGTGACTGGCGAGAAACACTTTCAATGAAAGGGGTTGCCAGGCTTCCCAAAATTACGAATGTCCAGAAATCTCAGCAAATATTATTTCAGCCAAACTGGATGATACTTTCAGGTAATGATCAGTACATGAAGGCGACTTGGTTCCCCAAATATCGTTCTTCTATGTTGAAGCGTTCGTTTCCAGTAACAGTTTGAATTTTTAGGTTTCACTCTGTTTTCTCCTATATTGATAGATGTATTTGGAACTCTAAATCCAACACGGTTTGTGCTAGCTTCTTGAAACTTGACACAATAAAGTAGTTTCACGTTCTATCTCTATGTTTGGATTCCTCTTGCTGTAGCCCTAAGCAGTGACAGGCGAGAAACACTTTCATGGAAAGGGGTTGCCAGGCTTCCCAAAATTACGAATCTCCAGAAATCGCAGCAAATATTTTTTCATACAAACTGGATGATACTTTCAGGTAATGATCAGTACACGAAAGCAACTTGGTTCCCCAAATTTCGTTCTTCTATGTTGAAGCGTTCGTTTCCAGTAACAGTTTGAATTTTTAGGTTTCACTCTGTTTTCTCCTATATTGATAGATGTAATCGGAACTCTAAATCCAACCCGGTTTGTGCTAGCTTCTTGAAACTTGACACAATAAAGTAGTTTCACGTTCTATCTCTATGTTTTGTTTCCTCTTGATATAGCCCTAAGAAGTGACAGGCGAGAAACACTTCCATTGAAAGGGGTTGCCAGGCTTCCCAAAATTACGAATCTCCAGAAATCTCAGCAAATATTTTTTCACCCAAACTGGATGATACTTTCAGGTAATGATCAGCACACGAAGGCGACTTGGTTCCCCAAATTTCGTTCTTCTATGTTGAAGCGTTCGTTTCCAGTAACAGTTTGAATTTTTAGGTTTCACTCTGTTTTCTCCTATATTGATAGATGTATTTGGAACTCTAAATCCAACACGGTTTGTGCTAGCTTCTTGAAACTTGACACAATAAAGTAGTTTCACGTTCAATCTCTATGTTTTGATTCCTCTTGAAGTAGCCCTAAGCAGTGACTGGCGAGAAACACTTTCATGGAAAGGGGTTGCCAGCCTTCCCAAAATTACGAATCTCCAGAAATCTCAGCAAATATTTTTTCACCCAAACTGGATGATACTTTCAGGTAATGATCAGTACATGAAGGCAACTTGGTTCCCCAAATATCGTTCTTCTATGTTGAAGCGTTCGTTTCCAGTAACAGTTTGAATTTTTAGGTTTCACTCTGTTTTCTCCTATATTGATACATGTATTCGGAACTCTAAATCCAACACGGTTTGTGCTAGCTTCTTGAAACTTGACACAATAAAGTAGTTTCACATTCTATCTCTATGTTTGGATTCCTCTTGATGTAGCCCTAAGCAGTGACAGGCGAGAAACACTTTCATGTAAAGGGGTTGCCAAGCTTCCCAAAATTACGAATCTCCAGAAATCTCAGCAAATATTTTTTCACCCAAACTGGATGATACTTTCAGGTAATGATCAGTACACTAAGGCGACTTGGTTCCCCAAATTTCGTTCTTCTATGTTGAAGCGTTCGTTTCCAGTAACAGTTTGAATTTTTAGGGTTCACTCTGTTTTCTCCTATATTGATAGATATATTTGGAACTCTAAATCCAACACGGTTTGTGCTAGGTTCTTGAAACTTGACACAATAAAGTAGTTTCACGTTCTATCTCTATGTTTTGTTTCCTCTTGATGTAGCCCTAAGCAGTGACAGGCGAGAAACACTTTCATGGAAAGGGGTTGCCAGGCTTCACAAAATTACGAATCGCCAGAAATCTCAGCAAATATTTTTTCTGCCAAACTGGATGATACTTTCAGGTAACGATCAGTACACGAAGGTGACTTGATTCCCCAAATTTCGTTCTTCTATGTTGAGGCGTTCGTTTCCAGTAACAGTTTGAATTTTTAGGTTTCACTCTGTTTTCTCCTATATTGATAGATGTATTTGGAACCCTAAATCCAACACGGTTTGTGCTAGCTTCTTGAAACTTGACACAATAAAGTAGTTTCACGTTCTATCTCTATGTTTTGTTTCCTCTTGGTGTAGCCCTAAGCAGTGACTGGCGAGAAACACTGTCATGGAAAGGGGTTGCCAGGCTTCCCAAAATTACGAATCTCCAGAAATCTCAGCAAATATTTTTTCACCCAAACAGGATGATACTTTCAGGTAATGATCAGTACACGAAGGCGACTTGGTTCCCCAAATTTCGTTCTTCTATGTTGAAGCGTTCATTTCCAGTAACAGTTTGAAATTTTGGGTTTCACTCTGTTTTCTCCTATATTGATAGATGTATTTGGAACTCTAAATCCAACACGGTTTGTGCTAGCTTCTTGAAACTTGACACAATAATGTAGTTTCACGTTCCATCTCTACGTTTTGTTTCCTCTTGATGTAGCCCTAAGCAGTGACAGGCGAGAAACACTTTCATGGAAAGGGGTTGCCAGGCTTCTCAAAATTACGAATCTCCAGAAATCTCAGCAAATATTTTTTCACCCAAAGAGGATGATACTTTCAGGTAATGATAAGTACACGAAGGCGACTTGGTTTCCCAAATTTCGTTCTTCTATGTTGAGGCGTTCGTTTCCAGTAACAGTTTGAATTTTTAGGTTTCACTCTGTTTTCTCCTATATTGATAGATGTATTTGGAACTCAAAATCCAACACGGTTTGTGCTAGCTTCTTGAAACTTGACACAATAAAGTAGTTTCACGTTCTATCTCTACGTTTTGTTTCCTCTTGATGTAGCCCTAAGCAGTGACTGGCGAGAAACACTTTCATGGAAAGGGGCTGCCAGGCTTCCCAAAATAATGAATCTCCAGAAATCTCAGCAAATATTTCTTCACCCAAACAGGATGATACTTTCAGGTAATGATCAGTACACTAAGGCGACTTGGTTCCCCAAATTTCGTTCTTCTATGTTGAAGCGTTCGTTTCCAGTAACAGTTTGAATTTTTAGGTTTCACTCTGTTTTCTCCTATATTGATAGATGTATTTGGAACTCTAAATCCAACACGGTTTGTGCTAGCTTCTTGACACTTGACACAATAAAGTAGTTTCACGTTCTATCTCTATGTTTTGTTTCCTCTTGATGTAGCCCTAAGCAGTTACTGGCGAGAAACACTTCCATGGAAAGGGGTTGCCAGGCTTCCCAAAATTACGAATCTCCAGAAATCTCAGCAAATATTTTTTCACCCAAACTGGATGATACTTTCAGATAATGATCAGTACACTAAGGCGACTTGGTTCCCCAAATTTCGTTCTTCTATGTTGAAGCGTTCGTTTCCAGTAACAGTTTGAATTTTTAGGTTTCACTCTGTTTTCTCCTATATTGATAGATGTATTTGGAACTCTAAATCCAACACGGTTTGTGCTAGCTTCTTGAAACTTGACACAATAAAGTAGTTTCACGTTCTGTCTCTATGTTTTGTTTCCTCTTGATGTAGCCCTAAGCAGTGACTGGCGAGAAACACTTTCATGGAAAGGGTTGCCAGGCTTCCCAAAATTACGAATCTCCAGAAATCTCAGCAAATATTTTTTCACCCAAACAGGATGATACTTTCAGGTAATGATCAGTACACTAAGGTGACTTGGTTCCCCAAAATTCGTTCTTCTATGTTGAAGCGTTCGTTTCCAGTAACAGTTTGAATTTTTAGGTTTCACTCTGTTTTCTCCTATATTGATAGATGTATTTGGAACTCTAAATCCAACACGGTTTGTGCTAGCTTCTTGAAACTTCACACAATAAAGTAGATTCAGGTTCTATCTCTATGTTTTGTTTCCTCTTGATGTAGCCCTAAGCAGTGACTGGCGAGAAACACTTTCATGGAAAGGGGTTTCCAGGCTTCCCAAAATTACGAATCTCCAGAAATCTCAGCAATTATTTTTTCACCCAAACAGGATGATACTTTCAGGTAATGATCAGTACACTAAGATGACTTGGTTCCCCAAATTTCGTTCTTCTATGTTGAAGCGTTCGTTTCCAGTAACTGTTTGAATTTTTAGGTTTCACTCTGTTTTCTCCTATATTGATAGATGTATTTGGAACACTAAATCCAACACGTTTTGTGCTAGCTATTTGAAACTTGACACAATAAAGTAGTTTCACGTTCTATCTCTATGTTTTGATTCCTCTTGATGTAGCCCTAAGCAGTGACAGGCGAGAAACACTTCCATGGAAAGGGGTTGCCAGGCTTCCCAAAATTACGAATCTCCAGAAATCTCAGCAAATATTTTTTCACCCAAACTGGATGATACTTTCAGATAATGATGAGTACACTAAGGCGACTTGGTTCCCCAAATTTCGTTCTTCTATGTTGAAGCGTTCGTTTCCAGTAACAGTTTGAATTTTTAGGTTTCACTCTGTTTTCTCCTATATTGATAGATGTATTTGGAACTCTAAATCCAACACGGTTTGTGCTAGCTTCTTGAAACTTGACACAATAAAGTAGTTTCACATTCTATCTCTATGTTTTGATTCCTCTTGATGTAGCCCTAAGCAGTGACTGGCGAGAAACACTTTCATGGAAAGGGGTTGCCAGGCTTCCCAAAATTACGAATCTCCAGAAATCTCAGCAAATATTTTTTCACCCAAACTGGATGATACTTTCAGGTAATGATCAGTACGCGAAGGCGACTTGGTTCCCCAAATTTCGTTCTTCTATGTTGAAGCGTTCGTTTCCAGTAACTGTTTGAATTTTTAGGTTTCACTCTGTTTTCTCCTATATTGATAGATGTATTTGGAACTCTAAATCTAACACGGTTTGTGCTAGCTTCTTGAAACTTGACACAATAAACTAGTTTCACGTTCTATCTCTATGTTTTGTTTCCTCTTGATGTAGCCCTAAGCAGTGACAGGCGAGAAACACTTTCATGGAAAGGGGTTGCCAGGCTTCCCAAAATTACGAATTTCCAGAAATCTCAGCAAATATTTTTTCAGCCAAACTGGATGATACTTTCAGGTAACGATCAGTACACGAAGGCGATTTAGTTCCCCAAATTTCGTTCTTCTATGTGGAAGCGTTCGTTTCCATGAACTCTTTGAATTTTTAGGTTTCACTCTGTTTTCTCCTATATTGATAGATGTATTTGGAACTCTAAATCCAACACGGTTTGTGCTAGCTTCTTGAAACTTGACACAATAAAGTAGTTTCACGTTCTGTCTCTATGTTTTGTTTCCTCTTAATGTAGCCCTAAGAAGTGACAGGCGAGAAACACTTTCATGGAAAGGGGTTGCCAGGCTTCCCAAAACTACGAATCTCCAGAAATCTCAGCAAACATTTTTTCACCCAAACAGGATGATACATTCAGGTAATGATCAGTACTCTAAGGTGACTTGGTTCCCCAAATTTCGTTCTTCTATGTTGAGGCGTTCGTTTCCAGTAACAGTTTGAATTTTTAGGTTTCACTCTGTTTTCTCCTATATTGATAGATGTATTTGGAACTCTAAATCCAACACGGTTTGTGCTAGCTTCTTGAAACTTGACACAATAAAGTAGTTTCACGTTCTATCTCTATGTTTTGTTTCCTCTTGATGTAGCCCTAAGCAGTGACAGGCGAGAAACACTTTCATGGAAAGGGGATGCCAGGCTTCCCAAAATTACGAATCTCCAGACATATCAGCAAATATTTTTTCACCCAAACAGGATGATATTTCAGGTAATGATCAGTACACGAAGGCGACTTGGTTCCCCAAATTTTGTTCTTCTATGTTGAAGCGTTCGTTTCCAGTAACAGTTTGAATTATTAGGTTTCACTCTGTTTTCTCCTATATTGATAGATGTATTTGGAACTCTAAATCCAACACGGTTTGTGCTAGCTTCTTGAAACTTGACACAATAAAGTAGTTTCGCGTTCTATCTCTATGTTTTGTTTCCTCTTGATGTAGCCCTAAGCAGTGACAGGCGAGAATCACTTTCATGGAAAGGGTTTGCCAGGCTTCCCAAAATTACGAATGTCCAGAAATCTCAGCAAATATTATTTCAGCCAAACTGGATGATACTTTCAGGTAATGATCAGTGCACGAAGGCGACTTGGTTCCCCAAATACCGTTCTTCTATGTTGAAGCGTTCTTTTCCAGTAACAGTTTGAATTTTTAGGTTGCACTCTGTTTTCTCCTATATTGATAGATGTATTTGGAACTCTAAATCCAACACGGTTTGTGCTAGCTTCTTGAAACTTGATACAATAATGTAGTTTCACGTTCTATCTCTATGTTTGGATTCCTCTTGATGTAGCCCTAAGCAGTGACAGGCGAGAAACACTTTCATGGAAAGGGGTTGCCAGGCTTCCCAAAATTACGAATCTCCAGAAATCTCCGCAAATATTTTTTCAGCCAAACTGGATGATACTTTCAGGTAATGATCAGTACACGAAGGCGACTTGGTTCCCCAAATTTCGTTCTTCTATGTTGAAGCGTTCGTTTCCAGTAACAGTTTGAATTTTTAGGTTTCACTCTGTTTTCTCCTATATTGATAGATGTATTTGGAACTCTAAATCCAACACGGTTTGGGCTAGCTTCTTGAAACTTGACACAATAAAGTAGTTTCACGTTCTATCTTTATGTTTTGTTTCCTCTTGATGTAGCCCTAAGAAGTGACAGGCGAGAAACACTTCCATGGAAAGGGGTTGCCATGCTTCCCAAAATTACGAATCTCCAGAAATCTCAGCAAATATTTTTTCACCCAAACAGGATGATACTTTCACGTAATGATCAGTACATGAAGGTGACTTGGTTCCCCAAATTCCGTTCTTCTATGTTGAAGCGTTCGTTTCCAGTAACAGTTTGAATTTTTATGTTTCACTCTGTTTTCTCCTATATTGATAGATGTATTTGGAACTCTAAATCCAACACGGTTTGTGCTAGCTTCTTGAAACTTGACACAATAAAGTAGTTTCACGTTCTATCCCTATGTTTTGATTCCTCTTGATGTAGCCCTAAGCAGTGACTGGCGAGAAACACTTTCATGGAAAGGGGTTGCCAGGCTTCCCAAAATTACGAATCTCCAGAAATCTCAGCAAATATTTTTTCACCCAAGCTGGATGATACTTTCAGGTAATGATCAGTACATGAAGGTGACTTGGTTCCCCAAATATTGTTCTTCTATGGTGAAGCGTTCGTTTCCAATAACAGTTTGAATTTTTAGGTTTCACTCTGTTTTCTCCTATATTGATAGATGTATTTGGAACTCTAAATCCAACACGGTTTGTGCTAGATTCTTGAAACTTGACACAATAAAGTAGTTTCACGTTCTATCCCTATGTTTTGATTCCTCTTGATGTAGCCCTAAGCAGTGACTGGCGAGAAACACTTTCATGGAAAGGGGTTGCCAGGCTTCTCATAATTACGAATCTCCAGAAATCTCAGCAAATATTATTTCAGCCAAACTGGATGATACTTTCAGGTAATGATCAGTACACGAAGGCGACTTGGTTCCCCAAATATCGTTCGTCTATGTTGAAGCGTTCGTTTCCAGTTACAGTTTGAATTTTTAGGTTTCACTCTGTTTTCTCCTATATTGATAGATGTATTTGGAACTCTAAATCCAACACGGTTTGTGCTAGCTTCTTGAAACTTGACACAATACTGTAGTTTCACGTTCTAACTCTATGTTTGGATTCCTCTTGATGTAGCCCTAAGCAGTGACAGGCGAGAAACACTTTCATGGAAAGGGGTTGCCAGGCTTCCCAAAATTACGAATCTCCAGAAATCTCAGCAAATATTTTTTCACACAAACTGGATGATACTTTCAGGTAATGATCAGTACACGAAGCCGACTTGGTTCCCCAAATTTTGTTCTTCTATGTTGAAGCGATCGTTTCCAGTAACAGTTTGAAATTTAGGTTTCACTCTGTTTTCTCCTATATTGATAGATGTATATGGAACTCTAAATCCAACACGGTTTGTGCTAGCTTCTTGAAACTTGACACAATAAAGTAGTTTCATGTTCTATCTCTATGTTTTGTTTCCTCTTGATGTAGCCCTAAGCAGTGACAGGCGAGAAACACTTTCATGGAAAGGGTTTGCCAGGCTTCCCAAAATTACGAATCTCCAGAAATCTCAGCAAATATTTTTTCAGCCAAACTGGATGATACTTTCAGGTAACGATCAGTACACGAAGGCGACTTGGTTCCCCAAATTTCGTTCTTCTATGTTGAAGCGTTCGTTTCCAGTAACACTTTGAATTTTTAGGTTTCACTCTGTTTTCTCCTTTATTGATAGATGTATTTGGAACTCTAAATCCAACACGGTTTGTGCTAGCTTCTTGAAACTTGACACAATAAAGTAGTTTCACGTTCTATCCCTATGTTTTGATTCCTCTTGATGTAGCCCTAAGCAGTGACTGGCGAGAAACACTTTCATGGAAAGGGGTTGCCAGGCTTCCCAAAATTACGAATCTCCAGAAATCTCAGCAAATATTTTTTCACCCAAGCTGGATGATACTTTCAGGTAATGATCAGTATACGAAGGCGACTTGGTTCTCCAAATATCGTTCTTCTATGTTGAAGCGTTCGTTTCCAGTAACAGTTTGAATTTTTAGGTTTCACTCTGTTTTCTCCTATATTGATAGATGTATTTGGAACTCTAAATCCAACACGGTTTGTGCTAGCTTCTTGAAACTTGACACAATAATGTAGTTTCACGTTCTATCCCTATGTTTTGATTCCTCTTGATGTAGCCCTAAGCAGTGACTGGCGAGAAACACTTTCATGGAAAGGGGTTGCCAGGCTTCCCAAAATTACGAATCTCCAGAAATCTCAGCAAATATTTTTTCACCCAAGCTGGATGATACTTTCAGGTAATGATCAGTATACGAAGGCGACTTGGTTCTCCAAATATCGTTCTTCTATGTTGAAGCGTTCGTTTCCAGTAACAGTTTGAATTTTTAGGTTTCACTCTGTTTTCTCCTATATTGATAGATGTATTTGGAACTCTAAATCCAACACGGTTTGTGCTAGATTCTTGAAACTTGACACAATAAAGTAGTTTCACGTTCTATCTCTATGTTTGGATTCCTCTTGATGTAGCCCTAAGCAGTGACAGGCGAGAAACACTTTCAATGAAAGGGGTTGCCAGGCTTCCCAAAATTACGAATCTCCAGAAATCTCAGCAAATATTTTTTCACACAAACTGGATGATACTTTCAGGTAATGATCAGTACACGAAGGCGACTTGGTTCCCCAAATTTCGTTCTTCTATGTTGAAGCGTTCGTTTCCAGTAACAGTTTGAATTTTTAGGTTTCAGTCTCTTTTCTCCTATATTGATAGATGTATTTGGAACTCTAAATCCAACACGGTTTGTGCTAGCTTCTTGAAACTTGACACAATAAAGTAGTTTCACATTCTATCTCTATGTTTTGTTTCCTCTTGATGTAGCCCTAAGCAGTGACAGGCGAGAAACACTTCCATGGAAAGGGGTTGCCAGGCTTCCCAAAATTACGAATCTCCAGAAATCTCAGCAAATATTTTTTCACCCAAACTGGATGATACTTTCAGGTAATGATCAGTACATGAAGGCGACTTGGTTCCCCAAATTTCGTTCTTCTATGTTGAAGCGTTCGTTTCCAGTAACAGTTTGAATTTTTAGGTTTCACTCTGTTTTCTCCTATATTGATAGATGTATTTGGAACTCTAAATCCAACACGGTTTGTGCTAGCTTCTTGAAACCTGACACAATAAAGTAGTTTCACGTTCTATCCCTATGTTTTGATTCCTCTTGATGTAGCCCTAAGCAGTGACTGGCGAGAAACACTTTCATGGAAAGGGGTTGCCAGGCTTCCCAAAATTACGAATGTCCAGAAATCTCATCAAATATTATTTCAGCCAAACTGGATGATACTTTCAGGTAATGATCAGTACATGAAGGCGACTTGGTTCCCCAAATATCGTTCTTCTATGTTGAAGCGTTTGTTTCCAGTAACAGTTTGAATTTTTAGGTTTCACTCTGTTTTCTCCTATATTGATAGATGTATTTGGAACTCTAAATCCAACACGGTTTGTGCTAGCTTCTTGAAACTTGACACAATAAAGTAGTTTCACGTTCTATCTCTATGTTTGGATTCCTCTTGCTGTAGCCCTAAGCAGTGACAGGCGAGAAACACTTTCATGGAAAGGGGTTGCCAGGCTTCCCAAAATTACGAATCTCCAGAAATCTCAGCAAATATTTTTTCATACAAACTGGATGATACTTTCAGGTAATGATCAGTACACGAAAGCGACTTGGTTCCCCAAATTTCGTTCTTCTATGTTGAAGCGTTCGTTTCCAGTAACAGTTTGAATTTTTAGGTTTCACTCTGTTTTCTCCTATATTGATAGATGTATTTGGAACTCTAAATCCAACACGGTTTGCGCTAGCTTCTTGAAACTTGACACAATAAAGTAGTTTCACGTTCTATGTCTAGTTTTTGTTTCCTCTTGATGTAGCCCTAAGCAGTGACTGGCGAGAAACACTTTCATGGAAAGGGGTTGCCAGGCTTCCCAAAATTACGAATCTCCAGAAATCTCAGCAAATATTTTTTCACCCAAACTGGATGATACTTTCAGGTAATGATCAGTACATGAAGGCGACTTGGTTCCCCAAATTTCGTTCTTCTATGTTGAAGCATTCGTTTCCAGTAACAGTTTGAATTTTTAGGTTTCACTCTGTTTTCTCCTATATTGATAGATGTATTTGGAACTCTAAATCCAACACGGTTTGTGCTAGGTTCTTGAAACTTGACACAATAAAGTAGTTTCACGTTCAATCTCTATGTTTTGTTTCCTCTTGATGTAGCCCTAAGCAGTGACAGGCGAGAAACACTTTCATGGAAAGGGGTTGCCAGGCTTCCCAAAATTACGAATCTCCAGAAATCTCAGCAAATATTTGTTCACCCAAACAGGATGATACTTTCAGGTAATGATCAGTACACGAAGGCGACTTGGTTCCCCAAATTTCGTTCTTCTATGTTGAGGCGTTCGTTTCCAGTAACAGTTTGAATTTTTAGGTTTCACTCTGTTTTCTCCTATATTGATAGATGTATTTGGAACTCTAAATCCAACACGGTTTGTGCTAGGTTCTTGAAACTTGACACAATAAAGTAGTTGCACGTTCTATCTCTATGTTTTGTTTCCTCTTGATGTAGCCCTAAGCAGTGACTGGCGAGAAACACTTTCATGGAAAGGGGTTGCCAGGCTTCCCAAAATTAGGAATCTCCAGAAATCTCAGCAAATATTTTTTCACCCAAACAGGATGATACTTTCAGGTAATGATCAGTACACGAAGGCGACTTGGTTCCCCAAATTTCGTTCTTCTATGTTGAAGCGTTCGTTTCCAGTAACAGTTTGAATTTTTAGGTTTCACTCTGTTTTCTCCTATATTGATAGATGTATTTGGAACTCTAAATCCAACACGGTTTGTGCTAGCTTCTTGAAACTTGACACAATAAAGTAGTTTCACGTTCTATCCCTATGTTTTGATTCCTCTTGATGTAGCCCTAAGCAGTGACTGGCGAGAAACACTTTCATGGAAAGGGGTTGCCAGGCTTCCCAAAATTACGAATCTCCAGAAATCTCAGCAAATATTTTTTCACCCAATCTGGATGATACTTTCAGGTAATGATCAGTACATGAAGGCGACTTGGTTCCCCAAATATCGTTCTTCTATGGTGAAGCGTTCGTTTCCAATAACAGTTTGAATTTTTAGGTTTCACTCTGTTTTCTCCTATATTGATAGATGTATTTGGAACTCAAAATCCAACACGGTTTGTGCTAGCTTCTTGAAACTTGACACATTAAAGTAGTTTCACGTTCTATCTCTACGTTTTGTTTCCTCTTAATGTAGCCCTAAGCAGTGACTGGCGAGAAACACTTTCATTGAAAGGGGTTGCCAGGCTTCCCAAAATTACGAATCTCCAGAAATCTCAGCAAATATTTTTTTCACCCAAACAGGATGATACTTTCAGGTAATGATCAGTACATGAAGGCGACTTGGTTTCCCAAATTTCGTTCTTCTATGTTGAGGCGTTCGTTTCCAGTAACAGTTTGAATTTTTAGGTTTCACTCTGTTTTCTCCTATATTGATAGATGTATTTGGAACTATAAATCCAACACGGTTTGTGCTAGATTCTTGAAACTTGACACAATAAAGTAGTTTCACGTTCTATCTCTATATTTTGTTTCCTCTTGATGTAGCCCTAAGCAGTGACAGGCGAGAAACACTTCCATGGAAAGGGGTTGCCAGGCTTCCCAAAATTACAAATCTCCAGAAATATCAGCAAATATTTTTTCACCCAAACTGGATGATACTTTCAGGTAATGATCAGTACATGAAGGCGACTTGGTTCCCCAAATTTTGTTCTTCTATGTTGAAGCGTTCGTTTCCAGTAACAGTTTGAATTTTTAGGTTTCACTCTGTTTTCTCCTATATTGATAGATGTATTTGGAACTCTAAATCCAACACGGTTTGTGCTAGCTTCTTGAAACTTGACACAATAAAGTAGTTTCACGTTCTATCTCTAGGTTTTGTTTCCTCTTGATGTAGCCCTAAGCAGTGACTGGCGAGAAACACTTACATGGAAAGGGGTTGCCAGGCTTCCCAAAATTACGAATGTCCAGAAATCTCAGCAAATATTTTTTCACCCAAACAGGATGATACTTTCAGGTAATGATCAGTATACGAAGGCGACTTGGTTCTCCAAATATCGTTCTTCTATGTTGAAGCGTTCGTTTCCAGTAACAGTTTGAATTTTTAGGTTTCACTCTGTTTTCTCCTATATTGATAGATGTATTTGGAACTCTAAATCCAACACGGTTTGTGCTAGATTCTTGAAACTTGACACAATAAAGTAGTTTCACGTTCTATCTCTATGTTTGGATTCCTCTTGATGTAGCCCTAAGCAGTGACAGGCGAGAAACACTTTCATGGAAAGGGGTTGCCAGGCTTCCCAAAATTACGAATCTCCAGAAATCTTAGCAAATATTTTTTCACACAAACTGGATGATACTTTCAGGTAATGATCAGTACACTAAGGCGACTTGGTTCCCCAAATTTCGTTCTTCTATGTTGAAGCGTTCGTTTCCAGTAACAGTTTGAATTTTTAGGTTTCACTCTGTTTTCTCCTATATTGATAGATGTATTTGGAACTCTAAATCCAACACGGTTTGTGCTAGCTTCTTGAAACTTGACACAATAAAGTAGTTTCACGTTCTATCCCTATGTTTTGATTCCTCTTGATGTAGCCCTAAGCAGTGACAGGCGAGAAACACTTTCAATGAAAGGGGTTGCCAGGCTTCCCAAAATTACGAATCTCCAGAAATCTCAGCAAATATTTTTTCACACAAACTGGATGATACTTTCAGGTAATGATCAGTACACGAAGGCGACTTGGTTCCCCAAATTTCGTTCTTCTATGTTGAAGCGTTCGTTTCCAGTAACAGTTTGAATTTTTAGGTTTCACTCTCTTTTCTCCTATATTGATAGATGTATTTGGAACTCTAAATCCAACACGGTTTGTGCTAGCTTCTTGAAACTTGACACAATAAAGTAGTTTCACATTCTATCTCTATGTTTTGTTTCCTCTTGATGTAGCCCTAAGCAGTGACAGGCGAGAAACACTTCCATGGAAAGGGGTTGCCAGGCTTCCCAAAATTACGAATCTCCAGAAATCTCAGCAAATATTTTTTCACCCAAACTGGATGATACTTTCAGGTAATGATCAGTACATGAAGGCGACTTGGTTCCCCAAATTTCGTTCTTCTATGTTGAAGCGTTCGTTTCCAGTAACAGTTTGAATTTTTAGGTTTCACTCTGTTTTCTCCTATATTGATAGATGTATTTGGAACTCTAAATCCAACACGGTTTGTGCTAGGTTCTTGAAACTTGACACAATAAAGTAGTTTCACGTTCAATCTCTATGTTTTGTTTCCTCTTGATGTAGCCCTAAGCAGTGACAGGCGAGAAACACTTTCATGGAAAGGGGTTGCCAGGCTTCCCAAAATTACGAATCTCCAGAAATCTCAGCAAATATTTTTTCAGCCAAACTGGATGATACTTTCAGGTAACGATCAGTACACGAAGGTGACTTGATTCCCCAAATTTCGTTCTTCTATGTTGAGGCGTTTGTTTCCAGTAACAGTTTGAATTTTTAGGTTTCACTCTGTTTTCTCCTATATTGATAGATGTATTTGGAACTCTAAATCCAACATGGTTTGTGCTAGCTTCTTGAAACTTGACACAATAAAGTAGTTTCACGTTCTATCTCTATGTTTGGATTCCTCTTGGTGTAGCCCTAAGCAGTGACAGGAGAGAAACACTTTCATGGAAAGGGGTTGCCAAGCTTCCCAAAATTACGAATCTCCAGAAATCTCAGCAAATATTTGTTCACCCAAACAGGATGATACTTTCAGGTAATGATCAGTACACTAAGGCGACTTGGTTCCCCAAATTTCGTTCTTCTATGTTGAGGCGTTCGTTTCCAGTAACAGTTTGAATTTTTAGGTTTCACTCTGTTTTCTCCTATATTGATAGATGTATTTGGAACTCTAAATCCAACACGGTTTGTGCTAGGTTCTTGAAACTTG